>NC_046287.1:29304375-29953750 GCF_004115265.2 Rhinolophus ferrumequinum
AAGTGAGAAAGTAAGAATGGAAAACTGGAAGTAAGAGTGTATTTGAGTCATGAAATTTCATGAAAGCTACTGCCTTGAATTAGAGTAGGTAAATGTGAGAGCTGGGGCTCAGGCAAATACTCTAAGTTAGTTCCCAAACCTGGCTGCACATCGTCACCTGGGGCCCTTATTAAAAATGCAGGTTTCCTGGATTCACGCTGAGGGATTCTGCCTCAGGAAATCTGGGGTGGGGCTCAAGGATAGGTACCTGGGCAATCATTGCTCAAGAAGCGTTAAAATGTAAGATTGGTAGTTAGCACTTGCACTTTAGCTACTTACCCGAAATAAGCTAAGTCAGACAGGTCTAGAGTCTGTAGTCGGCCAGGTGTCTGAAAGTAATTCCAGTAGTGGTTAGAAATTGAGATTTATGGCAGTTTTTGTCAATTGTGGTTTTATTTTTCTTTCCTTAAGGAAAATTTGGAAGAGTATGGAGAATAGCATCGTATTTATTTACCAAAAGACAGTTGATTTGGTAGCTGTTTTACCAGAACGAGGATCTCCCCACAACTTCTTGATGGCAGTTTGTTATCTTCTTGGCGAAGATGGCCAAGAATTTTATCTTCTTGGCCAAGATGAAATCTCAGCCAATATGGCGAACAAAACAGAATAAAAGATTTCAGATTTTCAAGGATACTTTTACATTCTCAAAAATTGTTGAGGACTCCAAAAAGCTTTCATTTTTGAATGGTTTATATTTATTGATATTAACCATCTTAGTAATTAAAACTGAGAACTTTTAAAATATTTCAATTCATTTAAAAATAACATAATGAACTCATAACATGTTAACATAAATAACATTTTTTGAGGGAGGGGGAATAACTATTTTTCAAAACAAAAAAGTTTGTGAAGAGTAGTGTTTTGCACATTTGCAAAATTTTTTATGTATCTGGATTTACGAATGATAGTTGTATCACAAGGCTTTCGGATGTAATGACAAAGCACTTTTAGGTTGTCCAGGTTGCCAGGGCATCAAGAACAAAGAATTGTGGGTGCTAGAATGAGGTGTGATGTGGGATGTTTATGGGGAGCTACTGGGGTGACGTGAAGGGTTCCTCCAGTGGAGGAGTCTGGGAGAGTTGCTGTGCAACATTTATGCTATTTTATAATCTTAGGGCAGTTTGGACCCACTGTGTTAGGCATTAAAAAAAATTCTGTTTCATCTCTCCAGATGACTCAATAAGCCTTGCTCCCTTGCTGGACATTTCTGAGATGTCCTTCTGAGGTGTTCTGGGGTTGGAGCCTTTTATTCAGTTAAGCAGAGAATTGCTCATAAGCTTTATCTAGCTTTTTCTCTAAGGCAATTTCTTCCCTCTGTTGCCTTTTTCAGAAAGTTCATAATCTCTTATATTTTCCAGCAGCTATTTCCCTGGTTCTCTCTTCTCCATAGATTAGCCAATTCAGCAGTCTGCAGAATAGGTTGCAGGTACAATTCTTTTACAAGTTGTCTCATTGCCCTGGGAATGTGACCGTAGTAGACTTGACCTTAGTCTCATCCATTCTGTGATCCTTCTCTTTGGTTCCTGCTTCAACACCCTCCGTCCAGTAATTAAAATGGTCAACCGTTTCAGCTGCAAAGTGTATTAAGGAAGGACTCCCTTACGGCATGAGGCTCCATAACTTCTCTCAGATGGGTTGAAAATTGGTTGGCCCTTTTGTAAATTTTCAGTTTACATTCCAGATTAGTTATAAGGTTATAATTGTGGTGTGCGGTCAAAGACATCTCCCAGATGCTGGCTGGTTGTTTGTAAAGAAAGTTTATGCATAGGCATTATCTTCGTATTCAATCTGACTTTGCCTTGAGCCCTAATGTCAGAATGTCAGGCACATCCTAGAACCACAGAGGCTTCCCTTTATCTCCACCATCTTTCTTTTTCTCTGCTCCTCTACCCACCTTCCTCCTGCAGATGGAGATCCAGGATTGCTTGGGGCCAACTCCAACCTCTGAGTTGAGAAGTATCTGCTTCTCAACTCTTGCCTTCCCCTGCAAGTCCCTTGCGGAATTTCTAAAGCCAGAGCAACTCTGGCCAGAGGAGAAGAGGTTAACCCTTTGTGGCAGTGACTTCCTCCTCCATCCTCTCATCCACACACTCTGATCTTTTCATCAGGAAAGGAAGTTAATGTTTATCAAATGCCTCCTATGTTCTAGTCGCTTCTATAAACATTATATATCTCATTTAATCCTAAATAACCATAAAAATCTTTACTTTGGTAGATAGATAAACAAATATTTCACAAGGTCACCCAAGGGTCTGTCAGAATCCAATAGTCATGCTTTTGTATCACTCTGTGCTATGTTGCCTTAGCCCAGAAATGCCCTGATTTCCTCCTTCCAGAGGCAAAGTTGGCTACATTTGAATTCTCTTTCTAATTTTCTCACTACATGAAATGAAACTTATTCCTAACTGCTATCAATTCTACCCTTGTCATAATCCTCATAGTTGTCTCACTGTTTCGTGATTCTACTTTAACCGTATTACTTCAGGCTCTTCTTATTCTGTCTCAGCTGCTTTAGACGATGCCCTCCTCACTGTTTCCCATTGCTCTACTCTTACTTCCTACTGGAGCAGCAGACTGTGGGGTTAATAGTCAAGAGTGTGAGTGCTACAGCCAGATTATCTTGATTCAAATCCTGCCTCTGTCAATTCCCAACTATGTGATCTCAGGCAGTCGATTTAATTTCTCCATGTCTTTGATTACTCACTTGTAAGATGCTGAGAATAATAATACTCACCTCACAGGATTTTATGGAGACTAACTAGGTTGATGCACGTAAAGCATTTCAATTAGTGCCTGGCATGGGCTAAATGAGTGTTAGCTGCCAGCTTGCTTTCTCTGTTGCAGAACTCAGACTGCCTTATTCCTCAGTGGAGGAAGCTTCAAAGACTCCCCATGTCACACCAAATAGAGACCAAACTCTCGAGCGTGGCCTTCAGTGTTCTCTATTGTCGTCCTCCAACCTACTTTCCAAACTTCTTTTCCATTAGATTGCCACATACACCTCCAGGCAACCAGAACTGCTAGATATCTGTGTCTCATGTTCTTGCTTCCATGTCTTCATTCTGCACATTTAGCTTCCTGCATATTAGAATTCCCATTCATTCTTCAAGACTCCAGACCCCATGGCATCCTTTTCAAGAGGGCTTCCCTGATTTTCCAGCAGGAAGTAATCTGTGTACCTTGGGAACTCCCATTGCTCTTTATTATACCTCTCTTTTGGCACTTTTCCGTGTTTTATTATCAATTTTAATTATGTGTGTATTAGTTGGTGCAAAAGTAATTGCGGCTTAGAAGGTTAAAAATAATTGCAAAAACTGCAATTACTTTTGCACCAACCTAATATTTATCTACCCCTCTAGAATATAAGCCTTTGCATTTCCCAAAGTGTCTATACTGTTTCTTGCTCATAATGAGCATTCAATAAAAATATTGTTTGAATGACTGTGATATGAGTTTTACCTAATAATAGTGTTTATTGAACTCTTCCTAAATGCCAAGTACTGTGGGGAGGGCTTCATGTACGTTGTCTCATTAAATCTTCATGACCCTATGAGGTACTTATTCTTCCCATTTTTCAGAGGAGAACATTGAGTCACAGATATGTTTAGTAGTTTGCCCAAGGTCACCCAGCTGGTAAATGATGTAATCTGGACTGGACTTGAGTACCGGTCAACTCCAAGCTCACGTTTCTATCCATTGTGTTAGAGGACCTCTCTGGTTGTCAAAGGAAGACTTTATGGAGCTAGATCTATGCACGCACACGTATACTTACTGGTACCTAATTGGCCTTTGGGCCTGCTGCCAATTCAGCAGTCCCATCCTGCACACCCATAACTCTATCTGAGCTGAAATGCACTTCCTCTTTTTTGGAGAGGGTGAATCCTAACAGCAGTCACAGGGAGACCTCTCCTGCCAGCTCTCCTCCTAGGGAAAGGAACTGAGCTCCACTAGGTAGACTTACTGCAGGCAACTCGCTAAAACATGTGTCAGCATTTATGCCAGGATGATTAGAATGCGGCAAACAAATCATTCACTGCCTAATGTGCAATGCTTTGTAACTTATTTGATAGCATATTTATGCGTACATTTTCAGAAACAATATTTTGTAAATCTTATATCAAAGCCCTTGGGGAGATATTGGTCGTAAGCAGGAAATCAGCAAACACATTGATCCTACATGGTCTGTGATGTTCGTAGTCATCATGAAATTGAATTTCATCTTAACATATTAAAATCAATATACAGTGTTCAGTTTAATTTAGAATGTAAATACCATCCAGGGTATTCAAGACAGAGAAAATAGTAGTTTCTAACTCGGATATGTATGTATCATTACACAGGCCACTTACCATTATTTAGAATGAGTATAAGCCTGGAATAGAAAAATATCTAGCTCAGCCTGTCAAAGTAAATGGGAACAAAGTTCTCAATTGATCAGAATCATTAGCTGAGACAGGGTTCTCGTTTTAAACTAACATGGAAAGATTAGCCAGTTTTCTTCATAATTTTATTTAAAAATAAAATTTTGCCTAATATTGCATTTTTGTTTTTAATTCTCTAAATGTATGTCAGAGAGCATCAGCTTGTATAAAATTCCAGTGGGAGAGTACTGAGAAGATTTTTGCGATGTGTTACAAAACCAAACAAAATTCTTTGACATAATCTGGGCCCCAGTGATACCCCTTATTTTGGGACATGGGAATATGAAGTTTAGAGTACAAAGGCTCCTAAATTCTCTCATAACCTTGTTCTACTTTCTTCTTCCAATCCTCTCTAATTTCATAGATCAAATGAAAAATAGTAATTATTGTGATTGTTACTGTGTATGATTAGTATGTATTTATCGAAGCATGAAGATATGCCAGGGACGACATTAAGTTCTTTACATATATGGGTTCAGTCAATACTCTTACTAGCCGTCTGAGGTAGGCGTCATTATTATTTCTGTGAGAAATGGAGACTTAGAGGAGTAAAACTACTTGTCCAAAGTCACACAATCAAAATTGGAAGATGGGTATGTGGGACTCCAGAACTGGTGCTCTTACATGACTGGCCTGCGGGAGGTAGCACTGCCCTCTTGGGGTGAATTAGTCTGTTTCCCAGAGCACAGGGGCCCTTAGCAGCACTGATTTTGTAGCTAAAGCCTTCTGCCATTTTCATCACTGCTGCTGTTTCTTACAAACGCAGTATTTCTGTAAGATCCCTCTCAAATACCTGAGAGGCTGAAGAGGAAGTATAGAGTCAATTGGGTAGTTTTCCAAAGCACCCAAAGTTAGACCAGTCGGCCTGTAGAGCACATGCATCTTTGCTCTGCTCCAGGCTGGCACATGTGATGCCCAAGGAATACGTAATTGTGCTGTCCAAGATGCTTACTGCTACCAAGCACTCTGAAAAAAAAAAAAAAAAGAGGCCCTCAGTGGTATTTAAGTAGTCCCACTTTTATCCTTAAAAGAATATATATTATCCGCTGGCTTTGAGATTTCTTGCGGTGATTGAGTAGGGTTGCACTTGTAGGAGCCACTTCTCAGGTTAGGATCACAGGGATGTTGTGAGGTAATGTCTGGAAAGCACTCTGAGCTCCTTTGAGAAAGGTGCTATGTCAATACCGTGTATTATTATTTATTGTCAGCAGGAGATGCCTTTTGTTTTCTTCCCTGGATACGATAGTGCTGTGGCTTAGGTAGATTTTAGTTGGGGGAATGTTCCAGCACCTGCAGCCTCTGACTGAAAGGATGAGGTCTGAGCTGCATCCGGAATACCTCTAGGGACAGAGGATTGGTTTAGTGCCATAGATGGAGAGGGACAGGCTGCGACTGTGCAAGCCGATTGTACTCTCTATTAAGGAGCAGAAGCTACGCTCTCCTTACTTTGGGAATTGAATTTTGTGGGGGAGGCGGGAGTGAGGATGGGTATCGCGTATCTGTCAATAATGAAGCACTCTTAAAAACATCAAAGTGCTCAATACAGTAGCATGTGAGGTGCGGATCTGTTGCTTCCAGCCCAATCTTATTTGTAAAATGTATGCGCGTCCCAAGTTAACCAGGTTGGGCTGAAGTTGCCCCCTTAGTGCCCTAAGATAAACCGCATCCTTCTTGGCTGCTACAAAATTCAAGTCATCTTTTAAGTTCCAGCTCAGATGCCATGATTTCCTCTTTACACTTTTCTAAATAGCTGTTATGGTTGAACTGCCTCGCTCCCAATATTCGTATGTTGAAGTTGTAACTCCCAGTAGTACCTCAGAATGTGACTATATTTGGAGATAAGCTCTTTAAAGGTCATGAAAGTTAGCGAAGGTCATTGGGATGGGTCCTAATCCAATATGACTGGTGTCCTTTTAAGAAGAGGAGATCAGGACACAGACATGCACAGACGGAAGGCCACGTGAAGACACAGGGAGAAGGCACAAGGAGAGAGACCAACCCAGCCAACGCCTTGATCTTCCACTTCTAGCCTCCAGAATTGTGAGAAAATAATTTCTGTTGTTTAAGCTACCCAGTCTATGGTACTTTGTTATGGCTGGCCTAGCAAACTAATATAATACCCCCCAAATAAATAAAGATTTTATATATATATATATATATATTCTCATAAAATTTTGCTACTCAAAGTGTGGTCCAAAGGCTAACAGCATTAGTACCACTTTCACCCGGTAGGAACTGCAGAATCTAAAGCCCCACCCAGACCTTTGGAATCAGAATCTGCCTTTTCACAAAATCCCCATGTGATCTGTATGCATGTTAGGGTATAAGAAGAGCTGCCACTGAATGAGTCAGTTCAGCTTCAAAACCACCCCAAAACTTAAGTGTTTAAATGAGCAATAGTTTATCATTTCTCATGATTCTGTGGGTTGTCTGGGTCATTGCTCTGCTGGTTTTACCTGGCTGCCAGGTGGCTGTCTTCACTAAGCCTTTGCTAAGCAACCGTATCCCTTGAGAGTTTTATAACTTTTGTTTTTGTTTGTTTTCATTGTATGTTTTATGGCTATCTTATATTTATGACCAGTGGTACTATTTTCCTATTTATGTTGGTAATATAAAATCTCATTTTAGATAAATGCACTTTTTAAAAATGGAGTTAATGCAAAAAAAAATTGTTAAGTAAACGATGTTATAGACTGAGGCTACAGCAAAAATCATGAAGTTAGTGTGTGAACTATTGAAGTTTGAGAAACACTTTCTTATTTCAAAATTTGCATATTATCCAAGGAGTTGAAGGCCCACCTACTAGTTTCAATATATGTAGGCATCTTTGAGGGGGTGGTAGGAAATTGGAAAGACACCAGGTCATTGAGATATTTCTTCTCCCTTGGAACCAGGAATCAAATCGGAGCGCAGGGTGGAGGTGAGAAGCGTCTTCTTACCTCCCTTCTTACCGTGTTTCTTTTCACCCAGGATTATTATGGTAATAGCAGCACCTGACATTTATGTGAGATTTCATGATTTGAAAAGCTCTCACACATGCTTGATGTCATTTGATCTGTAAAGCATTTGATCTGTATGGCATTTTATCCTATATAGAAGGTGAGCAGAGTGATCGCTTGTCTTTGAAGGAAAGTCTGGCTATTGTTGGAGTCATTCTCCCAGTAGGAGCCAAGCTTCTCCTGTGTGCATAGTTTTCTATAAGGCTGACCCTATTTGTTGAAGGCCAACTGTGCCTTTGGTCTTCTGGGAATTGTTGAGTGAAGCAGAGTCAACATTTACTGCACATTTTCCCAGGAAGAGCAGGGCCAATGGATTGAATCTTGTGGTGGAGACTGGTTGATGCCAAATCGAGGACAACTGCTCTGTCACATGAACGTCCTTTGCAGCGCTAACTCATTGTTTTGGGAGAAGCATTTAATACTTGACAGCACTGGCACAAAGTTGTGTGCCATGTATAGTCCCTTCCTGTCCTTCAAGCCCTAATTTAAATCACAATTTCTTTCTCAGTTCCCTTGAGGTGAAATTTCTCTCTCCCTTTCCTAGAGTTTCATAAAAACGTTTTTTCTATTACACCATTTGTTTTAATCAACTTTGTATGGGACTTGTTTGTTTTTGTGCCTATTTCCAGTGCTGAGGAGCAGACACGACGTCTTACCCATGTTTATAGTGACTGCAGCCCCTGGTACCATACTTTGCATGTGGCAGGTGCTGAAGAAGGCTTTGTGTACTTGAGAATGAAACACAAGACACCAAATATTACCAAAAAGAGAAAATTCTAAGCATGTTGTTTTGCATCAATATCTTTTTGAAACTCGTATTTTGTGAGTTGTAGTTCAGGTATAAAACATCGTGGTCCAATTCATTCTTCTTCTTCTTCTTTTTTTTTTTTTTTTTTTTTTCATTTTCTATCATCCTTTGTAGATGTGAAAGTTTGGGGCCATCCCGGAGCTATGGCTGATCAAGTACTGCTATTCTGTGGGTCTTTGAGCAGATTTTTATCTGTGATTTTAAAATATGTGATCCCCAACCTCTACCAAGTTTTGAAAATTACAGGCATACATTTGTGAAACAGTCCTAGTGTTTAAAAGGAGTTATGTCTACATTAATTAATGTTATTCACGCACTCTTAGGTGTTCAAAATATTCCAGAAAGTATCACTTGAGTAAGATTTAACAGTTGGAACTAATACCATATATAGCAATTTAATAATTTACATAAGAAGTATGATTGGTTTAACATTCAAAATAAAGGCTATTTAAGCAGTCATAGAATTTAGCAGTTGCTTTTTAAGTTTTTATGTAACCATTAATTAAAATTATTAATGCCAGGTTTCTTTTGGTAACTCTACAGAACCCGAACTTGAATTCTCATGAACACTGGCTCTTTTCATCCCAGTTCCTGAATTTTACTTAGGGAAAGTGACACACATTATTTAAAGGCAAAACGGTGTTTCTGATCATGTGATAAATTCTGGGCATATTTTGTTTATTTGTGTAATTACTCCTCTTAGCTGTGAGAATTTGGAAATGGAGGTATAAAAACAAAATCTGTACAACTTACTGTATTTGTTCCATATGTTGACTTTTAAAACCCATACATGTTCAGTAGCAAGACGGTAACAAGGTAATATAACTTTTTCCAACTTCCCACGAAAATACCCACAAAGAGCTCAATAGCTTTTAGAAAACACAGGCTCTTGGAAGCTTCCAAAATGTGTCATGGGGGACTGGAATGGACTGAGATGGAAAGATCTGCAGAAGAAAATAACTATTGATTGACACTTCAAAAAACAAGGGAAAGTGGGTTAAGATGCATCTATTTTAGTCAAAATTAAAAGTATAGTAACAAAGAGGAAAAACTGAGGGTTGCTAGATGGGCGGGGGGGGTGGGGGTAAGGGGGAAGGTGAGGGGATTATAAAACAATCAGTAACCACAAGATGGCCATGGGGTTTTGAAAATTAATCTGGGGAACGTAATTTAGTGGTTACCAGAGGGTAAGGGGGTTGGGGGGTGGGAGATGAGGGTAAGGGGGATCAAATATATGGTGATGGAAGGAGAACTGACTCTGGGTGGTGAACACACAAGGTAATTTATAGATGATGTGATACAGAATTGTACACCTGAAATCTATGTAATTTCACTAACAATTGGCATCCCAATAAATTAAAAAAAAAACAAACTTGGCACATATTAATAAAAAAATAAAATAAAATAAATAAAAAGAAAATTTATATATATATAAAAAAAGTATAGTAAAAGAAATGAAGATGAAAATTTTGAAAGGCTTGAACCCTACTGAAAATTAAAGCTAACATTCAACCATATGTCAGACTCCAGGAGGGAGGGGGTTTTGCCATCTGTGGTTTGAAGAACACAGTTGTATCCTACGCATGCACTTTGAACCTGAACAGCACGGCTGGCTGGTAAATAGGATGGGGGACATGGTGACTGTTTTGTCAGCCTGCCTATTGGATGAAGAAGTAGGAGCAGATAACCAGGCAGCTATCATCTATTTTTTAGGATATGTCTTCTGCATTGGCTAAAATAGAAGCAGCTTCTTTTTTTGTGTATACTATAATGTTACTTCTAGTATCCAATATAACCAGAGTTGAATAGTGGACAAATGAACCTTGGGATCCTCAAACATAAATTTTATTTTTAAAAACTTAAATAGAAATGTTCAGGCCTTTAAAAGCTGAGAAAAGTGCTTTTCTAATAACTTGGTTAATGTAAAACTCAACAATAAAATCGCAGATAACTTCAACTATACAATTATGAGACTACTATTTATCAAAATGTGTGGTGTATTTAAAGATATGCTCAGAAATATATTAGTTATTAAAAGAGAGAGAATGTAAATCATTGAATTATTGAACTCAACAGTTAGAAGAAAGCAAAGAAAACCTCACAAGGAAAGTAGAAACATAAAAATAATAAAACTAATGGCAAAAATTAGTGAATTAGAAATGCATGATTAGAAAATTAACCTAAAAATTGGTTTATTTTTTTAAAGAAATTCAACAAAGTAGATAAATGTTTAGCAAAGCTATTGAACAACTTAAAGAGATAAAATACAAATATATGAAATTAGAAATAAGAAAAAAATGATAACTGCTTGCATGAATGTTCTATGTATAATTTTATATTAACAATTTGAGTCTAAATGAAATGTATTATTTGGGGAACAAATGATGCAGACTCAAAAGCAATTTAATAGAAAACCAGCACATATAATACAAAAATCATAAAAAGCCAGAAAAATTTTACCAAGATAATTGTACAGCTGGACAATTTTAAAATTTACAAAATTTATTGAGGAAAAAGGTATACAGCAAAAATGATATGCATTTGGGCAGACACAGGTATGACTTCCGTGATCCTAGAAGCATGTGGAGATGCATCCTTGGGCAGCAGGGATTTTCCTGAGTGACCACGATAAACAGAGCCCCCTACTGACTTCGTTGGACATATAACTTGAGTGAGAAATAAACTTATGTTTTGTTAAGCCACTGATAATCTTGAAGTGGTTTGTTACTACTTAATTTATCTTGGCGGGTACTATACTAATATAGAAATATATTCAACAGCATAGAATAAATAACTCTAAAATAGACCCATATCTAAAAGAATATTGTATGTAATAAAGATCACAGATAAGTGAGGAAGGTGCATAGATCAGTTAAATAGAAAAATAAAAAGTTTAGTTCTTATTTTATACCATAAAAAGTGATTACTAAAACTATGCTTTTTAAAAAAGATTTTTATTAAGAATATAACTAACATACAGAATTATATTAGTTTCAGAAGTACACCATAATTAGGTAACATTTAAATATCTGAAGAAGTGATCACCATGATAAGTGTAGCAACCATCTGACACCGTACTATGCTATCACAATATTATTGAATATATTCCCTATGCTGTGTATTACATTCCCATGACTTATTTGTTTTATACCTGGAAATTTGGACCTCTTATTCCCCTTCTCCCCCTTTTTAATTTTTCAGTTGCAGTTGAAATTCAATATTATTTTATATTAATCTCAGGAGTACAGCATAGTGGTTAGACATTTATATAAGAAGTGATCCCCCTAACTAATCTAGTACCCATGTGGCATGATACATATTTATTACCATATTATTGACTATATTCTCTATGCTTTACATCCCTGTGACTATATTGTAACTACCGATTTGTACTTCATAATCCCTTGTTCACCCTGCACCCCAACCTCTTCCCATCTATCACCCCAACATATCTAATACCCATCTGACACGATACATTAGTTATTACAATGCTATTGACTATATTCCTTATGCTATACACTACATCCCCATAACCACTTTGTAACAATCAATTTATACTTCTTAATCCCTTCCCCTTTTCTCATCCACACCTTCAACCCACCTCTCAACTGGAAACCATTAAAATGTTTTCTGTATCTATGAGTTTGTTTCTGTTTCTTTTTGTTGTTGTTTACTTTGTTCTTTAGATTCCATATATAAGGGAAAACACATTGCATCTGTCTTTCTCTGTCTGACACTCCACTCAGCACAGTACCTTCCAGGTCCATCCTCACCACCACAGGTGGCAAGAACCCATTCCCTTCCATGGCTGAGCAATATTTCATTATATGTATGTACCACCTCCTCTTCCATCGACGGACACTCAGGCTGCCTCCACATCTTGGCCATTGTAAACAATACTGCAGTGAACACATATTCCCTCGAAGGAGCATGTTGGGTTTCTTCAGATAAATACCCAGAAGTGGTATTACTGGGTCCTTCTTTGTTTGTTGTTGTAGCCTTTGTTTTAAAGTCTGTGTTGTCTGGCATAAGTATTGCTACCCCAGGTTTTTTTGTTTGTTTGTCTCCATTTTCATGAAATAAATTTTCCATCCCTTTTCTTTTCATCTGTGTGTGTCTTTCAATCTGAAGTGAGTCTCTTGTAGGCAGCATTTGTAAGGGTTATGTTTTCTTATCCATTCAGCCTTCCTATGTCTTTTGATTGGAGCACGTAATCTATTTACACGGAAAATAATTGTTGATAGATATGTAGCTAATGCCATTTTATTATTCATAATTTTAATTTTTTATTTTTTTCTGTCTTAAAGGAGTCCCTCTAAGATTCCTTATAATTCTGGCTTGGTGATGATGAACTCCTTTAGCTTTTCTTGTCTGGGAAGCTCTTTATCTGTCCTTCAATTTAAAATTATAGCTTTGCTCGGTAGAGTACCCTTTTTGTAGCTCCTTGTTTTTCATCACATTGAATATTTTATGCCAATCCCTTCTGGCCTGCAAAATTTCTATTGAGAAATCAGCTAACAATCTTATGGGGGCTCCCTTATAACTTACTAGTTGCCTTTCTCTTGCTGCTTTTAGGATTTTCTTTGCCTTTAGCTTTTGCCATTTTAATTAAAATGTGTTTTGGCGTGGGCCTGTTTGGGTTCATCCTTTGTGAGACTCTCTGTACTTCCTGGACTTATTTGTCTATTTCCTTTATCAGGTTAGGGATATTTTCAGTCATTACTTCTTCAAATAGGTTCTCAATCCCTCTGTCTTCTCCTTCTGGTACCCCTATGATGTGAATGTTTGCTTGTTGTTGTCCCAGAGGTCTCTTAAACTAGCCTCATTTTTTGGGGGGAAAGGGGGGATTCTTTTTCTTCTTGCTGTTCTGATTGTTCTGATTGAGTGATTTCTGCTACCTTGTGTTCCAAGTCACTGATTCAATTCTCAGCTTCATCTAGCCTGCTGGTGATTTTTTCTAGTGCATTCTTCATTTCAGTTATTATATTCTTACATCGACTGGTTCTTTTTATGGTTTCTATGTACTTTGTTTTGCTTGCTATCTCTCTGTTAAAGTTCTCACTCTGAGCATCCTTATAACCATTGTTTTGAACTCTGTCTCTGGTAGGTTGCTTGCCTCCATCTTGTTCTTTTTCTAGAGTTTTCCCCTATTCTTTCATTTGGAATTTTTTTGTTTCCTCATTTTGGCTGCCTCTCTGTGTTTATTTCTATGTATTAATTAGATCTCCTATGTCTCTCCATCTTGGCGGGGTGGCCTTATGAAATATGTGTTTCTCCCAAAATAAGACCTAGCCGGACAATCAGCTGCAATGCATCTTTTGGAGCAAAAATTAATATAAGACCCAGTATTATGTTATGTTATATTATATTATATTATATTATATTATATTATATTATATTATATTATATTATACCTGGTCTTATATTAAAGTAAAATAAGACTGGGTCTTATATTAATTTTTGCTCCAAAAAACACATTAGAGCTGATTGTCTGTCTAGGTCTTATTTTCGGGGAAACACGGTAGGTGCCTTGTGGGGCCCCAGAACAGTCACCCTAATCACCTGCTCTGAGTTCTCCAGGAGTGTCCTTTGTGTGGGTTATGTGTGTGTGTGTGTGCCCTCCTGTTATGGTGAGCTTTGCTCACTATTGGTATGTAAGTTGGTGGCATTGGCCCTCAGGCTGATTGGTTATGGGATCTGGCCATGTCCACAGCTTATGGGTTGGTGTGTGGGGGCCTTACCACATTGAGTGGAATTTGCCCTAGTGGGCTCTGGTGTGTTGAGAGACCGCCCTTTATGTGTTCCATTTGTTGGGCTAATTGGGTGGTGCTCTGCTGTGGTCTGAAGCCAACCTCCAAGTTTATTAGTTCTGGGGCCTCTTGAGAGGGGCTCCTGCGCAGGTTTAGATTGCCCATGACCAGCCAGGGACTACCTGGTATGAGCTACAAAGTGATTTGCAGTTGTTTGCTGCCTGTGCTAAAGTTGGAGGCATGTGGGAGAGGCCACGCTGTGAACTGAGGATGGTTACCAGCAGTACCAGACCTGGGGTAGCTTTGCAAAACACCAGGACACCCCAAGGCCTGCTATCACCTGCCAGCTCCCTTAAAGTTCAGCTGCTGATAAAGCCTCGTGTGTCACAAAATTTGGGTGAGGCAGGGTCTCAGGGAGTCACTAGAGTTGGAAGAGTTGTGGTCACAAGGTTAATGTAGACCCTGGTGTGGTGCCAGTGCTAGCCTAGAGCTACTCAGCAAAAGTCTCAGAGCACTTTGAGGCCAGTCACTGCCTGCCTGGGGCCCTTGAACTCCGACAGTTTTCCAAGAAAGACTGCAATGTGGGCGGGCTGATGGAGTCCCAGTGGAGTTCACCAGACCAATCAGATTCAGATTTGGCCGTGTAAGGGAGAGCTCAACACAGGAAATATGGTGCCTGCCTTCTGGCTGCACAGAGGAGGACCCCACACAGGGAAAATGGCAAGTGTCCTCCAGCTCTTGCCTTGAAGCCAGATACCTAAGTCTGCCCACTATATGTCTCCGATGTGCCTCCCCCCCCAAGTCACCATCCCTCTGCTGGAGCCCAGGGTGAGTGCCTGTGAGTGACAGAATCTGTGGGTGGGCTGTTTAAGAGGACATCTGGGTTTCCTGCAGCCTTCTGTCCCATCTGGATGATCAGAATCCCCACTGTTTTTCATAGCCAGATGTTGTAGGGGGCTCCTCTTCCCAGCACCAGTAACCCAGGCTGGGGAGCCTTGTGAGTGGCTGTGGTCCCTTGCTCCTCTGGGGGAAGGGGGGACTCTGTGCAGCTGAGATATCCCTTCTGATTCTCAACTGCCACACAGAAGTTTGGGGCCAGCCTGTTTCACGTCTCTGCCCCTCCTACCAGTCTCATCATGGCTGCTTCTTTGTATCCTTAGTTATAAAACTTCTGTTCTGCTAGACTTCATATGGTTCTCCAGGTTGATTGTTCTATAATTTAGTTGTAATTTTAATGTGTTCATGGAAGGAAGCACGCACAGTGTTTATCTACTCCTCCATCTTGGATCTCTCCAGAGTGATTTGCTTTTGAAGGGCTTAAAAAGATTTTGGAACTGGGAAAAAAAAGTTATTACCGGAGAAAGTCCCATAAAATTTAAATTAATAAATGTTGAATTAAATATTAAGAAACCATAATCCAGTCAATTGTCACTGAACTCATCTCATATAATTATACATGTTTAAACCACAAGAATTAAGTCAAATAAATCATTTATTCTTCGCAAAACTCTTATTTTAGCCTATAAACTCTTATAATCAACATTGACTTCATCTTCTAGAATTCCAAGACATCATTGGCCAGAGTCAAAAGCATGGGCCCTTTACTTGACTCTTCCACTTACCAGAAACATGAGCTCCTACAGTACACAACCTCTGGAAGATGGTTACTTTTCCTGTAAATAGAGGTATTGGACTAGGTGATCTTTAAGATCTTTTGTAATTGTTAAATACTGTGATAGTGTAGCTGTCCCTGTGAATAGTGTAGTTATCTGTAGCAGTCAAAATATTTAAAAAATATTGTTATAAGTGGCTATTAAATAGTATAATTTAAACAGACCAATTTAAAGGGAAAGCATATATTTATAAAAGCACAAATTAAACAAGTTAGTCTTATTTTTCTCTTGGGATTTGAAATTATGATCCTGGATACATTAGTTGTGGTACAAAGAAAATTTGTCAGTCTCTTACTGAAGTAAAACTCCTGGGTTACATGGTCATAAATTCACCCAAATGACCTGGTGACCTATTTTTGATGAGTGAATTTTTTTGCAAATTATCCAGTAAGCAAGCCAACCCACAAAGTAAAAGGATAATACATCATGCAAAGTATTTGGGTCATTTATTTTGATATGTGAGGTTTGGTTTTAATTATTTATACAATTTCAAAGTGTAGTAGTGTCTTGTGGTATTTTTCTAAAATGTAATGAAGGTGTCTAAATATGAGCTCTCAGCAGAGATTTTTGCTTTTAACTTTTTACAGAAACATTTATTCAGTGAAACATCACATTTAAGGATAAATTACATTCAAATTAGGAGGTTCTGATAAGTCAAATGTATTTTTAACTTACAAAATAGAAGAAAGTAGAGATGTGCTTAAGAGTAGGAAATGAAGTAACTAGGTAGTAATTTGTACCTTTGCTCATCTGAGCATTTTTTTTTTTCAAGGTGAATGCTGAGACTTTGCTCTTGGGAATGAAATCCTAGGCTTTCCTACTACATTCAAGAATGAGAATAGGTGTGTCAAAGGCAATGAAATAGCAGGTGAGGTAAAAGTCTGTCACTGATGGAAGGATGATTGTCAACACACATTTGTAAAGCAGTGTCTCCGTGTCAGGCACTGTACCAAGCTCCAGGAATATAAAGGTAAACAAAACAGAGATCTTACTCTCAAGGAGTCCAGAGTCTAGTGTAGAGATAAGCATATGTATTTCTTAGGGTAAATAACATGTTCTCTAATATACAAACACCCAAAGTTCAATGGCTTAGCACAATATAAATTTACTTTTAATGGTGAATGGCCTTCTGTGTTGTCATTGAGGTCTTAAGCTTCTCTCATTGTGGGGTTACTTTTTCCTAGGTCTGTGTAGTCCTCTTTTGGATTCTTGTATCTAATCAGGAGAGAAAGTATGGAGGATTGCACCAGAGGAGATTGTGAGTCAGAGTGACATACAGTGACATATATCACTTTTGTCCATATTCCATTGCCCAGAACTTGGTCACAAAGTCATACTTAACTGCCAGGGAAGCTGGGGAACATGGACCAGCTTTGTGCTTAGGAGATGACAGAAATGCATTCTACTGAACACATTTGGTGTCTGCCATAACATGAAAAAAAGGGAATGCAATCCCTTTTACTATAACAAAGATAGAATATAATGCACAGTGGGGGCGAAAGGAAGGAGGGGTTGACCCCAGCTGGAGTAAGCTGACATAGAACAGGAATTCCATTAATGGCAAATATCAAGCTGTGATTGCAATTATGGGCTCAATAAATCCTGATAGAATAAAAAGAACTAAAAAATATTTCTAAATTATGTTAAATGAAACTTCCGTTACATTATAATACAGAACCTACTGATTTTTTAATTGAGATTTTTATTGAGATAATTGTCAATTCAAATGCTGTTGTAAGAAATAATACAGAGTGATCTCTTAAGCACTTTAGCCAGTTTCACCTGATTCATGGTAATACTTTGAAATACCTACAGTAGATATCATAATAAGGATATTGACCTTGATATCATCCACACAGTCTACCAAATTGATTCAGATTTCCTCAATTTTACTTGTACTCATATGTGTGTATTTATTTCTATCAATTTTAATCCCACATGTAGGTTCATGTATCTGCCACCACAGTCAAGATACAGACCAGACCCATCATCACAAGGACCCCTTCTCTCCTTCCTTTTGCCCCCTCCTCTATTTCTAACCTCTGGCAGCCACTATTCTTAACTCTATTGCTAAAATGTTGTCATTTAAACAAATGTTGTCATGTTATACAAATAGAACTAAATAGTATATAACCCTTGGGGACTGGCTTTTTTTTTTTTTTTTTTTACCCATTTAGCTTAATTTTCTGTGGAGTCATCCAAGTCATGTTTATCAACAGTTGCTTCTTTTTATTGTAGCACTAGTCCATAGTTTGGATATACCACAGTTTGTTTAATCATTGTCCAGTGGAAGGACATCGGGACTAATTCTAGGTTTCGGCTATTACATAAAGCTGCAAAGAACATTCCTATACAGTTGTTTGCAAGAACATAACTTCCCATTTCTCTGGGATAAATGCCCAAGAGTGCCAATGGCTAGGTTGTATGGAAGTTTGTATGCTTAATTTTATAAGAAATTGTTAAATTATTTCCCAGAATGGCTATACTACCATGTTTCCCCAAAAATCATACCTAGCCGAACAATCAGCTCTAATGCGTCTTTTGGAGCAAAAATTAATATAAGACCCGGTTTTATATTATATTATACTATATAAGACCTGGTCTTATTTTACTTTAATTTTTATTCCAAAAGATGCATTAGAGCTGATTGTCCGGCTAGGTCTTATTTTTGGGGAAACGGTATTTTACATTCTCATCAGCAGTGTATGAGAGGTCCAGTTTCCCTGCATCCTAGCCAGCATGTTGTCCTTATTTTTTACTTTTAGTTATTCCGGTAGTTGTGGTTTTAATTTGCATTTCTCTAATGGCTAATCATGTTAGACATCTCTACCTGTACTTATTTGCCATCTGAATATAACCATAGTGTTTTGGATTTAAAATGCTTTTTAGAAATTTTCTAGTTCTTACAAATAACTTCCTCTTCTTTTCATTTTAACGTGTAAAAAAAATATTCTGGCAAATTCCTATTGATTCTTCTACACTCCATCTAAACACCCCATTTTCTTTGATGCCCTCTTCAACTCCCAAGCCTGAGTTAATTAAACCTTTCTCCAGATTCTAAAGGCTTAATGAATCCCGGTCCCCTCTGTGTTCCTCGTTGTCTCTCCTTCTGTTGTAGTAGTTAGAGAGTGTGTTTTCATTAAAGTACTTACCAGTCTATGCTTCCCACAAAACTGTTCCCTGAGAGTAGGGACTGTCTTACTTTTTTTTTTTTCTTCTTTTTTTTTTTTTTTTGCCTCCCTAGCAGGTAATATGGTATCTGGGGCATTTACATGCTTAATTAACATTTTTGGTGGGTTTGGGTACTTCATGATGTTCGGCTTCTTTCCCCAAAGGATTTGAACATCTCCTTTTTGGTAGACACTGTACTGGGCACCCTCCAAAATGCTATCTCATTTAAATACAACAATCAGCCTAAGGAATAGGGATCTTTATCTCTATTTGTCAGATGATGAAGCAGAAACTCAGAGAATTAATTTGAAGATTATGGTCCCAGGAAGTGGCAGAGCTGAGTCTTGAGTACGGATCTTTTCGTCGTTGTGTCATAGTTGCCCAGAGGCACAAATGAGTTGTATTCTTTCCTTTGCCCCATGTTGATCGTGCACACATCTCACTCATCGACTACTATGAAGTATGCAGCCTACTGCCTGTCTGTGCCTCCCTGGCCCACGTCCAACTCAGAATGCTCAATGACCATTGCTGAACTTCCCTCCCCTGTCCCACTACCCTGAACACCTTCTTCTCCACCGGTCCTGAGGCTTAAAGTTTCTATGGACCTCACGTAGCAACTGCTAATTCCCTGTGACTCTCCAATCTCTCTAGTGACCTTGTGCCCTTGGCCTTCAGTTTTCCCTTCACCTCCATTTTCTCCTGCATTCTTCTAGTTTTATGCTACCCATTTCTCAAAGGAATTAGAGTCCACCTAGTTGAACATTTTTGAGTCCATATAATGTAAAAATTGATAACGATAGGCTGTACGAGGAACACAATGGAGATATCAAGACCCTTTTCTGTTGTTATTTTTGCAAATGACAGAAATATATTTGCATAAACTTAAGCAGTAAAGAAAAAAATGGCTTATGTAATTGAAAATCTAGAGGTAGTACTTGCTATAGGGCTGGCTGGATCCAGGTGCTCAGCCATTGTTATCAGAAATCTGCCTATCTCTCCCTCTTACTCTTTGCATCTCTTGTTTCTGCTTCTTTCTGGGTTGGCTTTATGCTTAGCCAGCTTCTCAGCTGCATTAATTTTCCATCATTGGGAAATTATCCTAGAGAAAAGAGAACACCTATTTCCTAACAGCTTCAGCAAAATTCCTGGAATGGATTTTGCTGGCCTGACTTGGTTCTCATCCCTGAACCAGTACCTGTGGCCAGAAAAATTGATAAAGCCTAGTCTAATCACACCTGGACTGTGGGGACAGAGGCCCAGAGAGCAGTTTCCAGGCACTGGGCCTCACATGGAAAGGTGCTGGCTTGAGTAGTAGATGGCCATCAGCTGTGACTAGTTGGCCATCAGCTGTTACCGGTTAGCCATTAGCCACTGATATAACTGCTGCGGCTATGCTGGTTGTTTGGTTAATTGGCAGAGAAGTGCACAGCAAATTGCAGATTGTGTGGCTCCTGCTTCCTGTGTCTCCAACCCAGCCACCAGCGAGAATATAGTGGTATGACTCCCCTATCCACGGCTCCATTGGTGTTCCTTTTTGGCCTCACCATATCCTGTGTTCTTGTGTGGGGAACGGGAGCTGAGACCCTGCATGACGTGGACCCAGGGGAAAAACTCACTGAACGACTTAAACTGAGAAAAGGGGTGGTTCCCTCAAACTGAAGAGATACAGAGACACAGAGCAGACCAAACTAGTAGTTACGCCCAATGAAGAGACTATGACAGTAGTCCATTCAAAAAAACCAAGATCTAGATAAATGCCTTGGCACAAGGAATTGAGAAAAATAGTCTGACCTTCAACTTGAGAGGTGAAGACTATTATGCAGTCACTTTTACAGATGTGGAGATGGAAGCTGAAATAAGATAAATAATTTACTTGTAGCCCCATAGCTAATCTAGGACCAAAACATGGCTATGTGACTCCAAAGCTTGTGCTTCTAACCACTAGGAAGCCTGCTGAAGGGGAAAGTGAGGGAGAGGAAAAGGGTAAAAATATATGTACTTTTCTGCTTATGTCTAACTGGGAACATAAATATTATCACATTCTTCTAAGTCTTATAACCCTGGTAAAATAAAATTTAAACTCTGAAATTAATTATATCAAGTAAAAGCGTAAATACTAGAGAAATTCTCTAACCTGTTTTTGTCAGAGCCTAGCATCTTTCTCACTAAGACCACGTGGCTCCAGCCCTCTAGCGCCCCCTGGCTACGTTCTCACTCGAGACTCATAACTTGACCCCCCCCATTAGTCTAGTGCGGCTTTCTTAGGTCCTTAAAAATATCCGTGCCTTTTTCCTCTTCCCTTTCTCTTTTTATTCTGGTGAGACACTGTGTGTTTTGCAATTAGACTATATTTCTTTGGTATCATCAGGAAGTGAGTTCTTACTGATAAGGGAATTTTAAGAACACTGTCAAAACTTTTTAAAAAATGTAGTGTTTATGAAAATCTTTGCAAAGTACGTCACACATTTCCATGCCTTAGTTAATAGTAAATTGACCAAATTTGAATTTTTCTTACAAAGCAGTAAGGTGGAAATACAGGGTGATGTCCTAGAAATTGAGTTTTATAGGCTCAATTTACTTTTATTTATTATTTCAACAAAGAGTTGAAACCCCCATTATAATTGAACACCCATTATATTCCATGTACTCTTTTGTGATTTTTTAAATTCCTCCTGATTGGCATAATATTGAGGTTACACAAAATGTCTACATATTTCCCCTACATTACACATTTCCCCTACATTAAAAAATTTTTTTTAAAGTTTTCAGGAAGCTAGAAAGAAAAATAAGAAAAAAATGCAGTAAAAATGTACCAAAATTAGACATATTTATATTATATGTATTCAAGCCATTTCATCTATTTTTCTCAGTCCTAACAACCTTCACCTTCCCATGCAGACTCATATATAGATGTAAAAACAGTCTGATAAAATAATTGCAACAAAGATGAAGAATATCACTCTGAGAAAAGAGCGATATCTGATTTTTTTTCAAGAATGGACTATATTTGATCAAATTTAAACACAGGTGAGACTTTCTGCTTATACCTGACACTTTCCTGTCCTGTAGGAAGCAAAGAGCCCAGACTGCAGACAATAATAAGGTGAGTGGCTAGTATGACTACCAGGGAGGCTGAGCAGCTCCCAAGCCCACTGACAGACTGCAACAAGAATCAACTGATGTAGAACCAACAAGTCCACTGATAAAGACTCGATTTTAAGGTAAGCTTTGAGAAATTGTTAGAGCAACTGAAAAAAAATCTTCAAAAGTCTTATAAAATCCAATTAGAAAATAATTGGCCATTGATCTCTGAATATGGCAAGTGCTGCATGTACCAAAGGCTAAGTGAAAAGAGCAGTCTGGGTAACATGAAGTGTAATTCACACGATTGGGGGAACCAGATGGTTGAAAGATGAGGCTATAAGAAGTAAAGAGGAGCCAGATCAGAAGATGCCTGATAAACAATCTTACAGGAGTGAAATGGGGAGCCATTGGAGGTTTAAGCAGTGCAACGATGTGATCAGATTTGTGTTTTGAAAATATGATGGGCAGTAGTGTGAGAGCGAAAGGAGAGGGTGAGCCTCGAGGCAGCTAGAAGGACATTGAAAAATAACGAAACTCAATTAACAGGGGCTAATAATGGCTTTGATGAGGTGCTGGCTTTGGGAATGGAGAGATATGGACAGGTCTCAGAAACACTGGAGCAGTCGAAGTATTACAGCTTGATGGTTGATTGGATATCAGGGGAGAATTTGAGAGATGTGTTGAGAGCATTGCCTTGATGTTTCTCTTTAGGTTGGCAGCAAATGTGGAAAAACAATAGGATTTGAAACACCTTAGGACAAGCTACATTGTATATATTTGTCTTTCTAATTTTACTGTTCTTATGAAGCTGCACAGAAAGCACTTACAATGTCAGCTTCTGTCCCTGAAATTCAGTTGGGTCTGCATTAACTTGGAATATTGATTGGCACATTTGATTTGCAATGTCTACTTTGTATCTGGAACTTCTAGGACAGACCTGAAATGTATATAATATGTGGAATATATGGAAATTGATGTCTAAGCTTAAATGTAACTGTCATTTAATAGTCCTTTACTTAGCAATTGGTCTATATGATACTGATATTTTGCTCATTATTAAAAAGTTATTTTTAGGAAGTTAGAATTTCTCAAATTTGTTGTCTTTAGTTAAGAAATAGGTGTCTGGTGGCTAGAACCTATGCAATTGAATTCAGAGAGAAATAATTTGATGAAATTAATAAAGAAACTTAATGTTCTCTAGGCAATTGTATGCTGCCAATGTGCTAAATCTTTGTCCGTTAACTTATTAAATTATTGTTTTATGAATCTTCTGCAAGACTATATCCAAATTGAATGTTTTGCCAATATTAATCCCCTACTGGTGGTTTTAACAAAGAGTTCTCTTTCAGGGACAGGTCTTATTCCTTGGGGAAGTAAATAGAGTCAGTGATTTACTGATAAAGCCACCCAGTATATACATCATCTCTGTCCCATATATCAATGTCACGGGCAACAGCTTGCTTTACTAAGTGATTCTGCAGTGTCTTCACAAAGACTATTTTGTTTAGTGATCAGATCAAAGTACCAACATGCATACTTTTTAGCATCATATGAATTACTTTTTATCTTTAATAGCACCATTAGTTCAAAGGTATTTTTATGGAATGGTTTCTACTACCAAAATTTTATCCCACTATATTGGTCAACAAAAAATATATGTTACTCTGTATATCACTGGTCTGTGTGCACTTGAGTATGGTCTATTTGCAGCACCCTTTGTATTTAAAACTGAAATGTTATTCTTGTTACCAATTAGCAGAATTCTCATATTTGCAGCTCTTCCTTACAGATCAGTTTTTAATTTGGTGTTAATTATCTAAACGGTTTGGGAGACTAGGCTGCCGGTCTGTTTCATGCTATTAAGTGGCATTAAACATTTTCTTCAAACCTTTGAACATGGATTGTGAAAGTAATAAGTGATGGCTTTGTGAAGATTTACATTGGGGTGAATAGAAAACCATAAAGGAAAAGGGCCCCTTTGATGATGACTGACAGATAATGACAGAGCTTTCCGTCTTGGTTTAAAAAAGAAGGTTTTACTGAGTGGGTAGCTCAGTTTAACATCTTTGTAGGTTGATCCTGGGAAGGACTTTAGGAAGACAATTGGAAGGACACAGAATATTTTTTTTAATAAAACATTAAGATGAAGAAAAGTTTTTTTTTAATAATATTTAAAAAAAACAAGTTATGGTTTTCTTCTTGTATTTGTGATGCAGACATTTTAGCAAGTTCCATCTCAAACTGTGTTTCTGTAGGAGCGTGTTATACTATGTACATAATCTTCAGTAAGGAATTCTACTTGCAGCATATTTTTTCTTCAAAGGCTTTGCATTTCTGCATAAAAAGCTTATTAATTATTTGTAGCTGCTTGTCATAGTGTTCTGATAATAGAAGGCTGGTCAAGGATAATAATTACCACTTCACCTTTTTGGAGCATATATATCCACTATTCCTAGTGCAATATTACCCAAAGCATCTCTCCTCTCCCTGTACACAGGACCAAAAGTGCAGGCACATCATTTATTGATAAGACAAAAAGAATGTAATGAAATTATCAATGTTCTTGAATTAATTATGAACATGATTAAGAAAGCTAAAATCTCAGGAGCCAGGATCTCATTACCCATTCAGTCTTAGGGATTGCTTTCATTCAGCTAGGCAAAAAGGCTTCGAGCAGCCCCACAATTGCCTTTCTCTCATTTATTTGTGCTAGAATTAAGGTTTATTTGTTTTCTGTTTTCTTCTTCTTCAGACTGTTTCTCTGTCTTTATCCATTTAACAAACTGTTTCCTCGTGTGTCTCAGAAGGATGCACCCATAGGGCCTACACCTCTGTCTGCAGTCTGCATACCTTCTTCTTTTGAGTGCATTTCTCTCAACTCATTTTGCTGGAGCTCCTAAATATCTCTCAAGGTAAGTCTGAGAATGTAGCCAAAAAGTTCTTTCAGATTTATGTCTGCAGCTATACAACAGTTCTGTCTGAATCCCATTCAGCTAGGAGTCTTAATGACATCATTATTACGCTGTCTGTACTGGGCTAGATTTTACTTGGAGCCTGCACTGTATTATTACTTATCTTCCTTTCTGTGTGAACGTACAAATGATACTTGTGTTGGGTGGGGGAAATGATTCAAAAATCAGGCGGAAATACATTTCTTATTCCAATCAAATTTCCAAGAATAGTACAAACAAATAAGTAAAAAAGTAAATCCATTTAAAATTTATTTGGTGCACCAAGATCCTAATTGCTCTGAAATTCTTGCCCTCTCATCCTTGCTATTATAATTGAATTAAGAAGGACAACTAAAATGTAATACCATATTTAGATTTATTTAAAATTTTCCAAGTGTTCCATTCTAAAGGCCGTGGGAATTTCTGGGATTGTAACGTCCAATGCAGAGGAATAATGCATTGGTGTCTGTTAGAAAATGTCTTGGAATTGTCCTAATGGCATCTGACTGAACTGGTCTTTTTTTTTGTAAAATTGACCAAGGGTAGTATGACAGTAAACTTTCCTGAAATTTGATAATAAGTCATTTATAAACAAGGTTGTTGGTAAAACAGGTAAAGTGCTGTCAGCATGTGTTTTTCAGTCACATACAGAGTGATTAAAAAGATTATACAATTGGATGTTATTTTGGCTTAAGTATATTAATATAGGGTTTCTATTCTTGTATGAGAGATTAAGCATAGCGACGATAAGACGGGAGAGGAGAGCTATAGCTTTAGGCCACTGAATAAATATGGTATATGTGATACTAAATCCATTGATCCTAGTTTTCTTTAAAGTGATGGTTTGATAAGATTGCTACAACATCCAGGAATCTGAATGCATAAAATCATTGCAAAACCAAGGCATGTTGAAGTGATACGTGACAAAGTGATTTGATCACACAAAATATAAAAATGCTCATCTCTTAAATCTTAGGAACAACCTTGACATTTGAAGATTTGTTAGAAAATGTGATTAAATAACACAGAGAAAGGAGGCTATTGGACTGTATCTACAAAACCTGCAGCCTCTCGATACAGTATTTAGATAATTATGTATGTCACATAAAAAGTATTTGTTTCATATTAACTGAATATCCAACATATTGAAAATATATTGCTAGTGTATTATATGCTTCATGAACATAGTATCTTTAATTTGGAGGCACATTAAAGATTTTAGTTCTATGTTTCCTGCTGCATTTTTGAGTTTACTAATTCAATAAGCACATGGTTATTTGTGCTTACTAAAATAACAACTGCTAAGTATCATTTTTGCGTAGGTCTTTCGTTTAACTAAATTCATAAAGATAGATGATTTCATCTGAAGTGATAAAAATGCAAAAAGATACTGAGTCTTCTTTTCAGACATCAAACAAAGATAGCAGTAAAAATAATTTTCTCTATGAACCCAGAATGCCAGGGAAAAAAAAAAGCATGTTTCTTAAGTAGAAGCTCCTTGTACTTCATCTCATTCGGAGAAAATGGAAATTTCTCTGAATTTCTTTTGATATTTCTTTCATATCTTATCAAAACGGGGAAAATGAATCATAAAATATCCTGCATGCCGTTTCTACATGAAAGGAATGAGCAGAAGCCCCATGTGGCTCTCTCAAGGGGAGCCCATTATTGTGGTTCTCTAGGTGATTGCTTGCACTTCAGCAATTGGACATGATCAGGTGAAAGAGTTTGGAAGCTTGAAAGAAACACAAATAGCAGAAGAAGCTGGGGTAGAGGAGAAGAAAGTGTATCTCTAGCAGAAAAGTTGGTGAAGAACATTTTTCTTGTTAGTTTGTTGGGTGTCTAAGTATCAATCCATTTCTAAACCACAAAATACAAAAAAGAAAAATCAGTTCTTAGTGTTGTAGTGGGCCAGATGCCGTTAATGAATGGAAATGTTAATAATTTCTTTTTTAAAAAGTTGCATTAGTGAAGAGTGTTTAAATGCTGATCTGAGAAAAGTGGGGGGAGAAAGCATTCTTCTGTTGTACAACGTAACTCTCAGGATCCTTGTGGTTTACATTTTTTCATTAAATTCTGTTGCTATAAAATGAAATGACAATTCTGAGTGTCATCACGAAGTTCACTGAGTTCACAGAGTTTGAGAATTAACAACTGAGTAACAGTGGAGAAGTTTGAATATTTATACCATTTTTGAAGGCAACATTATGTGGGGGAAAAATAGGGATGGTATTCAAAATCCTGCAGAGCTGGTACCAGATTTTGTTTTTTCTCTGTATGTGTCTGACTTTGACACTTTACACTCCTGATACTGAGTGAAAAGGTGAATGTATTCAAATCTAATTGATATGGAAATAAAACATCAACCAAAAGCCAACATAACTAATCTTAAATATTTAATACATGACTACTGTTTTTGTTCATAGCTTGAG
Organism: Rhinolophus ferrumequinum; assembly: GCF_004115265.2. NCBI lineage: Eukaryota > Metazoa > Chordata > Mammalia > Chiroptera > Rhinolophidae > Rhinolophus > Rhinolophus ferrumequinum. The sequence continues at coordinate 29,331,704 of NC_046287.1, forward strand.
TTAGTTCTGAAATCCAGAAAATGCTAGAATGTCGTATGTATGTGAACTTATATATATTCACAAAGACTTCTGTTTAAAAACAGGAAGATATAGTAGAAAAAGTATTAGCATGTATTAGAAAATTTCAATTCTGTCAACATCTAGTTGTGACCTTGGATAAGTTATTGAATCTCTCAAAGCCTTCATTTCCTCTCTGTAAATTATGGGGTAAATTGATAATAGTTAAGTCCCCTTCACACACTAAAATCTATTATTTTACATCTCTGTGTGTAAATATATATATATATATATATATATATATATATATATGTGTGTGTGTATATATGTGTGTGTGTGTGTGTGTGTGTGTATATATATATATATATATATATTCATTTGACTGTGCAAATAAGCCTGATATCTATTTTTAGCACTTATTTATCCCAGTGTTAAGATATTCAAGAACAGCTTTCATTTAGAACATATGAAACTCTAATATCATATGCCCATGTGTCATCCCTGCTAACTTAATTCCTGAAATGCAGGGCTTACTTTGCTTTTAAACATTCCACCATTCGCATTGATGCTGATCTGTGCCTATAAGCAGTGGTAATAGCTTCCCAGCAAACATGTCTTTAACAAAATCCCCCAAGTGTAGAAAGAAGGAGTTGCTTCATCTTTGTATTTCTCAGAGCAAGTTGTTGGGTCTTAGCAAATTGCTAATAGGCTCATTAAGCTCCTGCTATGTACATCTACTGAGCGAACCTGGAATTGATCATTATAACTAAAATTGGATTTCAATTTTTGCTCCGAAGCCTCAATTCTACAGTCTGTCAGAGCGGTGAGATTTTTAAAAAGATGCTTGGTTTCGAAGACAAAAAGGGGTATTTTGTGATGAATGTCTTCCCTGGGAGTGTGAAGACAGGCAGTCTTCAAAGAGAGTTTGAGAGTCCTCTGGGGTGGGGGTCAGATCTGCTCTGAATGGGTTAAGGAGAACTACCTGCCTGCGATTGATTGAAATCAGTAATGGATCATCTCATAAAGCTGCTGTTACTAGATATTACCCTGCTATCTCTGTCCTCTGATAGTTCAGATAAGAAGTGCTTACCGCAGAGGAGGTTCCTAGAGGACAGATACTGTTTCCCGTACCTCAGGGAGTAAAAAGCCATACTGCTGGATCAGTGACTTTTCCTAACAGCAAGTAAATTCAGGCCTTATCAAGTTACAGCACAAACTGCACTCATGTTTTATTATTCTCATTAGAGATTTAAGGACTAATTCCAGTTGTTAGCGCTTAGCAGTTTAATGTTTTCCATAGATAAGAATTAAGATTCTTCTGGGGGATTTTTTTATTTGCTAAAGCTTGCAAAATACAAGGCAGTGATGCACTTACTGTGATGTAATGTGGTAGATTTACTAAATGTCCTGAATATTTTTAAGGCATCCATTTTAAAAATTTAAATCTAATGACTGAGTTTTTTCAAGTTGGACGTGCACCCATTCCACTGAAACATGGCTTTGCCTGTCTGGGCATCCAAATCAGCTGTCCTTCTAGAAATGTGACAAAAGAGGCCGGATTTGATGCCTCCACAGCTTGTCTTCAACTGCGGTGTATTTTCTCAGGGTAAATTCACTTAATCGAGACTAAGTGTTAGATCTGACTCAAAAGAAAACCTTAAACAAGACCTATTTTGTAAGTAAACTTGGCTTTAAATTATTTCCTTGAAGTGAAGCTGACTTTCCTTCCCAAACAGGTGGAGAAAAGCTGTGACTGCCATCCATGTTCATTCTATTTCTGTTTTCAAAGAGGTTACAGTTTGAATTTAAAAATGCAAATCCAGGCTGCTGTCTGCTTGGATACTAACATTGCATCAATGTAGTAGTGACTCTCTTTTTGCCCAAAGTTAGTCTACCTAACGTTCTTCAAGGGGGGGTGGGGGTGGGGAAGGATCCTTTTCGAATAGATCAGTGGAATCTAAGTTGCAAGTGTGATAACGTTAGTACTGGAATTAAAGTGAAATGAGGAATGTCATGTTTTTTGGTTATATTTCTTGAAATTTGTCTTTTTATATGAAAACTCTAGTGTGAACAACCTTATTTTACCCCTTTGTTTTTCTTTGGTTTATTGTCACATTTGTCATGACCTGTGGTTTGTGGTTGTAGGGTACTTTTAGAGGTCACTGAATTTCAACAGGGTCAGTCATGGATGCTATAGTTGTCAAGTCTTGGGGTCGTTTTGGGGAAAATGTGCTACATACCAGTGAAAGTTGTTGTCTTTAGGAGTCATTCATTGGCTGACACTTTTCTGTCCATTCTTGGAAAAAATATTTTCCTGAGGTAAAATTGTTCTAGCAGCTATGCTAGCAGAATGGTCTGCTTTGTGGCAGATCAGGAATCCCGACTATGTCACTAGGTAGGATAAATAACATAATAAAAATAAAAATAGCAGCTATCATGTATTGTGAGCTAGACACTATGATAGTATTTTAAATGCATTCTTAGGTATCAATTGTTGTCAAGGAAATTCTCAATGTGTTCAAGTTATCTTTTTAATTTTTTAAGACAGGGGGACCTATTCTAGTTAATGTTTTGATTATTCCTGGCTTTGCAGGCTTTGTGCCTGTTTATGTCCCAGATTGTTTTTCCCTTTTAGCCAGTGATACTCTGTGTGCCAGAAAAATTTAACATGCTTGTTCCAGTTACGTTACTGGGTACAATCCTCCCTTATACAGGAAATAAATTTATTATGAAGATCTCCCAGTAGAAGCCTTGGAAAACTTACACAGAGCTGCGCTGTGTCCAAAATGCTGTTCAGTAGGTTTTCCAAAGCGCCCAGGTAACAGCTGGTGCAGGCCATGTGCCAGCTCTGACAGCCCATATGCTCTCTTTAGTGCAGTAATTATCTCAACACAAAACTCTGATAGCCTGGTCTACTGGGTCCAGTTTCCCTAGGTTAAATTGACTCAGTGGCTTTGTTAGTAAGTTCCTTTGGCACAGTAAGAACTTCATCAAGAGTTTAAGTATTGGGATAGGCTTCAAAGACCAATATGACTGCTACTTACAAGACAGGTGGCTTATTAACCCTAAGAGATTCTAGGTGGCAGTTCGTTAGGCTGTCACTCCACAGCAGCACTCTAGTTAAAGGTCTGTCATTGTTTCTACCAGATACCCAACTTAGGGATGGTGGTTAAGTCCTCTCTTTTGGTAATAGGCTTGTAGTTTGACTTTTGTATTTCAGTTCTAAGACAGGCACAAGGATTTCTTCTTGATTTCGGTAGTGGTGTTGGCAGTGGAAGGGTTGGAGTGAGGAATTGTAGGATAGGAGAAGAGATGAAGAAAACTGAGCTGGATCAAAATGGGTATAGGCATTTTTACTTAGAGCATCACAGAGATGCTCTCTTTTTATGCTCCTGTGCCCTGTGAGATATTAACAGTTTCTCTATGTGTGTAAAATTCGTATGTTAGAGGCTTGGAATCCATATAGGTAAGTGGTTTCCTCCCTCTATCCCTCCCTCTCTCCTTTTCTTCCTTTTTTTTGTCCTTCCCTCTTTCCTTTTTTCTTTCTTCCTTTTTTGTCCTTTCATCTGGGAAATACAACTGTCCAAAGGACCATTTACAATAAAACTATAGCTGCAAACCTGAAGTTACAGTACAGACAAAACTTCCCGTAAATTGAGCTTCCACGATCTTGAAAAGTGTTGCCTGATATGGGATCATAGAATGTATCCACAAATGTTTGAAACGAAATGAAGGTGATATGATAGTATCATTTCAGATTCTTGTCTGCCTTCTGTTCTTAGCATAGACCTTAAATGAGGACTGTGCTTGCCATGACATGCTTTGTGTTAGGCCCATGTTGAAACCTCAGTTCTGGTCTATTCCTGTGTTACTTGGCTTCTAATCTTAGCAAGAAGGTTGAACTACTAGATTTTTTGGCCAAGACCAACCTTCCTTGTGCTAAGGTTGTGGGAGTAACACGGATGGCTGCTTCTCCAATTGAACTCTTGTGAGGGATGGTTTCAGATTCCCCTCAGAGGAGGGATGGCATTGTGCCCACTTGAATCACTAAGCAGTATAAAGTAATAATTAGATTATCTCAGTTATTCCTGAACCTACAGAAGGATGCAGGCACTGGCTGTGTGCTTTGTCAGTATGATTTTAATTTCTTGTGTTGAAGTGGAATTCTGAGGTGGAGAGGAATGCACTAAAATAAATGGGATGTGAGGTCCAAGAGGAACTGCGTCATACCTTACAATTCTGTGTAAACCCATAGCACCCATGAAATTAGATCATTTGATTTTTTTCATTCTTTACCAAGACAGACTAATTTGGTTCTGGTCAGACTTTACCTGTCTTGTTCATTACTGTAACTTCAGAGGGTAGAGTAGTGCCTGGCACATAGTTGATGCCCAGTAAATATTTGCTAAACGAATGAATAAATGGGTTGAAAGTAGCTCTTTCCTGTATGAAAATGAGTAGCTGTAAGTGGTCCTGAGTTGTGGGCTGTCTGGGATATCTGACAATTCCTGGTTTAAGTGATGCTAGGGTAGCTCTGGGTGCTCAAAGCCCTTTTCAGAGACCAGGGTCCAGGGGTGGGAACATCACCAGGGCTGACTTATTTCAAGCTGGACTCTAGGTTGAAATTGGTTTACTATTCATGTAATGCCATTGCATGATTGTGTTTTCAATTTAATACAACCAATTAGAACTTCAAAGAGCTTAACGTAGAAAGCTAGATCAGCTTGTTTGTAAAGACTCTAACATGGACCTTTGTTATTTAGTTTTCAACTACAGGTAGTTATACATATAAAGTCATTATTTATATGTTGTCAGGAGTACTCACCAAATTTATTGACTTGTACATTATTCTTTGCAAATAAGTTCTGGCTGCTCTCTGCATATTATAATTAAAACGACAGGGGCTTTAATCATTTATGAAATTTTAAACTACATGCTGAATATAAATGTATCATTCAATGTGATAGAATGAATTAAATTCATCACTGTCAAATAACTGTATAAAAGATGAAATATCTCTCATCCCACATCATTAACTTATGAAAAAAAAAAGCCAGATTTGCAAGCATTGTAATAATAGTTTTATGATCTTTTAAGGACACTTTGAAAACGCAGATGTTTGGCTTACACAAGAAAAGTACTCTGACCAAAAAGTTGATTTCTAATTTTATCTGTAAAAGTTCTATTTAAATTTGGTGATGAAGAATAAATAACTTTTGCCTAGATAGTAACAAATGATGGAGTCTCTTTTTTATTGGAACAGAAAGCATCTTTTATCACCATGATATCCCTAGGTGAGCATAAATAAAATAGAGTTTTGGCAATCTAAATCATTTAGGCAAAAATCCTCACTGTGGGTTAAAAGGGTAATTTGGGACAGGACGATAATTGAAATATGTACCTGCTGCAGGTAAGTAGCTGGCATTTGATCAATTCTCAACCAACCTTTTGTGCATGTCTAGACACAATGTCAATATCCAGATCTCTAAGGAAAACAAAATCAGGTTTGGTAAACAATGATTCTGATAATTATTTTCATTCTGTACAAAGTTTGCTATTATCATTATTTTCAGCTGATGTCTATACTATGGGATTCAATTCAAAATAAATTTTACTACACAATTTTATATCTCGTTCTAAAATGTGACTGTCTATCATTTATTGATTTATTTCAGAAAAATATGGGAGGGATATAAACGTTTAAACTCTTCTCCTCCAATCAGAGTCTTCTCAAGTTTCAAGTATTTTATCTGTTCTTTGATTTCCATCATTTCTTGGGTGGGGCATTTATTAATTCATTGATTGATTCACTCACTCATTTAAAAACTTTTATTGACCCCAGCAAGGGGTGGGGAATGAAAAGAGGGGGTTTGGCTTGGGGACCAGATGAGAATCTGAGCCCCTCCTCTTAAAAAATACCTAATGGAGGCTATCCAAGTATTGATAAAATGTGAAATAGGCAATGCTTTCATCAACTTATCAAATTATTAATTAATTAACTAATTTGGAGGAACAAAAGTATAAATTCAGGAAGACACTACCTCTACAGCTCCCAGTCAGTCAATTTCATGCAATTTTTCTAACCAAAGGTAAGGAAACATGACATAACTAGGGGACAATAAACCTTTTGGGGTCTTCCAGGACATACAATGTATTTTTATGTAAATTAAAATAGGGCGAAAATCTCAAGCCCAGACAGGATGTGTTATGTGGAAAGCAAATCCATGAGTTTTCTCAATAATCAATGCTATCTTCAGTGATATTTTATCTTGTTAAGAATTTTAGGTTGGGTGTTTTGAGAGTGTAGTTAAATGCTAATAAATTCCTATTCTCTGGCCCATTGTGTTCTTCTCACATAATATCCCAAACCAAGAAAAGCTACACAATCTAGAATTTTACATATTGTTATATTAGCTACAAGATATCTGATTGACCTGTAGTTACTTGAAAACTATTTTGAAAAAGTAAGAATTGTTTTGGGGGCTGGGACAGAGTGAGGAAATGTGTATAAGACTTGGGAATGTGTAGTAAAAACACATATTGCTGTGACTAATACAATATTCCTTGCTTTGCCTTGCTTTGACAGAGCCTCATAAAGCTAACTAGAAACCAGTGTAGCTTGGCTTTTTATATTATGAAATTAACTTTACCTCTATTTTAATCAGTAAGAATGAATAACAACAAAACTACAAAAATAACTGTAGTAATTAAAAAGAAAACACAGGTATACAACCCAGAGAACGGAATCAATAATTTAAAGAAATAGTTTAAATGAAAAAATTTGATACAAAAGATACTTTGTAAAAGATGACTACATCTTTTCCCCAACACATGGGTTTCTATCTGTGAAATATATTCCAAATTTTGCCTGTCTTTGCAAATGGCATTACTGTTTCCTTTGTACTCTTTCTTGCTCACACTTTTTTGTATGTGCTTGTTTTCACAAAGCAATGTTTCCTCATTAGCCTGCTCTAGGAACGGACAATAGCAAGTTTTAATACTGACCCTCATCATTGAGAAGCTGATATGAAAATTATCAGTTTGTTTCAAAGCAAGAAGCCTTGCTGCAAATCTATCCCAAAATTTCTAACAGCATACAGCTCTGTTATAGACTTATAACTGTAGATGGTGATGGTTAGTGTGAGGTAACAAAGCATGGCTCAAGCTAGACCAACCCTGGCAATTTAAGCATTGCTTTCTAATAGCTTTATGATAGGACCCTTTTTTACTGAGAGATTTTTATTAGGTTTGAAATATAATTTTCACAAACTTGCCACAGAGTTGGAGTAAAGTGCATTTGCTAAACCCTTTATATTCTTTCCCCCCTGCTTCTCAGTATTGTTTCAGAATAGAAGGTGAAATTGTATTCCTTGGGGTGCAGTTTAAAGTCAAGAACAGCAATATTTAGCACATGCTTGGGCAACCTTGTTTGAAATCCATGCCGCCCCTCTCTGGTGTTCTGATGTGCCTTTAGGGGATGCTTGCCTGTTTGTAGTTTGTTTTCTTTTGTTTAAGGTTTCAGCCACTGCATTGACTAATGATTATATAGCAGTAAACTCTCGTCCTTGCTAAATTCAGTAGTGATGCCTCAAAAGCATTTTTCCCTTGTGTGACATAAAACAATAAAAGAACTAGACAAACCCCTTTTGAGGAAGAATAATCCTTTGTTTAAAGAAAAGAAAAGGCATCTCCTGACGCCAGAGGGTGGAGAATTCAAATCAAAGCCTGAGCTAATTGATAAAAAATAAAACAAGTGTTAATTTTGAAAATGTTTTACAGTCAGTGATTATTTGTCCAAAATCGTTACTAATATAATATTTTTATCTGTGTATAACCTCTTTATTGTACTCATGCTACAATATTTACTTAACACATTATTACTTGATTGACACCTCTACTCTTGAATCTAAACTCTAAATAATGAATCTGTTTCTTCAGAATGCTGTTACCAGCATAATTTATCAATAGAATTTTGGTCAGACAGTAGTATTTTATTTCTTTAAAGATAGCTAATTGTATTATTTCCCCTGCATTTTTTCTTTAAAACATTAAAACAATTTATTTAAAAATATAATTTGGATTTTACAAATTTGACTAAAAAATTAAAGCAACCAATAGATTTACATAATGAATATTCTTAGCCTTCAGATTTACCAATGCCAAGTCCAAAGAATTTAAACATGCCATTTAATTGTTCTCCCTGCAATTTTTTTAATGAGACTTGTGGCCATGATTCTGAGTGATAAATTCTTCTTGATTTGCCTCCAGTTGTCACTGGCCGAACCTTAGGGAATGAAAGATTAGTTACGGTTGCAAAAGACTTATTATTTCAAACTGGAGAATTTTTAATGTTCTTAACCCAATTAAGCAGAGAGTGAAGAATCTATCAATATTGTTGTCAGTTTATTAGAGAAAAAAAAGTCTTCCAAATTGTAATTTAGCTGGAGATGCTGTCCAATTTCTGTCTTTAACTTAGAACATAATAAGATTGTATTAAATTGGTGGTTGACCCTGGGGCCTAAATGTTGCATCACTAACATGAGAAAATCACCTTGCGGTTTAAACAAAAATGAGCACGATTTCAGCCCTCATCCAATTTTTAATAGCATTTGTCTTATTACCCAAGTCCTTGAATAACCTAAGCACGCTGTACCACAATTTGCATATGCTTGGTCTTGTAGTGAGACTAATGTGCGTATTCATAATTTTAGTCCCACGTTTCAAAACTCCAAGGGAAAAAAAAGTTTTCTTGTTACGTTTAAGTAATGAATCCAGGAGACCACATTCAGGCCACGAAAGAGTCCAAGTTGGCCCCAAACACAGGTGCTCCCAGTTTGAACATCATGCCTGGCTTTTCTGCAGAGAAACGAAATGAAAGAGCAACTTCAAACACAGGTGCAAAACCCTGCATCTGTGAGGGACAGCCCGAAACCATGGCTTTCGCCTGACCGTGTTCGGCTTGTAAACCTCATCCTCCATGGAGCACCTGTGTCAGAACCAATTAGAGATGTGTATAAATGTTATCAACACCTACGCGTCATTACTTATTCATCAACTTCAGCACCAAATATTGATGCAAACATGCAAGGGTGGTGTTTATTTTCTTTTCCTGTGGAGCCGCTGTTTTCTGAGGCTTCTGTCCATTTGCCCAATGGCTGATGGGAAGGAGTAAAATACACAGATAAGAAAAATTTGGAATATTTCAAGCTTTAAATCCTACAACCATTTGTGTTGTTATCACTTTTTAATCTTTCAATCTAAGTTCTTCCCTGGGAGAAAGAGAGTGTGCACAAAAGTTTCAAGCACATTGATTGCCTGAAGGCCTAATTGCAGTAATTCCAAACTTTGTGGAGTACTTTGGTGTGGGCATCTCCTCCCTGGTAGTCTGGTGACTTCTAGTTGTTTGATTAGCACTCAGAGAACCTACATTTGAAGCTTTGGTGTTTCCATAGCAGTAGCAAGTAGCAGAAGCAGCAGGATCTGGCTTCCTGGCCATCTCCACAGGCATTTGGGTTAGTGGCATTGTGTTTGCCTCTGGGTCTTTCCTGCACAGGGCTGGAGCGGTGGCTATTGGGTTGTTAGAGGCTTTGGAAACCATTTCTTTTTTGACAGTTTAAATTTATGTGGTTTTTAATTGTCTGTAAACAAAGCCTTTTAAGTCTAGCACTAAATCTCCATCCAGGTCAGCTGGCATCCAAAGGGATGGCTGTTGATTTATTTCTGAGATTGCTTTTCTTTTCCTAAAAAACCCTCTCCATCAGTTTATTGTCCTCCAATAGAGATACACAAAACACACAAATCACTTGGCCCCTCCCCGCCACTCTGAATGAATAGATAAAAATCCATCTGTTTTTTATCTGCCTGTTCCGAGGAGCCAAATTTTGTCCTTTGTAAAAAATGGCCTCAGCAATACAATTTCCTAGCAAGCAGCTAGGAAGATTGACCAATACTTAGGTTTTTAGTCAGTGATGGTTATAGTTGAGAAACTTTCAGTCTTGTTTTGGCTCTAAATGGTCATTAAATGGAGATCATTTGTGCTGTGAATAATTAGGGGCAGAAGATGTAGCACAATAAATATATATTGGTTATTACGGTTTACAGACTATTGATTACACGACTCTCTTTATAAAATAAAAAATATATCATAAAGATTGAGAGAAAGAGCGGAGTAATGCAAATGTTTGGTTTTCTATAGGTTGTCACACAACTGGCAATGGTCTTTCGGAACCATAATTTAAGACACATACAGACGAATGTCTGACTGTAGGTCCCTGGCTCCTGGGAGCGCCAGAAAACCTTGGACGCATTTCCTGTTCAAAGCATGCTGAGCCCTGGCCCTGGCTGCTCTCCTGCCTTCCTGGGGCCTGCAAGTTCTGTGTTTCAGTTGTCCCATTTCTCAGACAGCCAGTTCTCTCTGTCTCTGCTGCAAGTGAGAAAAAAAGGAACCATTACAAGTAAGGAGAGACATGGAGCTCTTAGGAAAAACAGGAACATAAAACCCACAGAAGAACTGTACAGATAAAAGCTGTCACTACAGAAAGGACTGAAGATTCAAACTGTGGCACAGGATGCCTGTTTTAAGCAGGCCTGGCTCAGGGCTTTCGAGAAATAGTTTTTGAATATTCCTTTCTTTGTCTCTTACCTATGAGCCCTCAGTTCCTGTTTTGAAAAAGAACCATAAAACCAAAAGAATACTTTTGGTTTCTTTCTCTGAACGTGTTTGTATATGTGTCATCTCACATGGAGGATTGATTTTTTTAATTTTATTCCAAATTTATTTTTAATTTTCAGTGGTGCCGGATAAAAAGGAATTTGCCTGTGTTTTTAGAAGAGAGTGGATTTGATTCCTGACTTGTTAGTTATATGTCCTTGGACAGATTACTTAATTTTTCTTGTCACCTTTTCTCATCTGTAAAATGGGAATAATGATATCTATCATGCAGGGTTGAAGTATGAACTAAAATAACATAGTTTAGAACATAATTTCTTAGAGTAGTACTTACAACAAAAGCATTGCAGAGCAAGGAACAATTTGAGAACAAAACAAGAAATGACAACCAAGAAAATAAAAAGAAAGAAAAGAAAAATGCCTCAGCAAATAGGAAGACTAATCAGAATGAAACCATAAAATATAAAATTATGAACATTAGGACAGTAAAAAAAATGCCAGGGATTAAAATTCAAACTGCGTATTATGACATCACTGATTTAGATAAAGTGAACGGAATTTGGTGCTTTAAAAATAGTTCATTATGGAGAGCAGATATTTGAAGTGGAAAAGACAGACTGTCCTCCTGAAGCAAGGAAGAAGAAGTTTGAAGCATGAAAATTGTGAACAGAAGCTGAAAAGTTGAGCAGCCCCGGGTCACTCCAGAGGGGACTCCTACCAGCAAGGCTCCTGCAGGGTTCTGGGAAGGAGGGTGTTGTGGGGTAAGGCCTACTCCACCACACATTCTTCCCACCAGGCCGCTTCCTGGGGCTTGATCACAACCACAGGTGTGTGCACATCCAAACCAGGCAAGGCACTGCTCAGTTGACTTTGAAGATCCATACATTTTAGTTGAACGGTTCTGCAGTCAAGTCATGCTTGTTGGAATTTCAAGTCCATTCAGGGAGAAAATGTTGGGAAAGCCAGATTCCTGCTCCCTTACCATAAGGTCTCAGTGCAACTTTGTTTGTCATTGCTTGACCATTCACTCATTCATTCATTCATTCATTCATTTAGCTAACTATTTTAAAAATTAAAGTGTAATTGGCATACAGTATTACATTAGTTTCAGGTGTACAACACAGTGATTTGACGTTTATTTATCTTACGATGTGATGTCCGCACTAAACCTAGTGACCATGTGTCCGTCACTGTGCAGTCATCACACTATTGGTGACTATATTGCCCTTCATCTTTTTCACCTGTCCTTCCACTGCTCTACCCTCTGGCAACCATGAGTTTGTTCTTTGTTGCTATGAGTCTGTTTTTGTTTTGTTTGTTCATTTCCTTTGATTTTTTCTTTTTAATTCCACAGATAAGTGAAATTGTGTGGTATTTGTTTTTCTGTGACTTATTTTACTTAGCATAATACCTTCTAGGTCCATCCATGTTGTCTCAAATGGCAGGATTTTATTCTTTTTTTTTTTTTTTTTTGCTTAGTAGTATTCCATTGTTAATATATATATTTACCACATCGAACTTTTGTTGAGTATATACTGAGCGTCAGACACTCTGCAAAGCTCTGGGAATGAAACAATTACAGACCTATGTTCCCTGGCTTCTAAGGAATATAATTATTTGGGGTGGTCTCAGCCAACCCTCTTAGCCCTCCACTGTGGCTCTGGAGCCCGAGGGCTTCCCAGTTGATCAATGTGCACCCAGCTGCCTTTTAACCAGGTTGGAGCACACTGAAGCCACCCAGGGATTTTCATTAGGATGTTAGCTAAATTTAGCTAGATCCTGTGAGGAAGTAGCTGGATCAGGCCCAGTGAGGTTAATCTGAGATCTAAGGTCAGATGGGGGAAAAAGATATCAAAAATAGGTATCCAAAGAGTAAATAATAAAAATGAAACAGGTACATCTTTTCATGATTTGATGAGTTGATTGTGGCATTCTTTATGGCTATGGTGGTTCAGAAGGAATGGTTTAAGTAATTTTCTTTTTCTTCCCCCCACCCCAGCTTTATTGAGATTTAATTGGCATATAATATTGTGTAAGTTTAAGGTATAAAATGTAATAATTTGATACACAGATACATTGTGAAATGATTAACATATTTGTTAACACATTGTTAACACATCCATCACATTTTTTTTTTGGTGTGGTGAAAACATTTAAGACCTACTGTCTTAGCAACTTTCAAATATATAACACAGTGTGGTTACCTGTAGTCGTGTGCTATTCATTAGACCCCCAGAACTTGTCTCATTTAGCTAATTATATAACATTATTATAATATATAATTTTATTATAGAATCAACTATTTAACTATTATTAACATATAATAGCTAATATTTAATACTGGTTTATCGTGTGCCAGATACTGTGCTAAATTTATCTCATTTATTCCTCCCCTCAAAGAGATGTTTGTGCTCTTTGAGCAACATCTCCTCATTCCCAGCTGCAGGTAACGACCATTCTACTCTCTGTTTTTATGAATTTGGCTTTTTTAAAGATTCTACATATAGGTAAGAACAGACAGTTATTTGTCTTTCTCTGTCTGACTTATTTCACTCAGCATAATGCCTTCAAGTTTCATTCATGTTGCAAATGGTGAGATTTCCTTCTTTTCGTGGCTGAATAATATTCATGTATTTACATATACATATATCACATTTTCTTGATTCATTCACTGGATGATGGACACATAGGTTGTTTCCATGTCTTGGCAATTGTGAATAATACTGCAAAGAATAAGGGGTACAGATGTTTCTTTGGGATTGTGATTTCATTTCTTTCAGATACATATACAGAAATGGGATTCCTGGATCATACGGTAGTTCTATTTTTAATTTTGGGGGGTACCACCATACCCCCCAAAGTGGGGGTACCACTGTTTTCCACAGTGGCTATACCAATTTACATTCCCACCAACAGTACACAAGGGTTCCCTTTTCTCCACATCCTTGACAATACGTGTTATCTCTTATCTTTTTGATGATAGTCATTCTAACAGGTGTGACGTATTATCTCATTGTGGTTTTGATTTGGATTTCTCTGGTGATTAGTGATATTGAGCATCTTTTCATGCATCTGTTGGCTATATGTATGTTTTCTTTGGAAAAATGTCTCTACCCATTTTCAAATGGGATTATTTGTGGGTTTTTTTTTTTTTTTTTTTTGCTGTTGAGTTGTAAGATCCTTATGTGTTTGAATATTAATTCCTTATTAGATATATAGTTTGCAAATATTTTTTTCCTGTTTTGTAGGTTGCCTTTTCATTCTGCTGATGGTTTGTTGTGCAGAAGCTTTTTAGTATGATGTTGTCCCACTCACTTATTTTTTCTTTTTTAAATTTTACTGCTTGTTCTTTTGGTGTCATTTCCAAAAAATTATTTCTCAGATCAATGTCAGGGAGGTTTTTCCTATTTTTTCTTCTAGGATATTTACAGTTTCAGGTCTTACATTTAAGTCTTTAATCCTTTTTGAGTTCATTTTTGTGTGTGGTGTAAAATAGAGAGGTCCAATTTCATTCTCTTGCATGTGAATGTTATTTTCCCAGCAATATTATTTTCCCACTTATTGAAGAAATTCTCCTTTCCCCATTGAATAATAGCTCTATTAGTTGACAATATATGCGTGGGCTCTTGATTATTTTCCATTGGTCTATGTCTGTTTTAATGCCCACACCATACTGCTTTGATTCCTATAGCTTTGTATTATAATTTGTAATCAAGAAGTGCGATGCCTCCAGCTTTGTTTTTTTCAGAATTGCTTTGCCTATGTGGGGTCTTTTGTGGTTTCATATGAATTTTAGAGTTGTTTTTACTGTGAAAATGCTATTGGAATTTTGATAGGGATTGCATAAAATCTATAGATGGCTTTGGGTAGTAGGGATATTTTAACAATATTCTTTGGATTTATGAACATGAATATTTGTATCTTCTTCAATTTATTTCATCAATGTCTTATAATTTTCAGTGTACAAATCTTTTACCTCCTTCGCTAAATTTATTCTTAAGTATTTTATTATTTTTGATATTGTTATACAAGGGGATTATTTTCTTTATTTTTCAGATAGTTTGTTGTTAGGTATAAAAATACAACTGATTTTTGTATCCTGCAAAATTTACTGAATTTGTATGTTAGTTCTAACAGATGTTTTGTGTGTGGGTGTGGAGTTTTTAGGATTTTCTATACATACGATCATATCATCTGCAAACAGAGACAGTTTTCCGTCTTTTCTGATACAGATGCCTTTTATTTCTTTTTCTTACCTAATTATTTTGGCTAGGACTTCCGGCACTGTGTTGAATAGGAGTGGTGAGCCAGGAATTTTCTATGGTATTTTAACCACTTCCAGTTCCAAAATTATTAATCATGTGATTTTAGGGCTTCAATTGGACAGATTACCAGTTTTTATGGCTTTTCCTATCTGCCTAACTTGCTAGTGGCACATGCAGTCAGACCAGTGTGGTAATTGCAAAAGGCAGATTCTTAAGGGATGCTTTTTAATAGATTAGTTAAATTAGACAGGGTGCAGTATTTTAAAAATTCAGCATAGCAGAAAAAAGGCTTAGGCATGCTTGTAATATTTCTGATGGGGATAGTAGCGTTTGCACATTTTCTTTCTTGTGCCAGGGGATTTTCCACAGTATTTTTCTTAAGGAGAGATAAAGTTGTCCATAACCTGCTCCTAAGGTTCCTAAGCCTGCAGGAAGAGAATTTTTTTTTATGGCAGCACTTCTTAAAATGCTGATAAAGAAGAGTCAGGAAGGGTTCTACTAGACTTAGATTGGGGGAATAAAATTCTTGCAGGGGCCAACATGGGTGTGCATTTCCTCTGAAGTAGCAGTCTCTTCCACTTTGTGGTTGAATGTCGTCTGAAGCTTGAGGTTTCCTAAAGTTCCTTCCAAGTCTCAGTTTTCTTCAGACTCTACACGTTGACCTTGAAATTCTCGCCCTAGGTCAGGGACTAAATGAACTGATATAGGGCGTTGACTCTTAAATGTCTAATTCCAGCCCTACCTCTCTTTTATCTCCAGACACATTAATCTATTTGCCTACTGGAAATTGCTATGTAGGTGTCTCACATTTTCCTCACATCTAAGATGTCCGAAATAGAATTCATCATCTTCCCATTAACCACTCCTTCTTACATTTTTCCTACAACACAGAATGACATGCCCCAATTGCCTAGCCCAAAACCTTGACTCCTCATTGTCTCTTAGTCTCCATTTGCCATCAATCATCATGTCCTGTTGAATCAGCTTCCTAAATATATCTCCAATCTGTCACCCTCATTACTGCATGCTATGGCTCCTTGATCTCTAGACTAGAGTATGAGTCTCATAATTGCATTTCTTCTTCTAGACTTGTTTCCCTCTAATTCATCTTTCTCCTCACTAAAGGGCTTCCTCAGAAACGTAAATGTACCAGTATATCGCCCGCTCTTCAAACGGTCTTCACACTCTTCAAAGGGTTTACATTGCCGAAAGTTTTAACTTCTTAGCTTGGCAAACCTCTTCAACTACCTTCTTTCTACATCTCCCCTGACATACTGATCTGTGTGTAGTTCCCAGGATACTTTGGTGATTCCCCACTTTTGTGCTTTTACTCCCAATTTCCTTCTTGAAGGAAGCCTCTACCCTTTTCTTCCTTCCCATACCCCTATCAGGGGTAGCCTACTTATTCTTCAAGATTTTCCAGACTCAGCTCAAGGGTTTCCTCCTTTATAAAGCCGTTTCTGATCTAATCTTCTAAGTGCAAAGGTAGCATTGACTATATGCTCATTTGGGTTTCTATGTATGCGTTAGAATCTCAAATATATCTACCTTTTTATTTCAGTCACATTTTAATATATCTGTCTTCTTTATGAAGTTTTTGTTTGTTTCCTCAACACCTAGTACCCATTTCTGGCATATAGTATACTGAATATATTTTGGTTGTTTGCTTGATTGAGTGACTGATTGAAGCAGTAAATGTATACCCCTCAAGAGATTTTTCTTTTTACAACGAATAGATTCTTATATTTTATCTCCTTTCACTATCATAAAACTTTCCTCTATCTGTACTGTTAAATGCTGTTATTGGAATTATCACTTTATGTGGAATAATTATCTTTTTTTATGTTGGTATTTCCAAGTCCTCCAGATTTATTTATTTTATTACATAGTTAACACCTTAATAATGTTAGAATTTAAATCAATTTGTATAATAACTTTTAAAGAGATACTTATGTTTTTTTGCTATTTTCATCTTTAAATATATATTCTTTCACTTTTTTAGTCACTATTGCCTCTTTGTAATTATAATAAATATGGGTGAGTCAACCTCTTATCAATTCTAATATGGTAATTTGATTAGATTCCTTTGGACAGTGTTATTAGAAACTAACTGATATGAGATATAGATTTGGTAGATTTGATTTGTTGTTTCAACGTGGAATCTTCTTTACTCCTTATTTTGTACATTTCCTTTTCCAAAGGCACGAACTAGGTGGGATTATAAAGACAATAAGCATGGCTGCTTAACTGAAGAACTTTATAATACTGAAGGGAAATAAGACAGTTGCACAGAGAGCTGTAGCAGAAAGACAGGATACATGCTAGGAGAAATTTATGAAGTGCTGAGACTTATTTCCAGTAAAAAGGGGATCTAAGGAAAACTTGATGGAAGAAGGGGACTTTTAAACTTGGTGCTGAAAATGCAGTAGGATTTCAAGACATGAAAATTGGGGAAGGACATTGCATGCTGAAGGAAATGGGTGGTAGGTTTAGGAGGAGACAGTACAGAGCATAGGGAGTGAAGCAAGAGTCCAGAGCACACAGAGGGTGGGGTGGCACTTCTAGATCAGGTGGAAAACTGGAAAGGTAAGTTATCGTCATGTTAAGGAAGCCCTTGAATGCCTCACCAACAATCAAAACTCACAGGAGCTTTTCAATAGAGCAGTGAAACTTCTTTTCTTCTATTATCTACCCACAGTAGCATACTATGTTCCCCTTAGCTTTTGTACTCTGCATTTGCAAAGAAATTGCAGTGATATCATTTGTTTGGTGACCTTCTCTAACCACTTTGAAATCATGCTTTTTTTCCCCCCTTAGTCTTTTGGTGCAATGTTTTGCTATTTGAACTTCAGCCACACTTTTTTTTTTGGTTCCCTTGGGGGTACTACTATTAAAAACTAACTGATATGGGGTATAAATTGTTCTATAATTATAATCACTGCAATAAAGAACGCTTATCAAAATGTTCTAGCCCTCTACCTGGCATTTGATTTAAATATTATAGTCCCCACCTAATATTAGTTGTGTCATATTAATGATGCATATGAGAAATGTTCTCTTGGGAAGGTAATATTACCTCTTTTACTCATTATACTTGTTAAATAATAATAAAAAAAAAACACCCAGATTTTACCTAGTTTTTTGGGGGTGAGGTTCAAGCTGTGTCAGGCATATATTGTGACTCTTTTCTTCCAGGGTGGCTTGCTGTTTCATTTATCTTAAAGAGGTTTATTTTTAAAAGCAGTTTTATTCATATATAATTTATATAACATAAATTCACCCAACTTAATTGCGCAATTCAATGAATTTAAGTATATGTACAGAGTTGTACAACCATCACTACCATGTAATTTTAGAATATTTATATTACCTTAAAAGCAAAACACACCTAATTACAGTCATTCCCCGTTCTCACTGTCAGCCCTGCACAATGATTAATCTACTTTGTCTTTTATATTTGACTGTTTGAACATTTGTATATAAATGGAGCTATATAATATGTGTTCTTTTGTGTCTGGCTTCTTTTGCTTAGTATGATTTTGAGGTTCAACCATGTTGTAGCATGGATCAGTATTTCTTTTTATTTCCAATAGTAGTTCATCGTATGGATGTACCTGGTTTTGTTTCTCCATTCACCAGTTGATAGCCATTTGACTTATTTCTACTTTTTGGCTGGTGTGACTGATAGTGCTATGAACGTTAGTATACCAATTTTTATGTGAACATTTTAGTTTCTTTTTAGTTGATTCCTAGGAGTGGAATTGCTGGGTGGTATGGTAAATTGGACTTTTAAGAAAGTACCAAGCTGTTTTCCAAATTGACTGCTCCAACTAACATTGCCACCAGTAATGTATGAGGGCGTCAGTTTCTCTGCATCATCATCAACACTTGCTATTGTCTCTTTTCAATTATAGCCATTTTAGTGGGTGAGATGGTATCATTATGGTTTTAATTTGTATTTCCCTAATGATGGTGAGCCTCTGTTTACGTGCTTTGAGCCATTTGTCTATCTTCTATGGGTCAATATCTATTTAAATCCTTTGCCCATTTTTAAATTATTTGTCTTTTTTATTATTGAGTTATAAGGATTTATATATGTAATCTGGATATAAGTCTTTCATTAGATATATGATTTGCAAACATTTTCTCTCATTCTGTGGGGTTTTTTTCCTTTCTATTTTTGTCTTTTTGCTTTCTTGATGGTGTCTTACGATGCTCTAAAATTTTAAATTTTGACAAAATTCAATTTATACATTTTCACTGTAATCTCTGGGTTTTCAGAGTTCACCCAAATTTGTTTGAGGTGTGGGTCAGATTAATTTATGGAAACTCTATTATGTATATGATTACATAACAAATGGAGGACCTTATTACCTTATTTGCAAGGTGGGGAGGCCTCCTTCCCCCGAGACATTCACTGATCTGCTATAGATTTCCTGAAATGACAACAGTGAATTCAAATTACTTTCAGCTTTGGCGGTTCACTGCCTCCACAAACTCCTCTTTTTCCTCTCACTGTCCTGTTGTTAGGTAGTAAGGCACCTCTGTCCTGAGAGCTTCCAAGTATATCATCTGCCCAGATCCTGTGGGGGTTCTAGGGCATAGGAATCACCGACAGTATATTCAAGGCTAACCCATGGCCCTGCTGTTGTTGGAAACTGAGTGTCCAAGCCTGCTCTCCTGGACTGTGTTCAGATCTCCAGAACGCAAAGCAGCAATTAAGTTACGAAAGAGCCTGAATTAGGAGCCAGACGATCTGGGTTCTAATCCTGAATCTACCTCTTACTTGTTTTCTGACTTTGACAAAATTACTTAATCTTACTGTAGTTTAACATTTTCATTTAGGAAAAGAGCTTTGGATTTCCTTTAGAGCAGTGGCTTTCAGTGTGTGTGTGTGTGTGTGTGTGTATATGTGCGTGTGTATGTATGTGTGTGTGTCTGTATATGTGCGTGTGTCTGTGTGTGTGTATGGGCGGGAGTGATTGTGTCCTCCTGCTCCTGCCCGCCCGCCCACCCCCCACCCCCACCCCCACCCCCGGGGACATTTGCGAGAGAGTTTTGATTTTAACAACTGAGGGAGCACTACTGCATGTTTTGGGCAGACAGGCCAGAGATGCTGCTAAACATCTACAATGCACAGGACGGCAACGGCAGCGAAGAACTATTCAGCCCAAAAGAGCAATAGTACCACGCTTCAGAAGTCCTGCCTTAGAGCCTATTTTTTATTAGTATTTTTAGACAAATTTCCCTCTCTTGTTTTTCTAAATACTTCCTTCCTTCTAAAGCCCAGCTCCAATGTGGAGCTTTCTTTGTCCGTAATAAGTCATAATGATTATTTTTTCTCACTTTCAGAATTCCTGTGCTACTTGTTATTATGTCACTAATAAGCCTAGTACAATTAAAAAAATAAAACTCTAGCTGTAGACAATTTCTCTTTTTAAGCAATGAGAAATATATATTTATAAGCTAATCAATTAAAACATTATAATTTTTATAATGTTTTACTTTCTGTCATCAAAGTAATTCTGGGCATTATGAACATTTCTTATCCCAGCTGATCTTACTGAGATACCAGCAGCCTCCATTACTCACAGCTAACAGTATAATGTGGAGACTAAATATTTTACAAATTTACATGTCAGGGTCATTTGAGGATCTTTCCCAGGGCCAGTCCATTCCAGGCTCTTCTTTCCCAGGGCCAGTCCATCCCCCCTCTTCATGGGGACCCAATCCAGCAACCGTCTCAGATGGTTTCATTCAAGGGAGTAGAGACCATGTTTAGGCTCACTTAGGGAGCATCTGTCAGCCAAAGAAATGAAGGCAGGAGATTTCATAGCAGGGCCACTCCATGCTATATATAGGGAATTTGTTTTCTAAAATAAATTTCCTTGCACTTTCCTTCTGTGTGTCACCCTGTTTTAACATCTCTCTATTTCTCCACCATATTACATAGATCATGAATATTATCTTTGCAAGACTATGAACCAGCCTAAGAACACGTTGGAGTCACTCGTGGAAACATTAAACAGCACCAGGTGCAGAACTAAGCCCTGGAGGACCACTACTCAATATGCCCCCAAGGCTGACATTTAACCATTGATGACTTCTGAGTAGGGCCTTCTGACCAATAGCACATCAATCAATAGTGTTGTTCCAAGCCCACATTCCCAGAATCACTTCTCTTTACTGCTGACCCCATTTAGTCTCATTAGTTGTTGGACTCAGAGAGGATAGCTAAAATTTAAGGGCAACTGCAAATGACTTCTAAAGACCATAGATTCAATTGCATGGTAGACATCAGTTGGCTAACAAACATAAAAATACAATGGATCTTCAGTTTTCATTTAACCCTAACAGGTTGTTAAAAGAATCTCTGTCCTCCTTCTTTCACAAAATCTACTTTCCTAATTGTCTTCATTGAACCTTAATTTGACCGTATGAACTCGTGTGTGTGTGTGTGTGTGTGTGTGTGTGTGTGTGTGTGTGTGTGTGTATGCAGAGGAGTTATTTATTCAATTAACATTGTGTTTTACAGGATATTCTCTCTGTGGAATATCCACTATTCAATTTTATAATTTTACCAAATAAATCCAACCAGTAACTTTCCACTTTATTTATTTACTTAACTGAAATTTGATAAAAAGATTTTTAGCAATTGTTTTTATTAATTAACTTATTTTTAGAGCAGTTTTAAACTTACAGAAAAATTGACAGAAAGTACAGAGTTGCTATACACTCCCTGCCCCTCCCCCCCTCCAGTTTCCCCTATTATTAACATTTTGCATTGACTAGTGTGTTAACATTTGTTATAATTGATGCATCAATATTGATACATTATTATTAACTAAAGTCCATAGTTTACATTAAGGTTTACTCTTTGTGTTGTACATTTGTATGGGTTTTGCCAATGCATAATATTTTGTATCCACCATTACTGTATTAGACAGAATAGTGTCTCGGTCTTAAACATCCCCTGTGCTCCATCCGTTCATCCTTCTCCCTTCCTCCCTTCCCCCATCCTGGCAACTACTGATCTTTTTACTGTCTCTACAGATTGTCATATACTTGAAATCATATACTATGTAGCCTTTCCAGATTGGCTGCTTTCACTTTGCAATATGCATTTAAGCTTCCTTCTTATCTTTTTTTGTCTTGATAGCTCATTTCTCTATTTTGCAGAATAATATTCCGTTGTAGATGTACCCCAATTTGTTTATCCATTTACCTATCGAAGGAAGTCTTGATTGCTTCCGATTATAAATAAAGCTGCTATAAACATTCTTGTGCAGATTTCCTGTGGACCTAAGTTTTCAACTCCCTTGGGTGGTAAATGCCTAGGAGTACAATTGCTGGATCATATGGTAAGTTTATGTTAGCTTTGTAAAATACTGCCAAACCGTCTTTCAATGTGTGTATACCATTTTGTATTCCCACTTGCAACAAATAAGGATTCCTCATGCTCCACATCCTCTTCAACATTTGGTATTGTCATTGTTTGGGATTTTAGCCATTCTGATAGGTGTGTAGAGATGTCTCATTTTAATTTGCAATTCCTTAATGACAAAATGATGTTGAGCATTTTTTCATATACTTGTTTGTTACCTGCTTATCTTCTTTGGTGAGGTATCTCTTCAGATCTTTTACCCACTTTTTATTAGGTTGCTTGCTTTTTCTTAAGGATATATATAGACAGAGATATAGATATGCATATACATACACATGTATACATATATATGAATGGTACAAGCCATCAGCTATGTTTTTTGTAATTTCCCCCCACACTCTTTGCCTACTTTTATTCTCTTAACTGTGTCTTTGCAGGGCAGGAGTTTTTAATTTTAATGAAGTCTAACCTATCAGTATTTTTCTTTCATGGATTATGCTTTTGGGGTTGTATCTTAAAACCCATTACTAAATCCAGGATCAACTAGATTATCTCCTACGCTATCTTCTAGAAGTTTTATAGTTTCCATTTTCATTAAGTCTATGACTCGTTTTGAGTTAATTTTGTGTAAGTTATAAGATCAGTGTCTAGATTTTCTTTTTTTCTTTTGTGCATGTGGATATCTAGTTGTTCTAGCACCATTCATTGAAAATACTATTCTTTTCCTTTCATCATTGGTTTGCCTCTGCTCCTTTGTCAAAGATCAGTTGATTATATTTGTTTGGATTTATTTCTGTGCCATCTATTTTGTTCCTTTTCTTTTTTTTTTTTTTTTAAGACCTATTGTCTATCCTTTCACCAATACCACACTTTCTTGATGAATATAGCTTGTGGTAAATCTTGAAGTAGGGTAGACTCTCTCAGTCCTCTGACTTTGTTCTTCTATTTCAATATTGTGTTGGCTCTCTGGGTCTTTGCCTCTCCACAGAAACTTTAGAAATCCGTTTGTGGATATCCACAAAGTAACTTGCTGGGATTTTGATTGGATTGTATTGAATCTATATGTCAATTTGGGAAGAACTGACATTTTAACAAGATTGAGTCTTCATATCTATGAACATGGAATATCTTTCCATCTATTTAGATCTTCTTTGATTCATTTATCAGAGTTTTATAGCTTTTCTCACATAGATGTTATACATATTTTCATTAGGTTAATACATGAGTATTTCATTTGTTGGTGCTAATGTAAACAGTGTTGTGTTTTTTAATTTCAAAATTCAATTATTCACTGCTGGTATATAGGAAAGTAATTTAATTGTATATTAGTCTTGTATCTGCAATCTTGTTGTAATTGCTTATTAGTTTCAGGAGATTTTTTTCATTCTTTTGGATTTTCTGCAGAAATAATCGTGTCATCTGTGAACGAAGACCTTTTATTTTCTTCCTTATCAATATGTCTACCTTTTATTTCCTTTTCTTATTTTTCCAAGGAAATTTTTTCTTCCATTAACAGCATTTTCTAGGACTTCCAGTATGATACTGAAAAGCAGAGGCGAGAGGGAACATCCTTGTTGTTCCTGATATAGCATAAAAGCATCTAGTTTCTCACTGTTAAGTATGATATTGCCTGTAGGCTTTTATAAATATTCTTTGTCCAGTTGGGGAAGTTTCCCTCTATAGCTTTAGGTTTGTCACATGCTATTTCTGCACCATTGATATGATCATATGATTTTTCTTCTTTAGCCTGTTGCTGTGATGGATTACATTAATTATTTTTAAATATTGAACCAGCCTTGTATGGCTGGAATACATTCCAGTAAATCATGGTGTGTAATTTTTCTTCCTACATTGTTGGATCTGATTTGCTAATATTTTCTGAGGATTTTTGCATCTATATTCATGACAGGTATTGATCTATAGTTTTCCTTCCTTGAAATGTCTTTGTCATACAGTTTTCTGTTTCAGTACTCCCTAGCACAGCATCCAAATAGATCACCAATGACCACTGTAGTTATTGATAGAATTATTTCGATTTCATACTTCATAAGTTATCCAACTTGAATTAGATGAAGAAAACTAGTTCTCTAAACCTTGATAAATGGAGAGATTTTTTCCCCCCAAAAAAATTATTAAGATTGAGAGCTTGATTTTATTTTAGATATAGACATCCGATCATATGGAAGTAATTTGTTAAGTTTAAGGTCATGATTCTGTTACAGATTATCTTTCATAATCATAAAAAGCTTAAGTAAATCTTGCTGAGAAACAAAAGCTGCAAAGAAAAGAATTATAATTTATAGGTTGATGTCACGATTAGGGGATTGAAGTGGAATACCATTTTTACTTACTTATTAGTTGGTATTTGAAAAGTGATTCACACAGTGGAGAAGTTAAAACACCCAGTGAGGTTTTAAAGTTGTATTAAGAAGGATCCTGAATGCTTGGATAGGACATGATTACAATCTAAATTATTATATTTAATTTTATTGTCTTAAGGGATATATACGTTGTCACATTTACAAATGACATACCAAGGCATTTGAAAGCTGAATATAACTCAGACAATGACTGATTTTTTATGTTCATAATTCACTCTCTTGTTAGATCATGGTCTACCCATCATTTCTGGAGGCCAATGGTAATATCATTTAATAGTCATATGATGAAGAGTCTGGTGTAGTGATCACATTCCCAGGCTTATTCTATTACGGCCCTATAATACTCACACACGAACAAACATCTTACAGTTTGGTTGTACTCATATTCTGTTAGCTCTAATAATAATGGTAAATAAGATAGAATGCTATAGTATGCCAGGTGTTAATATGTTACAGGCATGAATTCATTAATTATTACAACAACCCTATGAGGCTGTACTGATATTTTCTCCTATTTTATACATGAGGTTTCCTGAGGTACCGTGAGGTTACACAATGTGTACAAGGCCAGCCAGCCAGCGTTGGTGTGACCTAGATGTAATCCCAGGTGACCCGAATTTAGAACTCCATCTACTGTGCTATGTGGACTTCCAATTAAAGAGACAAAAACAGGCAAATAGCTGCAACTCTCTTTGCACAAGGTCTTTTTTCCCCCCCATCTGTTGGACTCTTGTAGACACTTTAGACAAAATACAGAAAGAAAATAATTTTATTTATATCCCTTTGAACTAATCCTTATATTTCAGTATTAATTTAACTCAAATTTAACCTAATTTAATTATTTTACTTAATGATTCAAACCCCAAAGGGGATTTATTAACTCT
This sequence comes from Rhinolophus ferrumequinum, assembly GCF_004115265.2. Taxonomy (NCBI): domain Eukaryota; kingdom Metazoa; phylum Chordata; class Mammalia; order Chiroptera; family Rhinolophidae; genus Rhinolophus; species Rhinolophus ferrumequinum. The sequence goes on from NC_046287.1 coordinate 29,357,284, forward strand.
TCTAACCTGAGAATCTGGGAGTGCCTATGACTTCAGGCGTTGTTGGATCCAGGAGCTCAAAATCCCATTCTTCGTTAGTCTCTTTCTACATCTCTCAGATACAGTTTTGTTATGGCGGTGGACAGATGGCCTCCAGTGGTTACGTCCTAAAAGCTTACAAACCTCAATGGAATAGTTAATTATGTTTCTGTTTATTCACTAACAATTTTTGGTCACAGCTTATGATTTTGCTTAGACCTATTTTAACTTAGAAACCTTCTGGATGGGACTCTATACTACTATAAGTTGTAGGGACTTTTAGAGTTTTAGCCTGTTTTTGATGTTTACTGTTAGGTGCGAATATAAATTGTCTAATTAACATTGCCCACACTTCACACCAATTCATTTTGATGTAGAACTAAGGCATTTATATAGAGATGCTCATCCTGGTGTAGCTTCCCTTAATAGCCTGTCCCCATGTATTCTGGTTGGTTCCTATTCTGATTCTGACTCTGAGGCAGGAGAGAAATGAAAACTCCTCCCAAAGTGCTGACAAGGTGAACCGGATGTGAATAAAGTCGTTAGCCTGGGTAACGACTCACAGGAGCTGACTGATCTATTGTCCTCAGACAAATCTCTCTTCCTTCCAGCCCTGGCCTTCAACACTACCCTCTATTCCTTGCTGATGGTGTAATGAAGGCCATGACCAGCTTTCCATGTAATAGGATATTAGTATTCTCTGAAGCTGTAGGGGGCCCTGTCTGGTCTCCAAAGGTATACATGAGAGCTTGGCTTTCCCCTGGGCTAGCAAGTGTCCTAGGTCTTCCTTAGGGCTTATGAGAGGTCCAGAAAAGAGCAGAGAAGTGTTCTCAAGGGGTAGGTAAGTAAATGATTTGTGCAAAGATTCAAGGCACAGCCATGCTCATGGTCCTCCCCCACGCCCATTGTAATTTTTTCACTCATGCTGCTGTTTGGCAGATGGGATCTGGCAGTGGAGCTGGCCTTTGCAAGTTGTCTCCAACAGTGGTGTTGGAGTTGGCCCTCTGGTCTAGTAGAGCTCCTGTACACTAGAACAGCACTTTTTATAGTGGTCCCTTTCCTGGTCTTCTTCTTGGTACTTTCCTGAAACATATGCACTCTAAGACTTTGCTCTGAGATGAAGCCTTACTTGGTATTTCCAACTTCAAAGCTAGTGAGAGCTCTTTTGCTTGGCCCTTTCTCCTTTCTCTCAATCTCTTCTGGGTCTTAACTCATCTCTCTGGTTCCTTTCATGCAAAAGCCCTGTAATGTTCCTTTTCTTCTACAGTGGGGCTTGGTGGCCACTAGTTCAGAGTTCCAAGCAAGACCCTAGCAACATGAAAATACATTGACTCTTTGAGAATTAAAAAAAAGCCTTTACCTACATAAGCACTCTTAGAAGAGAGGTTTTCTTTCTACTCTGGGAGTTACTCTCCTCATAAGAGTGAGTCAAATGACTTCAAAGTAGGTAAAAGTAAAAACAATTGAATTGTGTATTAAACATATAAGTTGAACTTTTCATATCTCACCTCTCTTCTGTTTCATAACTATTCAATCTATGTGGCTTGAGAAATTCACAAGTTTCTTATCTTCTCCCTTTTTCAGGATAAAGCAGAAATACAAATGCCATGGTTCCATCTTCCTCTGCATCATTCTTGCCTCATCACTGTCCCATAAAATTCTCTGCAATGATGGACATGTTCCAATTTGTTGATAGTGTCACTGACAAACTGAATCTGTGATTTTTTAAAGTCTAATAAATATAAATTCAAATAGTTGTGTGGCTAGTGGCTATCATATTGGACAACACAGGTTTAAATTTTCTATAAAGCAACTTAATGGCACATACCAAAAATTCAAAAATGTTAATATGTATCTTTAGAGACTTTATTTAATTTTTTACAATAGTTTTAAGGTTCACAGTACAATTGAAAGGAAGGTACAGGGATTTCCCATATGCCTCCTGTCCCCACTTAATATATTTTTTATTTTAATTACTATATTCCATGGCAAAATAGTCAGTAAAAGATTCATACGTAACAATGTTTATCATAATACTTATATTCTAAATAAAATGGGAAGAGTCACATGAATTATGATACATGCATTGCCTATTAAAATTTTGGTTTAAAATAAAATTTAAATACATGCATTAATGATTATGTTATGGTATTAAGTAAGTAAATATAGACGGATTCAAACTTCCTTTATGGTAGTATTCCAAATTAAAAATATATATATTATATATGTATTATATATAATATATATATATAAAATAATCAAAGGAAACAAAATATTAATGGCTTTATTTTTGAGTAATGAGCATATGGGTGATTTTAGTTTCTTCTTCAAATTTTTCTTTTAAAATGGAGAATGGAGAATGGAGAATGGAGATTAATTCTTAAATGGGAAAAGCCTAAGAAAACATTATTTTAAAATGTTTGTAAATATTACAAGGCATGGAAAATAAGAACTGAGAAAAAAGTATTGAGTTTGACACCTAGAAGGTCAGTCATGGAATTTGAAAGAAAGGTAGACAGTGTCAGAAGAGGGCAAAAGGGATCAGAGTGAGTGGGGAGTAGAAACTCAAAGGCATCAAGTTCTGCCTCCCCCCACCCATCTCCTTAACAAGGTACAGCTCTGAAAGGAAGGAGAATATGTCAGAATCATCATATCATCTTTGGAATGTCTACTAGGTATTATACTTGATTTTTCTTACATTTAACTGACAAAACAACAAAATATTGTAATGTCCATTATACTAAGAAGAAAGCTGAGACTTAGAGAAATTAACTTGTCTTACATAAACAAAGCAAATGATATTAAAACCTGGTGACTTTCCATCATGCTCTACTGTTTCCTATAGAATGGTAGGTAAGGTCAGGTGACTGGTAACTTTCATTTTATTTCTCTCAGCTAGGGAGGACCCATCTAAGCAAGGAGGCAAGAATCACAGAGCACTGTGCTCTCTTGTGTATTTAGTGTCCTTGACAGTGGAGCAGAGCAGCTAACTTATGAGTTTGGACTCTGGCTTGTCTGGATTCAAATCTCTGCTTCACTTATTATTCCCTGCATGACTCTGGGCACACCACTTAGCCCTCCAGCCTCATTTTTTTTTCATTTATGTAGTGGAAATAATAATATCAATCTCAAAGGGTTGTTATGAAGATTAGGAGGATAATATACAAGGTGTGACAATTAAGTTTGTGAAATTGTTGCAACGATGTTGCTAACCTTTTTTGATATCAGAGGGATTATTCATTATGAATTTGCACCAACTGGACAGTTAACCACTTTTACTATTTGGAATTGCTGAAAAGGCTGCATGAAAAAGTTATGCGACCTGAACTTTTCACCAATTCATGGCTCTTGCATCACGACAATGCACCAGCTCACACGACACTGTCTGTGAGGGAGTTTTCATCCAGGAAACAAATAACTGTATTGGAACACCCTCCCTACTCACCTGATCTGGCCCCCAGTGGCTTCTTTCTTTACCCAAAGATAAAGGAAATATTGAAAAAAATACATTTTGATGACATTCAGGACATCAAGGGTAATATGATGACAGCTCTGATGGCCATTCCAGAAAAAGAGTTCCAAAATTGCTTTGAAGGGTGGACTAGGTGCTGGCATCGGTGCATAGCTTCCCAAGGGGAGTACTTCAAAGGTGACCATAGTGATATTCAGCAATGAGGCATGTAACAGTTTTCTATGATGAGAAAGCATCTACATAGCAAAATGGTCAGTACAAAATAGCTTTAATACCTGGTGATATTGTTGTTGATATTTTTTTGTTATAATATGATGGAGTTGTCCTTGATTTCTTTGAGGTGTTAGATTTTGATCCTGTTATATATTTAGAAAGATTCTATGTTTTAGTGTGAAAGATGCATACAATTTTAGTCATTGGCTGAGTCATTCCCTTAACAGACACATTAATGCCAACCATATGCCCAACACATGGGAAGTAGAGATGGAAAAATGAGGTAGGCCTCGGCCCTCTTCTAAGAAGCAAGTGGAGAGACACTTACTTACCTAAAGTGATTATTATAAAGCAATTAATAACTGTTCTGATAGAGATATAAGCTGAGTGCTAGGATAGTCTGGGGACGTAGCACTCTGCCTGGGGCAGTTGCAAAAGGCATCAGGGAGAAGGTGACTTTTTATAATATGCAGTAATACTTAATACTATCTTTTACGGTCCAAGAACTATACTGAAAGTTTTGCATATTTTAGTGCATTTGGCCTTCATTATTTTATGCTGCCTTCTACCTCATGACCCTCATTGAGAAGTTGCAATATTCGCAAATCCCCTAATCCACCATCCAGAAAAAGTGAAGATACAGGGTTCTCCAAGTATTTTCCGTGGCAAGCTCCCCTTCACAAATGCTCCCTGAAAGGGATTCCACAATCAAATACATTTGATTAGTAAGTAATGCTTTTACATCTTGGAGTCTTGCAATGTACGGTGATATTTTACAGGTTCTGAGAAGATGTTGAGATTTTTAAACTCAGGCTTTGCCACATAGCAAGTACAATTTATATTAAAAATACTCTAAACACCTTAAGGAACTAAGTTTCATGGAACTCTGTGGAAATGCTGACTGAGGCCACCTCTTACCTTCTAAGCACACATCTATTATGCTTTCTGAAATACTGTATTTTTTTGTTTTTGTTTTTAACAGAGACAGGCATGGGAGGGAAGGTGACTTCTGTTATATATTTTGAGATCTTTCTAATGAAAATGGCACAGGCTTGACATGGGTGGAAATAGTAGTAGGAGAAGTTGGGAAAGTGTGAAGGAGCACAAAGCACAGAACCAAAAAGCAGCAAAGCTGTGGAAGATTGTGTTGTTTAGAAGAGAGTAACTTCCTAAAAATTTAGGTTAAGACCTTGTAAAATTTCAGGAAGATGATGTTATGATAAAGTGTTTAGAAAAGATATACGTAATTATCATCACACTAACATGAAACACTACACTGACTTATATTATTTTGCTTGGTTTAACTTTATCTTAAACCATTGCTAATTAAAATTTCACTTAGTTATTTTTTTTCATAGTCTCTCAAAATTCTAAAATTTGGTTTTCCAATATTACCTGTCGATGAATAAGCCTTCTGAAATCACTGAAAACTACTTTAAGCAGTTTACAGTACTTAATTGCATGATTGGTTTTCAATGATATTATGGTCCTGACCTGAATTTTCTTATCAATGAATCTTTTCTAATGTCTGGTTAGTTATTACAATGTGATGAATATCTGTTTAACGTAATGAAATTAAAGTGAGTCTAAAACTTGTGTTTTATTTTAATATTTTGATGCAAATAGTTCTAGAAGGTGATTAAATGGTAAGAAGACATATTCCAGGGGTGTCTTTCCCTGCCCTGATCCCCCTACTTTTGCACTTGGGCTCTTGGAGTTTTCTCATTGTCATCAAATCAGAATTTCCCAGAGGTGGCAAATGCTCCCTTCAGTTTTGATTCACACAGCAAAACGTTGGTCACTAGCTCAAACACACTGCCCCTCAAAGGAAAGCATAAATGGCCAAGACAGAACGAGACAAGGCGTGACAGCACAAGGGCAAAAATACATATATATATATATATATATTGCAGGGTTAAGTGTCAGGTGCTGCCAGGTGTCCTCTGGGTTTGGGACAAACAACATGGGACACTGGGAGAGGATTCCATAGCACTAAAGAGTAACTCGCCTCTCCAGAAGGGAAGGGGGCGAGAGAAACAGAGTCTCACGTGTTCAGGAGGTCTGCTTTCTTTTCCTGTCCGTGGTCAACTCAGATTTTACAGTGTACATCTCTTTTCCTACACTACAGTAAAGTAAAATAAATAAATAAATAAATAACATAGCATAACATAAGTCAGGTTTACTTTTTAATTAAATGTAGCACCACTTAGGAAGATATATGCTAATCTGAGGCCAAATCTGCCGCCCTCAGCTTTCCAACATGCGAGCCCCAGCAGAGGCTGTAAAGCCCTCGATAAGAGAGGTGAGGAGCAAGGTGCAGGTCCCCCAGCGATAACCTCCTGACTCCGACATTATAGGTCTTTCTGCTGGAATTGAGTTCTACATCTTACTCGATGGGTTATTGTCACAGATGAGTAATGAACGCACCCTGCCCGAGTCCCAGGGTGCAGGAAGCAGTCGGTCAGGCCACTGGGAGGCCCAGCTGCAGGGCGGGCGGCGGGCGAACGGAGGAAGGGAAGGCAGGGGAAGGAGCAGGGAGAGCGGTCCTCCGCGCTGCGCGGGTCCTGCCTGGGGAGCAGCCACGGGCCAGGCAAGGGCCAGGATGTGTGCATTCATCACAATGTTCCCTGGGCTAAAGCAGCCCAGGCCACAGAACAAAGGCAGACCGTGATGAAGGAGGCACCTCTGCCAACTGGGAGTTTGCACGGCTGGTTTTTAGAAGGTGAAATAAATGACAGTTACCACCACCGCAAACTGAAGGCATAGGGCATGGTGTGGTTGCATGGTTAGGGTTGTCTGTTTTCATTCCTTCCAGTGTTCCTGAATTTGTTTATTTGAATGTCTAATTTCCTTGCAGCCTCCTAAGGAGCTTGTTCCGTGGTGAAGGGACTACTTTCCTAGGAATAAATAGCACTGCAGCCTTGATAGGAGTTCTGAATTCGTTTCTGTTTATAATTTTTAAAATAATGTGTTGGTAACTTCAGTGGTGTAACAGATGACATCATTATGATTTTAAAATCCTTGTGTACAATGTATTTATATATATTCTTAAAATTACCATTGAATCGAGTTATCAAATAGACCTCTATTAAGGGGGAAAAAAGGAAAAAAAAGAAAAAAAAGAACTTGCAGTGAATTCTGATGCTCCACTGGACCATTTCCTCTCTTGAAGAGCGAGGGAGGGAAGGAGGGAGAGAGAAAGACAGAGAGAGAGAGAGAGAGAGGAGAGAGAGAGAGAGAGAGAGAGAGAGAGAGAGAGAGAGAGAGAGAGAGAGAGAGAGAGCGAGAGGAGAGAGGGAGACGAGAGAGGAGAGAGAGAGAGAGAGAGAGAGAGAGAGGAGAGAGAGGGAGAGAGAGAGAGAGAGAGAGAGAGAGAGGAGAGAGAGAGAGAGAGAATATGCCTCTACCAAGGACAACAAAACTTTGAGAACAGAATTGAAAGTATGTGACCTTTCTCTGAGCTTAAGATAACGCAGTTTTTAAGAATGATAATTTAAAGGGAGGTAAGCCAATAGACATTTTATTTTGTGTTATTATAGCAATGGTATATTTATAATCCTTTTCATTCAGAAAGATTTTTTATGATCTTCACATTTGGCAAAATATTAGATTTAATGCTTATTTTATAAAAAAGTATTAAGTCAAAAATTCTTGGAGAAAAGGAAGAAGAAGGGTGGACTTCAGTAGCAAGTACAGTAGGTAGGGCACTAGTTCAGGCTGGAAAAAATCGAACAGAAATAATGTCTTCCCTTTAAGCCAGGTGTGCCCAAGGTGTCTGACCTGGGTGATGCAGTGCAGGAACCTTCTGACTGGTCAGTCAATCATTTGGACCAGAGCAGAGGCAGTCCTCTGAATTTTTTTTTTCTTTAGAACGATGAAATTGTGTTAGAGATACCTAGTGACCTGGGAAAACTATGTTTCCATTTGTGATTCAATTCCCTTTGAAAATAAACTCACTTCTTTTTCATTTTTACTAACTGTGATAGAGTAGTAACTCCCACCTGCACCTTCCAATTCTATGCTGATTAGAGAGGCAGCATGTTCGAGGCATCGAACTAGTTGTCAGCCGACCTGGAATCTAGTTCTGTGTTGCCAATTACTAATTGTTTGGTCTTCAGCAAGTGGTTCCATTTTGGGGAGTTGAGAGTGACTCCTTTTTCTTACCTGTGAAGTTTGGACTTGGCAATGGAGTTTCATTGATTCTTGGAGTTTCACTGATTCCCCTTAAATGCAATTAAATTACAAATATTCACATGTCTCTACTTGCCTTTGAACAAAGGATTCAGAAATTTAGATGAAAGCTCTATCATGAATTAATAGACACTACCTGTTCCAATAATAGCAGTTTTACTAAACTCACATGTATAATATATGAGATAAAGTTCCCTAGCCCCTTAAATATGGGAAAATCTGAAGTTTTTAGATTATGAGGTAGAGCTCTCCAGTAACTGCGAAATTAACACATCAGTTACCACAAATTATGGTCCCTAATTTGCAGGGCTGTCCTGTGATTTCTTCTTTTAGCCTGTCTGGATGGTTCTAGCTCACTTCTTGATAACAATCGGATGCCCACGTATCATTATAATATAGTGACCTAAGTACAAAGCAAACCCACCTTCATCAGAACTGTGGTGCATGAGCTAGTGTGAATTCATGCAAATAATTATGCAGGCTTTTGTGGGGCTGCAGGACTCTCCTAACTGCTGGGTCATCATCTGGATAAATATATTTAGTTTCCATAGTCCTGGAAATAAAAGAGTTGAACAAGAGAAGTCATAGCAGCTCTTGTTTCAGAAGAGCAGTTGACTCTCCCATCATTTAGAGTAAATCAGGGTGCCTTACTTTGAGCCTGGAAAGAAGATTAAATGAGTACATTATGATTTGGAAAATCAATTCTGTTAGTTAACCTTCAACCCACAGCAGTACCCCAGTAGGCTCAGAGCAAATGAGTATTAATGAATGTTTTCCTAAATGTGTGATTCTACTGCACAGGGTCATCATACTACTATTACTTTTTTGCACTAAACTCTTAAATTTTGCAAATGGCTGAATTAGCTTAAACTATATGCAAAATGCATGATTTTCAAAAGAGAGAGAGGAAAAAAAAAACCCTCATAAGTATAAGACTCTTGAGTACAACTCTGCACATAATCTTACAAGTCTAATTCAATTTGATATTAATTGTAGATGAGAATCTGAAAATGTTATCTAGTTACAAAACACATCAAATTTTATATATATATTTTCCTCATGTTAATATTTGTTCAGGTGGTGTTCCTTTTGAATCCTGCAGAAGCGTTAAGAAGCAAACTTCATAATGTATTAAAGACTGATAGGGCAGATCTAATCATGAAAAGCATGAGCGCAAGTGTTTATTTCTTCCTACATAAATGTTATATTGGTGAGAAAAAAAATCTTCCTGGATGAAAATAATTCCAACACTCGCTCTTCTGGAATGGGACACTGTTTAGAGTTTGCTATGGCCTGTGCCATTAGTGGTTATACATTCTAATGCATTTGAATTGCTGTTAAAAAGAAACTTAAGTTCTTGTTCGAATTTAAAACAGAAGGATCCATTTCTGCCTAACAGTCTTGTAGCAGCGCATTCCCTGAAGTCTATCCCATCTGCTTTTGGGAGCTCTCATTGCAATATGCAGTGATTGCAGGATAAGCACACCATTTTCCTGTCAATACTTTCCTATTAGCCTCCTGGATCCATACATCATCATCTTGCTGGCCTGCAGTTTGCTTATCTTTGTCTCCTAGGCTGCCTTTGATTTATCTAACACCCAAGCTAATGAGGCATGGAGCCCAGGGTGGCTCCAAGGATAATGCACTCCTGTATAAAAATGCTTAAGGAAGGATCAAGTGCTAATCCATTCTAGACTAAAAGACCCATCCCTTCAACAAACGATGTATTTCTTAATTGCTAAACTAAGACTATAATAGCTCCTCCTTAAGCTACTGCCATCAGTAAAACTATACACACTAACTACATGCAATTTCCCCAAAAAAATCCCTGAAAATTGGATTTTAATTTGTGTTTCCAAAAAAAAGGCCAAATAATAGTTTCTACCTTATCAACAGTTATCACCATTATTTGACAGCATTTTTATGTAAAAATAAGTTAGCTTTAATAATTAATTTACAGTAATAGTTTCATATTCCCTTGCTGGGACTTATGTTTTCCCAAAGACAAGAATAACAGAAGCTACAATGTTACTGTGGCAAGGATAAATCAAGCCAGCTATTTCAATAATGGAGGTAATTAGAAAGTGTACATATCTGAAATGTACCCAGTGGTTAGGGGTTGTTTAGTTAACATAAAAATTTCAATATTATCAGCAAGTGTGTTGGTATCACAAAATCATTGTTAAAAATGTATTTTAAAAAAGTAATGATTTTCACTATTTCGGTTATACACATTTTAGCTTTAAAAACACTTTTTTACTGATACACAGTGGATTCTACATCATTACAACTATACAGCACAGCATAAAGAAGCTAGTGACTATTTAATTTGGCCAATATAAATAACCAACCTGGAATCATAGGCCTAGAGTATTTCTCTTAGAAATAATGTCCAAATAGGGTATCTGTATTCATCTACATGCATAGATAATTCCTGCATATCTACTCCTTGTGTTTATTTTTTCAGTGTAAAGAACCTTAAATTCAGTGTACTTCTACATTTTCTTAAAAACATTTTGTTCTATTAATCATATGCAATGAGAAATAAGACACAGAAGATTCTTCCCTTTATGAATTTTTTTGCCACTTCTAGGATCAAAACTATTCTATTTAAAAGCAAAAATGGAAGGAAGAGAGAGAAGGAACGAAGATATGTGTGTGTGTGTGTGTGTGAGAGAGAGAGAGAGAGAGAGAGAGAGAGAAGAAAAAGGCCACTCTAAATTGTGGCAAAAGTCCCAGGAGAAGAAAGGTTCACTCAGAATCATGGTGCAACAAGAAAACCCTTCATCCATTGGTTCACTCTATGCCCCTGAGGACCTGACCCAGGTAATAAGCCCCTTTATTGGTCACTAACCAACATTATTGAGAACCAGGGTGGAATTTAATCATGTGACATTATTAGGAATTGTTATTGAGATGTAAATGATCTTCAGTTGGTTTATTTAAGTCACATAAAGAATCTCGTTTAGAATGAAAATTACTTATTGATTATTAGAGCAATAACAGAATAAATTTTAGTGCCGGTATTAACATTTTCCTAGGTCCAAAACTATTGCTGCTTAAACTCAGCAGAACACTTAATTGGTCTGGGACTTAAAGCTTATTTTCTTTGAGGGGATTTATCCTTAAAAGATTTTTTAAAAACAAGAGACCAATTGCCAAAACCCATTCTAAAATATTTGAAGTTTTCCATATTGGCTTTTAGTACGGGCGAAAATAGCCATGAATAAGATGGAACTGCATTAAATTTAATTGCATAAGTAAAGGAATGGAATATTCCATTTTGTTCTACTAAAAACAAAATAAAACAGAACAAAAAAACTCCCAAACCTTTGTGATTTATTAAAGTGGAACCTGTATTGTAGAATTTCCTATTATCTTTCCTTTTGCTAACATCTATCAGTCAGTCAGTCAGCATCATTAAAAATTAAGGAGTGACTTTCCTTAGTTATAATTCTTTCTTTCATTAGTTTTTATTTTAAAGATAGGATTAATTTTTAGAATATGGCCTTTTCAGAATTGATTATCCTCTCTATGACTTTCAAAAAGTGATAATCGTTTGTACAGTTATATACACAAACAGGTAGAATAAAGTTAATTAGATATATAATTCAGCACCCAGTCTTTGAAATTTACTTGAATTATTTTGATGGCCTGGGCAAAAGTTTTCTGTGTTGCTTTTTTTTAAAACCTGTATTATTGCCATTAGCTCAGCCCGTGATGCTATGCTGGATATTCTTCAAAAGGAATTTCTAATAGGCCTACTCTGTAAACTGATATCAGTATTACGCAGTCTTGAAGGATATACAAAAACCCAAGTAAGAATTTGGCCTAAATTATTGTGTTAGTTTCTGGGTGCTGCTATAACAAAATAGCTTAAAACAGCAAAAGTTTTTCTCTTTTACAGTGGAGGCCAGAAGTCTAAAATCAAGGTGTCAGCAGGGCCATGCTCCCCCTGATGGCTTTAGGGAAGAATTTTTCCTTGCCTCCACCTAGCTTCTAGTGGCTTCTGGAAACTCTTAGCCTTCCTGGCATATTGCTGCATCTTTCCAGTCTTTGCCTCTGTCTGTACATGGTCTTCTCTGTGTCTCTGTGCCCTTCTCGATGTCCTTTCCTTTCCTCAGGAGGACACCAGTTATTGGATTTGGGGCCACCCTATTTCACCACAATCTCATCTTAACTTGAGTTTATCTACAAAGACTCTATTTTCAAATAAGTTCATATTCACAGGTTTTGGGAATTAGGCCTGATCCATATCTTTGGGGGCTACAATTCAGTCCATTGCAGTCATATAATAATATTTCCCATCTTCCACCTGCTTCATTAATAATAGCTACTGTTTAGTGAATGCCTAGCATGTGCCAGACACTTTGCAAGCTTTTTAAAATCTTATGTAAGAAGGGACTCTAATTTCAACTTACATGTAAAGAAACCGAGCTTTAGATACCTTACCCAAGATACCATAGCTTCTGAGTGGCGGAGCCAGTATTTAAATCAAAGTCTTTATATTCAAAGCCCAACTCTTTTCCCTAGACATTCTTCATGAATTAGAGAGAACATGAAGGGCTCATATTTGGTTTTGTAGTAGATTCAGTCTTTACATAAAGATGTGTTAAATATATTTGTAAATATTCAGATTTAAGAAAAGAAACCAAGGTTTAGGTCAAAAACCACAACACCACTCCTGTGAGTACAGACCCCAAACTTCGGGCACCCTGAAAGACAATGAATATCACCACGTGTTGCATGAAATATGGAGGTTCCACCCAAGGTCCACATTTCTTGTTTCAAAGATACCATGTATTTTAGGAGAGATACTGTTAAAAAACTTATTAACAAACCAATGAAATTTTTTAAGGGGTTGAAATAGCTGCACAGATATCACTGTGGAGAAGTCTCATGGGGATAATTTTGGATGTGAGTACTCGTCTGTAGGAATATATGTATTTTATTTCAAATTGCTTTAGTGTAAAGTTTCTAATTCAATATTATGTTTGTTGAAGCTTAAAGTACTTTATAAAATCATAGCTTAAGTGAAAGGGGAGAATGAGTTTTAAAAATTATTTTATTTCTTTGTTGTACAATAAAATATTCTAATTGACTGCATTTATTTGGTTATTAGTGAGGGTGAGCATTTAAAAATTATATTCCTTGGCCGTTTATAATGATTTTTTTGCCTGTTATGTCCTTAGTTGTTTGATACGTGTGTTTTGGGGACTGAACATTTTTTTCTCCTTATGGTTTGCAAGAACTCTTTCTATGGTAAGGATAGTAGCCATTTGTCTGCCATACCTATTGCTTAATATTTTCCCCCACTTACCTATTTCTCTTTAACTTTATTTACAGTGCTTTCCTTTTAACTCCCTCTCCCCACTTTTAATTCTTATGTAATCAAAATTATTGCTTTGTTTCTTTATGGTTCTCTTTGTAAGGCCATGTTTAAAAAGTTATTCCATAACTCATGATTATCTGAGTAGTTTCTTAGTATTTTTATAATTTTTATCCTCAAAATTATTTTACATTTTAATCTTTTTTCTATGTGATAGTTTTCGGCCTGAGTTTCAAGTCTTCATTCTCATTAAGTGCCAGGAACAAATAATATTCTCCTTAATTAAAGAAGCAACTATGACATGCTAGAGAAAGATGCCCCTTGCCAGGAGTCTCACTGCAAAGTCTCACTGAATGTCAGGTTATTTAGCCCATGCTAAGAAATATGAGCTAAAACCCATATGCTGTCATATTGCTTTTCTCATCTCTGGCTCCGTGTTTCCATTATTGAACTGTAGGGTGTTTCACGTGCATCTAATTCTTTAGTTCTTGCCCATTACCTAACTGCTCTTTGATTGTGCTGTTCATTAGTTAAGAGTACCAGACCATATTTGACACAAAGATGAGGGGAATTACAAGTGAGCAGCATAGCCTCTCTGAGCCTGTTTGCTAATCTGTAAAGAGGAAATAGCAATAATACTTACTCATAGGGTTGATATGAGAAAATAATTCATGTAAAGCAAGTAAGTGCTATTAGAATTATTGTGAGTGTTATTAGTGTTTTACAACATTCTTTGCATAACTGTATTACAAAAGACACGTTATAATGCAGACGGCATTGCAATTTTCTATCTTACTCATTTTTATTTTTTAAGAATTGAATTGCAAGATTGAACCAGACTTCTTCATTAGCTTCTTAAAGATTAATAACAGAATAGACAAACCAGGTGGGGAATATAAACTATGTCATTCATTGCAACATATACAAATTCTTAATTTTAATGGAAATTTCATTTGAGTCAGTAAAAGCATACATGGGGCTTTGTTCTCTGAACCAATTGAAGCACATTAGGTCAATAACAGACAATTGAGCAACTGTCACTCTCCTGTAACCATATCCATCAGGAAAAAAAAAAAAGATGTAATTACTAACTTCCATAGCACTTATTTAGTGTTCCAAAACTATAGTTATTATAAAAGGGCACTGTCGGAATTATTTACTTATTTACATTGTTTACCAATAGGCTTCATTGTCTTTCACAATACTTCAGAATAAAATTGTCTTAGATCATGATGGAATCTTTAAATTTTACTCACCACAATAGAGGAAACCTTAATTGTGTGTGTGTGTGTGTGTGTGTGTGTGTACATGTATGTGTGTTTTTGTGTTTTAACCATCGAAGATATGTTTGCTTCTTGTATACTCTAAACATAAGTGTGTTTTGAGATATTTTTTAAAGTGATATTTTTTCAGTGTACATAATACCCTATATTAGATAAAAATTGCTCTATGTTAATCATAGGCATTATTAATTAAAAACCACATGCTTAGTAATTAGCCTGTAGGGTTTGTCCTCCTGCCAGGATAGGGAAGACTCCCTGGATAGAAGATGTCACACCGACTAAACTGATGCTGTGCTTGCTCTTAGCCAAAAGGCCAAGAAGTAGGCAGCCAATTGGCTGGAATTTAGCAGCCAGGCAAATGGTTTGGTCCATGCTAGATGTAACGTAATGGATTGGGTGCCATGGGGGCTCGCTAATGAAGCAGAAGACAAGGGGTTCAAAATTTAATGAGGAGAAAGGACCATTGAAAATGCAAGTAAATGATAAGACAGCTAACAGAAATGATGAGGAAAGAATTCTTTTTCCTGATTAAATATTCCCAATTAGGTAATTGGTGAGGATTAAAAACACAACAAAATTCATGTTATTAAAAATTCTTCTCTGGACAAGTTTTTTTGCTTTAGGACTGAAAGCTGTAGTATCTTTGGTCATCTTTAAAGGATACTGCTGATTGTCCAGAGGCTGCTCTTCTCTTCTTCCAAATAAGATTTTCTGTTCAGGCATTCACCCTCCCCGCAGCCCACATGACTCAAAGAAAGCTGGATCCATGCTTGAGGGCTGCCAGCCCTGAGAAGCCAGTGAGCACTTGGTATTCAGCCGACAACTGTCGTTGGCAGGCTGTGGTGGGCACGTGACCGAGTTGGACCAATCAGATGAAAGGAACGTTTTTTATTCTGTGTTGGGAGGATATCAGCTTCTATCTTTCAGCTAGACATGTACTGGGAAGCTTGTATCCATCCCAGTTGTTGCTGACCTCCCTCGTGCGACCACAAAGGAAGCTAATCTGAGGACAAAATGAATATATACAGAGAGTGTAGGGCTGAGACAAATGCCGAAAGGTAGAGGTGCAACCTGTGTAATGCCTTGAAGTTGCCCTCCCTATGGCTTCCTATTACACTAGATAACACGTTTCTAGCATTTCAAAGTCAGTTGGAGTTAGAATTTCTAAAAGGATCCTAACTTCCATGTCATATTATAAGGAAGAGATTATCATTGAAGGCAGTTATGTACTACATTTTATAGAGCCTTTTAATTTATTGTATGTATGGTTCTTGTAGTATGCCATGTCTTTCAAAGCTGCCTGACTTGCCAAGCCCACTACCCACTGAAGAAGCTAAGTATCTAGACTTTGCGGTATTTTACTTTACTTCACCACAGATTAGTTTTAAGCTTATTTTATTTATCTTACGTTTTTATTTTTCTCAGCATAGAATGGAGCTAATCATATTTCACTAAGATGAGCAAAGATAAATAATAGACAATATTTATAAAGTACTTAAGGTTTTTAAAAATAAAAATTGCAATGAAACGTGATATCATGTAATGATATATTTATCTATTGGGAAGCCACATTCTTCCAAAATTCAACGCTTAATGAGAATATGTCTTTAATATCATGTACTTGGTTTAAACAGAGTACTGGACTTTAGCTTATGGCTGATATGATCCAGAAAATCAAAAAAGAAAATTCTTCCATCATTCTCTTTCTTTACAATCAAAGTCTGGCATAGATCATGTTGATTCTGGAAAAAAGCAAGACCCATAGCTATTCCCCAGGCTAGACAAATTGCTTTAGCACGAAGATTGAAAAGGCACCTCCTGGCTTATTGGCACACCAGAACAGAAGCACGCCTGGCTGTGAGCCCATGTGCATGAACCTCGTTCCCCAGGAAGTAATTCCAGCCACCAGCAGAGTGGGGTCATTTTCCCCACAGGTTCTGTGACTTCCTCTCAGGCTGACCTTTTCTTTTTGCAAATCCAGTATCCATATTCCATAATTTGTGCAACACAGTAAACTGGAGGTTGTTCCCTTGTGCAAGGTCATGGCATAAACTGGACCCCCTGGCCACTTCCTACCGTATTTCCCCAAAAATAAGACCTAACCGAAAAATAAGCCCTAGCATGACTTTTCAGGATGACATCCCCTGAACATAAGCCCTAACTTATGTGTCTTTTGGAGCAAAACTTAATATTAAGACCCGGTCTTATTTTCACGGGAAACAGGGTAGCACTCTTTTTCCTTGCCTTGTGACTCATCAGATGCACACTGTTCATGTCTGAAGCTGTGGTTCCGTGACTTGTAAAGGTTTGTTTCTCTGAAATAGGTAAAATGTAAGAGAAATTTAATTTAGACCATGCCATTCAGAAGGGAAGTGGACTGTTATTTTCTATATTAATTGTGAGGGTACTTCTGGCAATATGGGTACATTTCTTTAAGCAACTCAGGGGAATGTGAACAGCACCTTTAGAAATGAAACTTCAGATTATCTTTCTCATTGATTCTACCTTTAAAGATTTATTAAGCATCACTTCATATCATGTGTTATGTCAGGAGCTGGAGATTTGTAAACAATGATCAAGATCCCTGCTCTCATGGTGCTTATGGTCTGGTGGGGGAAGCAGACAAAAATCAGATGATCATACGGGTGAAAGCCACATTAGCTCTGTGTAAGTACTATGACAGAAAGCTGTATGGTGCCAGGAATGCAGAGACAGGATGAGAGAATTTGATTAAATTAGGGAAGGCTTCTGGGAGAGTTAACAAGGAAAGGGAAGACTGTATTAGGAAATGG
Organism: Rhinolophus ferrumequinum; assembly: GCF_004115265.2. NCBI lineage: Eukaryota > Metazoa > Chordata > Mammalia > Chiroptera > Rhinolophidae > Rhinolophus > Rhinolophus ferrumequinum. Next base: position 29,374,582 of record NC_046287.1, read on the forward strand.
AACACACTGTACAAAGGCCCACTAGCAGAAAAAAGGAGTCCTCTTTGAAGAACTGAAAGAAAGTAGTGTGTGTGGAGACCAGCGGGTGAGAGATTCAAGAGGAACCTGCAAAGGGGATTTGCCATCCAGGCCAGGCACAGCTTCATAAAACAGATTAAGAACGTCCTGTCCTAAGATCCTTAATTATTGAGATATTTTCAGGTGGGAGTGGAGAAGTGTGAAATTTGACTTTATTGAGAAAAGATCACTCAGAATGCAGAATGAAGTGAAGTAGAACAAGAGTGGAATTCTAGACATTTTTAAAACTTTAGTTATCACAGTGGTCTCCTTTGCAGCCTGTTCTCTCACTTCTCCCAATCTCCAAACATGAAAATGCCTGAGAGTGTTTGTGTAGTCACTTCCTAAGTGATCCCATCCAGTTTCATGGCCTCAGATACTATTTATATGCTGATGACAGCCATATTTATGGCTCCAGTGCTGACCCTTCCCCTACATTGCCAACCACTTAGTGGCCTTCTGACATTATTCTTTGAAGCCTAATAGAAATCTCACACACATGACAGGTCCAGAAACAGATCTCCCGATCTTCTCCAAACTTGCCTCTCCTGTTGTTTTGTTAATAATGTTTAAAGTTATTGGCAACTTCAGACATCTAGGCTTCAAAATTAGGGGTCATCTTTAATTCCTTTTTTTTTCCTTACACCTCGTGTCCCATCCACAAAATCATATCAGAACGAGACTTTTTGCTTCCAATGCCGCTACCCTGGTCCCATCCACCAGCACTTAAATTGTTCTAACACCTCTCATGGCTTTTAATGTTTCCTCCCAAGCGTTCCACCCAAGGCTCTGCACAACACAGCAGCCAGAATCCTCACTGTAAGAATTCCCAAATGTAGATCTGATCACGCCCTTCCTTGCTTGAAACCCATCAGTGGCTTCCAGTGTCACTCAGAGTAAAATCCTAAGTCCTTGCAATGTCCTGCAAGGCCCCTGCCATTTATCAGTTAGTGCATCTTCTATTATTCTTCCTCTTGCTTCCACCCCCTCGCTACTCCTCAAACACTCTAGGCCGCTTCTACTCTGAGTCTTTGCACTTGCTGTTCCCTCAGCTTGGAACGCTTTTCGCGCATTGTGCTCACGTGACTCACTCCCTGACCTCCTTCAGGTTTTTACCTAAGGGTCATCATCTCAGTGAAACCTTCCTGGCCACCTCTAATTGCAACTGTTCCCCACCCCTGACATTCTCATCCCCCTTCCCTGCTTTATTTCTCTCCATGGCTCTTATCACCAATTAAATTCTACATATTTCACTTACTTTGTTAAAGCCTTTCTTCTTGCTGTGCACCCCTAACATGCACTCTACAACATGAGCCCCAAAATGGCAGGGATCTTTTTTAAGGTTGTTAACTGCTGTATCATCAGTGCTTAGAAAAGTACTTGGCACACAATAGGCATCTTATAAATATTTGTGGTGGAATGAGTTCATCTTTGCATTATTAGCACTTAATTGTCTGGTTTTTTATGTAGTAAGTGCTCAATAAATTGTTTCATAAATGAATGAGTAGAATGACAGTATGCATTTTATTGTCAGTCCATTGCTCTCTGAAACAAAGCACTCACAATTTTTCATTAATTCATTCACATAGGAGGTATTCAATAAGTATTTGTTGAATGACTGAACACTTTTTGAAGCTTTTTTAGACTGCTCAGCCCACAATGCTTCATACCTTATTTGAATTCCTATACAGCAATATTTGCTATTTGTGCTGCTCATTTATTATTGAAGGACCTTGCACGGCATGGGTCAGGACCCATCTCCAGCCAGAGAGACTCTGGCTTGCTGACCCTGAAACCCAAGATACTGTCAGTTGAAATTGAATCCATGGATGGATGAATAAGTGCACAAGTACATGCAAATAAATTGAGGAGGCTGAGCTGAGAAGATCCCACCAAGCCTCCAGTTTACCCAAGGAGATCTCCTCGTCTGTACCTTCTGAATTCAGGTCAAATTCTGCTTCTGGTCAGTCCAGAAGAAAAGGATAATGGCAGATGTTAACCTTCTCAAGCGTAATTCTGGAGGATTGTCTCAGAATCACTGGGGTGGTGGTGGTTGGGGGAGTTAGGAGCGCTGTGAACTTGTTAGTTGTTAAAGTGCAGATTCTGGGTTCTGGCCCAGAATTCCCATTTCAGAATTTGGGGGATGGGGCATGCCACCGTGAAGTGAAGCCACACTCGTAATAAACTACCTAGTGATCATCACACTAAAATATGAAACCCAGTATGTTCTCTGACTAAAAGGTGAGATCTGACCTTCCCTTTAATAAGTTCATCAAGTCGAGGAAATTGTCCATGGTGCCAGAGATGGTTTTATAGGTCACTCACATGCAGAAAAAATCCAGAAATTACCATAGTGTACCTGTCTCCACTGGGAGGCTTCTGCTAAATTGTATGCATTCTGGTTCTTAATTTCTAGGAAATTAGAAGCAGGATTTCTGGGTGAAATAAGAAGCTTGACAGAATAGAAATATTGCCGCTCTGAATCTAGAGTGGTTCATGACAGGTAAGGATTTTAGGATGAGAAAATAGGGCTGTAATGTTGAAAGAACTAGAACATTTGCAAGGAAAAGGAGGAGATGAGCCTGGCTGTGGTTCGATAGTTAGATTTACACGAGAGACGATAAATCTATGACCATAGCTGCCATACTCTGTCCAGGAGAAGGACAGACAGAGGAAAAAGATCAAAACCTAGAGCAACATGGATTTGAGTTCAATACATGGTGTATTTTCCAAATCATGAAATTGTTGAATGCTCAGTTGAGTTTCCCAGAGAGGGAAGTTTAGAATTCTCCTTCAGTGAATGTCTTTAAAATAGGATAGATAAAAACTTGTCTGCAGTGTTTGAGGAGAGAGACTGCTACAAGGCAGGGCATAGGCTCAATAATATTTCAGGTCCTGCTTGGTCCTTCATTTTTTAATTTGAAATATTTCCAAAGTAATATTTTAAAGGTAATATGACAAACAAGGTCTATGCAGACAAATGGGTAAAAATTCAATGAATAAACTAAGATTTCGGTAGAAGCCATTTGGGGATTTACATTCCCTTAGTCGTAGGGAAACAAGATGAATTTTAGGTTTTGTACGCTTCTGCTTCATGGCAAAATGAGATTTCTGATTTCCACCTACAAAGGGGCATGTGAGATAGCAGTTAATTATTTATACCTCCTATTATTATCAGATTAACACAGCAGGTATATGCAATAAGTAAATGGATTTGACTTTTTTTTCCTCTAAGTTTGCTTCTGACAGTCTGGAAGTAGAATCATTTTATGGATTTCATCCTGTTTCCTAGCATTTTTATTTGAGACAGTATTTAAAATATATATATATAATACTACAAATCTAAAGTGTTAGTACATAGAGAACGTATCTGCAAAAATAAGCAACAGCAGACATGTTGATTTAAATTTTGTCTTAGAAAAATGTTTAATGTTTTACTTCAATAAATTTCTCCAAATCATTGAGATTTGCATTTTTACTTTAATCCTTACAATTTAATGTGTTTAATTCTTAATTTGAGGAGCCTTTTAAACATACACCTGTTATTTAATTTTCAAAATGATATATTTGTACTAATCTGAGAGGAGCGTACAGGTCTCAGTCAAATGTTATCTTTTCTGGCAACCCATGGGCCTCATTTGGAAACCCTTCAGATATATGTCCAGGTGAGAAGGATAGTCATCCGGCTTTGTAAATCACATTTTTCTAATTCCAAGTTGTGGCAGAAACACGCTCTCAACCTTGCGACCAGTGAATGATCCTTATAGAATAAGCACTGTGATTGGGGAGACTGTACCTGCCCCTCTAGGAGGAGAATTCCAGGAACTTCTAACAGAACTCTGAAGGCATGTGGTTTTTATGCTGCCACCAGCATCTTTAGAACTTGGCATCCCGCTGGGTTCCTGTGAAGAATCAAAATCCTGGTGCAGCATCTCTCCTCTTAAATTTCTGGCAGGTGTGTGCTAGATCCTGACTACTAAATACTTTGTAATTAGAATGCCTCGGGCAATCGATGTCATCCTATATCTGTAAGGGAGGGAGGGCAGTGTTAGCATGACTACACTCATGTCTTTAACATCCCACGCCTGTAGACCCAGACACAGCTGCCTGAAGGGCCCGTGTTTGATGCATGAACTATAGGAAGACCTCAGGAATGAGTCTAATTATATGAGCATCTGAATGCTTTGTGGAAGCAAGATGCATTATTCATAACCAAGACTAAACCATTATATAAGGAAAAATAGTCCAACATATGTACCGCCACTTTTGTGATAGCACTGTCAGTTTTTGTATCTAGTATGTTTATCATCTGCCTCCCCAACACTGGAATGTAAGTTGCCAGAAGGCAAGGGATTTTCTTTTTTTATGTTTTGGTGAATAATGTTAGTCACGGCTCCTCCGTCAATGCCTGGCATAATGTTAGGGATCAAATGAACAGATGAATGAATATTAGCTTTTTCATATTAACCATAAAATTAGAATAGTATTGATAAACAATGTGTGTTGATTTTGTCCAGTGTAATCAAGTGAGAGGAGTCCCTTATTCCTAAACTGTCTACTGAATATATTATTATTAGAAAATCAAATGGGGTCAAGAAAGTGGAGTGAGAAAAGCAATGCACTGTCTGTTGAAACTGTTGATCTAAATGACTACAAATTCCTGAAAGGGAATTGAATTTTAAGACATCCCGCCTGGAGTTCGAGTATGTGTCTCTACCTTATACACCTACACACTTAGAGTGTAATAAAAAAATACACCGTTTTAAAGGCTCAGAAGACACAGGAAGTATTTGAAATACTGGAGAGACTTTAAAGTCCACCTAGGCTAGTTATTTTAATTTAAAAAACTGAGAGCCAGAGAGATGATGGGCCAAATGTTATACAAAGACTTTGAGGCAGAAATGGGACTGAAATTTCCCTATTCCTTGGCAAAGGCTACTTTTCTTTTGCTTTCCCTTTGGTGACCTGTCTCAGCATTTAGCTGAGGATATGAGGGGAGCTCAATTAATACTGGCTGATTTACGTTGTACAGTGTTAGCATGAATTCCTTTACACTTCATATGGAATTAAAAATAGCCTGTTTTTTTTATTAGCACTCTGAAAAATATCCTTAGAAAACATGCATGGATGCAATATTATGTACAGATAGAGCATGATTAAGTAATGTGAATGTTTATTGCTAGATAACTGCTGATGGGTAGATATTAATGTATTTTCCCCAGTTAATTAGTGATGGTCAGGAGCAGTTACAAGATAGAGGATGGAGATTGGAGAGGGCTACGGGATAAATGGATGATCACAATCACAAAGGGTCACCCTGAAACTCCCAAGCAAGCCCGCACAGCTTAATAAAAGATGTGATTAGTAATATGCATAAAGTTGGCGGGAACAGTTTTAGCATTTACTCCCACCTTTGTATCAGAGAGTTGACATGTTTGCTTGTTAAAAATCTGTTCCCTTAGACTTTCTTCTGGTCTCTTCAAGCAATGCTTTAGTTTTACAATTTTATTTATTTGGACTTTTAAGCCACAATTCTACATTTTAAACTCTTTTGAAATTGAGTATGTTTTACATTATGCATTTGTATAAATTATAGCAAGTTTTATAGAGCAATGAGGGATTTGAAGGTTTGTCTGGTGACATTTATCACGCGTTCTTTTTAAAACAGGTGACAAAACCTTTATTTTTTTTAGTTTTACAGGAACGCAATTGCAAATCAGGAATGCTTTGTCTAAGGAGGGTTTTCATAACTTTGGTTGCATCTGTCTGATTGACTGAGGGAAAGAGAATAGCTCCCTCAGCTCATTCAAATCGCAAGGGACGTTTCGGCTTGCATCTGGGAGGTCAGAAACTGAACTTGATGGTCTGATTATGACTTGGCACAGGAGGCTGATAAAGAAAGAGCAAGGTGATCCGCCGTGGGTCTGGGACACAGCTCAGGACATTTCTCCTAACATTAAAGAAACCCAGGAAAAAGTCACTTTATTTGCTTTCAATCTGACGGCATTCAACCCAGGGCCAAGACCTGAAGGTGAAAGTGGACAGATGTTTTAACGCGTCAGCAATTGCTCTGACTTATTTTCTAAGCGTTTTATTTTCTAATTTGTATGAAAGTCCTACCAGTATATTTGAAAGCAGTTACTTTGAAATATAATTTTCCTTTTGGGGAAGGAGAGCCTTTGATAGAATTTATTTAGTTCACAAACGTTTTTTGTATCTATTTACTATAAAGAGTAATTAAAGAGTGAAATGGAGGATGTGGCGTTCTTACAAAGATTTCATGGTAGTGCTGTATGTAGTGATTTAGAGCACAGCTGGTCCTGGAAAGGAGTGGCTCTGACAATATTGATATTGATATTAGCATGTCTTTAGTGACAGTGAGATACATTTTCAGGTAACATTTGAAGCTAAACCATGACAGAGAGCACAGCACTTGGAATATTGCTCTCATTCATTTCTCCCTTTTATTTCTCCCTTCCTCTTGCCTTTCTTCCCCTGCTTGCTTGTAGCTCTAGCTTTTAAACCATCTTAATTCCTCTACTTTGTGCTCTTGGGAGGCCCTGCACTTTGAAAATACTTGACATTCAGGAAAATACACTTTATATGTTAAAAATCAATGGTGACACAATATTTACAGCCCAAAGGCCAAACATTTGGAGTTTCTTTATAGAGAGTAAGTGCTCAGAGACCAGCTTTGTGCTACTAAGCTGTAGACATCAAAGAATAATAATACAGCAGTTTTCAACTCGATGGCCCGAACGGGCTTCAGCCCCAGTGAAGTGAAGTATCGAGCTGTTTCACAGATCTGTTAATAGAGAGCCGGTGTGGGAATCCTTATGTTCTCTTAATTACTAAGGAGCCCTTCCCGTCTCGGAAGTCCCCATGTTTTGTTTCAAAACTTCTATCTGGAGAATGAGTTAATAGACTTGTGTCTACAAAAGAATGACAATACTTTGAATTAGGTTTTAAGAAGATTCAAAGTGCAGCCAGAAGGGGAATTCTTTAGCTAGTCCCTGCTATGTTGCAGGGTTTCAAAGAAACCTTATGGTAGGTCTGTGATGTAGAAAGAAAAGAAAATGTAGTAGGGGCCTCCTCTGCTACCTAGCAAGTGTAAATTTCTTGGGTGAGCAATATCCACAAACACACATGTACACACACACGCACACACGTACACGCACAGCATTTATTAGCTCATTAGAAACTGCATTGTGTGTGGCCAAGGAGTATCATTTGGTTTGTACATTTGACCCCTCCTTGTTATTAGTTGCTCTTTACTAAATCAGCAGAAAGAGAAAGGATGGCAATAACTATTACTGAGCTAATAATAATTATCAGGCCCAAACATGGTTATTGATGGCCCCGGCATCCTTTCATATGTGTGTGCACATAATACTGATGTGTGCCTTCTGTTATTGAGCATGAACTTTCTGTGACCTGTCATTTATCATCAGATGAAGTTCTGCCTAGCCTAATAGTTACATTACGTAACAGAGCTTTCTGGTGGTGAAAGGAATCCGCTTAAACCACCAATGTGCTAGGGTTTCATATGGGTATAGAGTGTTCATTCTCTTTACTTGTAAAAGAGACTTCAGAGGGGGCTATGTGAGCACTTGCTATAGAGCATTCACCTTGGAGAAAACTGTTGAGGAAGCCAGACAGGACTAATGAAGGATCACTCTGGGAATGGCTCTAAACCAGCAAAACACAGAGAATTTAGGAAAGAGTAACCCCTCAAAATATAATTATCTGAGAAGGGATCTACAGGTTTTCTAGTTCACCCGCCCTTCAGTTTCTGGATGATGAGGTTGATAGGCTCAAGGTCACACATCTTATTTGTGCCTTTTACCACCAAACTGCAATGTGTCTCAGGGACAAAGGACAGGAAGGACATGACTTAGATCAATGTCTTCAGGACATCTTAGTGACGGTTGCCACTAAGATCACTGTCAAGTACACATCTTGAAACACATCTTTTAGGTCTTTCTCTGAAATCCTAGTGGAAATATACTAGCAAGGAGGTGACTGGGTGGGGTGGGGTGGGGTAAAGGAGAACACTTCCCAGGATTCAGAGCATATAGCAATGGCACATGAGGATCCTGGATTGGCTCCACTAAGAATCCATGAGCTAGTGTGTCCTGTTTCCTGTGGGACGATGGCACAGGTGGTTCTCCTGTTGTGTTGGTATGTTTGGAAAGAGCATAATGTCACCAAAGGACCTGCTGAAACAGAACCTATATAAAGATAGCTCTTTAGTTGGTGGCTGTAGCTATGGTGGGCCAGGCCTTGCATTGTGTCCCTGGATGCTGGTGCCTGGTAATACTTCTGAACCTGTAGGAAGTTCTTGTTTGTCAGTAAGCTTTGAACGCCATAGGTCCTGAAGACAGTAAGCCAGAAGTTTTTGCCAATGGATAATTTTGCCTGCCCGATGTACATAAGCAAGAAAATAGTAGAGAATTTACAGGCTGCTGTGCAAAAGACAAGGCATCTTCATTCCTGAGTTTCATCTTAAGGAATCTCCTTAAGGCACCCCCAAGGAATTTGGAAGGTTGGGAGTGGGGTACTGAAGTATCTGTCAACTGAGAGTCAGACTTCTTGGTTATTTGTCTGCTAGGGCTGCCATGACAAACAGGATGGCTTACACAACAGAAATGTATTTGTCTCACAGTTTTGGATGATGGAAGTCCAAAATCAAGATGTTCACAGGGTTGGTTCCTTCTGAGGGTTCTGAGGGAAGGATCTGTTCTAGGCCCATCTTCTTCTCATGTCGATGGCTATCTCCTCCCTATGTCTCTGTACATCTTCTTCCCTCTATGCACATTTGTCTCTCTGTCCAAATTTGCCTTTTTTTTTTTAATAAGGGCAATAGTCATTTAAGATTAGAGTCTACTTTAATGACCTCATTTTAACTTGATGACTTCTGTGAAGACCTCCAAATAAAGTCACATTGTAAAGTAGTGGGGGTTAGGATTCTATCTTTTATCAGGGCACAATTCAACCTATACCGGGACCTTGGGTCGGTCTCTTTGCGATTCATTTCCATGGCTGATGATGGCCAGGAGCTGTGTTTTGGATGTCAGAGAAATTCTTGAGTTTATGTTCATGTGTGAACGCACTTGTTGACTTCTTTCTTAGCATTGGGTGCATGGTCAGTCTATATTCTTCCAGTCTATATTATCTCCTTTTTTGAAGTGGAATCCATCTCTTCTTTCTCCATGCCCCATCCTTTTTTCTGCTTACTACCTTTTTACCCCCTTACTTCTCTCTCTTACTTTTTAATATATCCACATTGTATTTTTTGTCCATTTATTTTCTGACTGTCTCTCATATTCCTTCTCCCTTCATAGTCATAATTCACTTTTCTACTATTTTGTTTTTTCATTTTATAACATGACATTATTTTTGGTTCACATAATTTTGTTCTCATTTTAGCCTCCTTTAAGTATTGTTTTCCCTCCCTGGGTCTTAGAAAGGTTGAAGCAACGACCTGAAAAATGTTTACTTGCTTTTGGCATCAGATTGTGAAATTTTTATTATTCTTTCTTTTTTTTTTTTAAATTTATTGGGGTGACAATCGTTAGTAAAATTACATAGATTTCAGGTGTGCAATTCTGTATCACATCATCTATAAATTACATTGTGTGTTCACCACCCAGTGTCAGTTCTCCTTCCATCACCATATATTTGATCCCCCTTACCCTCATTATTATTCTTTCTACCGGACTGTTTTTGTCTCACATTTTAACTATTGAGAGAGGAGACTGGCACCATGTGTAGATTATCTTTTAATAAATACATTTTTCTGTCAATGGTTTGAAAACTGATTTGGTGATTTTGAAAAGAAGCTGGGGCATTTAGGAAGAGGGTGTTTTATCCTGAGACCTCACTTGAGTTTACCCATCACTACTGTTGAAAACATAGTGACGAATAGGCCTCCTTGGCTTCTAGTGAAAGTTCACTATCATGTAGTCATATTATTAGAAGAAAGCAGGACTAATTGTTGGACTTCTTCACCCATTAATTTTCCTCCCGTCTCCCCTTTTGAGCTTATAAAACTGGTGTTCCATGATAGATTGCTGGTAAATATTTAATTGCCGTTCTCAGAAAGGTGTTTTGCGTTTTCACATTACCCTCCTCCTCATGGTGATGAAAGACAAGATGGGTAACGTATGTGTCCATGTGTCCACGAGGATATATTCTGAGTATTTTCTTTATAATAAAAGATAATATATGCATTAGATCTCCTGTAATGGAGACCTTCGTCGCCTGCTTCTTAATGAGAGGTGCTAATGCGAAATGACCCCTGCTTTCCTAAACACACAGCAGTCTAATTTGAACCTGTACGCCAATTACAGGCCTCTGTGGAGCAGTTTATGGTGAAACAATCACGTCACAATAGGATTAGAGCACTACGCCCCAGGACCACAGGGAAGCCAGCCTGGGCATAACTGCAGGTTTATTCCTCTAAATTGTCTGTAAACAGCATTGATAGCCACCTTGGTATTGTTTCTATAAATCCTCCACAGAAACAATCTAAAATGAATAGACAATGAGTCAGTAATGGCCTGTTCCCAGCCCAGGGTTGTGCCACTGATCTGCCACAGGAACACCCTCACGGGGACTGGTCCTAGGAAAACACAAACAGCTCAGCAGACCAGAGGTATGCCACAACTCCAGTTTGCTGTTCTAAGATAGCATTGTGAATTGTGCTTTGTCTCTGACCTTTTCTTGCAAAAATTAGCTTCCAAAGCTGAGCCATTTGAAGCTAAGTTTCTCCGTACGTTTCTGCAGTCACATGCTTTCCACACTTCACACACACACACACACACACACACCATTTTCCTAACAATGCTAACTATCTATAATGTGAAGGAAGCTAACATTGCCATGTTTTGATAATCAGAGCAGGCCTAAAGAGGAAGGTGAGGTGGGCAGAAGTCAAGCCATTGGAATGGGGTTAACTACTGGGTTGTGCCATAGGGTTGAAGTAATTATGTGGTGTACGGCAGATGACTGTAACATAGCATTCTTATAGGGTTAAGCATCTCATCCTATAAATTAAAACCAAATGGAGTAAAATTGTGCTGTTAAACTCTAAATAAGTATTAGTTTTGTTTCCCAACATCATATAAAATCGTTTATACCGTACCTCAGTTTTTTGTGTTTTTTTTTTTTTTTTTTTAGATACTAGAAATCAAAGTAGAATATTTCCATTTGCTCTGATGAATTGCTTAATATTTTTCTTTTGGGTTTTTACACAACGCAATGTTTTTGGTTTTTTTTCTTTTTGTCTGAATGGGCCGAAATAGTTCTGTAAAATAAAGCTACTATTCCATATTTCTTAATGAGTTACACGGAACCAGTTTTGTATTGCTTATGTAGTTTTGTTGGTTGAGTACAGAAAGTATTTTTAATGAGAAAAGGACTTAAGGACGGATATAATATGTTGGGGAAAAAACCAGACCTTACATATTCCCTGGGCTGGTGTCATTTGGGTTTCTGAGGAAGGTGAGAGATGTTTAAAAGCATCTCTGCTCAGATTAAGATTTAGTGGTGTCCTGCCACCCAGGCAGAGAAATGAGCAATAGTCATTCACTCAGGAAAAAAATGAATGCCTTCTGTGTGCCTGTCACCATGGTGGGAAAAATTCAGGCCTCTACCTCAAGGATCGTACAGGCTATTCACCAGTGAAGAGTTCAGAGCATTTAGTTTACTCAGATTAAAGACAAAAATCCGCATTAAAAACACACTTGTTACTTGAGAAAAAGAAGTAGAATTTTGGTGGGTGTAATAATTCACCTTGACGGTTGTTAAGCTCGTTACTGCCCTATTTAGAAACGTAAGTTTTAGTCATCTCCTGCTGCCATACCAAAATACTATGGAGTGGGTGGCTTAAAAAATAGAAATTTATTTTCTGACAGTTCTGGTGGCTGAATGTCTGAGATTAGGGTGCCAGCATGGTCAGGTTCTGGTGAGAACGCTCTTTTTGGCTTGCAGATTGCCACTTTCTCACTGAGTCTTCACATGGAGAAGGAGGGAGGGATGGAGGTGGGGAGGGTGAGAGAGAGAGAAATTTTCTTTATAAAGCCCTCAGTCATATTGGATGAAGAGCCCACCCTTATGACCTCAGTTAACATGAATTACTTCCTAAAAGCCCCATCTCCAAGTACAGTCACATTGCGAATTAGGGATTCAATGCATGAATTTTGGGGTGACACAATTCAGTTCATATGAATGTACTACTTATTTCAAAGTGTAAGTGAAATTTATTTAAGTAGTAGATTTTAAAACTGGAGCCAATAATTCCTGTATTTCAGAATAAGAAGACTATTGTGTTCTGGAAACAGCATTCGGTTGGAGGTAGAAGAGCTGAGTTTGAAAACCAGTTGAGCCATTTGCTGGCTGTGTGAAGCTGGGTATTCTACGCCCAGCACAGTTAAATCAATGCCTCAGTCCCCTCACACACGTGTGCTTCTACTTAGACGCTACACTGTTGCTCAGCTGCTGAGGGAGAAAACCTCAGTTACGGTTCATTCCTCTTCCTTCTGTGAGCCTTACGTTTCCCAGTTGCCATGTCCTGCTGGGTTTACATGTGACATATCTCCATCTCCCACCATTGCTCACCATTCTCACTACCTCTACTTTATTGCAGACCAGTACTGTCTCTGACCAGGTGTTCTGGACTGGATGTGTCTCCTCAAAATTCATGTTGAAATCCTAATCCCCAGTGTGATGGTATTAGGAGGTGGGGCCTTTGGGAGGTGATTAGATCATGATGGCAGAGCCCTCAGGAATGGAATCAGTGTCCTTATAAAAGAGAACCCAGAGAACTCTCTTGCCCCTTCTGCTATGTGAGGACATAGCAAGAGCAACAAGAATGCTGGCTATAAACCAGGAAGCAGAACCCCACCAGACACCAAATCTGCCAGCACCTTTGTCTCGGACTTCCGAGCCTCCAGAGCAGTTAGAAATAAATATTTGTTGTTTAAGTCTCTCAGCCTATGGTATTTTGTTAAAGCAGCCTAAAGACAATAGTCAATATGGCTTCCTCATATCCTTCTGCTACCAAATGTTTCCCACCGCTTTGATGGTGTCCTTCACTATTGGGATATATCTGCCATTCCCCGTTTACATAGAGGGTCAAGTCCAAACCTGACATTCCAGGTTGTCCCCAGATCACATTTCTCAATTGGTCTCTCACCATTCCTCTTCATACTGCTATCTCCCAGGACGTTTCACACATCACCGCTTGTTACACTGCCCTTATCCCTCCCTAAGTGTCCATGATTTACCGTTATTGTACTTTTCTTCATTCTAGTTGTTCAGCATTGGATAAATATGTCTTAGTGCTAAGTTCTAGTCATTGACTTAAGAGCTGAGGCTGTACGAAGGGGATAAGACATGGTTTTGGCTTTCAGAGTTCATTGTCTAGTGAAATAGGAAGAGTCATGTAAACCAACAGTTAAAATTCAATATGACAGATAAGAGCTCAGAGCTATAATGCTTGTCGGACCCATTTCTACATATCTGTGTCTTACTCATCCAATTCTAGCTCACATGACATCTAATCTATTATTCCCTTCTCTTATTTCCGTGGCACTGGCACTTTATCTGTGCTTTTCTTGTAGTCTTCATTACTTTCTTTCATATTTCAAATATGTGTGTTTTCATGTCTTGTTTTTCTCCATTAGACTTTAAGCTTCTTGCAAGTAATACCCATTCCATATTAAGCTTTGTGTTCCTCAAGTGTTTAATATAGCCTTTTATCTAGCACTCATGAATGTACTGACAAAATAATTCTTAAATTTATAGAACCACACATTGAGTCAGTGGACTGTTTAAATACAACCACTTCCCTTGCATAATATTGAAAACCTTGGTGATTTTTATCAGATTTCAGCCTATTAATTTAGTTAAATAAAAGCCTGATTAGAGGTTTAGGAACATGCTTTTTGAAATTAATTCCAGATGTTGAACATTACATGCAAAAAGTATACAAGAAATACTAATTATTACTAATATGTTCTAAGCACTTAAAAATCGATTTGCTTATAATACTTTGTGAAGTGTTTCTGGAGAGTATATAAAGAAATCTGAGACTCTGGGAGCCGAGTCCTATTCATTAAATATGAAAAAAAAGAACGGGAAATGTAACTTTTAACAAATATTTCCAACATTAAAGAAATATAAGCCCTAAGAATTTTTGGGTTTTACTTGCAAATGTTATTCATAGTGTGTTTTAAATTAGAATTTCCTTTTATAAAATCCTTTGTAACAAGGGAAAAGGTTAATCTGTACTGTAGGAAAGAAATACAGAATTGTTGTTTATACTAGTTTCACTGATATAATAATAATTGTAAATGAAACAGTGAATTGGCACTATTTTTTTTACAGAGACTTAGCATTTATTCATACATTTTTATTTCATTCAGATTCCTGATATGATTTCTGGTAACAACGCAACCAAAGAATAACCTATGTAATTGTCATAGTTTCTATAAACCTGCCCTTATCCTCTTTAGTGGCCCAAAGAAAAAGGGACATATGTAGTTAATTTGAAACTCACAAAGCTATTGTAAAACTAAGACATGCTGAATCAAGAAATTTGGGGATTTTAGAAAATATTTAAACATATAGAAAACATCACTGATAACCCCATTTATAAAAAGATTTAAAAGGTTGGCACAATTCCTTCCAATCTTTTTTCCTATACATTAAAAAAAAAATTACATGCCTTTATTTTCTTTTCCTCTTTTCCCTTCTCCTTCAGGATTTATTTGTAGTGTATGTATTGTACAGAATAGCAAGAGACATGGATTTGTGGAACATGGTATAAAGAAACCACACAATGTGCTTCATTGGCCTTTCTCTCCCACCTCCTCAAACCTCTTAATGTTCTCCAGGCTTCTATGTTCGACATTCCTTTAGAGTTATTTATATGCTAGACTCTATGTTGATCTCTAGATCTAGTGTGACAAAATAATGACCCTGTATTCAAGAATCTTGAAGAACTGTCCAAAATCAAGCGTTATGGCCAGCACTGGGTTAAAGGAATATGGTAGAGCAGAGACATAGAGGTAGAAATGGTCAAATATTTTGATTTCAGATCATCTTTTGGTCTCCCAAGACCTGAACAATCTCATCTCTTTTTCTAAATTCAAGCTTTTTTACCAACATTTACTTCCCACTTGAGCCAACATTACAGTTCTCAAGTGGGGAACAAATTTCAGACAACAATCTTAGTTAAAATATGATAAGCCTAGAATTTTAGACCAGTTTTTTCCCCCTTTCATGTTTGTCACATGACATTGTTTTGCTACAATGTTATTGTTCTCTTTCTAATACTTCTGAGACAAAGTCAATGAACAGAGCAGTTTGATTACTAGATAGTCATGATCAAATAAAATATATTCAAAAAGAGCCAAAAAAAAAAATGCTGCGCCTATTTCTGAAGGTGACATGATCACAGAACATAACTCCCAGCTCCCTCGTGCTCAAGCATATGGGAGTTCAATGAACTTAGATGCTGAAAAGATGCAGATGCTTATTGATGAAATAGACTTCTTAGGAAGTACACATGACATAATGTTTGTCACACACTGTTCCTTCTGCCATTCTTGTTCCTTCTGCCATTCTTATGAGAAACTGTATCACAATCTGAAGGCAGGTACAATGCCTTTTCATCATGTGCTCCGTGTATATCTCTTACCCCATAATAACTGCCCCATATGTGTTTGTTGACTTGAGTTTAACGGATCTATATTGTTTTATCTGAATTTGTTTACTATGATCCATGCTGAGGTTTGGCAATGTAAATCTGAGCGTGCAACTGAAACGATTTCATTTTGAATCTTTGCAATATGACTTTTCCAATCACTTGAAGACGGAGGCTGTGCCCTCCTCTTCTTTGCGTTCCCAGTGACTACAGTATTGCCAAGTGCACAGTGGGCACTTATTCAATGCTCATTGAACCGAATTAAACAAAACTGCATTTCTTTTGCTGCCTGTAAAAAAATTGTTACTATCATGGTAAACTCTCTGTAGCTCTACACTGTTTAATCTCCTGATTTAAGAAGAAGGCAAACAAAGTCACCATGAAATCACTTCCTCAGTTTCCCCCATCTAAACTATTGGACGATGTCTTCATATGTCTTGTTCTTACCATCAGCACAAGTCTTTCCTCATCTTGCTGTCATTCGTGGAATTGGAGTTTTAAATCATGTATTTTAAAGGGGAAGGAAATTTTTACCTTGATAAAATTATTTTTGGAAATGAAGGAGACCCTCATTTACAGAAGAGGGAGTTAACCACCCAAACGCAAACATAAACATTTCTCAGATTGAACTTAGCTGAAAGCGTCGTCGATGAGCTGTAAGGGAATTTGAAACTTGGCATAATGAAATCACACCCCTGAGTTTTACAGGAATGATTGCGGCACTGTAATATGTATTGTACTTAGATACTTAGATTAAAGATCTATTTTTATTTTTATTTTGTTATCAATTATGCATCTAGAAGAGAAATTCTATTACTAATGGAACCATTGAAATAGATACCTAGAGGAGTGGATGTATCACTTTATTTCTTGTCAGGTTCTATATTAGGCGTTCCAAAGCCCATTTGAGAATTTATCTACTATTGTTATTGTTGTGGAGTAGTATACCTGGGGGAAATCTGTAAGGGGAATGAATAGGCCTGAATTCTATATCTGATTCTGCCTTTTCTTGCTGTATATTTTCCGACAAGTAGCTTTATACTAGTTACCAGTCAGTTACTCTATAAGGGAAAGACATACCTTTGATTTTTATATCTATATCATTAACTTTTTGTTTTGTTTTGTATTGAGGTATAATTGACACATAACATTATATTAGTTTCAGGTGCATAACATCATGATTCGTGTTTGTATGTATTGTGAAATGATCACCACAATAAGTGTCGTTAACATCTATCCCCATACATGGTTATAATTTTTTCATGTGATAAGGACTTTTAAGGTCTGCTCTCAGCAACTTTCAAAGATGTAAAACAGTATCATTAACTATAATTACCATGCTATACATTGTATCCCCATGACTTATTTTATAACTGGGAGTTTGTACATTTGATAACCTTATCATTAAATTTTAAAGTATAAACTATCAGGTTCTTTTAAATATGGGTGTAATTTTATTTTTGTGTAAGCTATTGGCCTGAACATATCACCCGCTTTCATAGACAAGAAAATTGAGGTGTCTATTTGCTCAAAACTTAAAAGCTATATAATGACAGACCTGGCATTAATAATTGGCTATGGAACATTTGTTGTCAAGGTACTTTTCTCACTTTGTAATTGAGCAACTCGAGCTGTACGAGAAGAGGAAGAACCTAATTTCTAGAAGGACTCAAGATCTGATTTCTTAAGTAACATTTCAACTCTTGCAAAAGCAGATGAATGAGGAAGGAGAGCTAGCTGGGGAGGAAAAGAGAGAATCTAGGGCAGTGCTTCTCGTAGTGTGGTCTACAGACCAGCAGAAACGCTGGCAGCTGGTGAGAAATGCCAAATATCTGTCCTCACGCCACACCTACTAATCAGAAACTCTCGGGAGAGAGGCACAGCAAACTGCAGTTTAATAAGACTTCTGGGTGATTCTGATGTGTGCCTGTATTTGAGAAGCACTGCTAGACATAGGGAAATATCTTAGATCCTGTGAAAGTCCTTTAGAATTTCTTGTTCCCAGGCCTGGGCCACCAGGATAGACGTCAACTATGATGGAAAGTGCCACCCCCAGGCCCAGACCTACACCCAAAGCCAGCTGGGGCCTCTGGGCTCTAGCAGCCACCTGGATGCTCGAGGATAAGCACGTAGTTAGCCTTTCTGAGAAATATGGGGACAGTGGAGTTGTTTAAGTGCACACCTGGCCCTCCCAACTTGAATATAGAGGCAATACTTACAACCACAGAAAGTCAGGTTTGGATTGGGAGCTCTCTGGGATCTTATCTTTTCATCTGCGTATCCCAAGGCCTAGAAAGTTCTCAGTAAAGGTGGTATAAATGCTCTCAACTCATTCTAGTCCATGCTCAGCAGTGACCTTGAGCAATTTTGCTGTACCTTGTTAAGCTGTGATTTCTCTAACTATAAAGTGAGTATAATGATGATACGTGATCATAGATAAGCTTCAAGTTTAAAATCAGAAAATGTCTGTGAAGCCACTTTCTGAGTCATGAATAATTTTACAATGTAAGCTATGGATGAGTAGATGTGCCATGAGTTGCTATATCTCAAAAAGGGCCACATGGTAACGTTCTTGTGACTTTAAAAGCAGAGTCATTTGTGCATTAACATTCTTCTGTTTAATAAAGTAGTACTCTTAATTATGACAATATTTAGAAATGTATCCATGGGACTCAACAAAGTTATTTTCACTTTGAATTAAATGAAAATGCAGCTTGAAAATATTTTTATATTCCTTGGCATCATGCAAAAAGGGTTCTGCAGCATTTCTTCAGGCCATTTGAATTGAGAATGAAGAATGCTGTTAGCTTCTGTGTGAGAATATTTAAGACAGAGCAATTAACATTTTGCTCATTGTCACCATGGGAGGTTGAGAGGTAAGAGAGGCCATTCTTCAGGAGCACTTGAGCCCAGAGGAAAGGAGTGGCCAGAAAAGATGTCTGAGAAAGATGGACATCAAGGAAACACCTGAAGGGAGAATTCTGTTTGTATTCCTGAAATGGACAATCCTTGAGTCCTCTATAAATAGAAGCTGAGTAAACTGCTAAAGAATAGGGTGAAGTGAGTGACAGCCTTCTTTCTGTTTTAACTTAATGAAACCAAGAGGTCTCAGGTAGGAAAAAAGAAAGAAGGAAGGAGGGAAAGAAGGAAGGAAGGAAAGAAGGAAGGAAGGAAGGAAGGAAGGAAGGAAGGAAGGAAGGAAGGAAGGAAGAAGTAAAGAAGCCAGAAAGTTCAAGAGTCTGAAGAACAGGTTAAAATCAATAATACTAGATGACACATATGAGAGAGAAAGCAGCTGATTATTAATTGGAATTCTTAAAAAAATAGCTCTTTTATTAAATAAGTTTGGGAAATGCTGGTTTAAACAGTCTTTAGCAGGACTGTTTCCCACAGGCTTCCTTATAGCCTTTACAATTCTAATGCATTTTGTGACTCTTTGAGGCAGCGCTTTCTAAACTTGACCATGAGCCTTCCCTTTTTTAATGGAGCACTTTGACAGGATGTACCCTATAAATGCTGCACCAGGCCACTGGACAAGGCATAAGATCACAGGCTTACTCTGGTGGTGGGTGGTTCTAAAACTTCTAAAGTTGACCTCAAAGGTCTTTTTTGATTCTTAAATTCTACAGATCTAAACAGGCTCCCCTCATCTCTCGGTCCAGGAAATTGGCAAGTGATGAGTGAAATACTCTAAGACCCTTGCTTACAAAAAAAAGGAAACATGTAGAAACCTTTGCTTAAAAAAAGTAGAAAAGCATACTTTTTCTATTGTTTTCTCAAGACTTCAAAATACATTCTAAAGAAGAGGACATTAAAACTAGAGTGTTTGCTTACAAAGAACTTTCATATTAAATGGAGTATGTGCGTATAGATACAATCCATGAATACAGATTGTCTGAAGGAAAAACCCACAATCCTTAGGATGCCTAAGGAACTTGAGGATTTGTTCACAACCTTATTCTCCAGCTTTACCTGCTCCTATTCCTACTCACACATAGCAGACATCACCATCATGCCTCTGTATTTCAACAAAATCCCTCTGCTTGGAACATACATCTCTGCCCTCTCACAGCTGCTGAACTCAAGCTACCCTTCAAAACCCAGCTCTCAATCTGTTTCTCTGTATAACCTGCACCTTTTCCCTGTGTTGATGTTAGCCCACTCTTCCAAATGACGCCGTGGTACCACAGATATATTTCTGTTAAAGAACTTGTCACCTTTATCGTGAGTATTTATTAATGTGTCTCTTTCAACCCCATACTAAAGCATTTACTCATCTCTGTTATCTTTCAGTGTTTGGGAGGTTGTAGGTATGGATGAATAAGTATGAAGGATTACTCTTCAATCGCCCTTCATAGAAATTTTGAGAAAGGATGTTTAAACCTCTAGACGCTTAGCATCATCATAAGAATAAAACCTATAGAGTCTGGATTAGATTTTAAGCATGTATGAGTATATACATATATATATGTATTCTCTTTCTCTCTACACACACACACACACACACACACACACTCACACACTCACACACTCATACTCAGTTGAATAGTTGAGTTAGTTTCTTCACCTATGATTATGGGCTTATGCCTTTTTCACAGAAATATTAAAATTAATGAGTTAAAATCTATAAAATGCATTGAAATCCTCAAATAAAAGAACTTGGATCATTATAATGTATATTATAACAATGGTAATTATTATTATAAATTATGACATACTTGTAATAATAGGCTACAGTGAATTATGGGGCTATAATAAGTCTTATAAGGTATCCTGAAGAGCCATAAAAACGACAAGAGTAAAGCGTGAGTGGTTGTGATTACATATACCTAAGGTAGAATTATTACCTCACATTCAAAATCCCTATGCCTTTTTTTCTCTCTTATAAAATACCCAAGGGATTAAGTTGGCTCTTTAAGTCCTAACCAATCTAATTTAACTGGTAGACTCTAAGTCTCTTATCATTGCTTCAAATAACCATTGAGTCTTAGAATATTAGACTTGGGGAGGACTGTAGAGTTCTTCTAATCCAATAGTTCTCAAGTCTAGTTGCAAAATCGAATAACTAAGGCAGCTTTATCAATTACCAATGCCTAAGGTCCCATTAGACAGCCTAAAAAATGGACTCAATAGTTGGGGCTCAGGCATCAGCATGTTTTAAAGGCTACACTGCATTCTAACGTGAGAATCCTTGATCTAGTCCAACTCCCTGTGTTCCAGATGACACAACACAGACCTAGAGAGGTGATGAGAGTGGACCAGATTCAAATGGCTTGCTGTCAGAACCAAGTTTAGACCTAATTCTTGTGATACCTGTGCTCTTCTCATTATACTAGAGTTGGCAGAGTGTTCAGCTCCCATGCCCACTGTGATGGGATTCTTGGAATGCTCTGATTAGAAGGTTCCTGAAGCTGCATTTGCCTTAGCAGGAGAGAATGTGTTGATTGGCAGCAATGTCTGCCATGGAGGAAGGACCCAAGGGTGGTGTCAAGAGTTGGTCACGCCTGTATACTGTGTTGCAGATTTTCAACCCCTCCATCTACTTATTGTAATCCTTTTCATTCTTAGAGCTTTTCTGTTTAATGGAGCAGAGGACAGAATGGCTGTCTTTAGCATCTCATGCTTAATTCTTAAACTAAATATTAAGAGGAGAGAGTATCTAGAAAGGAGAAGCAAACATCCTAGCTTTTTTGGACTGGTACATGATCATCTTGAGTACCCATGACAGATCCTTGGTCGGCCTATGTGTATTTATTTCAGTTTGTGGACTTTGGCTCTTGCTATGGTGGACCAAACCACAGTTGGTTGGTCAAACCAGGTTGACATGTAGTATTGATAGACATAGACCTTAGTATAAAAACCTTGATTTAACTCCAGAATGTTGGAGGCTTATTATTGGCCTCCAAAGGCATTCTCAATCTCCCTATGATGAAGGACCATTTAAAAAAAATTTCCTTTCCCTTGTAGATTGACACTTCAGTAAAATATGATAAAAATTAAATATAGAAAATGAAATAAAAATCCTAAATACATACAAAAAGCAAGGTTTAGTTTTTTAATAATTATATTCAATAGACATAATTAGTTTTTCAATTGCTATACTAGTTTGTAAATAATTTCAGTGTTAGTACTTAACCTGTCATAAACAGTTTAGAAACAGTTCATAGATAGCAATGGTCCGTGGACCACACACTTTCAGTACAACTCATTTAGAGCTCACTTTGCTTTTACTGCAGCCATGGGCAGGGTGACTGTAACCCAGGCCCTAAGTCCTGGGGTATTCCAGGCATCTATGAGGTCTGACATATGAGGTCGAACTTGTTGCAACGATGTTGCTAACCTTTTTTTGATATCGGAAGGATTATTCATCATGAATTTGTACCAACTGGACAAACAATTAACTAAGTTTACTAATTGAAAGTGCTGAAAAGGCTGCCTGAAAAAGTTAAATGACCTGAACTTTTCACCAACAATTCATGGCTCTTGCATCACGACAATGCACCAGCTCACAGGGCACTGTCTGTGAGGGAGTTTTTAGCCAGTAAACAAATAACTGTATTGGAACACCCTCCCTCCTCACCTGATCTGGCCCCCAATGACTTCTTTTTTTTATTAAAGTTTATTGGGGTGATAATTTTAGTAAAGTTACATAGATTTCAGGTATACAATTCTATATCTCACATTGTGTGTTCACCACCCAGAGTCAGTTCTCCTTCCACCACCATATATGGATCCCCTTCACCCTCATCTACCACCCCCCTTTCCCCTTCCCCTCTGGGAACCATTAAACTATTGTCTGTGTCTGTGAGTTTTTGTTTCTTCATTTGTTTGTCTTGTTCTTTTGTTGTTTTCAGTTTTATATCCCACATATCAGTGAAGCCATATGGTTCTCTACTTTTTCCGTCTGACTTATTTCGCTCAACATAATCATCTCAAGATCCATCCGTGTTGTCGCAAATGGTACTATTTCATCTTTTCTTATGGCAGAATAGTATTCCATCGTGTATATATACCACAACTGCTTCATCCAATCATCTATCGACTTCTTTCTTTACCCGAAGATAAAGGAAATATTAAAAGAAAGACATTTTGATGACATTCAAGACTTCAAGGGTAATACAATGATGGCTCTGATGGCCATTCCAGAAAAAAAGTCCCAAAATTGCTTTGAATTGACTGAAGGGTGGACTAGCTCCTGGCATTGGTGCATAGTTTCTCAAGGGGAGTACTTCAAAGGTGACCATAGTAATACTCAGCAATGAGTTACGTGGCCCTTTTTCTAGGATGAGTTCATGAACTTAATTGCAGACCTCATAGAACACAGAATTGATATGCATCAATTACTGTGGTTTTACCACACATACAGTCTATCCAAATCCTAAACTTTAAATTTAAATGTACACTTGCAAATATAATTCAATATATGCATAGTCATGTAAGGTGTTTTTGTTCTCTCTTTATTTTAAGTATTCTCTATCTGGGTAACTTTATATTTAGAGATAGTTGATCATTATTTTACTCCTGTGCAGAGGAATACACACAACATTTGGCACAGACTAGGGAAGACGGCTCATTTAAGAGTCAGTCATTGGAGAGCTGGACAACTGTGTTCTACAGTCTGAAGTTCTTTCAGGTGACTTTGGAAGGATCGATTGTCCTCTGGGAAGGACAGTGGTCTATCTCAGGGATCAGTAAACCTTTCTATAAAGGGACAGATAGTAAATACTTTAGGATTTGCTATCCAAATAGTCTCTGTTACATATTCTTTGTTTGTTTTTTTTTTAATCTCTTAAATGTGTGAAAACAATTCTTAGCTTGGGGGCTGTACAAAAAAAGACGTCAATAATATCTCAATTTAAAAAAGGAAGGGTATGATGTAGACTTGGCTCACAAACCATAGTTTACCAAACCCTGGTTTATCTCCTGCTGAAACTGGAAATCTGTCTCTTTTGATTCAACAGTATCGGTATTCATTCATTTATTGCTGTGTAACAAATTCTCCCCGAAATTTAGCAGCTTCAAACAACATTTATTAATATTATCTCACAGGATTTGAGCCAGAAATCCATGTACAGTTAGTTGGGTGCCTCTGGTTTTAGTCCCTCCTGAGATTCAGTCAAACTGATAGCTGGGGTTGCTGTCCCTTCTAAGCTCACTTGAGTAGATTTTGTCAGGCTGTGGTTTCTCAACATGTAGACTTTCCATGAGGCTGTCTCATGACATGGCAGCTGGCTTCCCCCTGAGTGAGTGACAGCAAATGGGTAAGACAGTAGCCATAGTGTTTAATCACAAACTCTCAAAAGCCAGGTCTCATCACTTCTGTTGTAGAAGCCAGCCATACTCAAAGGGAAGGGATTAAAAGGCATTGAACACCAGAAGGCGGTGATCACTGTGGGTCAATTTTGAGTCTTCCCCAGTAGCCACGTCTCTTTTCATCAGTTTCAACAGGATACAAATCTCTCAGTTATAATTTTAAAATACTCTCTGGTTTCTTCCATAGACATATTGTGCAGTTATTGAAATGAGCACCATGACGTAATGTAACAATAAATTTTAAAAGCACATTAGGAATTTGCATATTTAGAGAGCCAGTTATTTTGCAAAAAAATATTTTCTGAATAAAAAAAATGTGAGAAATTATTTTGTTATCTAGTAGGCCTAAGAGATGCTCATAGAATTGATAATAAAATTGACTGATAAATGAGACTTTGAATAGTTTTAAAAATCATCATTTAGTACTAGGTGCCTGGAATAGATTTACAGATTTACCTATATAAATCTAATTTAATCCTCACAACAACCGTCTGAGGTAGTTCAATTTGATCCCCATTTTATAGATGGGGAAATTGAGGCAGGCAGAGGTTAAGTAAGTTAGCCTAAATTTTAAAGCTAATAGGTGAGGGGGCCAGGATTCAGGCCTGGGTGTTCTGGCCCAGAGCCCTCACTCTCATTGAGACATGAACACAAGCACATAGTCTTAATATACCTTGAAGATTGGGAATAGTCCTTATAAGTCAATGCACTCACTGGTTAAAATATCACAATAGTGCCTTTTCTGAAAGTGTTTTAATGTGGACACTGACCTCAGTGACAGAAGAGAAAAATACAAAATAGTCACAATTTTAATATTATTGATTTTGTGCTAAATATCATGGAAGGGAAAATAAGTCAATACAAAGTTATGTCTCCTTCAAAGGTGCTTTCCCAGGATGGTGCCCACTTTGTCTGATTCTAAATCTATAACCCTTCTATAGATTTGACTCATTGATTGTTATAGCCCCAAGAGAATTATTTCTGTATAAACTAAGAAGGATTCCAGTAGCTAATGTGCTCTGAAAATGCACAATCTTACTTCCAATGTTGATAAGCAGTTTATGGGACTATGTTATTATATGGGTTTTTAATCAATATTACAGGATATATTACTGATGATGAAACTGACACTGGAAAGGAGTTATTTTAGGAAAATTACAGATTTTAAACTATTAAAAAAAGACTGAAAATATACTCTTAATTTTTACGATAATTTCTAAGGACAATTTTTAGCTATAAAATTCTTATTCTTTTGCTCACATTGATTTTCATTTAAGAAAATAATCCATGTAAACTTCTGTGTGCCTAAGTAACATGACTGTTTTAGTTATAATGTTGCTGTGATAGGGTTAGCAGTGGTTATGACTTTTTTCTGAAAGTTAGGTAAAATAATCAGAGATAATCGTTGGCATCGCAATACCACCGTTCTGCCCTTTCATGGAGGAGGCACTGCTGCTCCCCCATCAGCCTCCTAGGCCCCACTGGGTACGTGAAAGGCAATTGCTGAAGCAGCATCTTTGTATATAAACAGTACAGTGACATCACATTTTGACGTCTGGCATACAAGTTTGTATTTCATTTTTTGTTTTTAATGAATGACTAAATGACTAACTGACAAGGCAAAAGTTGAAGATGGACAGTGACTACAGGAAGAGTGTTTTAAACCATGACTTTAAGGATAAATTCTAAGCTATAAACCAATCTCTTCTATGGGACTTTTTGGCTCCATGATACAAGAAAAGATAATCTTTTATATTTAGATTCAGGAGGTCTAGATTTGAACCCTATATCTAGGAAAAGTCACTTAACCTAACTCAACCCCAACTTTCCCATCTGTAACCTGAAGATAATATCTATCTATCATCCAAGTTAAGGAGAGAATTAAATGAGAGAGTGGATAGCACACAGCAGTCACTTGATGAAGTTATTTTTTTTCTCTGAATTCCATTCTGGCAACGAGCTTTAGATTTTTTCCCGTATCATGGAGAGCCTCTGTTATCTCATCTCAGCTTGGTGTCTTTTGTGGTACACATAGAACCACCAAAGGACTTCTCTTCTGCTTTTGACATTGCTCAAGGATTCAGCCATGAATGGTCTAAAATTCCTGAACTCCAAGGAATGAGTAAGTTAAGACCACACTGAGGGCCTTAAGAGTCACAGCATTCAAGAGAAAAGGCCTCCATCCAGCAGAGAAGTGGATTAACCCCAGAATGACACACAGATGTGGAGGAAATATACATGCCACAAGGGGAAGCAGGAAACAGGACACTCAAGCTGCCAAACATGGCCTTCAGTTTTGCTGGAACCTTCCCTGCCTAATGGAATCAGGTTGATGTTCAGCCATGCTGGTTCATTCTTTTTGTCTGGCCTGCCTACAATCAAAGCCATAGAAAGGTTATTTACCCACAATCCAACTCTCTGAGTCGCAGTGAAAGCTGCGGAGGCCCGGGAAAATGCTCAGAATTATAAACAGTCAAGAGAAAGGCCTCCCACCTCCCCAAAATTGCTTCTTCCTCAAATTTTAGTGTCTGGTTTTCTGTCCCAGTTAAATTAATTGTACAGTAAATTCAGCAATTTGCTTTCAGCCATATAATCACAGTCTCACAAGTATCTGTGTTCCAGGTGCCAAAAGAGGTATGTAGTAACTATGGAGGTACCTGTAAGAACATGCAAATGAAATAGTCCAGTGTAAGCAGGACGAATATGGGCGTACCCGAACTGCTAAATGAAAACACGATCTACCCATGTCCTCTCTGTGCATCCACTTCTTGCCACAGACCTTTCATTTCTTTTCTAATGGCTTTTGCACAGTAAGAAGTACGCTCATCAATAATGCACATTTTTCAGGCATAGTAAAAATGTTTGTGAAAGGCTATTAATGCAGAAGCAAAATGCCCACATTGCAAACACTAATCCCCCATTTATTTTAACTTTTTTTTCTTGAAAGTACTTAATACTAAGTCTGCATTAAAAAAAACATCCAATAGAAAAATGGTCAGTTGTAGGACTAGCCAAAGTGCACCCATTTGAAAGACTTAGAAGTTCAGAAGTTTGTCCAGGAGATAATGCTGGTGTTCTTAACTTTAAAAATGCCACAGTTAATTTCTTTTGGAATTGATATGAAGGTGTGATAAAAATACTCATGAGCTAAGGTCCAATCTAAAAAGTTTTCAAAGAAGAGTACCTTTTTACTGTGAAGTTATAAAGCCTCAGAAATCAGGGTGTATGATGGGAAAAGTGACAGACCCTTAACACTATAGTGGGGATGGTATCATTATAATGAGAGAAACTATTGCTTGGAACCAGAACAGCTATATTCTTCTCTCAGCTTCCACAGTCCCCACACCCCTGGAGTACCATTCAAGACAGTGATGAACTGTGGTCTCAATTCCCTTATTAGCTGTAAGACCTAAAAATTATATGTGCAATTAAAAGGCAAAATGCTGATATTACTCATAGGAAGCCCTTTGTACATTAGCAAGGTACAAAAGTCTGCTGACACTTTGCAACAGAGATAGTCAGCAGGGCAGAAGATTAATAGAGCCTCATAAATTTGCAGGGTGAATACAGTAGATGGGGCAGAATAAGCATGTTGTGTTAGAGATAAATAAAGGGCATGGTCAGCTTGACAAAACATTTAACAAGGCACACAACCAGTCCTTTTACGTAATTTGCTTGGCTGGCATTAGTCCGTTTTATGTAACTACAAATAATTACCCCACAGCAGTTGCTGGTCATGTCACAAAGGCCTCCAGCATGACCACGAGGAGACGCATTGGGAAAACCACCATATCTGATGGGTTACACGTTGTGTCATGCCTTCCTGGCTGGTTCCTTTTCTCAATCAAAGGCCTTGACCGGCAAAGGTGGCATCACACTTCAGGCGGGTATTTTTTGGGGGTTAACGGGTTGCAGTCTCATTTCTTTGTGCTTCAGTCACTTGAATGAAAACAAAGGAGAGCACTAAAATTTCAAAGCAAAGCAGTACAGGAAGTACGCTGTAAAACTACTCATCATGATTATTTCTGGGATTTCGGTGCTAGGAACTGGCTCCATTTTTAAGTAGACATGTCTAATGAGTTAATGAAATGAGCTGTATCCGCCCTTTCCTTGTGATCGCCAGCTTACAAAATGCAATTTTTTTTATATGATATGTTGATTAGATATACGGGAACCTCAAAAGGATTTCAAATGTACTTTCTCTTGGAAATGATTCCCAAAGGAAGAAGCTTATTTTAATGTCTGCATTTGAACAGTGATATGAAAATTCCTCTTGGGACTAACCTGTCTTGCAAGGAATGTGCTGTTTTCCTGGTTTCAGTAGAGCTTGTCTCCTAAATTGCAGCTCGTGCATTCACTGAACATATGCCTAAACCCTGACTATATGCCACACTTATAAAACATGCAGCAGAGTCCGTTGCTGTATTGAACATGAAGTAGCCACAAAGGAAAATTCAGCTTCTAAGTAGCTGGTTGAGCCTGAGAACAGTGGTCATGTGGAGTTAGAACTGTCAAAAGCAGCCTAAGATTTCCCTATGTGAGAAGATGGCACCTCGGACTAGATCGCCAGAGATCTGAACAGAGGCCACTTAGAATAGTCCATGTAAAACAGAATACTAATGTGGACCCAGAGAAGATTCATTTGATATGAACCCCAAGAAGGAATTTATCTGCTGAACTGGACTCCCCATAGCCAGCTGAGGGCCCAGATTTTACAAATAAGAGCCTAGCTACCATTTGCTGTCAGGGGCTCCTCACGTACTCTGTATACTAGGAAGAACCGGAAACTGAAATCTCGGCTTTCCACACTATCCCCCACTTGTTTAAGCAGTTTGAGTGAACCACTGCAGGGAAACCATGGTTTTGTCTTTCTACCAAGGGACTGAGACCTGCCCGTCCAATCAGAACTGCACAATTTGGTCACCTCATTTACATAAAATGGATCTTTCCAAAAATTTCTAGTGTAAGGACTATCCAAGGAACTTGTTCACTGGGCAGATTCTTGTCTCCCACAACTAGAGATTCTGACTCAGCATGATTGGGTAGGCCATGAAATCTGCATTTTTAACAACACCCAGATGATATTGATGCAGGCAGTCATTGGGCATCCTTTTAACAATCTTGCAGTAGGTTATTGGGAGCCACGGCAGACATTGGGGGCAGTTTGAGGGGATTTTAATTCCTTTTGTTGCCTCTGATAGAAGTGGTGGACCCAGCCATATGGTGATCCTCCCTGGAGGTCAGTTTGTTGGCTATTTGGATTTAATAAGCCCCAAATTACTGTAAGGTTCATGTGTGATAAATAACAGTTATTTTTCCTCTCTGTGAAGGATATTAGAGTACTTCACTCTTGGGGGTAGAGCACTATCTATTCAAACAAAACAAAACAAAACCCCTCCGTACATGCCTTAGGGCAGGGATTTGTGTGAATTGGTCCTCTATCTAAATTTAGGAGGTATATTGAAGCCCTAGCAGTAGAGAGTTTGGTCACTTAAGAATAAAAGTAAGGAGCCAAGGAAGAAATGGAGAATGACTTGAAAAAGTATTGATCTTTTAAAGGTGATTGCTAAGATGATATTGTTTATTATATGATCCATCAACAAAGAGCTTTTTTAAAAAAGGAGACCCTAGATATGGAAATCCAATGTAACATTTATTTAGCCCTGAGTGCATCTTTATAGTCCAGAAGACAAACCTTCTAGAACCTTTTCATAGTGACAGAGAATTATAGCTACACAAGTCTCCCTGTTTATAAATTCTTCCTCATACACACTCATAAGCATCCCTACCACCTAACTGGGGAGTTGTTTTTCATAACCTGCTTTTTCTCGACTGCAGTGGGCTAATCAAGTAGCAAACACTTATTTTGTTCTTACCTAATATTCTGTGTCTGCTTTTTTCTCCTGGGTGTGTTGGTATTTGGGGTAACTGCTTAGGTGACGAGTCTTTGGACTGATTTCTGGATGAGCAGATCTGGTTCTAGGAAATGTTGCGAAATAACTGTCAGTGAGAACCCTTTAGGAGATCTTGGGTTGGAAATATACCTTGGTGCCCTACTTAACAAGAACTGTAATAGAAGTCTCATCTCAAACTTCAGTGTACTGTTATTAAAATAAGACTGCATTATTTGAAAGGCTTTTTCTCCTCCTCTCTCTTTTAAATTTATGAACTAAATAATGCACCCTCACTAAGGGAATAGGCACACCACAGACTTATCAAAGAAATGTTAAGGAACCACAGCCATTTACATGTTTAAATAAGGTCGCTAATCAGCATTGTTCACTGTGTCCTGGATCCTCTTGGCAAACCCTCATCTAAAAATAACATGACATTCCATTTATAGGAGACTGGGCACTTGCTACTGCAAGATGAATGGCAATTCAAGATTCAAGTCCCTTGTTAACCCTTGTAATCTGCCGCAAATATAACCCTTTTGACCAAGTGTTTAGGAGGAATAAAAATAAATCTCTCTTGACATTCAACCCCATACAGATTAGGTGGGTTCTCTCTCTCCTTGTGATTCTCTGTCTTGTGCACGCACATACATATACATAATGTGGATGGAACTAAAACAAATTTTAATCAATAAATAGGGGTAAAGGTGAAAAAAGTCAATAAAATTTGAGAAATGTAATGAACAAAGAAAAGGAAATTGTATATTCTGTGCTATATGATATGAAGCCTGAGAAATTCAGGCTTTAAAGAGTAAAATGATGATAGCAAAGCTGTTTCTGTCATTGAAATCTGAAAAAGGTGACTTTCGTCATCAACTATTTGAAATCAATAATAGAATACTAGAATTTCATGTTTGGGATTGACCTTACATAAGACTAATTATCTTTCCATCCATTATAGGGACACCTTCTAAAACGTTCCCCCAAAGTAAGTCATCCAGCTTCTGTTTGTGCATCTCCAGTGACAGGGAATTCACAGTCCTACAAAGCAGCCTTTCACATTGTTAACAAGCTCGGCCACAAATTCTTAGACTGGAAGGTTTTCTCACCAAATTATTAGACTTGGAAAGATTATTGTTTGAAATTTAAAAAGCTTGTTCTTTAGATTGAGAGCAAAAGCACATGTGGTTAGGCATCGAAGAAATAATTCTTCCAAAGGGATGGACTTGTGAACCATCATTTTTATCAGATTTGGATATTGCACGGTGTCTTGAATTCACCTTCTTCAACTTTTCAGTTCCCTCAAGATATATCATTTCCCATCCCAGCCCCTTGCCCTTTGTGAGTAGCAGATATCTAACTTGTTATTATAATTATTTATGGAATAGGTATTTCCTTCAATATGATTCCTTAATGGTAAGAATCACAACTTGTACATGACAGTATCTATCATATTCATGCATTCATTTAACAATACATTACAGAGCACATCGCTCGGCTCTGAGGTCATAAAGCAAAATAGAGACTGCTGTCAAGGAATTGATTTTCTAAGGGTAGAAACCATCAAGTAAAGTGATTATTTTAGGGCATTGTAGTAAGGGCTGTGATAATGTCATCTACAAAATTTGGTGAGGATGCAGATAAATTCTAATATAAATGTAAACATAAATCTATATCAAATTCTGCGGGGAGTGGTGCTTGAAGATGGACAAGACTAGATCGTGTTTCATCACAGAATCCTTTTCATACGGTCTACTTATTAATGTCTTGCAGGGAGTGTTTATAAGCATGCGATGAAGGACTAGAAAACTAGACAAAGTCTTGAAAATTAGGTATTTTTTATGCTTCAAATTTAACCCTAATCTGTCAGGTATTATTGAATGATTTTATGCAGGGAAATAATGAGATAACTTCTGTACTTTAAGGAATAACGTTGCAGGGTTGTACTGCGAGTTGGTATTATCCAAGAGTGAAGCGAGGAGCCCTGACTCACAGTGCCAACAGTGGGAATGGCTATGAGGGAAAAGATATGAGAAATATTTAGTGGGGAGCTATAGACCTCGGTAACTGATTGAATGTGACAGGGTGATCAGTGAGAGGGAGGCGCTGCCGGTGCTCTCATTTGAGGAACTAAGAGGATACCCAGGTGGAGTGAGCTGAGGGAGAGGTATGTTTGCAGGAAGAAAGCCAGCAAATTCAGGTTTGGGCCTATTGAGCCTAAGATACCTGATTGATACCTAGAACCTTAGAGAAGCCGTACCAGCAGGTGGTTAAATGTGTTCAACAGAATGGTTTAGGCTGTGGGAATGGATTTGGAAGTCCATAGTGACAGTCAGAGCAATGGAATTGGATGAAGTCAGCGAGAGCAAAATGTTCAGGAAGAAAAAAGCATAGGGCTGAGAATAAAGGACTAGGGAACTAAGGTTTAAATAGCAAGTAGAGAAAGAATTGCTTAATGTTGAACAGCAGAGAGGTGGGAGTAAAATTGGGAAATAATGATTTCCCAGTTTTTAATGGAAGCGTAAGCTTAGGAATTCTGTCTGTTCGTCCCATTGCTCTTTTCAAAGTGTTTATCTTTCACAGCTCACTGTTGAGAGAAGCGACCCAAAGTGGTTCATCATTCAGATACATACATGAATATGTCCCAGGCCACATTCTTTTTCACTCAAGGGCAGCCATTTATAGGCCAGCCTCAGTTCTCAAAGAAAGTCCTGGTATGAGAACCTTATTCAAATGGGTCCGTGATGCCCAAGTGGATAAGTAGGGCTCTCTTTACCAGCAATCTAAAGTTATACAGAAAGGGTAGAGGCAGATATTGTTACGGGTTGAATTGCGTTTCCCCTTAAATTCATATGTTGAAGTTCTAACCCCCGGTACTTCAGAATGTGACCTTATTTGGAAATAGGGTTGTTGCAAATATAAGTTCTGTGTTTCTCCAAAAATAAGACCTAACCGGAAAATAAGACCTAACCGGAAAATAAGTCCTAGCGTGATGTTTCAGAATGACATCCCCTGAACATAAGCCCTAATGTGACTTTTGGAGCAAAAATGAATATAAGACCTGGTCTTACTTTCGAGGAAACACGGTAGTTATGTTAAGGTGAGACCATGATTGGAGTAAGGCCCCTAATCCAATGTGACTGGGGGCCTTATAAAAAGGAAAATTTGAATACAGATGCCATGTTAAGATGAAGGCAGCCATCAGGTGACGCTTCTATAAGCCAAGGAACTCCGAAGATTGCCAGCAAACCATCAGAAGCTAGGGGAAAGGCACGGAACAGAGTCTCCTGCATAGCTTGCAGAAGGAACCAACCTTGTCAAGGCCTTGATCTCAGACTTCTACCTCCAGAATTGTGAGACAGCAAATTGTTGTTGAAGCCAGTTTGTGGCACTTTTGTTATGGCAGCCCTAGCAAACAAATAATACGTGTTGACAAACACATAGATAGAAGGCAGGCTACAGGATCCACAAGGGAACCAAAACCATGTGCAAGTAGAAACCATGAAAAAGAGGTGGTGAGGTGGTTTCTTGGAAACAGAAGAAGCTGTAAAAGCGGAACTGAATCTCTACTGACTGAGCATGAAGATAGGAGTCCACAGATTTCAGCTACTGAAGGGCGAAATGAGATGATCTAGTAAAATTAGGGGTAATTTAAGTCCTGAATCATCTTCTGGTCCCTAAACTGTGGTCCAGACTGAGACTACAATATACTGCTTTTCCCGTTCTTACTAAAGGGCCTCACTGTTTAGTTTGTTAACTCTGAGGTCTGATTATACAATCAGGAATCTTACTTTCCTTATGACTAGGTATATCCTCTTTATGAGCCACCTGAATTAGGTATCTGTTGTTGTGTAACAAATTACCCCAAAATATAGTGGCTTCAAACAGCAAACGTTTATGATATCACAGTATGTGTGGGTTAAGAATCTGGTTGCAGCTTAGCTTGGTGCATCTGTATTGAGTTCTCTCACAAGGTAACAATTCAGGTGTTGCATCCAGGGTTGTGGTCTTATCTCAAGGCTCAAGTGAGGGAGGGTCTGATTCTAAGGTAACTGATGTGTTGGCAGGTTTTAGTTCCTCCGTAGCATTGCACTGACAGTCTCAGTTCCTCTCTGGCTGTTGGCTAGAGGGCTCTGTCAATTCTTTGTCAAATAGGTTTCTCCATAGAACAGTTCATGTGACAGCTGGCGTCAAGAGTAAGCGAGAGGGCAAGAGAGTATGGTAAGATGGAAGTCACTGTCTTTTTGTAACCTAATTGAAGAAGTAACATCCCATCACTTTTAACATATTCTATTCATTAGAAACAAGTAACTAGGTCTAGCACACCCACAAGGAGAGGGCATACATAAGGGTGTGAATACCCTTACGGTGGGGATCATTGGGAGCCATGTCAGAAGTTGCCTTACGCACCTCCCATTACTAGAAGGAAAGTGAGGTAGGTAATCTCACTGCAAACCATGAGCCCAAGTAATAGAGAACCCAGGTAAGAAGTTTCCTGCTAAATACTTCAAAGAGGTCAAGTAAGAAAAGGGCCAAAAAGTGATCACTGGATTTGGCAATATCCAACATTATTGGTGAGCAGTAAACGCAGCTGAAAGAGAAGAGTAAGGAAACCAGATGGTGGTAGGATGAGAGTAGCCAGGAGTCCTAAGTTAGACATAGTGTCATTTATGTTCAAGATGGTTGGTGTTTTTGTTTCCTTTTGATGCTGTAACAAACCACCACAAACTTAGTGGCTTAAAACAACACAAATTTATTAACTTCAATTCTAGAGGTCAAAATCTTAAAAGCAAGATGTTAGCAGGGCTGCATTCTTTCTGGAGGCTCTAGAGTACCATTGTTTCCTTGTCTTTTCCATTTTCTAGAGGCTGCCTGCATTCTTTGGCATGGAGCCCCTTCCTCCATCTTCAAGGCCAGTAGCGTTGTACCTTCAAGTACCTTTCTGTCTGACCTCTGCTTCCATCATTACATCTCCTTCTTTGAATCTAATCTTCTTTCCACTTAAAAGGACCATTGTGGTAGATTGGGTTCACCTAAAAAATTCAGTATAATCTCTCCATCTCTAATTCCTGAGATTCATTACATTACAAAATCCATGTGAGGATTTTGCCATGTGAGGTAACATATTCCCAGTTTCTGGAAATTAGGATATAGACATCTTGGGAGGTCATTATTATGTCTGTTACTGGTTGGCTACAGTGGGGAGAAAGAGGATAATATCTGGAAGCTTGGAGTTCAGGAAAATAATTTTGTAAGCTGAGTAAACTTGACCATTTTATCATATATCAGGCTCTGTGGATATACTCGTATGTATGAGCAATTCAGTTTCTCCTGTTGATCAACTCACAGCACTTGTAATAGTCCAGTAAATGTTGAGTGGAACTAAATGGTATCTAAGTCTTCCTACCTTTTTCAAAAGTTCTGAATTATAAGTGTAAAAATGTGTACTCCTGTTTGGTGGTTGATTGTGAGATCAAACTTCGCAAATGAGTATTTGTTCTCCTTTCTGTCTAGTGAATGACTGACTTTGAATATTTTACATAGGTCATTAGAGTCTATGTGTTTAAATCAATACATGGAATTACCAAATTCAGTTCATATTACTATAGATAGTAGGCCATTGATAGAAAATGGATATTATATTCATGTAACTTTAAATCTGAAGGTTGTTAGGCAATAAAACTGTCTTTGGATATTATTACCAATTTATAAAATATGACATTTGCATTTCAGGCTTATGGGACTGATTCTTCTACTGTAGTCAAATGAATACATTCTATCCTAAAAATGAAACTCATATTTATGGGATAAATTGAAATATTTAATAGACACACGCAAACACAGAGAACTGCCACTACCATATAGTAAATAATATACATGAATAAAAACCAGTGAAAAATGCACTCCATAAGACCTAAAACATCATCTTAATTATAATCAACTGTGTTGGTTAGTAAGGAATTTTTAAAAAATGTATCTGATGATTAGTGACAAATTCTTTGCCTGTAGCAGCAATTGAATACAGAAAAAGTAGAGAGTATGTACTGACCATTCACAGAGTAAATATAAGTAGATATCATCCTTGTTTTTATTAAAGAAATTATATGTGAATTATGGACGCAATAGAGACCCACACAAATAGGTATAGATACATTCAATAAGGAATTCACCACAGGGCTGAAGAATGGCTAAGGAAAGGAGGGAGCACATTCAAAAGGCGTGAAGGAAGCAATCATAGGAAGAATTTCCTAACTGATATTCTTCCAAGGAAGGAAATGAAATATTCCCCTATTATGCTTTTTTTTAACCCAAATTTTATATTAAAAATTTCAAACATAAAGTTGAAAGAATTATTTTACTATACTTGCTTTATCCATTTGTCCAACCATCAATTCTTCAAAGCTTCTTACAGAGAGTGTGACACTTACATTTTGAAGATGATTAAATTGGTTGTGCAGAAAGATGTTTTAGATCCATGATTCTCAGTGGGATGGGAAAGCGGTGAGGGACACAGTAGGGTCTGAATTTCTCCCACTTCTTTCCTACCCGTGAATCCTAGCTACTGTCACTGATATTTGTGTGTTGGGACAGCAAAACCATGAAAAGAACTGCTGACCTATGTGATGTTTCAGTCTTTCTATTAATCCTCTAATTCCACACAAATATTCAATTACCTTTTCCTCCCAGTCTCTCTAATTCATATCATCCTTTCTAATCAGAAGAGCTACCTTTTTGGCTCAAGAAAAAGCCAGCTTTATTTTTGCCTTCATTTTTTTTTTTTGCTTTAGCTGGAATATCTAATATTTTCTTTCCCTCCTATATTAATTTAACCTACTTCTCTAAAGGTTTCTGTGCCCAGAAACTGTTCCTGTGTGAGCTCTATCCTGGTTATGTGTTTTTGTTCTACTGTTTTCTGGGAATTTCTTTTTTTTAGTTCATAGTCTATACAGTAAAACAGAGTACTTCATTTTGTAAAGTCTTACATAATTTGACATTTCATTTGTGAGCTTATATGTAAGCACCTGCCTCTCCCCTTGCCAACTCCCAACACCCCACCCCCATAGCACACTGCAAGCCTTTAGTCAAAACTTGCCTGATAGACTGATTTACATTTACACAAGTTCAGGAACTCATGATTGGCAAAGGATTCACAATCTCTCACCATGAGATTAGATTTTCTATTTCAAGAGGCAGTTTTAGGGAAAGAGAATACAAATCAAGTTATTCTTATCCTACCTATTTGTAAGAATTTATTCTGATTGCGTGTGTAATTGTGTCTGTGATTGTTAGAGGACTCAGTCCTGGAAACTACATTTCCCAGGATCCCTTGCCCTGGCTTCTTGACAGGTTTGGCTAGTGGGAGGCACTGGTAGGAAATTGGAGTGTGGGAAGAAAGGAAATTGCCCCCCCCCCCACCTCCCAATTATTGTTTGGTTAGCATTTCTGACTGAGTGTCATTTCCATGATTTTGTTTCCTGTCAACAAATCCTCCTTCCATGGCTGTCCTTCAGAGCAGGCTCCATCTTGTTTGAAATTCCCACCACAATAACCTGCTTCTGAGATCTGGTCACACCTTCTCATCGCCATATCTTTTCAACCTTTGGTGTTGTGGCTGCTTTTTGCTGTTGTTAATCTTTGAGTTGTCTCACAGTCCCCTGTTTGGCTTTTTGGTTCTTCCAACATCTCTATCTCTAATTCCACATATTAAATCTCCTCTATTGAATTACCTAGTGCAGGCAATTTTCCTGACTGAACCGTGACTGAAAAAATATCAGAGTCTTATCTCTCCCTTTTTCCCAAGAAGGCATATGATCTGTAGTGCTTAAGTGTTTCTGTGAGGGATGACTGAAAGGTAAAGAAACTGAAGATTTCGTACTGGATGGAAGAAGAGAACAGTTACACAACCTAATGTCCATATGCTTAATTTAGAATGTGTCCAATTATTTCCACCTGAATTTCTATTTTTGCTCACATCATTTATCTAAGGCTCTCCCAACTCTGAAACAGAGGTGGTTTTCACACTTTGGTTTTGAATGTGTTTCTGCATCTTGTGCAATGATGTTATGCTTATGTTAACAGAGTTGACAAAAATACACCAAGTTCCCACTACCACCTGAAAAATAATCGTATTTTTCTGTTCTTCCTTGGCTCCAAAGAGGGCTAACTGTAAATAATAGTTCACTCAGGGAAACAGGAACTCTGGGTTAAAAGATCTATGGACAGGAAGGGAAAGAAAGAAGACAGTCCAGAGACAGGGCCTGCACAAGAGTTGATAATGAGACAAACTCTCCTTGGTATCCCCTCTTTGGCTTCGTTTGGAAACTATGTTTTTTCAGTCACAACTCCTGCATGCGAGCTTTCAGCAGTTGGCAGCTCTCCAGTTTAGCACTTCATTTCACACAACAGCTCTAATTTTCAAATATTGACTTGAAGACTTAGTCTCCCTGGTGCCAGCTCAATTCCTAAACATTATTGCATTTAAAGCTTTGATTATTATGATGTACTACTGGGGGTTCCACTTATCAGACTAAACTCATCTTTATGGAATTGCTTTCACCAAAAGTACCACACCTGTATGTAGTCTTACATAAAGGATACTGAATCCATTTTTAAATGTGCATAATGCAAAGATTTATATTTAAAATGTACTTGAATTATACACATAACATATCAGGGATGATGAATGTTATGTAACATTGTAAATAAAATTGTGTGCTGCCCATTTTGGATATGATAAATAGTCTGCTTTTAGTATTTTAGACACAGAGGCCTTTTCACTAGCCTGACATCATAAGGCATACTCTGCATTTGATCAGGGCTCTTGAAGATATAGTACATGGCAAAAGGAAAATAAGATTAATATTTATGAGTTGGTAATTGTTTTTCATAACAAAGAATACTATATTACCACATTTCTTAAGTATGAAAAAAATCTGATAATTCCATGGAGAACATGACATTTTAGTAAAATGTTCAAAACATAGTAATAAAAATAGATACTAGACTTTATACCCAATAATTAAGAAAATCAAAGAGAACTAATTGAGAAGTAGGTTGTATAAAACACAATTCAACCAAATAAAACTGTGGTTTCTTTTTTCTTTCCAATTTTGGTTTGGTAATCCTGAGAACAAATAACCAAGGAGATAAAACAGATTGATTATACAATGGACTTACTAATAAAGATCATAGATATGATGATTAAAAAATAAAGTTGGACAGAGTGGAAAAGGATTGGGGAAGGGCATTCAAAGCAGTTGAAGCATGCACAAAGTCTTAAAAATGAGTGATAGTATTTTCACTTCAGAGATTAGAGTAGATTCATTACTACTGGAAGGAAGATTTCTAGGGTAAGGACAGCAGTGGAGTAAGCAAGTGAAAGAGCCTATGTCCATGACCCAAGGATCTCCAGTTTTGTGTTCAGAAGTTGAGCCTTTATCCATGAGCAGAAAGGAGCAATCAGCATGTTTTAACTGAAGGACTCTCTGGGCCAAATCTGTCACACTAATAGCACTGGTGAAGATGGGTTGAAAGATGAAGAATGTGGATAAAACAACAACTCAGAAGCTGCTGTAATAACCCCTGGGAGAATTGATGAGGACCTAATTAAGAGAGAGACAATGGAGAAAGAAGGTGTGAATGGGGATATGAGGGTGAAATTTAAATAAATATTTAAGAATGAGAATTGACTAAGATGATTTATATTCCTTTAATAACCCTCCATATATAACTAGTTTTAATGCATATCAGTAGAAGCAAAACATGGGTAAAAGTGTGTAGGTAACAGCTGTGCATCTTTCAATCATTTATTTGGGTTTAATTAAAAAAAACAGATCTGCTCAACACAATTGGAGGATCTTAGCATCAGAAAAGAATTAACAATATTTCAGTCCCATCTCTTCTACCTATGCATGAATTTCATCTGTAAATCTAACAGATAATCAGTCAGTTTTGGTTTGATCCTTTAAGTCACTATTACCTCTCTCTATAGGTAGCCTTTCCATTGTGGTACAGTCCATTATTTTTCATTTCTCCCTTATGTTAATCAGAAATTTATCTTGTTGAAACTCCTATCCATTGGTCATTGTTCTTTACCCCGCCGACATGCTAGGAAATTGTCTAAATTCCAGTTGTCTAGCTGTTCTTCAGACATTTAAAGATGGTTATAATTTCCCCATTAAACTTTCTTTGGGTAATCTACATTTCCTTTATTTCTGCATCTTCAAACTCTTTTCACTCAGGTGATCCTTCTTTGACATCAGTGTCCCTCTTATAATACGGTGCGCAGAATTCCACAGTATTTTAGATGTGGTCAGATGAGCACAGGGAAGGGATCCCCAGCCAAAAGGGCAAAATTCGTGTCTCAAAGCCTTATCTATTTGTTCTCCAAGTTAGTTCCTGGCACCATGTTTCTTCTTTACCACCTTCTCCATATTTCTATCACATGGTCCCCACCTTCAAGATTTCATAGGATTCTTACTAAGAATGGGAGAACTGGAATTCTTATTAAGAATACTTTGTTTTTATTAGCTTTAGAATGATGTCAACTTTTTGGAAAATATAAAAGAAAAATATTCTCACAAAATCCTGCGTAATGCCTTGATTCCAACAAACTGCAGTCAGTGACTCCTCGTGGAGCAATTAAATTAGAATTGGGAACAGGGAATTCAACTGTAGAGGGCAAAAAAAAAAGCTTGGTTAATCCCCAAATATATGGCTCCGGAGGTAGAAGCTGTCTTATTCAAGAACCTATCAACAACGAAGCAATTTGCTGTTTGATACATATGCCTTTCATTTATCATAGGCCTTGCCTTCTTTTATTCTTGTTTAGCCAGCACATAACCGATTCCCTCTTTCCTCTAACCATTTACTCATTTTTATTGTTTCATTCTGAACTCCCTTCAAGTTGTCATCATATTTCTCTTATCTAAATGTCCCCAAACAGTTATAAAAATAATCAGAAAGGAATATCTGATAATTTTTGATGAAAATACTGTTATATTAAATATTCTCAAGGGGTGGCCGGTTAGCTCATTTGGTTAACGTGTGGTGCTGATAAATATTCCCTGAGTTTTGTTACATTTAACTCTGCACATGACCTACAAAAACTTTAGTTCCTACTCTCAAGGAGTTTCCATTCCAATAGGCGAAGTACAAAAAGATGTATGCTGACTGCGATCACATCCCCATGTCTTTTCTAAGTCATACTGAAATAATTTTCCAAATCAGCAATATCGATTTGTTTTGTCTTTGAACAGCTCTATTAGGAGGAGTGTAATGGGAGAGTAGCAGGTTAACCATAGCATATGAGGCTAACCCACAGAAACTGGCACAGAAAGATTTAACAGCGTTGTACAGGCTTGTTGCTGTCTGGAGGGT
This sequence comes from Rhinolophus ferrumequinum, assembly GCF_004115265.2. Lineage (NCBI taxonomy): Eukaryota > Metazoa > Chordata > Mammalia > Chiroptera > Rhinolophidae > Rhinolophus > Rhinolophus ferrumequinum. The sequence goes on from NC_046287.1 coordinate 29,415,937, forward strand.
GTTAGGTGATCTGACTTAGCAAGTAAGATGGCGTTACCCAGTGCAAGATGGGTTTGAAGTTCAGACACTATTCTGAAGAAAATATTTTCTTCAAGGGATATTACAGCTACCCACCAACCATCACAGTACCCAATGGCACAGATTATGTATGCAAGTAGAAGCTGGCCACCAGCAAGACCCCAGACATGATTTGCTCAGGTTAGAGAGCACTGTAGTGTTTTGCAGAACACACTAGAAGAAAGCCAAGCTGTCATAGGAATCAGTGATGAAAAGGCTTTACTTTCAAAGCTTGCACTTTGAGCAACTGCTTGAGGGAAACCAATATCCAGTAATATGTATCTAGAAGCAAGAGTTAGACTTCAGAGAACACATTGGAACAGTCCTAATAAAACAGGGGCATCCTGAATTTGAATTCTCTTCCTGTTTAATTGCTGAAATTCTCCAATAAAACTGCTTTTATCCAATTCCCCATTCTTCGTAGGGTATTAAAAATAGGTGTCTAGAACAGGATCTCTCCCCCTTGGCATTATTGACAATTTGGGATGAATCATTCTTTGTTGTGGGTTCTGTCTTATGCAGTGTAGAATGGTTAGCAGTGTTCCTGGCCTCTACCCACTAGGTCCAGTAGTACCATCCTTACAACCTTGAGTAAGTTACTTACATTCACCAAGTCTCAGTTATCTCATCTATAAGATGGGGATAATAAAAGTGCTTCCTCAGAGCTGTTGTGAGAATTAAAAATGCTACATGAAAATAAATTAACAGAATGCTGGCATGTAGCAAGTCCAGAATATATCATGACTACTTTTCTGTTGGTTTATATGTAGTTTACATTAAAGAATGAAGGTTCACTATTTCTCACCATCTTCCTTGGTTGATTTCTCCAATCAGAGACTCCTTTCAGATAGTATTGAAATTGAAACATGAATCTAATGGGATTTTTGTGATTTTTCTACTCAATATTTCTGGCCCAAGAAAAGACAAATCAGGAAAGATGACCCAGGTAAAACAGATTGCTGTCATATGAGACTTACTGCATTTCAGTGTGCATTATTTAATTCAAGATTGAAAAAGGGATAGAGGTCTGGGTGAAGAAAGAGGAAGAGTGACAGTTGTTCCAAAAGGTTTCTTTATAGAGTATCCATCTTAGGTTGTAAATGCTAGAGGACAAAGATAAGGGTCTGTAAGGAATTCTGTGTCTGCTTTGACCAGCTTTTTTTTTGTAGGATGAAAAGAGTTTGACAGTTTATGATGAGTTTTGCCATAGAAGGTTAAAACTGTGATAATAAAATTTGCATTCTAGAAATACACTTAGATGGTATAGTGAAGGATAGTTGAGTGGGGAGGCATTTGGGCAGTGAGATGTGGTTAGAAGGCTGTTGTTTCATAAAATTTTATTTGCGGGGAAACGGTGAAAATATTTCCAACACCTGTAGCTAATATAATAGGGCTCCTACAAATCAGTAAGAAAATCCTACGGAGAGGATATGAACAAGCAGTTCACACTGAGAGAAATGTACATTTGAACAGCTTTTTGATAGTGATGAAGACTACCAGAATGTGGTAGGTTTGTGTTGAAGAAAACACCCCATGATTTTGTTTCCTTTAAAATTCATTGCAGAAACTTTTGTTTAACAAATTAGTTGGCCAACCTGTTAACCTTGTTCTCAGAAAAAATCGTTTTAGTTAAAGAGTAAGTGCATGTGGGTTTGTGTTTTTGAGTTTTTAATTTACCATCAGATTAGATTTCTTTCTCCTTCACTGGGTCCCATTCCTGCACATAGACACCTGAAATCTCCAAGGCTGCCGGTAATTACTTCCCTCTGAGTTTCATCAACATACAAAGGAAAGTACATAATTAGAGTAAATAATTTGATAGAGTGTATTGGCTTGAAAATTAATTCAGAATAGCTGGGAAATGAAAGATGACAGTGGTTTGGAATGTGATTGGAGCCCTGCTCAAAAAAATAAATAAATAAAGGAGAATCTATGATCATGATAAATTGATAAATAGCAGTTTATTCATTTAAAAGGAATCATCCAGGGACATGCTAGAAAGATCAGTATTAAGTCACATCTAGGGTCTTAATTAGAGATATTAGCAGTATCATACACAGAGCACCAATTAAATTGTGAGGGGTATTAACTGAATAGATAATATGAACACAAGAAAAGATTCAAAAATGAGGCAAAGGACTTGTAAAAAATAGCAATATCAAGAAATAAGAATGTCCAAATGGTAAGATGAAGTCTAATATATTTAGAAGCAAGTTCATTTTAAAACCCCTATATTTAATTCCATTCTATTAATAATGCAGCAGATCCGGGAAGAAGCGTTTGGAAGGGAGTAGTACTTAAAGAGATTTAAATATGATTGTGATTCGGCCTAAAAAGTAGATATGATTTTGCAGTGTGAATCTGGAAATATTGCCAGTGTGATCTGGGCTGCAGACCCAGCTAGTCATTGTCATACTGATAAGGTACAAAGTTTTTGTGTGTGACTGTTTTAGAGTGACAGTTCCCTTGATGGGGACTTTGGTCAAATATCAAAATGATCTAGCATAGTGTCCAATCGTGTACATGATAGATACATTGAAAAACAAGCAGAATAAATATAAAGCATGATTACTAACGAAAAAGATGACCTTTTAAAACTTACCAATTCAGTTTAAGATGTTGGTCTAGGCACTGCAGTTATAAAGATAAATCATAGTGAAGGTAAGATCAGTAAGTCGTAGTTCTTGCCCATAAGAAGATCATAATCGAATGAGTAAAAGAGGTATTTAATTTACACAAACCAATATGTGTACGTGGGTGGAGTTGGGCCTACTGTTCTTCGGAGGTACAGAGCAGGAAGGCATTCAATAATTCCAGGGAAATATTACAAAAAACAACAGAGGCATTGGAATAGGACATTGACAAGTAAAGTGCTTACAGAAAGGAGAATGCGGATTGTAGGCAGACTGAGGGAATGGAATGAGTAAAGGGTTGGGGGTAGACCAGACAAAGGGAACAGGTGGACAAAAGGCAGAGGGCAATCCATACAAAAGGGGACAGGAGGGAAGATGGGTGGAGAGCAGGGCAGGCAGGGAACAGAGTAGATGAAGGGCTGCGGGGGGACCAGACCAAGGAAACAGGGTGGCAATGGGCGACACTGCTCTGAGGGAAAAATGACCGACTCAGTGGGTTCTTGTGAGAAATACATGAACAGTTCTTCAAACAGCACATCACTATTCTCATAGACAAAATGTAATTTCAACTTGCAGATACATGTGTTTAGAATGACCTTAGTGTTTTATGTATTCTATCATTTCAATTTTTATAACTCACATGATAGCAGATGATAAAGCATCTTAATATAAAGGCACAGTAGATGCAGTAAAGAAAGGACCCAAGTTTGGAGTAAGACATGGGTGAATCCCGGCTCTGTAACTTTCTGCCTTTGACCACGGGGAAGTTAATTAGACTTGTTGAGCTTAAGTTTTGTTTCTTATAAAAATACAGAAAATAATTACTACTTCTTCGATCATGTTGCATTTAGGTATCCATGTATGTTTGTAAAGCTTTTGTTACAGTGCTATTTACATAGAAAGTGGTCAATCAGTAATAGCTGTATTATTGTTACTACTATTACTATTTTCTAACTATATGATAAATGTAGTTATGAAAAGTTAATAATTTTAGTTATATTTTATATTCAAGTATGGATTTCCTCTTCTTTTCAGTTTACTCTCTTGTCATGATTTTAAAAAACTAAGAAAAGAAGCGTTTACCCTTTAAATCTACTATGACTGCAGAGTCATGTCAAAAACATAATTGCAGTAGCCCCTTGGGAACCTGGAAACATTTGCCTCCTCCTTCCTGTTCCCACTTAGGGCTGTTAGGTCACTTAGATCCTAGGAAGAATACACATATTGTAGCTTAACATCAAATAGATTATTGTGAATTAGTTTCATTGCCCAAATACTAGGTTTTAATTCCTATATACAGGAAATCATTACTTATTGACATTCATTGACTATGTTATTGTGAACATCATTGAATTAGATGCCAAGGTACATTACTCTTGAAAAATTAATATTTTTAATCCAGTAGAGAATTTTACAGAACAAAACAATTTATTTTCCATGTTTAGTTTCTCTTTACTATCAGCCATGGTGAGAGTTGGGGGAGTGGGGAAAGTTTCTTTCTGTTCTTTCCATCCCTTAACTCCTGTTCAATATACCCCTTAAGGTTCGTTCTTATCCCCTGCCTCCCCCTAGTCATATTCCTCATTACTCTACCCATAAGCTCTTCAAAAATATCCTGACTTTCCTTCTTTATCTAATCACTCCCTTTCTTGATTCATCTTGTGACATCACTGTGGGGTAAAATTTTATGCAACCTCTTCATCTCAAACACATTCATTGAATTCCCATTGCCATCTATTAGATTGGTGCAAAAGTAATTGCAGTTTTTGCAATTATTTTTCCTTTAAACCTCAATTACTTTTGCGCCAACCTAATGTAATCTAACCTGTCCAATTCTGTCTTCGGCACTCAACTCTAATTAGCATAGTGTGGTCTCTTCAGTGACCATCAAATATTCCATGGTTGTCTCCATTCCAAGTCTCATACCATCATTCCCTTCCCAACCTTTGGTTCTCCCCTAGCAACTAAATCCCACCTATTCATTAGGCCCAGCTAAGTCCAATAAATGACATGAGTTTAGTGGTTTATAACAGAGGCTCTGTAGAGCCCCAGATCTGAGTTTGAGATCTGACTCCATTACATACTTCCATATTAACCAAGAGAAATTACTTAACTTCTTGAAACCTCAGTTACTCTCATCTATAAAGTGACTAAAATAATATTACCTCCCTTATAATACTGCTTTGAGGATTAAATGAGATAATGCAATAAAGAGATTAACACAGTTCCTAGCATAGGTTGTAAGTAATGTTTGCTATTATATTAATATATATTTTATCTTTGATCATAACAGTCCCTTCATAATTCATATTTGACCATAGTCGGACATTCAGTATTAACCAGGTTAAAAAATGCTATTTAAGAAAAAATTATAAAGAATGCTCTAAAAACTATGCTGGCATATTTGGTGAAATTATGAATTATTTTGCTTTTTATCTAATTCTGTATATTTTTAAAACTTTTGCAGTTGAACTGCTTTGTTTTTATCTTTGAAATAATAACCTTTAAAAAACTGTTTAAATTAAAAAGACGTAATGAGTGTTGGCAGGGATGTGGATAAATTAGAACTCTCATGCATTATTGGTGGGGTTGTATTTTGGTGGGAGTGTATTGTTGGTGGGAGTGTAAACAGTGAGGTATTTTGGAAAATAGTTGGCAGTTTTTCAAAATGTTTAACCTGGAGTTACCCTATAACCCAGCAGTTCCACTCCTACGTATCTATTCAAAGGAGGTGAAAATATACGTCCACATAGGACTTCTATACAGAGTTTCTTAGCAGCATTATTTATTAAAGCCAAAGAGTGGAAATAACGCAAATATCCATCAACTGATGAATAAATAAATCAAAAGTAGTATATCCGTATACTAAGTAAATTATACTTCAATACAGCTGTTTAAAAAAGATTTTTACTTAATTTTATAAGCAATGAGAAGCCACTAAAGATTCATAAATGGGGGGTAAATGTTGAAAAAAATTTCCAATAGTTAGTAAAAATTATTCAAATTAAAATATTGAAACTACATTTTAAAAAGTTCACGTATCACTTTGAAGCTGTATCACTTATTTTTAGACTAAATAGCAATAACTACAGTTTTTGAGTGTTACCTGTGTGCCAGATTCTACTCCAGCCACATTAACTCTAATTATGCCAACTACATGGTGAGGTAGGCAGTTGTAGCCCCATTTTGCAGATGAGAAAAACAGAGGGAATAAAAAGCTTGGTCAATGTCACACAGCTAGTAAGTGGCTAAGTAAGGGTGGAATCCCTGGTCAGTCTGATTTTCAAGCCCACATTCTTTCCAAGACTCTAAAACACCTTGCAGTGTAACCTCATTCCCTCTCTGTTCCCTCTTGCTTCCTTCTGTTAGCATAACTCCATTACCAGACCTCTGCTTGGATGTCTCTGCAGCCACACTCTAAATTGGGTTAGAAGCTGGTTCACAAGCCCCTAACTTAATATCGTCTCTTGTTAACACAAGAGTATTTTATTTCTGTGTCTTTTTCCTCCGGAGCTTTTAAGAGTTAAGGACTGTGTTTTCTTGCCACTGTCATTTCAACCCCTAACACTATATTTAGTACATTGTAGGTACTTAGCTAATATGGCAAAATGAAGTAGTGAATGAAGAAATAAGCACTGTTAATTAATTTATCATGGCCAGGAATAGATGTTGTCAGTGAACATAACTAAGTTGCCCTCATTATCTCTTAAAAATATATTGAGCTCTGAACAATGTCCAACTCTTTAGCCAAGTACTAGGGACACAAAGACGAATATGACCCAGTTCCAGTTCCCTTTCTTAGGACTCACATCATCCTTTGAGACATTTAAGACAGGTATGAATTCAACTATTCAGGTATTTTAAGTTCCATATTTTTCACAATAGTGATAACAACCATGGGCAGGGTAACTGCAGTGAAGAGAATAAATAATTACATGCATAAGATGTTTTATTTTTCTGAAGGAAACTTATAGAATGGCTATTTCTGATATGTTTCTGGACTGTCTCACACATGTTATTTTGGACCTCATCAAAAGTTTGTGTTTGCTTGGGGTCCTCACAAAGAATCAAGGACCCCCAGATGGCACCCGTGTTTCTTAGGGTACTACCAGAAATATCCCGACTCAAATTTAAGCTGTATGAAAAAAAAAATGATTCTCTTGTTTCCATAAATTTTTGAAGTATCATCAAAATAACCTGAGGCAGACAAGGTCTAATACTCAAGTATAATCATTCATTTCTTTCATGTCACTCTGATTTTCCTCACTTGAGATAAATGTGATCTGACATATTGATTGTCCATTCTTGGCCATGGGGGTACTTTTACTTATATATTGATCTAGCTGTTTGGTTTAGAGGAGTTTTTTTGTTTGTTTGTTTGATGTCTTTTTTTCTTTATATAGATGTCATGTGATGCTTCAGAAATGTGGTGGTTTAAAAATTATGTAACCCCCTTAATCTAAGCACTAAGGACAGCTACACATTCAATGGGAATAGACCTGGCACTCAGGGTATTGTCTGGAAGGGTGCCACCATCTTGTTCCATCTGTTGTGGACTGTACAAGCTAGTGAACAAGTGCCAGTGTCTCCAATTGAGGTACCTCTCCTCAACAATAGTTGTTGAAATCTTTAATTAACTTTATTTAATTATGTAATTTACACATCATAAAATTTACTTGATTTAAGTTTACAATTCAATGACTTTTAGTAAGTTTACTGAATCGTATAACCATCACCATAATCTATTTTTGGAACATTTTTTTCACCCTAGTATGACCCCTTGTACCCATTTATGGTTCATCCCCATTTCTGTGCCCAGCCCTGGGCAACCACTAATTTACTTTCTGTCTCTACAGATTTGCCTTTTCTGTACATTTCATAAAAATAGAATCATATAATATGTGGTCTGTTGTGTCTGGCTTCCTTCAATTAGCATAATGTTTTTGAGGTTCATCCATGTTATAGCATATATCAAAAGTTAATTCCATTTTATTGCTAAATAGTATTCATTATATGGATGTACCATGTTTTGTATCTCCATTCATTTCATGGACATTTGGGTTGTGTCTACTTTTTGGCTATTATGAATAATGTTGCTATGAATATTTATGTACAAGTCATTTTGTGGACATATATTTTTACTTCTCTTGAGTGGATACTTAGGAATGGAATTGTTGGATCATATAGCAATGGAATTGTTGCTCATGTATCACATTTTGAGCAACTACCCAACTGTTTTCAAAGTGGCTGTACTATTTTATAGTCCCATCAGTAATTTCGGAGGGTTCCCATTTTTTTCACTTTCTTGTCAGCATTTATTATTGCCTTTCTTTTTGATTGTAGACTTTCTAATGGGTATAAATTGATAAATCATTTGATTTGGGTTTGCATTTCCCTAATGGCTAATGATGTTGAGCATGTTTTTATGTACTTATTAGGCTTTCTTGTATCTTCTTTGGTGAAATGTGTACTCAAATTTTTTGTCCATTTTTAAATTTGGTTGTTTGTATAATTGAGTTGTAAAACTTCTCTATACATTCTTTATAAAACTCCCTTATCAGATATGTGATTTGTAAATATTTTATCCCATTCTATGTGTTGTTTTTTTAACTTTCTTAATAATGTCTTTTAAAGTACAAATTTTTAATTTTGATTGAGTCTAACTTATCAAGATTTTCTTTTATTGCTCATGTTTTTGGTATTACATTTAAGAAATCTTTGCCTGACTCAAAGTTTCAAATATTTTTTTCTTGAGTTTTACTCTAAAATCTATATAATTTTAACTCTTACATTTAGGTCTCTGATCCATTTTGAGTTACTTTTTCTATATGATGCATATGGATATTTTTCTATATAGAGGTAGGGACTAAGTTTGTATTTTCACATTTGGTTATACCATTTTCTCAGTGTCATTTGTTAAAGACTATTCTTTCCTCCCACTGAATTACCTTGGCACCTCTGTTGAATCTCAATTGACCATAAGTATATAAGAGTTTATTTCTGGACTTTCAATTCTGTTTCATTGATTTATCTGTCTCTCTTCATGCCAGCACCACACTGTATTGATACATAAGTTTTGAAAGTTGATGGAAATTTTTAATCTAGGAGATTAGTTAGGCATCTACTATGCTTTTTTTTATTTTTAAGTCCTTTCGTTAATACATATTTTAAGAAACAACTAAATAAAACATAGGATGAGAAAAATGAGAGTTGAAAAAAATGAAGCAAATAGGATTCTTACACAAAATATGTACCATATTTGTCTTCTATATTGCTAATTATGGCTAACACTGTGACTGAGTTTGCCAACAATTAAGAAGAAATGGCAATATATTTATAAAACTATACTTAATAAAATGATGCAATTTAATTTCTTAGTACAATTACAACTATTCTTGATTTTTGGGTCGAGGGAATTTTGTCCTGTATGTGTTCATAAAAAGGAAATAATAGGAAAAATAGCATCCTTACAGGAACACTCATATTGAGTAAAGCAGAATTTCAGATTTTTTTCTATGTTCTGCAATGTATACCAAGTGCAATTAGTAAATGCAAGTTTATGCAGAGGTCAAATAAAGGAGGTTCGCTCCTGATTTGCTTAATCATGGGAAATATTTTACTATGTAAGCCATTCTTTTATAAGTATTGTTCCTTTCAACCAAATGATTTTGATGTGTAGGTAGCAAAGAATTCAAAATTTTACTTCCTAGGGAGAATTTAAATTACAGTGACACTGCGTTGTAAGTTAAGATCAAAACTCCATATTTTAATAATAAACTTAAGCAAGAAGTTGTATTGATATACTTTTATGAAAGGGAAGAAGGCTTATGAGGATGTTTTCCTGAAGATTATTAACCCTATTCCCCCTGCAGAGATGAGGTGAGAGAAAATCTACTTCTCCAAGGCAGGGCCAAATTATCCTGAAGAATTAATGCCCTCACTTTGGCAGACATACTGGTTGCAAACCTAGCTCTATCTGTCATTCTTCCTCCAACAGCAAGGAGATAATGTGGGCAGATGACTATTCTAAAATCCAGGTCTCTTTCAGTTATGAAAATATGAAAATTCTATCAGAAAATCCAAACACATCAGGGATCTTAGCTGTACCAATGTCACTTCACAAATTCAAAAAGAGGAATGTTAGTTGCTAAGATGTATGACTCTCCCAGATATGAAGAAGGTATAACCTTAGTATGCTACCTACCACCAGATGAGGCCGCTGTTCCTGCTGGCGCTGCTCACCTGTGTCTGGAAAGTCAAGTTTGTCAGGAGAAAAATAGTACTAGAATTGAGAAGACTGAGTTTTCTTGGTTGACTAATGAGTAAGCAAATGTGAAGTATTATCAATCTCCACTGTGTTTTAGGGATAATGTTGTTAGACCATGGATTACGCTAGCTTGAGAGTCATTTTATCTCTCAGGAAGTAGCTGAGAAAGATGTCTTTTTCTGAGCCTAGGTGGGATGTACTATCACCGTGTTGTGTAAAACAAGAGCAGGAGTCATCATGGGGTGACAAATTAACATTGACCCGTTTATACAAGAGGACTCGAGCACATAGAAACATGGTTTTATAATTATGGCCTAGGCTTTTGTGGTTGACTAAACCACCCTTGAGAAATAATAATTTCCTAATAATATCATTCTACTTCAATTTGGGAAGCTGAACTCAGTCACTTGAAAGTGTATCAACTTTCCTGGGGGTATTCAAGCCCAAGTCCTCTTCGCTGTGCCTCCTCCTGTCTTTTGGTTCCAATTTACTGAGCAAGACTTGTATGCTCCAAACTGGGTTCTATCAAGATAAGGGAATTTCTTTCCTAAGAAGGAATGAAGAACAATCTAGAAATAAATTTATATTTGAGGTAGGATCATAGCCACCATTGCCAGAAGCCTAGATCTGTACTATGTCTCCTTGAATGCATTTTATCAGGATTTAATAACTACCTATTTCTTCACCAAGGTCAAGTCAAGGCATAGAAAACCCTCCTCAGGAGTGATCTTCTCTTTACTGTTCATGTGGCTCAGCAGGCCTTGAGCACAATTTGACCCACATCCTTGGCTTATATATATATTGGACACTATGGATTTTAAATACACCTAGCTGGTGTAAGGTGGTGGTTCTCAAAGAATGGTCCCTGGACCAGCAATACCTGGATCACCTCTAAAACTTGACAGAAGTACAAAGTCTCAGGCTCCACCCACAAACTAAAAAATCTGAATCTTTGGGAGTTGAATCTCAGCATTCTTCATTTACCAAAACTTCTACATGATTCAGATATGCCAGTGTTGAAGAAACATTTTTTGGGGGGGAGGGGGTAAAATATCAGGACCATCTCTGTTTCAGTAAAAAATAATCTTTGCGTGCAGAAAGACATAAAGTCCTAGAACAGGATTATCTTGTGGATTTCTGACATCTTCCGGATTAGATTTACTCTATTGCAGTCTTGGGCAGAAAAAAGGAAGAATATAGTTGAATTGGGTAGTACCGTCAATCAACTTAATCTAACTTACATTAATATAATATTTCATTCAACAACATCAGAAAACACTTTTTTTCTCAAATTCACCTGAAACGTTCACCAAGAGGTACCACATTTTGGGTGATAGAACACAACTTCACAAATTTAAAAAAATTGAATTCATACAGAGTAGCCTTCAGACCACAGTGGAATTAAACTAGGGATCAACAATTGAAAGATAGCTGGATAACCCCAAAACATGTGGGGATTAAACCACACACTTCTAAAAAACACAAAGATCAAAGAAGAAATTTTAAGAGAAATTAAAACACATCTCAGACTAAATTAAAATAAAAATGCAACATATCAAAATCTGTGGGATGCAATGAAAGCAGTGCTTGGAGGGAAACTTATAACATGGAATGCATATGTTAGAAAGGAAGAAAGATCTAAAATTGAAAATACAAGTTTGCATCTTGGGAAACTAAAAAAAACAAAAAACAAAAAAACCCAAATTAAATTACAAATAAGCAGAAGAAAAAAAATAAAGCTAGAGCAGACATTAATGAAATTGAAAACAGAAAAACAATACAGAAAAATCAATGAAACCAAAAGCTGATCCTTTGAAAAGATCTATAAAATTGATATTCCTCTAGCCAGGAAAACAAGAAAAAAGGGCATAAAGATACAAATTACCGTGTTTTGCCACGTACAATGTGCTCTTTTTTGCCCAAGTTTGTTAGGGAAAAAATAAGGATGCTCATTATACATGGGTAGTACTAATTCTGTATCTATATAAATGTTTTTAATTTTTATTTATGCTTATGAGTTAAAAGTGCAACTCTAGAAGTCAATAATGATAGCTGTATGCAAAAATAATACCCTGGAATATGATTGGTTTTGTTGAACTTATGACGATTCTGTGATGAGTAAATAGCCTAAATTTGTTACTGGTACATAAAATTTCTTGTACCTTGTATCTGTTCTTGTGTTTTGTAATTATTTGTTACATAAAATTTCTTGTACCATAATATGTTAAAAAATAAATGCTAAAATTCCTTTATAATACAAAAACCAAGTACTAAATGTAAACAAATAAAACATTTGAATTAAAAAAATCGAAAGATTTTTTTTTCCCCTGAAAGTTTGGGCCAAAAACATGGGTGTGCATTATACATGGCAAAATACGGTACTAATATCAGAAATGAAAAAGGGGACATTATTACAGATCCCGTGGATAATAAAGGAATATTATGAACAATTCTATGTATAAATTTTGATAACTAAGATGAAATGGACCAATTCCTTGAACGACACAATCTATCAAAACTCACATAAGGAGAAATAGATAATCTGAATGTGAATATATCTGTTAAAGAAATTGAACCAATAGTTAATAACCTTCCAAAACAGAAAGCACTAGGCACAGATGGCTTCACTGGTGAATTCTACCAACCACCAAAGGAAAAAAAATGACATCAATTCTTTACAATCTCTTCCAGAAAATAAACACAGAGGGACCACTATTTAACTCATTCTATGAGGCCAGCCTTATCCTAATCCAAAATCCAGAGAAAGATATTGCAAGATAGACATAAGGGGGAATAAAAGAAAGAAAAAAAAATTACAGGCCAATATCTTTCATGAATTTGGATGCAAAAAATCTTGAACAAAAAGAAAAAAAATGATGTGCTATGAGAGGAATTTAAAGACAGTTTTGTATACCTGCAATTGGGCTCCTGATAATGACCAGAAATATTCCAAATTTTATGAAAACTAAACCCACATATCCAAGAAGGTCAGCAAACCTGAAGCACAACAAACATGAAAATAACATGACGGCACATCATAATTAAACTGTTAAACATTGATGATAAAGAGAAAAAATAAAAAGCCAGTGTAAAAAGATACACAGGAGTAAAAAAGATAAGCACAATAGCAGATTTCTTATTGGAAACAATGCAACTGAAAAGACAATGAAGCAACATATTTAAAGTACTCACAGAAAAAAAATATCAACCTACAACTGTATTCGCAGCAATAATGTCTCTCAAAAATAAAGGTGAAATAAAGATTTTTTTCAGATGCACAAAAGCTATAAGAATTAGAGCTACCAATCTCACTAGAAGAATGTTAACCTAACTCCTTCAGACAGGATATAATTGAAGAGAAATATAAATCTGTACATAGCAATAAAGAACACTAGAAATGATAACTACAGGGGTAAATTATTTTCTTATTATTTCAATCAATTTAAAATAATTGACTAAACAAAATAAAAACCAGTGTAGTATGGAGTTTATAACATATTTGTATATGTAAGTTAATGTGTAACAACAGTACTAAGGTCAGGAGAGGGCATATTAAGGGGTACTATTGTCAGGTCTTGATATTACACAGGAAATGGTATAATACTACATGAAGGTAGACTGTTTGGTAAGTTAAAGATGTGTATTTTAAACCACAAAGCAATCACCAAAGTAACAAAACAAAGTGATAGCTAATAAGCCAACAAAGTAAATAAAATGGAATCATAAAAACAAACGTATTTAATCCTAAAGAGGTTGAAAAGAGAAAAAAAGAACAGATAGGACAAATAGAAAACAAATAGCAAGATGTTCATTTTAAACTTAATTATAACAATAATTACATTTAATGTCAAAGATCTAAACACCCCAATTAAAAAGCTAATTGTCTGGTTAGATTAAAAATCAGACCTAAATATAACCTGCCTACAAGAAACAGGCTTTATCCATTTTCCCACCTCCCACCAATGGGTGAAAATGGTCAAACAGTACACACTTCCAGTTATAAGATGAATAAGTCCTGGGGATGTAATGTGCAGCATAGTGACTATTGCTAGCAATACTGTATTGTATATTTGAAAATTGCTTAGAGAGTTCTCAATAGAAAAAAATTATATGTTGTGATGGATGTTAACTAAACTTATTGTGGTAATCATTTCACAATATATACCAAGTCCAAAGTCGTATGTCAAATCATAGTTGTACACCTAAAACTAACATAATGTTATATGTCAATTATATCTCAATTAAAAAAATAAAAAATAAAGAAACACGCTTTAAATACAGACATAAAAAGGTTAAAAGTATTAATGATTATAGGGAAGCTTAGAATTAGTATACGTATAGCACTCAGTAGTGTGTTCACTATTCAGTGGATACTTGGTAAAAATAGTTCTTAATATGTTTCCTGCTCTTTAGTTGGTGTCTTATTCAGTTTGAGCTAATAGAACAAAATACCATAGTCAGGGTGGCTTGGAAAACAAACATTTATTTCTCACAGTTCTGGAGGCTGAGAAGTCCAAGATCAAGGTGCTGACAGATTTGGCGCCTGGTGAGACTCCTCTTCCTGGTTTGTAGGTGGCTCCTTGTTACATCCTCACACGGTCAAGAGAGAAAGAGAGCTCTGGTATTTTCCTCTTCTAATAAGCGAAATCCCTTCATGGAGGATCTACTCTTATGACCTTATCTAAACCTACCGTGTTTCCCCCAAAATAAGTCTTGGTCTTATATTAATTTTTGCTCCTAAAGATGCGTTAGGGCTTATGTTCAGGGTATGTCATCCTGAAAAATCATGCTAGGGCTTATTTTCTGGTTAGGTCTTATTTTTGGGGAAACACGTTAATTACCTCCTAAAACCCACCTCTAAATACTGTTGCTTTGAGAATTAGAGTTCCAACATATGAATTTTTGGGGGACACAAACATTCAGTCCATAGCAGTTGGAGAGGCTTCATCTGATTTATGAGATAGGTGAGTGTCTCTTAGGATATTCAACATACTTTAGTATCTTTGTTTCACTTATAGGTATCAGTTCTTCCTTTACAATGATTATCGAGTAAAGTCTTTAGGTTTATTACCTGTAAAGGACAGTTACCTGGACATGAGCTCCTGCAACACTACAGGTAGCTGAAAAGTGTCGTTAGGAGTACTTTTCTCTCACACGCAGATAGGTTTATCTGAGGATCTATCTCAAAAAGGTGATACAGGTGGTCAGAAGAGCTGGCTCCAATTTGGTATGAAAGCTGATGGGTTAGCCTGAATGCTAAGGATGGTTCTTTAGCATTTAGCAAGTTAACACAGGCATTTCTTAGAGTACATTCCTCCACCTAACCAAAACTTGAAAGTTCTGTCAGTCTCAGTTCTCACAGGAGGAAGTAGATTCGAAATGCATTCTCAGTGGTCATGATAAGATACCTGGCTTTTTAAAAGTGATTAATGAATGGTGAATGAGTTTTTGAAGAGATTTGAACAGTATTAGTCGCTCTACAGATTTTGACATTCCTAATATATATCTAGAAGCTAATACAGAATAGCTTCTAATACAGAATAGCTTTGAATAGCAATTCTCATATTCTTTCTAGCTGGACTTTTAAATCATTATACATATAATGGTTGCGCTACTTTTGCATCTTCAACTTTTCAGCATTTCCACCCATCACAAAAAAATGCAAAAGGGCAAATAACTGCAACAAATCTATACTCAAATCCATATTTGATGTCAGAGAGCTCTCTCTTTCCCCCGTACTGTTTTCTATTGGACATCTGACGGGGGTCTGGAGAGGAAATCTAACAGTTTCTTTACAGTTTCTTTATTTTCTTGTGTGACTATATATTTATGTTTATTGACTGCAGTATTACCGTACTTCACTTTCATTCTATCTTCCTTCTTACATGTCTCTGCCTTTGTTTTATCAGAGATTTTAGTGAGTTTTTTTTTTGACTTGCAAACTATGTTATTTCACCCAGATATGAGTGAGTGTGCAATTGTTTCTATCCGTTTCTCGGGAAGGAAAATCCTTTCAGGGAGCCTTTCTAATTTGGTGAGATGGCATGATCCATTTACACATATTTCTTTCTCCCACGTCTGCTTGAGGTTGTTGACTGTACTGAAAGCTTGGATGATAGCTCTAGTGTAGAATAAAACTGATGTACAATGATTAAACATGTAAACTTCATCTTACTGTCCCTATGTCTATAGTAATTATTGTTACCAAATCGGAGTTCCTGGCATACCTTGGTGTGAAGAGATAAAAAGGCTCATATTATAGTACGTTTCCTCAGATCAGATTTTGCAGTCTGAGATACTGGGGTTCTACTCTCTTGTCATACGCCAGCCTGCCCCTCACCCCTTTCTGTTCTGCTACAACTAATGACTCCAGATGAACTCGGAATACACCCACACTTATTGCTAAGAGATAAGTAAACATTGAGGTAAGCTTTTTGAAGAATAAAAGAATGTTTTTAAAGAGAGTACTTCATAGGGAAAAAAGGGGCAATTATTTAAAGAAGGCTTTATCTTTTCCTTGAGGAAACCTATACAGTTTCCAACATGAATACCATATTGTCAAAATCTTTTTTTTATAATGAGCACCTTAAACAGAGGGTTCTATTTTTGGGAGCATGGATGGGCTTTGGGAGTAGAAAAACTACCTGAAGTGTGTACACTCTGTGCGTGTGTGTGTGTGTGTGTGCACTGTGTGTGTGCGCACGCGCGTGCTTACATTTTTCTTGATAGTAACTCCGTAGTTTTCACTATATTGTCAAAAGGTCAATACATCAAACACTCATTGTGTACTCCTCCAAATCCTCTCAGACCCACCTTGTACCTCTTTCAGTTTGCCAGTCACCAATCCTGCACATGTTTTGACAAGTTTTTACTTGCGTAACATGAAAGCACATCATCTCAGGTCACACTCTCTACTTTAATTCATCCCTGGGCCTTCTCTGACACCATGGGTTCCCATTTGGCATCTGGACTCGTGGGCCATTGCTGACCAGTGGGTGCCAAGAACCAATAGAAAAAATGCTTCCCTGTTTCATCCCCAAAGGAAAAATTCTGATTTCCATTTGATAAAGCTCCTCAAAAGGAACTTTTAGGCCTCAAACAGTGTTTGAGTTGGCTTTCCCTCCTTCCCTGTTTCACGCTCTCTTGCCCTTTGAAGTTGCTTCGGGGGGGTCACATTCTTAAAAAAGCTACTGGCACACAAGCCTTTGTCTTAAGCGGCACCCAAGCTAAGACAGCTAATGACTTAAAAAGTATTACGATCCACTACCAAAGAACCTAGGCATTTTCCCACTTGAGTTCCATATTATCCAAATCTTTTTTTTACTAGGGCCCAGTGAGCATGGCATCTGAAGTTAAATGCATATTGTGTCCTTGGTGTGGTCTCCTAGTTGTACCTCCTTTCTAATACAGCTTTTGTGTTCTTTATTTATGTAAAGTCTGAAATGAATTTTCTCTTCAACTGACACAAAAAAACTCGAATGTTCGTGACATCAAGGAGCCTAGCTTGTCCACTGTTAATCAGTGCCCGTGACTCTTTCTTTGCCCTTTTCCTCCGTTAGTAGACTTTAGTTTTTTTGCCACTGCTTTCTTAAATATGTCTGTTCTGACATGTGGTGACAAAATTGTAAGATGAGGCCCAGTGACCCACGCCCTTGTATAGTCCCCTCCTCTTGAGTGTAGACAGGACCTGTGAAAATGATGGACTATGATTCCTCTGATTTTGTTATATGGTGAAGGTGAAGGGACTTTGCAGAGGTAATTAAAGACCACCTAATCAGTTGACTTTGAGTTAATCAGAGACATTCCTCTGGGTGAGCCTGACCTGATCAGGTGAACTCTTTGAAAGACTTTGGCTTTCCTGAGCTCGGAGACTCTGATTTCCTGCTCTTGAACAAGCAAGTCACCATGAGTTCTGCAGCTGCAAGGAAATGAATTCTGCCAACAACCACATGAGTTTAAAAAAGGACCTTGAGCCTCAGATGACACCACAGCCCTCGTTGACACTTTGATTGCAGCCTTGTGAATCTCTGAGTAGTGGACCCAGTTAAGCTGTGCCCAGACATCATACCCACGGAAACTATGAGATAATAAATGTTTGTTGTTTTAAGTCATTAAGTTTGAGGCAATTTGTTGTACAGCAATAGAAAAGTAATACATAGCTCTTGTCACATAATTTTTGTTTACATTAAGGCAAAGCCTCCCTAAAGGGAACTATGTTTATTTCATCTTCATTTCACCAATATTTAGCAAAATACCTTGTGCATAGTGAATATATAATACATTTTTGTTTAATAAATGACTGATGTTTAATGTTCTGAAAACGAAAAGTATGAAAATACTCATTTTGACCTTTCTGGTACCTTTCCCTATGAACTCTTTGAAATTTCAAATCTCAACTTGTCTGGCAAAATTTATAAAGTACTTTCAGTTTTCAAAATTCTTTCATATACATATTTTGGAGCTCTGCTCATACTACCCATGGCAAAGGTGCCAGATCCTTTGGGGCCTTGACAACTTTAAGACACATCTCCAGGCCATGCTTTACTTCTATAGCATGGCTCCCTCAAATTAATGGAGCAGATAGATCTTCACTGAAAGCCAAGATTCTGGTCTGAAATTACCAAATTGGTATTAGGTGCTTATGATGGAAAACTAAAGGAAATTTAAACCTTGAACATAAAGTTCTTAGTCTTAAAAAAAAGGGAGAACACAGTGAACATATATAAGCCCACCATGCTAAATTTTACAGATATTAATGTTTAATGCTTAATCTCTCTATATACTAGCTCAGGAACCATCGAATGAATTAATATTTTCAATGTACCTAAAGATACTTTTTGACTAAAGATGTTAGGAAAATACAAGGACTTCAGCCTCTAATAAGATATGACTGAATTGTCTAAATTATGGGGAATGTTAAATAAATAAAAATATACACCAAATGAGAGTACAGAAATTCTAAGAAAATAACACAAATGTGGTTTTACATGGAGAGACTTTTTATTTTGAAAGTTATTTACCAAAATCTATTGCTGGAAATGAGTTAAAATTTTTTGTATCTGTTATTTTTACTCTCTTGCTTGAAGAGGAGAAAATTGAACATCTAATTGTACAGATGATAGAAAAGAGAGTAAAAAAGGAATCCTTTTAGTAAATACAGTGAAATTGTACCCAGAAACTAGAACCTTGGATATAGCAAGTTCCACGTGTGACTCTTACTTAATTTTAATGAGTATATTTTAAATTGCACTTTGATAAATTACTGTGGCTATGATTCCAGGATTAACTACATAGAAAATAATTGTCTTATCTGTATAGATCTGTTGAAGCTTCATACCCCTGGGTGTGAATGCAATGCTGAGATCAGAGATAAAAGTCTCAAAAGAAAAAAAAAAGCTATTTTGTAAGTGAGAGATAAAAAGTTATTATAGGCGAACCCTTTCTCATGTCAATTTCTTAAATGTGAAAAATATCCAATGAACCCATTAAATACATTTTGACAGACTAACAGCAGGAGGCTTGTTGACCTTTCACCTCATATTGATTTCCCCGTCAGTCGTTGTCCTTGGTGATTTCCACTTTTCCTGCATATATTTTGCCTCCCAGTCCATTCTCCACATGCTACTTCTATAATCATTTGCAATAGAAATCCACACGGAGCCCTGAGATGCACCAACCCTTCAGGAGAACCTTGAACATAAAGCAGCCACATAACTCACATCTATCAATAAGTTCCTCAATCAGAAAGTATTTCTATAAAACACAGATACCCTTGGCATCTCAATAATGCAGCTGAGCAGATAAACACCTGAGGTGGGGGGTGCATGTGAGGTGTAAACATGCTTTCAAATAATCTGTATCTGTTCCCTGCAAATTAGAATTAAACTTCTAGAGGAGCATAGGTCAAAATGAAATATTTTGGGCCCTGTGAAAATAACGTTAAAATTTTGCATCGTTGTTAGTTTTTGTGTTATCTTGTGTTTGTGGTTGTTGGCCTTTGAATGTCTCCAACATGTGGCTACCTTTCTCTGGTTTCCCTCCAGGCAGCGATTTTAAAACAGGGCTCATTGCTATCTCCCTCCAAAAAAGCAAAACTGTTCTGCATAGCATTAATGAGCATTTAGGTTTGGTTGAAGATTTATTTTGGAGAAGAAAGCATAGCACACGTTTACATCAGAAGAAACTAATACAAATCCTGAGGCATTTGTGTTCTTCTTCAGGTCCCTATTTAGCTGCCAGTCAAAAGGGTCTTGTCTCCCCCTTCCTTTCACTAGTGCAGTGCCCACGACTTCCTCATGTCTGCTTCCTGGCTTGTAGGGATTCTCCCAGCTTCTTTCTATTATCTCCGACCTCTTTTTATACAGACTGCCTTAGCTCAATTCAGCTCCAGGCTGTCATGCCACCCTGCCTTATCCGCTGCCAAATAAAGGAATTCCAATTACCAACAGATGCCTACTTTCTCAGTACGTTAAGAGTAAGGATTTCACCATCCAAATATTTTCCTGTTACATAAAGTTAGGAATCATGGAGAGATTGAAGTAATTCAGCCTTAATGCAAATTTTTTTTTTAAAAAGGATGGAAGGTATTTTTATATAGTCTTAATCAATTTCCTTTCCCATTTCTTCAGTAACCCAAAGTTTTCCTTTTCTCCATAGATATCTGTTATGGACTGAATGTTTATGTCCCCCCAAATTCATATTTCTAAGCCCTGACCTCCCCTGTATTTGGAGACAGGCCTGTGAAGAGGTCATAAGGGTTAAATGAGGTTATAAGGGTGGGGCCCTTTCTGATAGGATTGGTGTCATTATAAGAAGAGGAAGAGAGACCAGAGGTTCCCTCCCCCACCTTCCACCACCAATTTTATGAGGACATTACAAGAAGGTGGCCGGATATTTGAAAGTCACGAAGAGAGCTCACCAGAAACCAAATTGACGGGTGATAGGTCGGCCGGTAAAGGAATATGCACGGTCAGACAAGTTAAGAAAGTTTAAGAAAGTCTATTTTATTCACAGAAAGTCTATTGGGATGAACAAAGATGGTACAGCCCGGGCTGTGCGTCTAAAGGAGACCACAGCCCCGAGGGAGGGGTGAGGAGGATTATATAGGGGCGGTGCTGACAGGGTAGCATTGTCGGAACAGAAAATGCTCACTGCCTGTAAGCCAGTAGCTGTTCTGTGGCATTTTCTGTTATTGCAAGTTTGGCTCTGTCTGCAGGTGCAGGCCAACAGACATTTTGTTGTTTTCTTGCAGACATGGCTCTGTCTGTAAATCAAGGTCTCTGAGACTTAACATTCAGAGACCTAACATTAAGTCAAGGTCTCTAACATTCAGAAACCTAACAATGGGCACCTTGATCATGAACTTCCAGCCTCCAAAACGGTGGGAAAATACATTTCTGTTGTTTAAGCCTTCCAGTCAATTGTATTTTATTATGGCAGCCATCTCAGAATAATACAACCTTGTACCTCATGATGTCCCCATTCACTCTTAGCAGACAGACTGGCCTCTAGCTTCACTGAGAAAACGGAGGTCTTTAAGTATTAATTCTTTCTACAACTTCCTTCACCTACCTCTACTTCCACCTATTTTTTCCTGCTTCTCCCATATCAGTGGAAGAGTTGACAGCATGCCTGTTCAAGGCTCATTCTTCTACTCTGTGCCGGGATCCATCCCCTCTCACCTCCTTTGAGCTAATAGCACTCCCCTGCTGAAAACCCTTCCATGCTTGTACCTTAAATAAAACCCAAACTCCTTACCTCAAAGTGCCATTTGACCTGACCCCTCCAGCCTATATCTCTGATCTCGTCTCCCACTACAATGCAGTTCCTGCATCACTGTGGCTTCTTTCTGTTTCACACCAAGCTCACACCACCCTAGATGCACACACCAGCTGTTTGTTCCATCTAGAATGATCTTGCCCCAGAGAACCTATGCCTAGTTCCCATTTTCATTCAAGTCTCAGCTCAAATGTCAATCCTCAGAAAGGACTTCGCTGAATACTCAATATAAAGCTATCCTGCAATAAGAAAAAATGTAAAAAGGAGACCTTTCATTTTCTGTTATGTCACGACTTAAAATGACTGTATCTATTCTCTTTGTCTATTGGGTGCCTTCCCCCTACAGACTATAATCTCCATGAGAGCAGGGGCTTTTCTTGTTTCACTTCTATGTCCCCAATGTTTTAAGATAATGCCTGGTACACAGTATCACTTCTAAACACCATCTAATGTGATCATCCCTGTGGCTGTTTTTCCTCAGCATGGAAACATGTTCAGATATTATCCATTCAAAGAGCAAAAGTTCCCATCTGGCCACGCATCTCCCATTAGTTAGCTACATATCAATTTCCTTCCTTCAGAGTTACGCGTGTTTCTTTTAAGGAGGACCCTAAACCGTCTATTTCCACCTCCTCCGTATCCTTTCACTCTACTTCACTGTAATCTGACTTTGTTACCCATCCACCCATACCATTGCCTTTTACTGAGATTATAAGTGACCACCAGATTGCCACATTCAGTAGACACTGTTCTTTCTTTATCTTACTTGACCATCTGTCATTGTGTCATGTTTGGTTGACTGTCCCCTTTTTCCTGAAACTCTTTCCTTCTTCAACTTTCATAAAGCCACATTCTCCTAGTATTTCTCTTTTTTTCACCTTTTCTTTATGGATTTTTTTCTTGCCTACATGAGTTTCTCTTCTTCCACACTCTCTGGGGGTTGCAACTCTAGTGCTTCTAGGGGTCCAGCAGGATATACACAGGTTTGAAGGAGCTGTGAGTGATTAATAGGGGTGGGCGGGACTGTGAGGGAGTGCAGAGTGCTCCCTCCCCCTTGCAGAAAGCATTCAAATCCAAGTTGTTAAAAATGTTGTGGTAGCCAAACAAACTGTATCTGTGGGCAAATGGGGACCAGGAACTTGTAGCCTGTGCATGAAATGTTGGGGTCCTTGGGGCTTTTCCTTGGACCTCTACTTTTTACTTCATGTACTCTAATTTGGTAGCCTCACTCATAACTATAACTTCAACCACTGAAGTTGATTTCACTGATTCTGAGTCTCTGTTTCACCAGTCCTATATAGCATGGGTGTTAAGACACAGGTAGAGGGTCAGATAGACTTGAATTTCAGTCCCTGCTAAGCCATTTACCAGCTCTGTGACCTTGGACCAATAAGTTCACTCTCTGAGCCTCAGTTTTCTTATATGTAAACTGAGAATAATAATAGTCATTCTTATAAGAGATTTTAGAAAATGAAGTTGATACATGGAAACGCTTGCTTAGCACAGTATCTACCACATAGTAAGTGCTCAATGAAAGTTAGCTCTTTGGATGAACATCTCTATGGAGAAGGGCAGTAGACACCCCAAATCCAACATTGCTAAGCTAAACACTTCATTTTTCTTGCACAGCTTGGTCCTTTTGTTGCAAACACCACCTTTTACACAGGCATCCAGGCCAGAAGCCAGGAATCATTCTAGACTCCTCCTTCTCCACCTCTGCTCCCTCCCCAAACACTGTCCAAAAATCCACCACTATAGCCTCCAAGAGACCGAGACCTTTAGCTTCTCTTATATCTTATTTAGTCCATGTTCTTTCCTTCAATTCTACCCATGTCTTAATCTAGCCATTTTCAGTTATCTTTTGGATTATTGTCATCGCCTCTTAGCTGAACTCTCAGCCTCAGTATCTTGACCTCCTTCAATCCATTGTCTATACCCTTGTCAAAGACATCTTTCTAAAATGAAAGTTTAATCATGTCACTTCTCTGCTTGGAGACATCCCAAGTCTCTCTCCCACCTAAGTAATAAATAACAAATTTCTGATCTGGCCCTTGCCTTCACTTGGAGTACTACTTTCCATTGTTCTTCAGCCTGAGCTCTTTACTTTAGCTATTCCCAATGATTTTGACCTCCATGTAGCAGGTTTCACTTTTTTAGGGATGCCCTTCTCTTCCTTTCAGGCTAATCTCTTACCGTGTTTCCCTGAAAATAAGACCGGGTCTTATACCATATTTCCCCTTAAATAAGACCAGGTCTTATATTAATTTTTGCTTCAAAAGACGCATGAGAGTGTATTTTCAGGGCATGTCTTATTTTTTTCACGTACAACAATCTACATTTATTCAAATACAGTCATGCCATCTTCTTCTGGAACATCATCATAACGTACTAAATCCATCATAACATACGTCATAACGTACTAGATCCATGTCACAGCGTCCATCTGCTGACAATCTTAACTGGGGCTTATTTTCAGGGTAGATCTTATTTTGGGGGAAACACGATACCTATCTCGGTTCAAGCATTATTGCTTCGGACACCTTTCCTGGCATGCTAGCCTCATCTCGCCTCAAGGATGCTTAGTGAACAGGGCTGTTTCAATTATGATAGATTTGGAAACAGAGGGAAAAATTAACATTATTTGGAGGATATAAAGGGCTAACGACTTGACTTAAGAGAGTTGACAGAGAGTGAGAAAAATGAAGTCAGTGAATAATATGCAAGCAAAAAGGAAAATCTAACTGCGTGATTTTATTTTTAAATACTTGTCACTTGGGAAAAAGTACATGAACAATACAGTTTTCAAGCTAATGATCACATTGTGTCTAAATCATATTTGAGTAAAATGATATGCTAGGATGACATGCAAATACTTACAAATGACTCACTTGTATGCTTCACAGCATAGATTTTGCCTGGGGACTGAGGGAAGTTTATCAGAGTAAGCTATAGAAGAAAATTAGATAATAAAAATTCAAAAGAGTTAGCTAGGTTGATTATTTAAATTAGTTAAAATATCTTTGTGTTAAAAGCAAGCTGAAATCTAAGAAATGAAGAAAATACATACTACCATTTTAACATTTAATATGGATTTAACTCAACTGTATAATTAAAAATATGTTTAAATTTACTCAAGATTTCTCATGGGCTCAAGCAAGTTGTTACTACATCTGTAAAATTCTACCTATACATTTTGATCTTTTATATATGTTTGTGGATGTATACAGACTTAGATATAATCAACACATATTTATATGAATGCAAAACAATACATTTTAGCATTTTTCTGTATTTTAAGAAAATGCTATGCCTACTAGCACAGTGTTTTTCAAACTATGGGTCTCCACCTATTAGTGCCTCAAAAAGTCAACTTAGTGGTTTTTGATTAGAACTTTTATATGTTAAAAAAAAATAGAATAGATTAGAAAACATCAGAGTAACACATAGTAAAGGAAGCATTGCTTTTTCAAATGTGGGTCATGGGCAATATGTTTGAAGAGCACTGCCTTAGAAAGGCTCAGGGAGAGAACAGATGTAGACCACCTGGCCTCGGAGGTCTCTTACTCCTCATCCAGTGTTGGAAGCTGCTTGGAAATACCTGGCCTCTGTCAAGTGCATACATGACACTCTTAATGACACCACAGCATTTCCCCACTTCCATCTGGGGGTACGGTGTAAAGGCACACTTTGATTCTCCTGGAAAACTGGAATACCTTTCACCACTTAGCAAAGAAGATTTTATAATCTTTCTTCCTCTTTTAGTTACCAGCAAGTTAAATTCAGCATAGCATTCAGTTTCTCACAGCCACTGACCTTTTTATCTTTCCCCTGATTGTCGTCACTGATTTTCTTTCTGCCAATCACAATACCTTATTTAATTCCTGGGTTTTCTGTCTTCAATTAAGTAGTTTTTATACCTGTGATTATATTATAAGCTCCTCAATATCTTTTTGGAGCTTAGTGCCTCTAAATAACTCATAAAATGGGGAAATACTCTCTATCTTCAACTTATTGGCTACTCTGAAAAACCATGAAAGTAGCCATGGACAAAAAAATTAGGATAACCTCTCTTATTGTTAGAGATGATTTGTAGTAAAATATACAGGTGTAACTTTGGGAAGAATGATGGGAAGAATGCTTATTCCTTTAACCTACACACATGTCAGTTGGTGTAATTACATTGCAGTTGTCAAAAAATTGGACAATTTTAGCTGAAAGAACTGTCAAAAAGGGACAGTCTGAATTTTATTCCAGTGCTAGAGGGTCTCTCTCATCTCACCAGTTTGTATAGCAGTTAAATAAAAGCCAAATTAATTACTTTTCTTTGCGTTTTATTTAAAAAAACAACAACAAAAATAAAACAACAACTTATAATGCATCTGCCATGAAAATTCAAAGAGGAGATGGCTGTGAGACTTGCAAATTACCTTGTGATCTTTAAGGATGTTAGATCTTACATATATATTAGGTAGCCCGGGGATACCCTTCACTTCTAACAGTAATTTTGAATAGTAGCTTATTATACAGAACCATAAACCAAGGGGCATGTTTACCACACTCTTGCCTCCTTCTTCTCACCACCAGACCTTCATGAAAATGATTACCAGGCCTGAATTGATTATCAAGTCTGAAAGCATCGCGTCTTCATGGAAATAGTGGAGGTGGATATTTCCAGATTTGTATTTTAATCAGAAGGTAGTAGAATCTGAGCTAGTCCTAAGGGGTTTGTTAAGCCACAACTACAGCTGATATCTTGGTCCATTTTTTTAATTAAGGCTGATAATTATGCAGAATAGTACCCTTTCCCTATTTTTTTAAAAAAAATAATGTAAATGACAAGAAACTGATCTGGGACCACCGTCTCATGACCTGCCTGGGACAGAGGCTTGAGAACACTAACCTGTGTGGAAACAATTAGAGTCCAATTAGCTTTGTATCGTGGCATTGTTTGTAAAAAAAAAAATAAAATAAAATAATCAAAGAAATGTCAAAACGAGACAAGGTAAACATTAATCCTTAATGCAATTACTCTTCTGGGGTAGAATTAGAATCTGGAGCTTCCAAGAGTTTCCATTTTTTCGCTTGCAGAAAGGGAAGTTGTGTTTTGGTTCTTCCAAAGTATCTGTATTCTTAATTCCAGGCCTCTCTGACAGCAGAGAGGAACGTGGTTGAAGAATTCTAAGTGATTTCAGGCAGGCATGTGACTTAATATCTATTACTGCAGGCACGACTGGTCTGATGACAGGATATGTGATCTCTCCGTTCACAGTGTCAGGGAGGACAAGGAGAAATATCCAGTCCCACAGAGGCCAAAGGGACAGAGTTGTTTACTTCATGGAGTTAACTGAGTATGGTTCACAGGGATACGGGGTCACGGGACAGCTTGTGGCCTCAGGGAGGGCTGCTGGCCTTAGCGAATAGAAATACAGGATGCAGGTTAAATTCAAACTTCAGAAAACCAACAGATAGGATTTTAGTAGAAGCATATCCCAAGTGTTGCATTGTATTACAGTTATTCATTGTTTATCTGAAGTCCCAATTTAACTAGGTGTCCTGTGTTTTACTGGCGACCGTATTTGAAGAGGTAAATAGAGTTCCTACCAACGTATTAACCATATTGGCCTTCTTCCCGTCTGGTTATTATGCCAAATATTTCAGGTTGCCATTAAAATATGAGCATCCCCTTGGAGGCACAGAGAGATACCACCTTCACCTTGCCCCCAGCAGAGTGGTTTGTTAGAAGAATGAAGTATTCCTTTGACACCCATGTGTAATTATTCATGTATTGAAAATACTGATAATCCCTGATAACATAGTCCAAAGGGATAGTATTTTAGGGATCTCTAATTCTGAGAAACATTGACGCTTTTTGTTTCAAGATCATTTTGTGAGAGACATTGTAGGGTCAACTCATGCACTATGTTCTACTTATAAACACATGTATAATCTCAAAATATTCATGTTTATGGTACATAAGCATGTATGTATAAGTGCATACAGTCATGTGGTCTGGCTTCTGTTGTTCAGACCATTCATATATTAAAGTTTTAAATTGCTTGATCTTAGGAGAGCTAGCACAGGATTACATTCTTACATTTTAGAAGTTAAGAAAACTGTGAGATTTATTCTGAAAGAGAATTTCTTTTATATTGTTTTTCTCATCATATAATACTTCACAATTTACAGTGTCCAAGAACTTTGCATACGTTATTTTGGCTCATGCTCCCAGGACCCTGGGAGTTAGATAGTATTACCTTCCTTTTAGAGAAGAGGCTAAGCGTCTTGCCTAAGGTCATTGGACAAGGAGGTGACAGAGGCAAGAAAACCCCTCAGGTCTTCTGACCCTGATGCACTGTTTTTTCTGTTAGGTCAAGCTGTGGTCTCAGTATGAGTCTAAAATTTAAACACTGGATATTCTCTGAGAACGTACCACTCTCACGCAGCAAAACGTGTGGGCATTCTTTCCAAGTATCGGAAGACAATAACGGCTGATTAATTGGCATCCCTTCCCCAAATTTTATCTCATTGGAGGTTTCACTTAAGATGTAGTTTGCCACAATTCCTGTACATATCAGAGACCCCTGATGCAATGGTGACCTCCCTACTGCCCATTCTCTGTCTACCATGTGCTCTTCTCTCCCCCTTCACCTTCCTCCCCTGTCTGCTGTACTTTGGTGCCAATTTTATCCTCATAAGCCTTATGAAAATGAAGTGGCAAGGAATGAAGAAAGGGAGGACAGTCAGGAGGAGGAAGATGAGAGAAATTGTGTTTCTTTCTCCTTGTTGCTTGAGGGATGCAGAGGTGCCAGCCAGCTTCTCTAGCTCTGTGTCTTCAGCCCTCATTTTATTTTCTTAGCACCTCTCTTCCTTCCTGTATAGCTTTTCACTCCTGAGCAGCAACCACACACACATCCGAGGGCCCCCAGGGAAATGCCCAAGGCAGTTCAACCCCGCGTGTTTCTTTAAAAATGTTGATTAATATTATTTCATTGATCTACATACTCAAAGATCCTTCATTAGCCTCTGGACAGAGCTTCGTCTTTCTTGGTAAATAAAAAAAGGTGAAAAATGATACATATCATGAGTAATTTTTTATTATTCTATCCTTTGTTTGACATGGCAGAAATCCTTTAATTATTCTCACTCTCCAAATGGTTGTGTTTTCCCTTCAGAGGTAGGTGAGCTGAGGAAAAGCTATTAGATTGAGTTCAGAGCGTATTGTCAGTGGACAATTTTAGAAGGACGTTCTGGTGCAAAAACTATGGATATTAATGGTGTCGAATGAGGAAGGCAAGTGAGGGGTAAATAAAAGGGTAGAACCAGCAGCCATTTCAAGAATAACCCCCTGATACATTTGTCAGTCCCATCCCTCAAGTTCCCATCTTGTCTTCACAGGCCTTTCCAACACTCATTGACAGAATCTCTCCCTTAAAACTAATATTTATTTACTTTTTACTACATGCCAATTATTGAATATAGGATTTGATTTTATACTACTTCAAAGCTAATAATTTAGCCTGTTATTCTTTCATGGATGCTGGCAGAAGACACGAGACTTCTGGGTCAGACGAAGGACTTTATTACTGACAGTGGAGCAAACACTCTGAGTACCGTGTTTGCATCATTTGTTTGCCCCCCAAGTCCCATGAGGGCCATGCAGTGTGAATCCAGATGAGTGCCTGCACCTGCCATTGGTTCCATTAGAGAACACTGGGTTTGAAGAACTTGCTGTTTTATAGCAAGCAGTGATCAAATATGGTCTTTGTTCCAGAAGGAGATATCATCTCATCTCTTAAAGTTGCTTGCTGTAAACACAGTCCTGCAAAGTACCCTTGATAAAGAGCAATCAGGCTTGAGTTGTTGGCATCTCCAGCAAGAAGGTGCAGGGATTCTCAGAGACAGTGGTGGATGCTTCTTCCGACACCAACCACTGTTTTAAGGTCTTTATATTTATTAACTTCTATATTCCCCAGAACAACACTGAGCTAAGCATTTTTATGATCCTTATTTTACACGTGGGAAACTGAGGCAGAATGAGGTCTAAGTAACAGCTATGGTTCTCCTACTGGTAAGATGAAAGGCAGGTCATCTGGCTCCAGAATGTTCCCTTTATCTCAATATGCTGTCATTTTCATTGCCAAGTCAGTAGAGATAAAGCAGATGCTGATCGAGGAGATGTGTTCTCTATCCATTCAGGAAAGAACTCTGAGCCTATGTAGATCCATGTCATGCCTTTTCACAATTTTGTGCTTTGCTTATGCTTTCCATTACCTATAATTCCTCCCCAACCCCCTTTGTTGTTTGGCGAAATTCCGTGTGTGCATTTCCAAAGTTCTACTGATCCCCTGTACATTTTCAACCAAGGATTTTTACTATCTGTACCCTAAAATTTATCAGTACTGTTTTGGGTCCTATTTTTCAAGGGGAGAAAATCATAATTATATTTTTCTGGGCTAAGTCCTAATACATGGCCTTTCATCGATTTTATCATTTTTTCATACTAGCATTGGTTAGTATTAAATTATAACTGAACATGAAGAAATATTTTTTACAATTGTAGATCTGCCATTGAGCAGATATACAGGCAGCGTTTCCTGGGTACTACTAATAAATATCCCCTGGTTTGCATTATAATAGGGGTGTTCTTCTTCTTTTACCATTTTATGCTGCTATTACGGAACCTACAGTTTCATAACTATGTACATTCTTCATTTATGGAATATCATATGCTATGTTATATTATGTTTATGAGTGTGGCTGTATCTCCAACTGGACTTGGACCACTTTAAGAACATGAATCTATCTTATTTAAAAAAAAATTTGGTCTCTCCAGCAACTAGTCCAGGGCTGAGTTCTTAGAATGCACTCAGTAAATGCTTAAGGGATGACTACATGCATAAGTGATTACATTGCTACAAGTCTTGTACTATAACCCTATGTTCTAAATACTTCCTGGGTAAAATGGAGTTTTGGGGAAGTGACTTGGAAACTTATGACCCAGAATAGCATTGTAACTATGGGAAAATATTTTGTGAATTTTCAACAAATGTCAATAATTTTCTTTAGGATAAAACCCATTTTTATGGAATTGTTAACTTGTGGAGGTAAATAACACTTGCATGAAAACTAAGCCTGGTTGTTTAATTCAACATGAAAAATCTAAGTGGGTAAGCTACAGTTTTATTTTCTTCCATATGTTCACCTAGAACACATCGCCAACGTGTTGTACATGTGACACTTGACTTAGAACACCATGTATGACCAACTGACAAACAAAGCCCTTCTCATGTTGAGAACACCCATGTAATTGAACTGCGTTATTTACTACCATCTGTTTTAAAAGCATCTAAAATGTGGACTATTTGCTATTTTGTCTTAAGACTTTCACAGGGAAATTAATCCTTACATCTTGCCTATGAAATATGTAGAGACAAGTAACAAATTATCACACATTGGATCTGATACATACTTACTGTCACTTCCTAAGCTGGTGACAGAGCTAGGGTAGACTGGAGACACCTAGTCTCCTGGGCAATTCCCTGTCACCCTCTTTCCTGGTTGTTGTCCTTAGCTCCCCTTCTACTCTTTCTTGTATTTTGGTCTCTGTCCAACTCATAACCACTGTCTGCTTCCTACTAAACTTGCTTAACCTTTCCCACAATTCCCATCTGCTTCGTACTTCCTGGACCCTGGACCCCGCCTTCATTCTTCTGTTAGTGACTACAATTAAAATTTGGCTAATGGTTTCTGTTGTACCGACAGTAATTGCAAGTCTCAACTCCCCACTGGCATGTGCCTTACCCATGTTGGCATCAGAAATAAAGGGTGAAAGTGCACCCTCTCCACAAGAATGTCTATGACAGCATCTTTACTGGCTTTGTCTAAACGTACCCCTAAAGTGAAATTCTATCCATTATTAACTTTCTGAAAAATCAGTGAAAAGAATAAATCTAGCTGAAATACCAGGGCAGCAGGGAGACATTCAGAGTAAAACAGCAGTCCAGTTAACAACCCCACCACCTCCTGAAACAGGGCAAAAAATAGATACGCAATAGACTGGGAACTCCATATTTTTAGCTTTTAGTAAGATGATATTATACAGTCTCAGGGTATTATTGAAGGAATATGAAAGACATTTTAATAAAATATAGCCATTGCAATGATCATTAATCCATTCAACAAATATTTGAATGATTGCTATGTAGAAGACACAGTATGCCAGAAATATTACATAAAACCTGGATGCCATTCTCAAAGAACTTATGAGAGGTCAGATTTATACATAAGTAGCTTTAACACCAGGCAGAAAGCAATGAGGCAATGTGTATTATAGCGAGAACTATATAATATATAATAAACGTATATGGTTAAATACATATACATGGTTAAATCTATAGGTTTAAATATATATATAGTATATCATATAATGTAATGATTATATATGCTATACATACATAATATCATATATGATTATAACCATGTAATGTAATGATTTGAAATCAAGTTCCTCGATTTGAATTCTAACAATTTAGTTCACTTTGTTCCTCAATTTTCTCTTCTGTAAAAAATATAATGGCAGTCTGCATTTCACTTATGTTTAAAATATTAGATGAAATAATGCATGTTAAATGACATTATTAGTAAGCTAGTTAATTTAACCAAAGATGAACTAATTCATGTTAAAAGACATTATTAATAAACAAACTGGTTAATTTAATCTGCAATTATTGAGCATCGATGAGCCGTCAGATGCTGTGTTAAGTACGGGGAAAATCAAGCTGCATATGACTGTCCCGTCCTTCGAGGAGTTCGGAGTTATTTGGAGAAAATATTTGGGTAGACAAGTGATGCCAGTGCTATCCTAAAAGGTGCAATAAGTAAATAAAAAGCAGTTTGAGAACAGATCACAGATCAGAGGGTCAGACTGCCTGGAGGTTTGAGAAGGCCTCAGAGCCCGTGTGTTGGGCAGAATGTTGATGAGGAGTCCACCAGGCATATGGCCACGGAAAGGGGTTTACTGGGGGCGGGAGCTTCATGTGCAAATGTGGAAAGGTGCAGCCATGCTGGTGTAAGCAGGATTGTGGGGAAGCAGTAAGAAGCAGCATAGTTCAGGTGGGACACACAAGGCACTGGCAAGAGGTAGGAGTGAAATGACAGCTGGGGGCCAGATCATGAGGTGTGTCTTCGTAAGAGACAGTTTGAATTCTATCCTAAAGATAATGAGTGGCTTAAACTTAATGGCTTAAAACAACAGAAATGCATTCTGTTTTATTTCTGAAGGCAAGAAGTCCAAGATCAAGGAGTTGGCTTGAACAAGCTCCCTCCAAGGGCTCTAGGGGAGAAACCATTCTTTCCTCTTAAAGCTTCTGGTGGCTGTACGTTCCTTGCTTTGTGGCTGCATAATCTCTTCACAGGGTAGCTCCTTCTCTATGTCTGTGTCTTCTCTGTGTGTCTCTTATAAGGACACTTATTATTGGATTTAAGGACTGCCTGGATAATCCAGGATGATCTCCTCATTTTGAGATGTTCTAACAGAAAAGTGGTGCCTCACCTCTGTTTTTTTTTTTTTTGTAATAATCACAGGGTACTTCTCCAATATCATAGACAAGTCTTTTACCATCTAGAAATTGTAATATTTTTTCATCGAGAATTTTTTTGGCATGGATTTTGAATTTTTTAAATGTTGCCTGAAAATATGATTTATCTTGATAACTCAGATTTTTGGGGGTCCACTTTAAATTGTGTTCCACAGGTGAGAGCCTTTTTCACCTCACCCTCCTAGTCCCCACTCTAAATATAATTATATTATTTTCCTGTGACAAATTACCACACAATTAGTGGCTTGAATAAAACAACAAAAGTGTATTCTATCACAGAGTCCAAAATCAAAGTGTTGGCAGGGCGACCCTCCACCTGACGTTCAAAAGGAGAATCCTTTTCGTGGCTTCTCCCAGCTGCAGGTGGCTCTTGGCTTCTTTGTCTTGTGGCTGCATAACTCCAGTCTCTGCCTTCCTCTTCACAGGGCTTTCTCCTCTGTATCTGTGTCTTCTCGTCTCTGTCTCTCTTAGAGCACTTGTTAGTTTAGGGATCACTCAGATAATCCAGGATGATCTCCTCATCTCAGGACCTTCCACTTAATCAAATATTGGAAAAAAACACTTTTTTTTTTTTTTTTTTGAAACTAAGGTTACATTCACAGGTTCCATCAATTAAGAAATGGACACTTTTTTGTGGGGAGTGGGGGCACCATTCAACCTACTCTAACAATCCCTTTCCTTATGTAATGTGATTTTGTCCTTACAACAAAATGATGCTTAGGGAGGCTTTTATTTTTATTACTATTTTATAGATGAAGAAACTGGCTCTCAGAGAAGTTAAGTGAATGGTCTTAAGTAATCCAGTCTTCTACATGGCTGAACCAGGAGTCCTGATTTCTGGTACTGTGCCCTTTGAGCTATGGAGATGTTGGAGATATTTTTATCTACAGCCTCCTAACACTCTGAAAAACAATTTGGGAGATAAACTGTTGCTATCCAACCCTAAAGAAAGCCGGTTCTAGAACCCACAGATTTTATTTTCCACTCTTCCCATCTTACAGGGCCTAGTATGTTTCCAAGGTTTGCTCCAAAGTTATGCTAGCATCTCTTTTATTCTGCTTATAAATTGGTGAACAGATAGCTTAACCCACTTCCTGTTCTAAGCCCACAAATAAAAGCTGTGATCTCTTATGACAAAATAGTTCTTCCATATTAAGCAGTGGAAACTCTGTAATATCTTTTCATCTTAAAGGACAAAGAAAGTACAGTGAAATGTATAGTTATCTGACCTGGGACATCTGAGGTCCATATCTCATTAATTGTCTGTTGGATGGGGAGGCAGAATAGCCTTCCTGAAATATTAACAGAGAGTTTGCTCTCCCTTGTGGCTCTAATTCTTAAAATGTAAAAGATACTGTAACCTTTCTGGCCATCTATGTGGCACCGCAGAGAAGTCCACCTGCCTGCATTGATCACTGAGAAGAAATGGAAATAGCCATGGCTAAAATAGTCCAGGGCAGAAAGGGAAATCCATGCTCGGCATTGCAATAGGGCGCCACGCTTATTTAAATTTAAACTGAGGCCTTCGCTGGATAGCCAGCTCTTTCCAGCCTCCGAAACATGGCATTAGTGAAATGTCAGCTTGCGTTAAGATCACCAGTGGCCTTTTCTGTGCACATTCTTCCATGTTTCTGCACAAAGATAGCGGAGCTCTGCCATGCCTCTGCTCTGGAGATCGATCCGCCTTCATGTCTGATATTACCTTACATCGCAGGGGCCAGGCGGGTGTGAGAGAGGGGGCAGAGGGACCGTGTTTACTCACTGAACCTTAACGTAGAGCTTTAGCGAGTGGCCGGGATGCTGTGAGTTGTTGAACTGACTGCAGTTTGGGACCCCTTTTAGGGTTTGCAATGATAAGAGCAGATCTCTGAGGAGTTGAATGTCTGCGTGATCTAAAACCAGGGCAGTCAAGCTGAAGAGGATGTGTGCACTAACCTGTTTGCACTGAATACTCTCCATAAATAATTTACAGCCATGACTGCTAGCTATTATTACAAAAATACTAGATTGCATTTTGACACATGCATCCAGCAGCTTGTAAGTCAACAGATACATTTCACCTAGTGTGTGCAGACCTGGCCGAAGTCACCCATCCTGGTGTGTTTTCCAGCGATGTTATTTAGCACTCCCAAAACGGAGGGAGAAGGGATACCTAATGAAACCTGCACCCTCCATCACACAGCGGACTGTCCTTCTAAGTCCCTGTTTTATTATTCCTTAATAAAGCTTCTGGTTTTCTCTTTCTCCCCTGCGTAACATCTTTGTGAATTTCAAGTCATTTGCATCTAATGTTAAAGTGAAATTGTTTGGATATGAGAAATATTCTTCTTCACTTATTCTAGGGATATCTGCTATGGCACTGCATGATGTTTTCTCTCAGATAAACTTGAACTACGAGAAGCATTTCAGTACTGGTTCATTTTAACACGACCCCTACTCCCCACCCCACCCCTCAAACAGTATGACTTTCTTCAGACTGACATCTTCCCCAAAGATGAGAGCATTGCTTCCGGAAGATGAAACCCTGACTTTTGTAAATTCTCTTCAGAAAGTAGGAAAGCAGTTTCTGCTTTTGTGGTCTCAAGAAAAGTAATAAAGCAACCGAATAAATATGTAAGGAGGGAACCACATTAGAGCTCCTTTGATGGTTGCTAAAGTTACATGACTCTTTCAGGTTTTTGTGTGTTTGTTTGTTTGTTTGTTTTGTTTTTAAGAGAAAGCCCAAGAACATCATTCAGATATTACCCTGTCTTTATGACCAATCAATAGCAGAGTGCAGGGTCTCCCTTATTCTTTGATGAAGTACATTTATATGCAATGAGAAATTGCATGTATATTTAATAAGAAACTCCATTATGTGTACCCATGGTGGGAGAAGGGAAAAACGATGTTTGTGCTGGCTGTGGTAATGCTATAATAAGAAATGTATCTAAAAATTATTTGTTACAGATTTAAAAGGATAATCTTAGGTGGAAAAAAAGGCAGGTAGGAAATGGTGATTCCAGGCAAAGATGGCTTTTAAATATTCACATGCTGTAAGTAGAAAGCATCTGTGAGTGAAGTGTTGATAACATGCAATATTCTCTCAATGGAAACATACCCAGAAATAGTAACAGTACCTTTTGTTAAAGGCTTATTTTTATCGATAAAGGATTATTCAGTAGCAGTAGTCCTGGGAAGGACAGGAAAACATACCGCCCCGTTCATCTGGAAAAAGTCGTTTTGGATCATATAGCATTTTAAATTATTTTAATTTAGCTAAACTATCTGAGTAATCTGTTATAAACTCTTGCAAAACTGAAACTTTAAAAATATCATCAACAAATACCATCTGATAGCGTTAATTCAATTGTAAGAAATATTTTAACAGTGAAATATGTATTTTCTAGGGTTTGATTAGCCAAATATGCTGATTAAGGAAAATCATGACATATGAATAATAGAAGAGAATATCTTCAAATTATTTTTAAAATAAGATAATATTAACTCTGTGAATTTTTATGTGTATGGATTTACCTCAAGTTCTTCTGTTTCTTCCTTGCATCTTGCATTGATCTTTACACTCTGTTTCTAATTCTACCTAACAAAAAAGGCCCTCTTCCCCTTCCTGACTGAGCAGCTTTCTGGATGCTTCCCTTGACTCTGGTTGCCCCATCCTCCCATCAGTCTCTGGTGCAAATGTCACTCTCTAGCCAGCCTCCTCCGATTGGCCTTCCTTAGTCTCTCCCTGCATAGAGATTCACAGGTTCTCCTCCTTTGCCTTCCAGCTTGGCCTTGCCACCTATGTACCAGTACGAGCACCTTGCTGGCTAACTTGCCTGTACCCATGACTTCTGATGAGTCAGTCTTCATCCAGGAGCCCCAGACTTCTTGCAGCTTCTCTTTGGACTAGCCTCTGCATCCGACCAGCATGCAGTGTCCTTCCTCTGCAAAGTCCAGTTCCTAAGTATTTTCAACACTTGCCAGGTCACTTTTTCCATGAAGACTGTCCTGTTCACTTCAGCTCACCCTCATTACTATGTTACATGCACAAGCTTTATTTATTTAGTCTCTGAGCCTTTTAACTATTATTTCATCTGCTTGAAAGAAACCCTTTCCTCTGGTTCTCCTCTCATTCTAGTTCCTTACTTATCCCTTAAGATTCTGTTTGGATAGTTCTTCTGGGATGCCTCTAGTGACTCCCTAAGATAGGGGGATTTAGATACTCAGTGCCTGGTGCCCATGTGTGAGAAGTGTTCAGAGGTCCACAATGAAATGAAAGACAAAGCACATTGTTCTCCCAAGATTAGATGTGAGAAATTTTTAGGATTGCTTTTATTCCAAAATTATACATTTCTTCTTTTTGGGTAGTCAGATTTTATGAAATGAAGGTGATGGTAGAACATTTTTTTAAGGTACTGATTTCCAGTCAGAAAAATGACCACTTATATCTGTCGCCCCATTTTTTTTTTTTTTTTCAATTTTTGGTCCATGAAATCACACATCTGAAAACCACTTCCCTGAAACTGCCATTCTACGTACACTCCTACAATAGCACTTACAGTGCTGTAGTATCGTTATCGATTTATTTGTTGGTCTCTCACTGGGCGGTGAGTACTGGTGTGATATTCATCATAGCGTGCTCTACATCCAGCACCATAAATATTTGAGTGAAGGAAATAGCAGGCAAATGTTTAGCACTTTATTGTACCAGGGGTATTATTCTATTTCCTTTAGCAAATGGTTCTTAATCTGTGTTCTGTGGACTTATAGGCGGTCCATGGAAGGGTTTCAGAGGACCTAAGAACAGCCTAAAATTGTATGCAAAATGTGTGTATACAGCATATATGTACTTTTTTTTTCTGAGTAGAGAATCTACAACATTGTCAAAGAAGTCATAACATTCAAAGATTAATGATCACATTGTAGGAATTACATCATTCACCATGGATTCAGCATTTCCTGAATAACTGAGAATGTACAGGACCCTACACTGACTCTGGAGCTACAAAAATGCATTTAGTGCAGTCTTCCTTTTCAAAGAACTCAATCATAGTCAGGCTGGCCCGATAGAATAGGCAAATACACAGTGCTGGTGGTAAAGACTGCAATAAATGTAGGTAGTGATACAGGAACATGTAGGACACTGCCTGGTGGTGAGAAGGCTACCCAAAAGAGGTGACATTGAAATTGGCCCTTGAAGAATAAAGAATTTATTATGCAGCAAAGGAAAGACATAGGAAAGATATTCTAACTACCCAAATTAGACTCTAAATTGAGCAAAAGCAAGAACAAAAACTACTAAATGTACACACACACACACACACACACACACACACACACACACACACACCTATGCAACATAAACTAACTCCCATGCCCACAATTATTTTTCTTCATTCCTCATAGCATCTAACATAGTTCTAGCCACACTGGACTCGTTTTCCCAAACTTGCGATACTGCAGACTATGGACAAGTCATGCCATAGCATAACAACACATTTAGGTCATCAAAAATACTTTTAAGTGTAGGGGCAACATGAAAATTTCTTCTCCAAATTAGCTGAAATTAAGAATTTACATGGGTTTATTTGAGGCCCGTTCCTACAGATGGCGAGGCAGAGCTATTTGCTTGGAAAAGCAGGATAATATTAAGAAGAGTGAAGACTGAATGGAGCCCCTAAGCGCTATTTGTGTGGATCCCCCTATGCACAGAGTGGAAAGCTGATCTGCTGCCTTTGTGCAAATTACAGTGGGGTGTCTCTTCCTCTGTGTGGATTCAGCGTCATGCCAGGGTGCAGCACACAGCTTGGTGAGCAAAATGTGGGCT
Source organism: Rhinolophus ferrumequinum (assembly GCF_004115265.2). Taxonomy (NCBI): domain Eukaryota; kingdom Metazoa; phylum Chordata; class Mammalia; order Chiroptera; family Rhinolophidae; genus Rhinolophus; species Rhinolophus ferrumequinum. Next base: position 29,455,078 of record NC_046287.1, read on the forward strand.
GGCTTCCAGCCCCATTCACCTCTCAGCTCTGGGCGTCTTGAATTCTCAAAGCCCATAGGTGCAACAAAAACAATACAAATTGTTTACTTTACCTATTTTTAGGATGTGTTGAGATGATCGGCATCGAGCTGATTTGGGGATGGTAAAAAGCTAGAGGAGATCTCAAACCTTCTCCCTCTTCTCAGGTAAAGAGACTGCAAAGCAATGAGCAGCAGTAGCAACTTAAACTCCAGCAATTGCTGCCAAATTTGGTAAGACACTAATCTACTCTGAAACTTGGCATCTTGCAACGTTCTTGTAGGCACAATACATTGTGATACCCAATAAAGAGCTAAACGTGGCACATATTTTAGGATATGAGGCTATAGAGAATAGTAATTCCAAAGGGGAAAAAGAATCATTTGGTTTGTCCACTGTTGGGAATGAAACTTTCAAGGTTAACAGCAGACTATGGATTTCCAATCAGAACAGCATTATATTGAATGAAAAATGGTACTAGCTAGGCTCATAATGTAATACTGTTGGTTTTCTTCAAAGCATTTCAGTTATCTCCTTCTCTAATGAGTCTCAGTAAACACAAAGATCTGTAAAGCAGACATGCCTTTAACTAGTTCAATATATAAGATATATTGAATGTATAATATATAAAATTTATATAAACATATTAAATCAGATTAAAAAACAGTTACCTTGTGATCCAGTACCAGACAGCTAAATGGGAACAGTGTGGGCCTCTGAAAACTACCTCCCTGACATACTTTATGTAGGTCCTTCCATTTCTTTGTGGTGGAAATTCAAAACCTCTGGAAAAACAGTATTCTAACACCGGCCATGATACTGTCCCCAGAGGTCACCCATAAACTGCTCCTACTCCATCGAAGGACGTAGGTGGCTTTCGGGGTGTTCTCTATAACCCCAGTGTTAACATAGGTCATTTTATTATGTTTTCTCTTTGCTATTCTAGAAGACACAAAGTTCTCAGCTTAGAGAATGGGGAAAAGGCATAAATCCGTGTATTTCAAAAGGAGAAGAAAATGCGGATCTGTGAGTTTGGCATCCCCAGACAGACTGTACAGTCTTTGGGTGCAGTATCTTTTACCTGAACCTGAACCTGAACAGGAAGTGCTCAATTCCAAGTGCCTGTCTTGGAAGTGGGGAGAGAAAACTCTGGGGAACAAGATGACTCCTGTATGTCCTAAATAATTTTCCTGGCATACCTAGAAGATAGTCACATTTTTCATAAAAAAAAAAAAATCTGTTTTTTTTTTCCCCAGCACTATTCTTTTCTATATTTTTTAAATAGGTCTTCAGTGACTTGAGATAGAAGTCTGAACCCTCGTTCTCAGGTAGTTCTTAACTCAGGGTTGCAAACTGCATTCACTGCACCTCTTTGCAATTCACCAATGAATCAGTAATAGTGCCTGCCTAATAATGCCGAATGAAGGACTATAGCACAAACATCTCCAGCAGAGAAACCAGAGCCTTCTGTAATATTTGTTAAGCTCTCAGTACATCATGGTTTTCAATATTGGAGGGTCATCAAGAAACACATTTTTCCAAATGTGTGTGAGCAGCAGTCCACCTCTCTCACACCCAGGTATACGCTTAATTCAGCGCCTCTAGCTCCTTTGACCTACAAAGGCATATTGTTTGTGTATTAAGCCTTGGCACACATCACAAACTGCTCTCCACAAAATCAACAAGCGCGAAGACCTACTAGATCCCACTGCCTCAGTTCCTGGATATCTTTATTCAGTTTTTTCATCTCCTTTTCACTTTTCATCTCAATTTCACTCCCACTTTTCGATCTCAGTAGGTGAGCAGTTAGCAGCATTCTGAAATAAGTAGAAACTATTTCAGGTTCCCTAATTCTCTGTGGGTGGCCCAAGAGGACTGTGTTAGTAGATGCAACCCACCCTTACTTGCGACCAAATTCAGAGCCACAGACATGGCCTTGATCCTCCAGAGGCATATGTGATGGATCACTACTCTAGTAGTCCGCTCAGCCATCCATCTCTGTAAGAAAACGACGATGATAGCTGGAGAGCGAGAAGCTGACATCAGCAGAAATGACCACAAGAGTCAGGTGAAAAGGCAGCAGAGAAGGGGAATTTGTTTTTACTCTATTCTCTGAGGCCTTTTGTGAATGAGAGCAATTCTAGTCACTTTGGTCCAGATGCTTTGCAGATCCTTCAGTGTAAAGAAAATGGCATCTGTCTCTAGGTGTAGATAGACATAAAAGTTTAGCCGAGCTGGTAGGTCAAGAATATTGATTATCTAATTTTCCTCAGATTCTGAAAGATGGGAACTTAAACTAAGGCAAACTAAATCCACACCATCCATTGGATGCTTGGGTCTAGTTTATGGATTGGAACAATTATTATTGAAAAAATTTCCACTGCACCTACAACAAAGTCAATGAAAGTAACACAGTTCTTACTGTCTGGAATATACAACCTTGATATAATTTTGCTTTGAACATAAAGTCAATGTACAAATAAATATGGGTAACAGTTCTGGATAATTTATATGGTTTATAACAGAGCTCCTTTGTAGGCAAGAGTTTATCTCAGAAGTGCAATTCTATGATGAGTACAAATCCAAATGCGGTCAGTAGTACTCAGCACAGATTATCCTGTTATGTCACTTAACATCATTTATTAACAGCAGCAGTATGCACATTATACACTTTTTATATTATTGCAGCGGGTTTAATACTGTACCCCAAAATATATATCTGCCTGGAACTTCAGAATGTGGCCTTATTTGGAATAAGGGTCTTTGCAGATGTAATTAATGGAAAGATCTTGAGATGAGACCATCCTGGATTATAATAGGCCGCAAATATCTTCTCTATCTACATCTCCCTATAAGTGAATATTGATCATATAATAAAATAATAATATCATGTATAATTTTACATAAACATAGACTCAAAAATATATAATGGATGTTTTACTTCCCATCATGCAGCTCTTTCTTCAGATGTTACCTACTCAGATGTCTCTCCTGGCTAAAATAGTTCCTCCTCTCGTCCTAGCATCACTCTCTACACGAACAGAGGACTCTGGTGCTCATCTCCACCTCATCTCCACACCCCAAGTCTGAAGTTTCTCTGGCTGGATTTGTTCAAGAACTAAACTTTCCATTTTTCTCTTGAGATGGTGGAGGAGAGTGATTTCATTTCACAGGGAAGGGAGTAGCCACCAGGGCAGTAACTCCTCTGTCTATTGGTCTCTCAGCCAATCTTGATGTTTTTCACCCAAGTCTCACCTCCACATCCCTCAGTATTTGGTGTCCTCAGAGCATGTTATGCTGGACAAATTGATTTGTTACTTTTTCATGTCTGTCTGTCTGTATGCATGTATGTTATGTATTAATCATGGATTTTTAAAAGGTTTCTTTCCATCTCTACATGCACTTTAGGTATTTTCTTCTTTCTGTTTTTCAAAAATTTCTTCAAATCTCCTGTCCTCCACTGCCTCTTCTTCCATTCTATTTGTCTTTGTGAATCTATACCTTCTTAAAATACCATTACTGACACATTAGGTCTGTTCTACAAAGGAGAGAAAATAAGAATATATAGTCAATCTGTCATTTTTCTCCCATTCACCCTTTCTTTGTGATATCTGTGACACATTGAACAACTAGGCAACTCAATTCAACAAGAGGATCTTGAGTTTAGAGTTAAACCTACCTGTTTCAAATTTCAGCTTTGTTCCTTAGTGAGTGTGTGATTTTCTGCATGTCACTCAGCTGTCCTACCATGTTCAGCAGAGATGCCTAGAAAATGTTGACTGAAAAGCATCCATCGAATTGGGTAATTAGAAGGTCATTGGTGAGCTTCACCAGAGTAGTTTCCATAGAGTGATAAGGGCAAAAGCCAGGCTGCACTGGGATTTATCCATTAATTATGCTCCCGTCTGCTGTGCACAGCTCCTCCAACACAGTTTCTATCAAAGCTGTGAGCTACCCACACCTTTTGGTCTCTGCTTACTTTGCCAGCTGCTTTAGCGCTTCAAATGTGCTGCCACGTGTATGCATGCTTTTCCTTCAAGGCTCATATAAGCCAGCTGTTGCAACAAGCTTCAAAATGCTCCCTGCAAACTGGCAGGAGTCTGAATGCACTCAGAGCTCCAAAGGGACCAGGTACAAGCGGTGTAGCAGGAAAATTGCTTAGGGAAAGCAATGTGAAAAAGAAGGTCTAGAGAAGGAGCAGTTCAGCACAGAAAAAAATGGCCTCCTGCCAATAATATACTCAGAGAAAAAAAATGGCAGCTAGAGCAAGTATGAAGAAGCCTCTCTTAGTCTTTTTTGGTGTGCTAGGCTACCAAACCTGATGTAATTAGCTCAGGTCTTCCATCATAACTCTAGCCCAAATGGACAAGCTGTGTCTCCAATGCAAGGCAGAAATAAAGTGGATCGCTTTGGATTACTTGTAACTCTTCGGCAGCAGGCGATCTCTTCTTAGACAGAAGTGTGTTCTGACCTTCAGAGGAAGAAATTCTGTCAGGGACCATTTCAGGAAGGCTTAGATTACGAAGTTTTACAAACAGTCCCAGAGCTCCTTTCTCGGGCCCTAAGTTCTAGTCAGTGTTTTGTTACCTCAATTGCAATGTTGTTTGTTTGTTTGGTGGTTTTACTACACAACCCATTTTCATAAACTGTTGCCCAGCTGCACACACTGGTGGAAAACTAGCTGAAACAAAAATGCCATTACTTATTCTGTTCAAAAAAGAATGTAAAATTCGGGAGACTGGGGAATAGTAAAATGAGAGCCTGAAAAAATACTTTTCAGCATAGAAGTTCCATGCCAATTTTAAGATCTTTGTACTGAGGAATAATTCTATAAATCTATTTTACTTATAGAGCAGACTCATATATAATGTGATCTAATTGAAGCTGATTCTACTGACTTTTAAAAATAATTCTTAATATTGCTTATACAATTCTTCTCGAATGTGCTCGTTTTAATCATCAGTCAGCATTTTATTATCTTATAATCCTTAATTGATTGACGTTTAATCACAGTCTTTGTATTTTACTATCCCTTGTCTCATAAGAGGCAATTTTCTCTTTACTGTAGTTTAACAGCTGATGAAAAAGATTTAAGGAAACCTATAAACTTAAGATTGGTTAATGGTCCCTTATAAAAGAATATTACACTTCTAGGATCCATTGCACAGATGTGATACTCAATCGTAGAAATGTGCATGGGGTTTATTAAATTACAGCACAAATCTTCAGTCTTCTGACTTATTGTCCATGTTGGTATTGTTAGGCAAATGGGGAGACACATTATTGCTTCCAGTTGTTCACATTACTGTGGTGTAATGCAGGCGGAGACAGCTGGCACAGCGCTGGAGGCAACGCACAGCCGCAGCAGCTGCCGAGAACGGGGCCCCAGTGCAGGTCCAGCTCCGCTGAGTCAGTGCTGGCAGCTCATCGAAGGTGTCCAGGACAGGGAAAATAAATAAGCAAACCGAGCGGATTGTCAGAGAGGGTGGAAGGCAGGGACAGAGAGAGAGAGAGAGAGAGAGAGTGCCTTATATATAAAACTGCTTTTCTGGATTGTTTCTGGATTTTAGGACTTCTTGCATGCCCTGAGTACCTTTGCAGAACTATTGCTTAAAAATAGCCTCTGGACTTTGTTTTCCTGCTTGCCCATGGTTCTGTTTGGGGCTATTATTCACCCAAGTCAAGAAAATGTGGGGCTTTTTGTTTGATTTTTGTACTTGTGGTACTGCTATATTTGAAGGCAAGGGAAGATGATGTGGCAGTCGGAACACCTTGGATTTGGGGATGAAAAGCCCCATCTCAACATTAATTATCTCTGTGATAGTGAGTATCAAGTGTAACTTCCCAGAGTCTCATTTTTCTCTTCTGAGATGGAGATAATATCTATCCTTTAAGGATTCAAGGTAATAGATGTAAGTACCTAGCACAGCGTGTTGGAGTCATTAAGTTCACAGGAACTGATAGATCTTTTATTATTGTTGGAATTGTGATTTTTATATAATAAAACCAAAGTTCATTACAGCTTGAATAGGGACTTCGGTGAAGATTTCCGCCATCCATATGGTTAAAAATCATCTCTGTCCAAAGTTCCACCTAAGGTCAGAAGATCACGGTGGCGGTAGATCAGCTTCTTGAGTCACACGTGGATTTACATCTGTTTGACTTCTGGCAAGTTTACATTTTCTCCAAGACTCAGTTTCTTCACCTGTAGAACAGGACTAATAATGTTACTTACCTAATAAGATTGTTCTGAAGATTAATTTCATGTATGTAAGTATATCATTTAGCATAGTACCTGCCAAACAAGAAGCACTTAATAAATGTGAGTGAGTATTCTTATGGTGATAAATCTTAGTTTATGAATTCGATTCCCAAAGTAAGATGGCTAAACTTTGTTCCTTTATGTCTCTCATTGTAAGTTTTCTATTGTATTGTCCAAGGCCTAGTTCTGTTTAAAATCACCTTTCTAGATGCCCTCTTCTTAGGCTTTTCTTCAGTTTGGCCTGAAATTTTTAGCGAATTTTAGAAAAAAAAATGAGGCTATTATTGTCTGATAAATACTCATTCATCCAATATTTATTAACTGAATGGCTGCTATTGTCCAGAAACAGTGTTGGGGTCTTAGGACACAGAAATGAATATGACAAAACCCCTTCTCTCAAAGAATGTGTTGCTTGGTAGGGGGAGGTGTCCATGTGATTAAATTAATGCTGCAAAATCCCATTGTTTGAGAGGTGCTTAGATAGGATTTGATAGGGTCCAAAAATGAGGTTCAGACCTCCATGGGTTGGGGCGGAGGACCAGAAAATTCACATATTTGGTCAACATTTATAAGTGCCTACTATGTGCTAGACACTGGAGGTAGAAAAATGGTATGAAGATGAATGAACAGGATGCCTATTTTCTGCATTCCTCCTTTAGGAGGGTCTTTGTTCCCACCATCCCATCAATAAAAGGTTCCCTTTGACTCCCCGTTGCCCAAGCGAACAGCAGATGTAAATGATAAAATTGAGCACTCCTTCCTTCTTAGAACTCTTTCTTTTCTAGAATTTTCATACCATTTTTTCTACCTCCAGGGTCTAGCACATAGTAGGCACTTAATAAATGTTGACCAAATATATGAATTTTCTGGTACTCCACCCCAACCCATGTAGGTCTGAACCTCACTTTTGGACCGCATCATGTCCTATATAAGCACCTCCCATACAATGACATTTTGATGGGCAGTATTTCTCAGTTTCCTCCACAGCCTCTTTTCCACTTCTAAATGATTGAGTACCGTAGCACAGCACTTACCAATATTTGAAGTGATCTGTTCCTTTATTTGTTTACTTGTTTACTAGTTGCTCCCTTTACCCCTCTATTCCTTGTATTTAGGATATTGCCTTGTATTTAGGCATATAAGTGCTCAATAAATATTGGTTGAATTTATGAAAACAAAGGGAGTTCACTGTTGAGGAGTCAGTTACAAATAAATGCAGTAAGTTGCAGATACTCAGGGAAGTTTCCTGAGTTGAGGCTGGCACTAAATGGCTGAATAAAGGAGTAGGTGTGGAGCTTGGATTTGCAGTCCAAGGGGGCATGAGGGAGGTATGAGCCAGAGAGGGTGGAAGGCAGGGACAGAGAGAGAGAGAGAGAGAGAGAGAGTGCCTTTGCCAATATCACCACGCATGAGCCAACATGGCCCAGAAGGGAGAATGCAAGAAAGTAGGGGTTGCAGCTGAGCAGGCCACATAATTTCTTATTTTAAATTATTCTTTTACTCTCATACTGTTTTTCAATCTATTTCTAGTGATCTCCATTGACATTATAAGAGGTAGATGCCATCATAAGTTAACTGGCATATGTCGTGAACAGCTTTGAGCTGTTTGTGTAAATCTCCACCGCCAATATGTATTCAGATGTTTGCAAATGCATGTGACAGCTTTCGTTCTTTTCCCTTCTCTCCTAGCCAGTCACTGCTCTCTCTGCAGAAGAGAAGGTGATGGCAAAGACCTTTGGGCATTCACTCTACTCCTTTCTGTTGCCCAGCAAACATTTCACCTCTAAACTAGACCATCTGTCTTTGTGGTTTAAGGATGAGGATCCGAAATGAAAGAGGTAAAAACAACTTGGCTGATTCAGTCATTTTGTCTGAAAGATCAATCAGCTCCCTATGAGAAATTTTCTGGGATGGGAACCAAAGTAGCTGACATCCAAAAGCTGCATCTCTACTACTGGCTCTAACGGTGATGTTCCATTAGCTGTCAGCAGTAATCACACTTACATACTCCTTCCAGGCCTCCAGCTAGGACGGGACGCCATTACACTCTCCCTGTCTAGTCGCAAAGCACTCGACGACAAACATACAAACAGACTCAGCTGAGTGGTGCTGTGAGCATGTCCCTGGCACAGGGACCTCTCCAGCCGGTGTACACTCACTCCTTATACCGCCCTTGGCACAGGCCATTGGGACCCATAATTGGGCACCCCTGTGAGGAATTTGTCTCCCCTCAGGTCTGCAATCCCCACCTCAGGACAAAGGGATCGCTCAGTTAACTAATGACAGGGGTGTCTGCTATCTCTGCTTCTGTTTAGATGGTCAGCTAAGATTCTGAAAGAAAACTACCTTGTGTTACCTTTTCAAGGAATGTACTGGTTTAAAAAACACACATACGCATGCACACAAAGTTAGATTCTGATACCTTTTGCCTCTTGCCTTTAAATATTTCAGGGACTAGAGAAGTATTCATTCATAATGAACCCCCTCAAGGAAGCATAGAGAAGCTCAGAACATATTGGGTTAACTATTTTTTCCTTAGGCTTTTGATTTATGGAATGTATCTCCACTCCTCATTTTCAAATGAGAGTGGCTATGGCTTTGCACTGAGCCTTGAGCATTAATACCTTATTAAAAAGGACTCCCAGGTGCCCCTGGGCTCAAAGAGGGCCTGAGGCCACGATAATTAAAATATAGCCTTGAACAACAAGGCCATATAATATGTGGCCATGGGACGAGAGATTATCAATTTATTTTAATTACAGAAAAACGGTACACACTTGCAAAATAAAAAATTGCCTTCGGACCCACATTTTATTGAATGGATAGCTATCAAAGGGGTTAATTTTCATCTGGAAAACTCCTATTCATTCTTCAATACCCTTTTCTGTTTGTGAAGAAACAGTTCTCATTTTTGAAGCCTTGCCAAGACAGAGTTTATTACTTTTTCATGTTTACTCCTATTAAACTTTGTTTATAAGTTTCTTTGGCAATATTACCAAGCATGCAAAATAATCTCCCTCTTTCTTTAAACGTGCTTTCCCATTTGTTGTGAAAGAAGCAAAACAAATGGGAAATTTTTCACTTTCTCATCTTTGATCGACACTTGAAAATAGAGAACAATTTCTTTATGAAGAACCATCCAAGGGTAATGATTACTGGGGATATAAAAAGAAGTGGTGGGGACTGTAAAGAAATGGAGAAGACCTGACCCAACAAAAAATAGCAGCTGTTACTTGTATCAAACTGTTGCTGTGGAGAAATGTGGGTAAAGTGTGACAAATCATCCATTTCTTTAAGAAAAGTTAAAAATAAGAGTTTTTTGAAGTCCAAATTGCTATTCATTAAGTGTTGGCTCAAGCACATTTTTGTCATTCTGTGCTAACCAAATACAGCCCATCTGCAAGTACAATTTGGCCTGTAAGCTGCCCATTTTCAGGCCCTAATTTTCTCTTTTCTATCTCCACACTTGCTCAGTCCTCTTCATCACCAGCATCATGTGTTGGTGCCACGGATAAGACAGGAGGGAGGGTGCCTAGGAAAGAGAGTATCCCCAGGTGCCCAAGTCTATCCAGCCATTGTAATTCTTGGGATCAGTCTGGTCTTCCCCATCTCCCTGACCTCTGCATAAACTGTTTCTTCTGCCTGCGAAAATCTTCCCAACTTTGTCTACGTCCTGTTCATGAGACAAGGTCCAGATTCTCCAGAGAGTTAGCCCTTTCTTTCTCCTCTTTATTCTTTCTGCACTTTGTACAGAGCTACACTTTAGCACTTGAACTGATATTATTCATTTACAATAATATTCTCAAATATCAGCATGCATCCTAATAATCTGGACGGCTTGTTAACACAACTGCTGGGCTCCACCTTTAGAGTTTCTGATTCACCTGGTCTGAGATGGGCCCCAAGGATTTCTAACAAGTGCCTAGATGCTGCTTGTCTGGGGATCACACTTAGGGAACCCCAGGTTTATACTTATGGCTGTGTATAGCTTATCTGTGCATCTCCAGAACTGGCACAGTCAATAATCCTTTTATTAATGAGAGTCACTTTGGCTTCCTTCTCCATCTGACCTAATTAACATCTGCCTAATGACAATGGGGAATGCATGGCTGGTCCACTCATCTCCTTGCATGAAACTCTCATATACATGAACAACTAAAGAGCTTGAAGAGCACTTTGAGATCATCTATTTAAACCTGAACATTTTATAAATGAAGACAGGCTGTTTGTCTTAGCTCAGCTTCTTCCCTTTCCAGTTACACTCCAATTTCCAAGGTTGGCTTTCTTATACCAGCTAGATTGTTGATGTTTTTCTTCTTAAACACAGAAAAGGCAAGATAGATTTTGAAATTTCCTGTTGAGATATGTCAAGTGGGTTAAAATGATGAATGCTGCACAAGCAAAATATTGTTTGACGTTCATGGCATTAGCTATATACTTACACTCCACCTTCCCGCCCAGTCCCTGATGTCACATGCCTAGGAACCATTCCAGATCTGAACCACAGAAAGTGAAAAATATACCTAATGACTTCTGCTTAAGCTAGATACATTTATCTATTAATAGTGAAACATTCTCTTTGAAAACTGAAGATGACACAAATGATATTTGCAAACCTGATTAATGGGTCACAGAGACCTCCAACTCTAAAATCAAATATACATCATATCTTAATATAGATTCCTTACTATTTTTTTCAATGAAGCAACAACTCTTAGTATGTTATAGTTGCACCTTTCTCCCCAAATGGCAGTTATCCTCCATTCAGCTTGTCGTGTTGTTGACCGTCATTCGCACTCTGACACTCACTAGTACCCTAAACAATTTTAACTTTCATGCTGGTAATTCAAGAAATCTGACAAGCATTTTATTTACTGAGTGACTATTGTATGCTGGACCTTATTTTACATGTTATAGGTCTAGAAGTCAAATAAGATACTTTGAAGGTCTTTTCTTTGAGGAATTCTGGTCAAGTATGGGCTGGTCTAGTGTGATAAGCAGTTTGAAAAAAACAAAGCAGAGTAAAGGCAAAGATGGTAATGGGGGGGCATTCAACACAGAGGGTCAAAGAGGTGACATTTGAGCTTGACCTGTATCAGATGAAGACGGTGCGAGGTCAGACAATTAAGTTCGCGAACTCATCCTAGAAATAGTGCTCCATACCTCATTGCTGAATATGACTGCAGTCACCTTAGAAGTACTCCTCTTAGGAAGCTATGCACCAATGCCAGTGCATAGTCCACCTTTGACAGCAATTTTGGAATTCTTCTACTGGAATAGCCATCAGAGCTGTCGATGTATTACCCTTGAGGCCTGAATGTCATCAAAATGTCTTCCTTTCAATATTTCCTTTATCTTCGGGTAAAAAAGAAGTCATTGGGGGCCAGGTCAGGTGAGTAGGGAGGGTCTTCCAATACAGTTATTTGCTTACTTGCAAACAGACAGTACCGTGTGAGCTGGTGCATTGTTGTGATGCAAGAGCCATGAATTGTTGGCGAAAAGTTCAGGTCATCTAACTTTTCACACATCCTTTTCAGCAAACCTTGGTTAACTGTTTATTCAGTTGGTACAAATTCATAATGAATAATCCCTCTGATATCAAACGATAGCTAACAACATCGCTGCAACAAGTTTGCGAACTTAATTGCCCGACCTTGTATGTGGACACCTGGGCAGAGAAAACAGCAAGTACAACAGCCCTGTGGTGGGGCTGTCATTTGCAAGAAATAGCAAGAAGGCCAATGTGGGTGAAAAGGAAGGAAGAAGGAGGAAATTGGTATCGCTGCAGAAGGGTTAGGCAGGGTCAGATCTTGAGATAAAATAAAGTAGACCAGAGTCCTAATGAAAATGGTAAACTTTTAAGGGTTATAGCAGAAAAGTGATATAAACTAATTGGTTTTATAAAGTTTACCATGGCTGTTGTGTGGAGAATGTCTGTAGGAGATATTAGTGATGGTCAAGAGTAGAAGGAGGGAGGTTAGGGAGAAGGTTGTTGTGGAGACTCTGGAGAGAGAAGGTGGTGGTCTGAACTAAGAGGAGAGGACATGAGTAATGGTCCAGTTAGTGATATATTTTGAAGGCATTTCAGCTGTGCTCAATATTCTGAATAAAAGGGGAGATATCAGAGGACTCGATTGACCTAAGGGTGGAGGGAGGTTGGTTGCAGGACAGACATAAAGAAGAAAATGGAGTAAGAATGTCGTGGGAGCCAAGGAAAAGAGGTTTCAATGAAAGGCCAGTGTTTCAGGATGGGAACAAAACAAGAGCTGTCAAATCAATTGAACCGGGCTGATCAATTGAGAACAATGTGGGATTAAATTGTGAGATTAAAATACATAATTGATGAAGATGAATGGAAAATATAATAACAGCAGAGGACAGTAGATGGTAGCCAGGGAGAAAAGTTTTACAATTTGATTTTAGAAGTCCAGCTGAGTCACTGGTTCTCTGTTATTTACGTGTCCCTTCTCACACTGTACAGTAAGTTTATGTAGAAAGAATGACCAACTAGATTCCCATTGGTTTAAATTCTGAGCTTTCATGCCTCACTTTTTAGTTTTAAACTCCTGACCTGATTTATTACTCATCATCCTTTTATGCATCCATGTAAGTACCTTCAGTTTGGTGGCTGATTAATTTCCTTCTAGTCTGAGAACCTAAGTCTCCTGATTAACTACTGATTTCTTCTTTCCTCTATGATGCTTTATTCTCTGAATAACCTTGAGGGTAACCTCTCTCTGGCTTGATCTGATCCCTCGTGCCTTTCTCTCACCCTCAGGTTGTCAGGCTTACCTCATCCTCTCTGATAGAACTCACACCTGGGTAGCCACCGGGTATATAGTGAGTGGCCACAGGACAGGATTTTAGATCTGGATTGGAGGTGAAAGCCACTAGAGAACAAGAAGGCAAGAAATTATGGAGCTAGCAGAATGGGTGAATTCGATTTTCAGGTTAGTACTACAGACTACAGTGGGGCATTCCACACTGCCTCTCAGCCCTGCAAACTTTCACTGGAAAGTTCAGTTTCTTACTCACTGAGATCATTATCGCACATCTCTCTTCTTGAACCCTCAACAACTCCTCCCTCTTCTGATCCTCAGCTGATGACTTCACACTTTCTGTCATGGGAGGAAAAAGAAAATCAGAGAGAACTACTTCAGTTTACCACCAGCAAATCTATTAACTCCTGGCATATACCCTATCCTCCCTCCTTTCATGATGCTTCTCAGTCTTCATCCACCCCTTCTAAGTGTTCTTGTTCTCACCTTCCGTCATGGACAGTCTGATATTCCCAGCCCCACCCCCACTTCTCCACTCCCCATTTGTGCCTCGTTCCACCGCAGTACTGTTTCTGGCCCCTCACTTCACTCAGTTTGTATAAATGTCCAATAATTTCCTAAGAGCCAGATCAAATAAATATTTAGGCTTTTACTTTTACTCAGGGTTTCTCTTAGTATTTAATTTACTCCTTCTTGGAAGTTCGGGTACAACTGAGATAGAGTAATCCTACTATAATTCATCACTCCCACTGACTATGACTAGTCTGTTCAAAATTTAAAAAGCAAGGGCCTGAGGACTCTGAAAATTGAACAAACGCAGACAAATTGGAGAAGGGAATCAAAATACAGAAAAATGACCCATATGAGGAGGAGGTGAGTTGTCCTTTTTAAAAGAATTTCCTCTTTTGTGGACTTGAGAGAAGAACAGTCTTTCAGTGAAACCAACACAGCAACATAATGGACATCTAACACTCGGAGATAAATTTTGTCTGTCCACAAGACTGGAATGTGAGCTTCTATGTGCCGTGGTTAGGATAGAGCCCAAACAGCACAGTAAAATTTTAAGAATTGACCTTTAATTTGAACCATCACCCAGGTCTCAGACTAACCCTTGAGGGCACATGCTCACGGCAGACCCAGAGTAGCATCTCAAAGGATTTGACAACTGAACTGGCGTTGGGATCATCTCTCTCAGAAGGTGAGACAGAAAGTGCAATCTGAAAATAACTGGGTTGAGTACCTACTAAAACAAACAAACAAAACCGACAAACAAAAAAAAATCAACATTCTCTTAAGGATTTTAGCAAGATCTAGGATCTAAACAACATAATATTAAAAATGTGTAGGATACAATTGAAAATTATTCAGTTTACAAAGAACTAGGAAAATATAACTCCCAAGGGAATCAGTAAGTGCAAATTGTGATGACTCAGATGTTGGAATTATCAGATAAAGACTTTAAAACAGCTCTGAAATGTATGTTCCACACGGTAAGGGGAAACCTCTTGAAATGAATGGAAAGACAGAAGTTCTCAGAAGAAAAATAGAAATTATAAATTAAAAATTTAGAAATACAAATTATAATACCTGAAATAAATTTGTTACTTATTTTTTAATCGACTCTCTCTGCTTTTTACTATGCAACCCCTTTTACATTTTCAAACTAACTCTGTTAAATTCTTTTCTGTCTTTCTCTCTGTCTTCTCTTCTTCTACTATCCCTTACTTATGTCCTTGGTTTTCTTCTTTTTTTACTACATAGTTTCATGCATAAGCTTAGGTGCAACCTATCTACTCTATGATTTGTTTCTCTTCAACTGTCATTCATTCTTTATAGTACTGCTTTCAGGCTTTTGCTTTCAACACTCTACAGAAATTCTTCCGATTTAGATCATCAGTAAAACTCCTTATGACTAAATTTCATAAACCATTTCAGTCCACTTTATTGGTACTCTTTTCTGAATCACTATTAGCCACACTGGGCAGAGTAGACGGTTAATATATTTGTTGTTTGAATCAATGAATGGCTACTCTGTTTGCATCCACATGCACAGCTTTACTTGTTTATTTTTTAATTTTATTTAATTTATTAGGGTGACATTGGTTAGTAAAATTATATAGGTTTCAAATGTACATTTTTATAATACATTATCTATTGTGTGTTCACCACCCAGAGTCAGTTCTCCTTCCATCACCATATATTTGACCTCGTTTATCCTCTTCTACCACCCCCACCCTTACACTCTGGTAACCACTAAACTGTTGTCTGTGTCTATGAGTTTTTATTGCTTTATCTTGTTCACTTGTTGCTTTTAGTTTTATGTCCCACATAAGGGTGAAATCATATGGTTCTCAACTTTTTCTGTCTGACTTATTTTGCCTAGCATGATAATCTCAAGATCTATCTATGGTGTTGCAAATGGCAGTATTTCATCTTTTCCTATGGCTGACTAATATTCCATTGTATACATGTACCACATCTTCTTTATTCAATCACCCATCGAAGGACACTTCGATGGTTTTCATGTCTTGGCCACTGTGTCTTTCTTATTTTTGAGATATCTTTGGCCATTTTTCTAGGTTTCCAATATGCATTCCTCCTCCTTTTCCCACCCTTTAATTCCTGGAGCTCACCAGAGTGATACCCTCAGCCCACTAGTCTTCCTCTCCATACGTGCTCCTGGAGATCACCTATTGTTCTAATAGCTTGTGTAGAGGCTATATGCTATTGACACCCAAATTTTCTGTCAACCTCCTGTTGAGTATTTCCACTGAGAAGTCCTACAAATACGGCACACACCCTCACACCTGATTTTTCTCATGCATTCTAGCACAGTTGGTAGCACTGTCACTCTCCTGGTACCCAAGGCAGAAACTTGACAGAATCATCCCTCTCTCTCAACATAGCCTTATCTAATCACAAAGATTTTCTGGTTTTACTTCGAAAGTATTTCTTGACTCTAGTCTCTTTGCTCTAGTCCCAGTATTTTTGCTTAATTCAGTCTTAATCCATTTCTGACCTAAAAAGTTGCAATATATCCTTAATGAGTGTTTCAGCTTCCATTCCTTCTCCCTGTGGTTCCAAGCAGCTGCTGGAAAGTGTTCTTAATGACAGAAATATGGGCATCACTCATTTTGTAAAAACCCATAAATAGCTGTTACTTTCTGATTTATCTCCCGAAGCTGTGTTATCTCCCATCTGGCAGCCTCGCTTGGTTCCTTTCTTGCCACTCCCTGCCTCACACTTTAAACGTGAGCAATAGTCAGCTGCTCATAAATATCAAAATAACCCAGAAATTAGGATTTCACAAATATTTGTTTTGCTATATCTGTTGACTGTTATGTTGAAAACATAGTAATGCATCTGGAGTTGCACCTTGCTCTTCTATGTACCATTATCGCATTTAATCCTCAGAACGACCTTGAGATAGGTATTGTGGAACTATTATTATGATTATTTAGAGATTAGAAAACCAAAGAACAGAGGTTTAAGTGACTTACACAAGAAAATAGTTGGCCTAGAACCTAAATTTAGGAATTATAACTACAGAAACTACATACTGCCATGCTTCGCTGTACAAAAGTGCTTCTATTCAATTTTCTACACTTAATTCAGGCATCACCTCCAAGAAGACGTTCTTGAATAATGAACGCCCCCTCCCTGCTAACCTTGGTTAGAGGCCTCTCTGCTGATACTCTAAGCATCTCTGATAATAGGGACCATCTTTCAGGGCAATGATCTGTTGATGTGTCTTTTGCTCCCACTAGATATAACTCCTCAGTGGCAGGGATTATGTTCTATTTATCTTTGTATACATAGTGCCTTGCGAAGTACTTCATATAGTGGCCACTCAATAAGTAGTTTCTCAACGAAATGTAAACAGCTCTCTGTAGTTCAGACCTCTCTGTTTAAACAGTTACTGGACATCTCTGCTTAACTGTCCTCAGTACTCAAGGACAACTTAAATAGAATTCAAATATTCTCTTTCCTATCGCCCAAGATTGTTCTTAACTCTGTGATCCTTTTCTAAATTAATGTACCAATGTCTATTCAGTTATCCAAAGTTTGTCTCTCTTTCATGCTCAATAATTAACCAATCACCAACTGTTCTCAGATATATCCGCTATACCTCTCTTAAATTCTCTCCCTTTTCCATGATCCCATTGCTTCTTGTGCTTTCCTCTAATTATCACCAAATATTGTGATACGTATGTGCATATCATTATCTCCCTTCCCGCCACTGGCCTGCAAACTTCTTGAGGAAAAAGGATAACCTTTTCATTGTTGTACCCCTAAGTCCCCTCTTGAGTGATGATAACTGGGGCATGGATCAAATAACCCATCTCATCTTCTAGTAGCTATTAGCTTATACTCTGCAGTAACCTAAAGAGGAATTTCTTTCTCCAGGAATTATGCCTGCGATAGCCAACAGAGCTGTTCATACATATTTCAGTCCTTCTCTCCTTCTTAGGTATATAGGGATGCACTTCTCTGCCCATTTTGAAGTTAGGTCGGCATGACTTGCTTTAGCCAATGAAATAGAAGTGATTGGATGATCTCTGGACAGAAGCTTTAAGAGAAGGTGCACAGTTCACCATATCCCTTTCCCCTTGCTACCGTGATCAAGGAAGTAAGTGTGAATGGAGCCTTTTTGTGAGTAGGAAATCATCTTTTTTTATCTTAAGCCACTGAGGTATTAGGATTATTTGTTACTGCAACATAACTTAGCCTCTCCTGACCAGTATGATATCCTTGGGTGCCTGCATTTTTCTCTTCTAAGAAAGGTGGTATTCAGGGAAAATCATGCTGCATATCCCTTTCTTGTCTCACAGATGTTTTTATCCAGATGAATTCAAGTGAAAATTAGCATCAAGGGAAGTCTTGAAATGGAACTCGGTCCCAACTTGGCAATATTCAACCAAAGAATTATGTATGGAATGAAAAGGGTAATTGTATTTGCTTTGAAGAGTAATTATGAGCTAATGGTATGTAAGACTAGAGTAATGGCTTCTGTTCATATAAGTCTTCTTTTCTCTCTACTGAGGGAGCGGCACACAGGCTGATCCAGTCAGGGATAATATGCCTCCCAGAGCACTGCTAGAGACATCCTAGGATTAATATTTGATTGGGAATACTTAATTAGGATAATTAAGTGAAAAGTTTGTCCCCAAAATCACTCAACATGGGAAATGGGATATTATAACCACACTTATTAAGCATTTAGAATTTGCAGTACACCATTAATTATAAATAGTTACATCCCAGGAGAAAGCTCTGTAGGTATTAGTGTTTTTGATCACCAGTTCCTCCTTACTAGAAGAAGTAGACAGTTGAGTCCAAGTCACTCTTCATTTACCACATTGCTCACCCTTCCTCTTCTAGGAACCGAATATCCTGATAATCCCAGAGTTTTAAGGTGTTGCTGAAAGTCATTATGAATTTACTTCTCATTTTACTGAATTTCGTCTCATGTAGACATTCTGCTTCCAATAGCTTCTCATCCGATGAGACTTTCTTTTCATTTTCTTTTATTATTATTTTCTGTCCTCTGTATTTTTTACTTCTGTACTTTCGTCCACCGGCTCCTTGATTTCTGCTTTCATTTATATAGGATGGAACTGTTTTTCTCCTCTAAGAAAACTGTCATTGATCAGAAAAGGCTTGATTTTGTGGCTGAGTTCAAATGACCGCTTTACCTCAGGAAACAAACCTCTAAGGCCCTTTCTGTTTGGGAATCATAGAACACACCCAGGTCTAGTGCTACCTTCTCCATGAAGCCTTTCTTGATTCCCTTCAGACAAAACTACCTCTTGTGTTAGCTAGCACTTTGTTCTGTTCTCTATAGTAACACTATACTGTTGTATTTTGACTTATACCTTCTTAAAGGTCTGTCTCTTAGACCAGACATGAAAATCCCTAAAGGCAGAGAATCTTTATAACCTCTGGTCCCTCACAGAGCCTGGCACATTATTTCTAGGATAGAGACTATTTAGTTACACCTGACACTATATAACTTTTGTTATATAGTGTCAAACTGCAGCCCTTAAGCTGGATGAGATCATCAGGCCTGTTGTGTTTGGTCCACAAAGAGTTGCCCAGCACAGGTCTTAACTCTTTTTAATTAATTGCCAATTTTAAGAATAGATTTATCATTTAAAAAATCCAGATTTCTAGCTCAATCTTTTTTAAAAAACAACAAATTAGGAGATTGGGCAACACTGAGCTCGTGTTCCAACACAGAAGCTACAGCTATAGCTAAGCGACAGCTGCTCTCTTTGGAAGGGGTACCATGGCTCTGGGCCTCCAGGTGACCACAGGTCACCAAGAATGGCATCAGCAGCCCTTAAGTTGTTGGTAAAGCACTTGAATGACGAGCTCCGCAGGGACGATTTTCAGGTCAGTGGTTTCAGGACAGAGCAGTCTCCTGATTGTCAGACCAGAGATGTGGAATTAATGTTGACAGAGGTGGAGACCTCCGGCCGGGGAAGCCCTGGACATGCTTCCTCTCTCCCTCAGGGTGATAGCGCTTTGGTAATGACTGCTTCAAACCTGAGCATACTTTCCATTCTACAGTTCTACAAAAACTACTCAGAGTTCAGCTTCCAGTTTTAAGGTGTGAGGCTTTACACAACGAGAGAGCAAAGTGGTAACCTAGTCAGTTTTTAATCCAGATGCCTTCTGAAGCCTGAATTTTGGGTGTGAGCCTGGAATTTTACTCACATCAAAGCAGTGACTGTCTCTCCGCCTTTTCCTCTTCCCTTCCACACTTCATAGTTAAATGTATTTCTGTCCTTCTCATGCTAATGATCTCTAGTAATTTGTTGACCATCCTAATATTTTAATCTCATTCCTCTTTATTTTTGTCTCTGTATGTATTTTATATCTTAAAGTGTGTGGAATTATTAAAATTAGAAAAAGTAAGACCACAAAAAAATTCAATGTATTTTTAGATTATGCAGGTAAGACATACTTTTTGTAGACTTTTTTTTTTTTTTTATCAGAAGATAAAGTGTAAGAAAATCAAAGTGCTCTGGTTCTTCTTTTATCTATAATTACGTATTTCATAATTGGAATTGTGTTGCACATATCACTTTAAGTCTACCTATGTTCATGTAACATTATCATATGATGATTTTGAAAATTATTTTAAAACATTATTTTTGGAAGAAATATAATATTCCACCTATGGATGTATAAACATTATTTAGTCTTTCCCTTACGTATAGACAAGAAATTATATTTGGTTTATTTTTCACTTTATAAGAAAATCTTTGCCCCAAAATTTAACTAGCTGCTTGAGTAGGTTTCTCAAAGTGAAATTACTGGCTCAAAAATCAAGAACATTAAAAAAATTTTTTGGATGACATATATTGCCAAAAATGCATTTAGAAAATCCATTCCTATTACCTTGCGGGCTGAACATCAGAACAAATGACTATCTCATCTGTATTACGAAATTTAAAAATATTTAATAACTGAAAAGTTTTAAAAAATTGTTTTAATGTGTATTTATTTGATTATTATTCATTTGTCATATGTTTATTGTCCATTGTTTCTCAATTGTTCATATTTGTTCCCTGCTTTTCTGTTGTCACATTGAGGATTTTTTTTAATCACAGATCCTCCTTCCACATGTAGGTTAGTGGTCCTGTGTCTGTTATATTTGCTGCAAACATATCTCCTCATTTGTCAATGGCCTTTTTATTTTCATGACTTTTTACAAACATAAGTTAATTTTTTAAAACTTAGCATAGCCCGTCACTCTTCCTTTTCCTTTCTTTTATGCTTAAAAGCCCTTGACAAAAATGGTAATTATGTAAGGGGAGAGAGGTGTTAGTTAACCTTATTGCGGTAATCATTTTGCAATATATACAGGTATTAAATCATCACATTGTACACCTTAAACTTACATATGTAATATGTCAATAATATCTCAATAAATCTGGGAGGAAAATGATTTTTTAAAAAGCCCTTCACACACCTGAGATGAATTAAATAGTCACCTATATTTTCTTCTAGTTTTCTTTATTTTGTTTGTTTCAGGTTTTACATTTAATTCACCAATCCATTTCATACGTATGATTATTATGGTTTGTGGTGACAGTTTTGTTTTAACCTAAATGATTTCACCTACCAAAAGAAAAGCTACTTCAGAGCAAACTCAGGTAGGACCTCCAACAGTGTATCACTGCCTGGGACCTCTGTCTCCCCCCTGCAAACTGAGAGGCTTCATATCTACCAAGCCATGTTAGGGGGGAAAATGAGGCTAACGTCATTTTCCTAACAGGGAAAAAATAACAGTCAACTTTTATGAGAGCTTAACCATACACCAATGGCCAAACCAAGGTATTTTCACCTATCAACTCATATAATCTCCACATCAGTTTTCAGAAGAAGGTACACGTTTACAAGTGAGGGGACTGAAGCCCAGACTAGAAAGCAATCCTTTAAAAAAAAAATCATTAGCCTTGATGGGTGTTAACTAAATTTATTATGGTGATATTTATTATGGTGATCAATATATACATCAAATCATCATGTTGTGCACCTAAAACTAATATAGGGTTATTCGTGTGTATCAATTATATATCAATAAAACTGGAAAAAATAAAACAGAAAAAATAATTTAAATTTAGTTGATTTGAATCGTTGTGCTTTATTAAGCAAATGACATGAGACCTCAGTTAAACTGTGTTGTGAGCCAGGATCCCATATCCCATCCCAAACGCTAAAAAAGGAGATCGGTAATTTCTGATGTAGATACTGGCGAGCCAGAATCTATAAGCATCGGGAAGAGAGAAGAAGGAGGAGAAAAGAGAAGCTGCAGGATGAAATTTCATCTCCACGTTTAACTTCAAGGAACCTATGAATTTATTTGCTCATTTTAAAATTATTGAGTACCCACTGTATGCCAGGAAGAGAACCCTGAAACTTTACACTTCATCTATTAGGGGTTATGCATCTATTGGGGTTTTTGCATTGGAGACAAGGAAAACTTCCTGGATCCCAAAGAGCCCTAGGCTATTCCAGGGAGAAGTGGGGTAGTGTCTCCACTTTGTCTTATAGAAGTAAATAGTTTTCACAGCTTTTCCTAGAGCAGAAAAGGGCTATAATTCATGAGTTACATGACAGGATTACAATTCAGCTCAATTAACATAGATTCTTGAAACATTTCTCAGCCCTCCATGGACTGGACTTTTATCCCCAATGGACCTCTTAGGATCCAATTCTGACTCTTGAGACCAAGACCAGATCTAAGCCTCTCAGGGGGTACCTGATGCCACAGCATGCTCCAATATAACATGCAGTCTATGGCCATATGGCATCCCCTGGGCCTGCCATTCTCTGATCTATGCCAGAATGCGCATATGCTGGAATATCCCAGGACCTTGAGGGGAGAGTTGAAATGTCATAGAGCCAGTGTGAGATTAAGCTTCCATTTCTCTTCTTAATGGCATGAGTAGAAATAGAAGCAGGGGAGAAGTAGAAAATGCCATTATTGAGTCTAATGCGTGGTGGGTTGAAGTTAGGACATACAAGATAAACGTTTTGGGCTCTCTGAGGTATGGCCTGTTTATACTTATGAAATAGGTTTATAAAACTGCCCCAAAATGAAATAGGTGCTGTAGTTATAGACTCTATCCACTTGGTTTCACTTACATCTATTTTTGCCATACTCTGGGGAGAGAAATATCTAGAATCTGGTTTGTTGATCATTTTTTTAAAAAACATATAACATTATATTAGTTTCAGATGTACAATTTAATGATTTGATATTTGTATATGTTGCAAAATGATCACCACAATAAGTTTAGTTAACACCCTTTACCACACATAGTTATAGCATTTTTTTCTTACGATGAGCACTTTAATATTTATTCTCTTAGCAACTTTCAAATATATAATACAGTATTATTAACAATAGTACCTTATATCCCATGAGTTATTTATTTGATAACTGGAAATTTGTACCTTTTGACCCCCTTTACCCATATTGGTGATTTTGTGTGTATGTGTGAGGGAGGGCTTGGTTAGATGAGAGGCTCACAGAATGAGTCATTGCTTCAAGATGTATGGTGTTTACATATATTCTCTGTGCTGCTATTTGGACTCCACAAACCTGAATGGTAGTTCAGCTCCATTAAGTTTAAATGTTGCCTATGTCAGTGCTAAGTAAGCTTCCCAGTCAGAGAGAGCCACACCTACCAATTAAGCATCCTGACTGGCAGATTGGGAAGAAGAGGGGAGGAAATCGAGCAGGGGCAGGGAGGCTGCCAGATGGTGGGGACAGGAGGGGATGCCTGGAAGGCCAGGTTAAAGGAACAGCTTAGAGAGAAATCCCCATCTGTGTGGAGAGTGCGAGAGTGGAAACACAGAGGGGTAACAAGTAAAGAGAGCTATACAGAAGAATATTGGAAAACAGGAGGTCATTTTCAATCGAGATGGTACACCTAAAGGATAAGAAAGAAATAATAAATGCAAGAATGCACATCAAGGAAATATGCATTTGTTTTATTCACAAATGAAGGTTGTCTGTCCTTAGAGTTCACTTAGCTTCTCGAGAAGTGTACTTTTATGAGGCTCGAAATGTTGCCCATTTGCCACCATTCACAGGTTGCTATGAAGTATTGCTGTTTAAACGTTTCTAGTTTTTTCTATTAAGGCCTCTGATGCATTTTAATGAAACCAGTTCCATAAAATAACAAAAGTATGTCTCTTTTAATGAAAGAAAAATACTAGTGAATGTCATGGCCAGTTCCTTTCTTTAAAATGGAATCTGAGATATAAATGCAATGTTTAACACGTCTGAAATTTAGAAGGCCCTTTTAAATTATACACATGCACGTCACTCCATGTGAGTAATTCATTTTGTTAACTTTTATCAAAGAATTACTGTTTGAACTAAGCTCGTTAATGAACAAATATAAAATTAAGATATTCATATGAGGAAATCGGGTACAGATAAGATGTAAGCAAGATTCAAAGCATGAGGCTCCATTAGATTTCATTAACCAAATGCTTCTGACAGGAAGATATTGCACAGGGCAATATTTAAGTCTTCTAAAGCATAAAGCAAAACAATATTAATTTAAAAGCCGGGAGGGATAAACAGAGAATGGAAACAAGCACAGAGCTCTGTTTCTATGTACAGGAAAGGGTTTGTGTGTAGTGTGGACAGACACAGCACATAAATGAAAGTACACAGAGCAAGAAGCAGTTATCTTCATAAATAAATTGGCTTAGATTCATCAGTGGAGCTGCCAGCCCTTGGTCAATGTTAAGACTGCGCCACCTTCTGGTTGCCATGTGTATGACAGGCACTCATATTTAAGGACTGCAGCATTTCTGTTTTATGCAAAACTTATATTGAAGGGAAACAGCAGATACATTACTTGTGTTGTGCACTCTCTCCCCTGGGAACTGTATTGGAATGAGAACATGATCCATAAATGTACTCCAGTGACTGCTCAGCTTGAAAATCTGAATTTGCTTTTTAAGCTTGATCAACTGTAATGGTATATGATAGGCCAGACACGAGCACAGACAGTATTGCAACTGTGAGAGCAGGAGGATTTGGTTCCCTGTCTTTTCCCTAGTTGCCAAGTTCTCTGAACTTCTTAAAGTCACAGCAATAGCACTCCAGCAAAGGAAACAAGGCCTCTGCGAGTCAGGGGAGGCAGATGGGGAAATATGCCTGCAAAGCTGCAAACAGCAAGTAAACATGTAAGCTAATTTTGGGACAACCGTTGTGGCTAAATTGTGGCTAAATGCTAATTTGGGAGATTGCATTCTGCTGAAATTCCTCCATCGGTTCAGTTGAATCAATTATGGTATCATGGCCTTGGGGCGTCCTAGCTTGAGGGTTGTGGAGGACCCATGAGCACCTGTTTTATGTGTGTGTCTGCTATAGTTGTGCATTTGTTTGAAATAGTGTTTAAAAAGTCTAGTGTTTGAAAAGATAGTCACATGTGCATGGGTTTGCATGCGTACATCTTAATCAAAATTAGCCCTAGAAACCTAGAAATCCTGTATTATTTGTAAATGTGTCTATAGAGGCAAATATATTTACATAGACGAGTAAGCTAAATTGCATAATTGTCCTCTACGAGTTCACAACGTAGACTGCAGGCAGCCCCATGCCACCTCACCTTCTGCCCCTCTTTTATCCACTGCTCACTCCTCTGGACTGATACATATACTCTTAGCCTTAAAAACAAAGTAGAAAGCTAATAATACTTTCATTACAGAAAGAAATGAAGTTTTACTGTAATGATCCAGATAATTTCTTCAACTTTTTGTTTTACCTTGCCTATACTGACAGAAATTCAATTTTTTTTTTTTTTTTTTTTTGGCAAATTGAACCATTTCTGAATCTACAAATAAAAGGATCAAGAGAGGAATAGTTAGGGGAAAAAAAGAAATTGTAAGTTTACGTAAAAAACTAAATTCAGCTGCTGATATTGTGTTAATTGATGGCCATACATTGATAACGGGCTTTGCTCTATGTAAAATTTGATTATGAAGAATAAAATCTTCAGAGATAAGTTTTTAAAGAGTACTCCCACAAAAAGAACAGTGAAAGCAAGTGAGAGATTAAATACGTGATGTGAAGAGAACCACATGACAACAGACTAAAATCGGTGAAACTCAGGAGCCAGCCTGAGGGGTTCCCACCAGCCAAATCCGGGACCATTAGAAAATCAAAATAAATAATGAGACTAAAAGTTTGTAACCTATTGTACAGGGTTAAAAAAAATAACACAAAAACCATGAGTTCACACTCATATAAATACATAAACAAATAGGTGAGAAGGAAAAGCTTTTTCTTTTAGTAAAAAGCAACTAATAAAAGTGAAAGATGTTTTGAAATTAGAAAGCCACCATTTGGCAACCATTATCACAATAACTGATTCAGGAAAGTGTCATTAACGGACACTAAAGATAGTGCATGAAACTTTGAGGGGGATTATTGATGTAGTCTCATAGTATCTCTCTACAAAATAGTTATTCATTAAAAAGGGTGAAATAGAACTTGAAAGGGGAGAAACATGGTAAATCCCCCTGTAACCGAGCGATCAAAGGTAACAGCACCAGCAAATGCACAAATCTAGTTTGTGCTTCCTGATATGAAGCACTGAGAAGAATTTAGTGTCACTTCTGTGATATTCTTGCCAAAAGCACAAAGCCCGAATCTAAATCATGATAAAACAGACCAACCCAAAGTGAGGGACATTCTAGAAGATAATTGGCTTGCACTCGAAAAAGAAATGTCAGTATCATGAAATACAAAGAAAGACTCAAACACAGTTCCGGATTAAAGAAGACTAGAGACACCATGAGTTGAATGAAACACATGACTTTGGATTTTTTTTCTTATAAAAGACGTTAAGCCAATTGGCGAAATCTGAATAATAGTCTATAGATTACATAACAGTGTTGTCTCAGTGTTAGCCTTCTGATTTTGTTAATTTTACCGGGATTTCCTAAGAACAAGAGGAATGGTCTTGCTTTTAGGAAACATAAACGGAAGTATTTAGAGGTAAAGGGACTTAATCTCTGCCGTTTTTAAATTATTCAGTTTTTAAAAAAGGGGGTAAATGTTAATATTTAAGAATTGTGTATATGAGAACTCTCTGTATTATTCTTGCAACCTTTCTACAAATCTGACATTTTCAAAGGAAAAAATGTAAAAGATCAGTAAAGCTGATACAACTGCCATTTCTTTTGGCTCACATAGTACCAAATAACAGGAAACTAACTTTGTTTTTAATCAAAAAGCAAATTATTCTAGTCTCAGGTACATTCAGCTTCACACATTGAAGATGGAATTTGGAAACTATGTCTTTTTATCTATCTTCTTTGCACACCCAGCTGCATATCAATGTCTTTTCTTATTTGAACTTCACACTTTTTCTTCTCTTCTTTCTGCAATTTGCTCCTTCTTTCATTCAAAGATCTTTTCTGATGCCCCATTTGCAGAAGACCATGCGCATTGCTGGGTATTCAGAAATGAGTCAGATTTAGCTCCCAGTCCGAGTCACACAGAGAGAATTCTAGTAGAGTGCATTTCATAAGTGCAACAGTAGTAGGAAAACACGGGGAGTAAATAATTACATGGATGACTTCCAGGAGTCTTGACAAGGGAACACAAGTGCATGAGACAGGCGGGAGTTGGAGGGAGATTGAAGACATTGAGGGATAGCAGATGTGCTGTTTGTAGAGGGGTCTCCCGAGGACCTGTAATCGTGAGGCACCACCTCAGTGGAGAGGGCTGTGACTGCACACAGACACGGGCTGGCTCAGACCCTGTTTGCCCCACTATAGAATTTGAATTCTATTGCTTGATGGCGGGCAGCCACTCAAGGATCATCATGAAATTTGGATATTGGAAGTATTCTTGCTGCTCAGCCTCCCTTTGTAATTTATTTATTTGTTTAATTATTCACTGTTTTCTCATCAAATGACCGTTTTAGGTCCGATGCTATGCTGGTTTGAGGCACACATAGCAAAAACATGATTTTCTATACAGCGACTCTATTCTGTGGTCTCTAGCTTTTTTCTTTTTGTTTTTTACATTTGAACTTGAGCCACGTTTAAAGGCCACTGTAAGCTGTAGTTGGTCTGCTCTGCATTTATTTGTGTTTCTTAACCTCTCCCTGGAACTCCTAAGCCTGTTGTCATTATTAAGCTAGTGGAAGGAGAAAGAACTTGAAGTAAACTCCAGTGCAATGTAAGGCAAAGTTTGTCTTTCCTTAGCTGAACCCAAAGTAGCCAATTTAAATTATACTCAAAGCTTCATGCCCAATGCTAGCAGGTAATATTGAAATGATAGAATTCCCTAAAACCTATCTTTACTTAACAGTATTCCTGTCATCTTAACATTTATAAGACAAAATAATTGCATCATTTGTATAATTCTGAAATGTACTTAGCCATTATTTTCAATTATTTTTTTCGCAATATAGTATGATCATTTATATTTCATGCTTACTATACTAATTAGGTTAATAGCCTCTAGTTCTAAGTACTGTAGTATTTTATTTCATGGTGTTTGAAAACTATCTTGTATGGAATATAATTTCCATGGTATAAATTCACATACTATAATCATTTTTTAAAATATTTTTTTATTATAAGGGTCAACAAGGGGAAAGTACTCAAAGTAGTTTAGATTTTCTCAAAGAACATAAAATGTCATTCAACCAAAGCACCTACTGTGCATATGACATTTGGTTAGGTGCTCTCAGAGGCACTGAGGAAAGAGAATGGACAGCAAGGGCTGAGAATAGAGGGCCTCCTCTAGAAAATGTATTTTGGTAATGAGAGAAACAACAGATTTCTCTGATAATGCCGGTAAGCTTTGGAGTCACGATTTGAATTTGTATCCTCACGCTGCTCCTTTCCAGCTACATGTGTTCAGTCAAGTTTCCTAACCACTCTAAGGTTTAGTTGCCTTGTGTGTAAAATGCAGGTAATAATTACACATTGGTACCTCTTTATCTTTTTCCGTTCACTCTTAGCCTCTAACACATGCCCCTCTCTACAGGATTAAATGGTCCTCCTCCATCCCACACTTCTTTGGGCCTCAGTTACTTCAGGAAAGAGAGACTAAGGAATGGAAAAGCAAACAAATGGCTTGATTTGAAGCGTAGGAGTATTTATAGGTCTTGGAATGAACGGAATAAATTAAATAATGATTTTTGGGTTTTTAATAATTAGAACATTTGAGCTACTATCTTCTTTCCTCTTTTCGTCCTACCTCCCATATATTCCATCCAATTAGTTATTTATTTAATTGACTCCCATAATTTTTATTATTTTTTGCATTTCCACTGTTGCTACTTTTTCCCACTGTCTTCCTTCCTTCCTCCCTGGACTTTTGGCAAAAATTTCCTCATGCATGTCTGGTCTTCCCCTCGCTGGTCCAACCTATGCATGGCAGCCCAGACTATTCTGCTTAAGACTTTATCTTGTGCTCAAACTGTTCTATCATTTAAAGCTCTCTCTACTCTGAAATCAGTTTACCCTTCATGTTCCTTATACTTCAGCAAAGCAAACAGCTTGCTCACTTGTCTTTATATCAGTGTATGATTTCATCTAAGCTGTGTTCTCTACCTACTACCATCTCTTCTCCGACTCGCACACCCTCTCCAGCTTAGTGTGGACAAACCCTCAACTCAAGGCTCAACTCAAATACGACCTCCTCCCTGAGGTCTTTACTAAGTTCCCCTAATTAAACATAGCTTAGCCCCTTTTAATTCCGATACACTTCATTTTGTAGCACTTGCTATTGAACAAATCAATACAAAAATCCCAACGTACTGCACTTCCCTTGGAAAACTGTCCCTTCTTCCTCAGAATTACCGGTATGGTAGTGCAGGCTGAAATCACTACTAGATGAATGCTGCCTGCAGCTCTTAATCAGCTTTGTATTTCCAAAGTGTTTAGCAAAATGTCTTCATGCAAAGTTCATTCAATGAATAAATGACTTTTAGTCAGAGCATTTATTCATTTATTTATTCAACAAATATTTACTGAGGACCTACTAGGTGTGAAGCACTGTTCTGAGTACTGAGATGCACCAGCAAGGCAATCAGACCAAAATTTCTGCCCACCAGGAACTTAAATTTCAGTGTGTGAGAGGGGTAAGGTCAGGGGCAGAGACTAAATAATAAAGAAAATAAGAAAAATGTATAGCATTTTAGAAGGTACTAAGTGCTATGGAAGGATCTTAGAGCTGTTTAAGAGGCTCTGGAAGGCAAAGGTGGGTAGTGGTCAGGGTGGCAATTTAAATAGGTTTGCCACAGCAAGCTCAGGGAGAAAGCTGTGCAAAGACTGAAAAGAGAGGAGGTTGTGCGTCATTCAGATATTGTGGGGAAGAGTGTTCTCATCAGAGGGAACAGCCAGTGGAAAACCCTAAGGTGGGAGCATATCCGGCATGTTTCAGGCACAACAGGTCAAAGCCTTTGGAAGTTCATGTGAGAAGGGGAGAGGAACAAGGCTTGGTCTAGAGAGGGAATGTGGGCAGGGAGGGAGATCATGTAAGGACTCCAGCTTCTCTTCTGAGAGAAATCTGGACCCACTGAGGGGTTTTGAGCTGAGGAGTGGTTCCTGCAATCTAATCTCGCCTTTATTATGTTTTGTTCTTATTTCTTGTTCTTTTTTTGTTTTGTTTTTAAAGAATAGTCAGTAAACTAAAAACAAAGGCATGTTTCCTTTGCTTGGAAATCCCCCCTTTTTTAATTAAAGTTTATTGGGGTGACAGTTGTTAGTAAAGTTACATAGCTTTCAGGTATACAATTCTGTAATATATCATCTATATCTCACATTGTGTGCTCACCACCCAGAGTCAGTTCTCTTTCCATCACCATACATTTGGTCCCCTTTACCTTCATCTGCCATCCTCCTTGTCTCTTACCCTCTGAACCTTTTATGCATAAAGATGTTGACCCAAGAGAGATGGGTCTGACACAGTCCAGCTAATTTAAGTGTGTGCAATCAGTGGATCCCGAATAGTGGAAAGAGCATTTCATTCTCCAATTGGCCGGCTCAGAGACAATAGAGATGAAAAGGTTACAGAACAGGGAGCACATGGACCCACCTGCTGCTCTGGCTTCTTGTGACTGCCACAGTCGATGTACTGTTCCCTTCTCTTTAGTCTGCATACACCAATCAGATGCCTCTGGTCTTCCTGAAATTTCATGTGACAATTCAGATATTCTAGCAGTAGCTTTCAGATAGCTTTGGCTAATACATCAGATCTCTGCCTTATATTGTCAAAGCATAAAATAACAGTAACGGTTAAGTTAATACAAGCATTCCATGAAATTATCTAATAAGCCTCTGGCTTTAAAATCCACTTTTAGAAACATTGTTTTCATTTTGCTTTACTAGTAAATAGGGCAATTTTAAATTAAACCTATTGCGTTTTTTTTCTTTTTTCTTTTTCTCTTATTACATCCTCTTGTGTAGGAACTAATGAGCAGTGGATTGACTTAAGAGTTGTCAGCATTAGGAAAGAATTGGGAAGGAATGACAGTGCCGTGGTGGCAGATGGTGGGGGCAGGATTCACTTTCTTCCTTGCCATGGGTCGCAAGTCATTCCCAAGGCACTGAGAAAAGAGTCCTGTTGAGTCCTCTTCGTGAAGAACCCAAAGAGTCTTGGCATCTTGCTCATCTGTATTTTGTGCTTAGGTGGCCCTGGTATAGTGTGTTATGGGGATTCTACTGTATTAGGGATGAGATGGTGCTGATTTGGGATTGGTGCCACCCTTTCCATTTGAGCGAACTCAGCCATGGTCACTAACCACTTGTGAATTTGGACCTCTAAATTAGAGAAGAAAAGTCTAACACTAATTTAGAGTTCACTCAATCACAGAGAAGAAATTGATACAGTGGTCCAGGCCTAGGGCCAGGTAGCAGGCCTCTGGTGTAGTCTCAGTACCCTGGCCCCTCTGGTCTTCTTCTTCCTTGTTGCATGACCTTGGGAACGTCATCTCGCCTCCTTGAACTTCAGCCTCCATATCTCTCAGTTGGGGATGACAAAAGTTAACTGTAATACTGATATGAGAGTTTTAGCAATAATCTTTTATTAAAGACCTGGCAAATGGTAGCTCTTCAATAAATGCCAATTTATAATCTTAAATAGTTCTAATGTTATATCAAACTCCTTCTAGTCATGTCTTTTAGCAATTTGCTTTTAACCCATATAAGAGATGCATAATTTTTTTTCCTCAATTTTAAATATAAGTGGCCCTATTAAGTCCCCATACATTTTAGAAAATTTGATTTTCAAGGTAATGCTTTCACTGACAACAATCAAGTAGAAACTGCTGCTTATTTAGCTATATAGAATATTCCCAGAGGGAATATTGTGAAACATCAAAATGGGCAAAAGAATTGCTGAGTTAATTTTAAAGTCCTTGCCCCCCAAAGATTTTTCAAGAAAGATATATTTTGCACGTTGAGGGTTTCAGTCTTTTTTGTACAGATATTTTGGGGCATGTCTTATATGTCAGGCTCAGAGAATAACAAACCACTGGACGTCAGCTCCTATCCTGGAAAAGTCTTCAGTCTGGTAGATGGAATACTTTATATTGTATTGTATTACAGTATGATGAGTTCCAGCAGCGTGTAGCCACACCTGAGGGCAGAAGTCTGCATTTGATGATCCCTTGCTGTCTATTCCAAGTGAACAATTCTGTGATAAGAAATAAGGGGTCAGGATAGCATGGTTTGGGGAGGCCATTCCCTGCTAAGACAAACCTGACTGCCATGTACTGATGGGGAAGGATAATTAGGATAAAACAATTGTTAAGCATTTCCATTTTTGCAAGTGATTAGTGGAACTAGTATTTTCATTGTTCAATGGATTATTATTCCTTAATGATAATGAAAAATGTTCCATTCTCTGTAGGCTATTTTTTTCCTACTATTGAAATGATGGTACATAAAAGAAGCACTGGCACGAAACCTCGAAAAGCAACTCTCTGATATGTGCGTGTTCTCCCTGTTGGAAATAGGGGTTTGGGCTGCTATGGAGACTGACTCCAAGGGAGTTAAAGCAAAAGGGATTTGGGGGGCCTCTGGCGCTAAGGGTGTGCCCTGATACAGGCACAGGCCTTTAACATCCTGCCAAAACTGGAGGCATTCTGAGCTCTTTAACTTGTGATTATTTTCTCTTGTTGCCTTTTCTTTGAAAACTAATTGTAGATGTGAAATGGCCATGTTTAAATAATTCATTAAAAAAATAATAAATCCAGAGGAAAGTGGCCAAGGTATAGGGAAACCCGGTGGAGTACAAAGCAGGGGTCGAGTCCGGTGTAGTTTTTTTAGTGTTTTTCTTACTCTGGGGCGCTTAATTAGGCCTGTCTGCCTGTTTGGCCCTGGGTTGGTTTTGTTCTTTCAAGAGAGCTGTTGACCTAATGCTACACTAGAATACACTGAGCAGTAGCTTCCTCACAGTTCATGAAAACATTTGTAAATGCTATTATTTTGGCACCGGGGAAAAAAAATAAATCAGCATCTACTGACTGAGGGAAACTCATACATTTCTAATTGTATTTTTTAATGTCGTGGAATAGTCTTTTAGCTCCACCAATTATGCAAACCAGTTCAACAACATTGTTTAATGTAGGCAACTAAATGCCCAGAAGATTTTTAACTATAAAAACGAGAGCTTCGGCAAGTTTTAGAGATTCTTCCAACCACACAATTAATTGAACTAACTCAGTGGTGCCTTTGTAAGGTTTATAGCTCCTGGAACTACTGCTATGCTTACAGAAGCATTTTAAATGTTACATCCTTAAAACTTCTCGATCAATTAGTTTGTGATAGAAGGCAATCTCTGTGTTTAAAATTACTTTTTTTTGTGCTGATATATCATTTTCAGTAATAAGCTAAGTTTTTTTTTTTTTTGGTAGAACTAATTAGTAACGTGCCCTGGAGAAACTGCTGCATATTGGTTAAACTTTCACTCTCCTGCTGTGAGGGAGCTTCCACCAGGTTCTTCACAGTCCCTTCTCAAGTGTAGGTGGGTAGTTAGAATAGTAGGAAAACAGTGACTCAGCAGCACTGTAAGGAGATCAGTTAAGTCTCCACATTCTATTGTCGGCTAATTACTCCAAGATCTTAGAACCAAAAGCTGTTCAAATATACACTGCAAATATTCAATATGCCCATTTTAATTTTTTTTTTTTAAATACTGTGGTATTCCTTCTCTCACACAGTACCAAATATGTTTCTGTCTAATGCTCTGTTACTGAGAAAGTTGTCTGCGAAGCTGACATACAGAAATATCCATCTGGCTCTTTAAATACGATCATGTGTCTTTTGTTTTCCCAAGTCTGCAATGAGGAGATGTTTGTGACTTAATTGCTGTTGAGGATCACAGATGATAGTTTATAGATTTAAGCAAATTGTGGGGAGCACTTTGCTAACCAACGAGAGAGCACGCTGGTACTTGATAATTATCCTATAGAGCTCAATTGGCCCTTAACAGCACCTGCCCAGACAGCATCAGGGAGCCTCGTCTCAACACAAAAGCTACTTCTTGTTAATTAACCTGTGTGCACTTGTTATAAATAAAACCTATTTGTTTCCAGTTAATATACTTGCTGCTACTTTAAATGTTCATTTATTAGTACTCTTGTTAAGTGAAGGGTGGAGAAGAATAGTTTGGATAACTTCCATCAGTATACACTGAGCTTTAAGAGATCAGCAAATAGACTAATATGTTTATTGTGTTGCTATGTGCTCAGTGGTCCCCCAAATTTGCTTAAGAAAGATGAGTTTCTCTCAACCATGAAAACAATACAGGGCAAGTGCAAGGCAAAAATGACAGTGAATTTTCATTAGAGAAGAATTTTCCTAAATGTTAAATGCAAATCGTGTAAAGTTTGATTTCATTTCTCAATCTACCTCATGACTATTTTATGTCCAGGTGGATAAAAAACTGAATACATGCAGGTAGATTTGTCTTGATTTTCCCTTCAGTTGGTTTCAACCAAATGAAACAATGAACCAAAATTAAGAAGAATTTGGTTAATGACTTTTAAGCAATAGCAGTTTGAGAATCAGAAGGAAATTAAGATATAGATACCATAATAGATCAATAGTATGGTAATTGAAAACACACTAGAAATAATAACCATGCATTTATTTAGCATTTTTATATAAAACCTAGAATGATTATTCTTGTAAAGGCTGCCAAAATTGTCTCAAATTTTCATATTCTTAAAATTTGCGTGACCTGTAATTAATCTTACGTATTTGTTTTTGTTCTTTAAAACTCATGTTGGAAATTTTTCTAAAATACATTTTCCTCAAAGTGAGAATATCCTACTTCACAAATTATTTTAAAAGATGAAAAAAAATAGCTTATGTTAGTATAAAGAACTTTACATTTTTATTTGAATGAAATATTGGGCTGATGTGTCTTTAAATTTTGCCCTTTAGAATATTTTCTTAACGTTTTTGTTACATCAAAAATCATGGTTATGTGACTTCAATTAGGTTCACTTAACGGCATACAGAGAGTTCAAAATACACTTAAGTATTGATGGAAGCAACATTTCCACAGCCACCAATCAATTACTTTGATTCTTCTGTTTTAAAATTGGTCTGATAATGCATTTTAGAATAGGTCAATACTGCCTGCTACATAGAATAATATGTCTAATTTGTTTCTATTCATCATGATCATGTAGTTAAGACCAATATACTTAAAATCTCAACTTGTCACCGGGAAGAAAGATACGTAAATTTGACAAAAGAATTTGTAAAATTGCTATATGGGCATAATGTTTTTAAAAGATGCAACACATCCCTGCATCCTGATTGTTCCCATGGACATGAAGCACTTTGGATATTTTATTCATTTGCATTCGCTTCATTGACCAGCACACCTACACACCCCTGTTCTCTACCAGTTCAAAAGAAACCGTTTCTCTGTGCCCCCGTGGAATGCTTTCTTGCTGCCCCCTGCAACATCATTCAGAAAAATTAGAGAGGGAAAACTAAAGAAAATGCTTTTTACTTTTGCCTTACCAAATCACTTTTCTTTTGAATATGAATTCTTCATTAGCCGCATCAGCAAATATTTATGAATAGCTGTATATGAAAAGTGTTGTGAAGGTGATACCAGAATAACATTCACTATCATCATACTATTTTAAGTTCTGCTGTCACCAGTTAGGGACAGTTATTAGACAGGGGACCAAGAAGGGAAAACATGGAGGTGCATCCTCCTGCTAATGTCCTCTGTGTGCCTCACCCATTTAAAAGTGCATGTTCATTATGTAACACACTAAAGAAGAAGCCTCCCCATGACACCTTTGTGAAAGTAACAAGCATCCTGATGCCTGAGTTTATTCTTCTCTTCCTTCTTACTTAGCAGAGCTGAAGAACCAAGGAAAAACACAGCAGGTTCTTTTCACCTGAGTTCTGGTATATGCTGGACTCACGTAAGGATGCTTTAACTCTTTTCGAACACAAGGGCTCTATTTAGTGCACCATAATCAATATAAAATAACTCATCTTCATATCATTAAGTGGGTATTTGGAAAAAGCTGTTATAGCCTCAAGGTTTGCTTTAGTACTAGGAAAGAACTTTAAAATTCATAGTGATCACTTACCTGAACTCCTATATCACCTCTAGTCCATATCATTCTGATTAACCACACATATGTTGCTTTAACTGCTATACAGGATTACATTTATTTATTTATATAATAAATGCTGTAAATATATATTATTTATGCACCTGTCAAATTACTCATTAATAGAAATAAGCAATCACATACTATTATTGATAAGAGAATTATAACACTGAAGTCCCCATGCCTCTTATTAATATTCTTGTTACTGATCTAAGCCTATTTGGGCATGTACAATGAATATGTTCTTTTGGATAGATACCCAGAGCTTCTAATATGTTCTTAGAAATCAGTGGGGGCAAAAATTCTCCCCCCAAATTTTCCTACTTAATGGTATGTTATAGTAAAAGGAAGTCTGAGAATTAATTCTGCAACCCCTATAAAATATCTATCAGTAATCAGGGACAAAAAAAGACATACGCTCTGCTCTGTAAAAACATTCTTATATAATTTATTGTGTAAGTAAATGTGTGCCTACCAATTCCAGCAGCACGTATTGTTCCTTTTACAATGGAACAGACAGAATACATTACAGGATTCAGGCAGACGGGAGTTCACCATGGATTGAGGGGGTGGAGGAATCCATCAAAAAAGAAGCTAAATTTAACCAAACTTCCAAGAAAAGGCAGGTCTTAGATGGACGGAGTGGGGCCCAGACATCCTAGACAT
Source organism: Rhinolophus ferrumequinum (assembly GCF_004115265.2). Lineage (NCBI taxonomy): Eukaryota > Metazoa > Chordata > Mammalia > Chiroptera > Rhinolophidae > Rhinolophus > Rhinolophus ferrumequinum. Next base: position 29,491,962 of record NC_046287.1, read on the forward strand.
CCTAATCAGGAAAGAGCCAACACAGATTCAAAGGTGGAAACACTGTAGGCAGGTTCACAAGTTAATGGAGTTGCACTTTTCCTAATTCCAGCTATCAAAGTTGGAACAACATTTTGAACATGAGGAACATTATCATCAAATTATAGGTGTCTTAGCAGCTGTACCGCCAAAATTAATCTATTCTAATAGGCCACTCAGGCATAAAGATTGTGGATTTTCTATTTTTTATAGGCAGCTTGACTTTTTAGTAAGAATGTTTTATAACCTGTTCCCTAAAACAGGAAGAGCTGTGAAAAATGCTACCTGCAATCCCTTTAGCAGTGCAATGTGTACTACCACTAGAAATGTCAAGGAGGCAATAGTCTTTTCCCCATGTTTATTTCTTCATTCATTCAATCAGCAATCTGGATTAATATAAGCACCTACTATGTAGCCTGCATTGTGCTAAGTCATAAGCAATTTCAATGAGTTAAGAGGAACACTGCTTAGTATTCTTTATTACCTGGGGACTATGATGACATTAGGTACTAAGGCAACTGTCCAGGGCTATCACCAGTGAGTGGTGAATGATGGTGGTAGTAAAGAGGAGATAGCTGAGGACATTAAGTGACAGAAAACCTAACCTACTGGGTTCGTTACTTGCAAAGATGGTTAGCTCTTTTCCCATTGGTAATTTAGGAGGCTAAGACTGCTTTTAAGGGTGGCTAGAGTCTTGGCTTATTTTGGCAATTCCTAAAAGGTAGGCTTATCTAGGACTCTCAAACTGATTCCAGTGTACAAAGTAGAAGGCAGTGAGGTGACATCATGTGTGTATTATTTACTCTCATTTTCCAAGGACATTGAGAGAATTGGTAAGATTTGCTAGCCATTTTCCTGCCTGTACCATAAGAAGTTGAGCTTCAGGCTTCAAGTTACTTTACTAGGGCAAATATATGTCCAGATTTGCCTGGGATAGCCCAGGTTTTGTCAGCGGTCTAAGTGTGTAATTATTAATAGCACCTAATTTATTTCTTTTAAATGTCCTACTGACACAATACATTATGTGGTCACCCAAATCTAGCTGACTTCAGCCTTGAATAATAGGTCTCTAAATCCATCAACAGTTTGGGAAACAAGGCTTTCTGATAGGTTAAAATACTTCTAACCAAGGAGAACTGCTAGAGGGTTTACTTACTTGAGCTAGTTGTATTTGGTCAATAGAGCTAAACAATTGCTAAGTCAGGAAAAAAATCACCATGGCCTGGTGGTCAAGAGCACAGATTTGAGCCAGGCAGCCAGATTCATATCCCAGTTCTACCACTTCCTGCCCATGTGACCTTACTATTCTCACTGATCTCTGTTTCCTCATCTGTGAGTAGAGATGGTAAGAGTATCTAATCTATCTCATAAGATTGCAATAAGGATTATATTGATTAATATATGTAAAGTATGTCATAGGACAGTGCCTGGCACGTTGATTTCATTTCCTTTGGATATCCACCCAGAAGTGGGATTGCTGGATCATAGGGTAGTTCTATTTTTAATTTTTGAGGAACCTCCATATTGTTTTCCATAGTGGCTGCACCAATTTACCTTGCCATCAAAAGTACACAAGGGTTTCCTTTTCCCCACATCCTCACCAAAATTTGTTATCATTTGTCTTCTTATAGTATATCTTTCTAACAGGTTTGAGATGATTTCTGACTGTGGTTTTAGATTTGCATTTCCCCGATGATTAATGATGTCAAACACCTTTTCATATACCTGTTGGCTACCTATGTCTTCTTTTGAGAGATGTCTATTTATGTCCTTTGACCATTTTTTTAAATTAGTTTCAGGTGCACAAAACAATGCACTAGTTAGACAGTTCACCCCTCACAAAGTAATAACCTCCCTCCCCCAATCTATTGCCCCTCTGACATCATATGTATCTATTACAATTCCATTGACTCTATTCCCTATGCTATTGTCCATATCCCGTGACTATATATATATATATATATATATATATATATATATATATAAAATTATAGTTGACATAACAATATTATTCAGCTTCAGCTTCGGGTGTACAGTGCAGTGGTCAAGCATCTATACCGCCCATAAAGTGGTCTCCCTAATAAGACATGTGCCCATCTGACACCCCACAAAATCTTTACAACATTATTGACTATAGTCCTCAAACTGTCTTGCATACCCCATGGCAATATTGTACTTACCAATTTATGCTGTCTAATCCCTTCCTCGTCTCCCTAATCTTTTCCCATTTTTTAATCAGGCTTTTTTGGTGTTTTGCTTTTGAATTATATGACCATTGCAGCATTATTCACAATAGCCAAAATATGGAAACAACCTAAATGTCTGTTGATAGATGAATGGATAAAGAAAGTGGTAAACATATACAATGGAATATTATTCACCCTTTAAAGAAGAGGAAATCCTGTCATTTGCAATAACATGGTTGAAATGGGAGGACATTATGCTAAGTGAAAAAAAAATATATATATATATCAAGATATACACCTTAAATATATAAAATTTTTATTTGTCAATTGTACCTCAATAAAGCTTGAAAAGAGAGAAAAAAAATGTAGGCGTGAATGAGTTAATAAATCTTGTATAGACATGGCGTTAAACGAGCAATGTTGTCAATAGACTAGCTCAATAGACTATGTGGCAAATTTAACAGTCTTTGAAACAGTTGCTATGAGACTTTAATTAAAATATTGGGGACATATATTTTAATAAAACCAAAATTTTTATTTACAATAACTTTGAGTTTATGTGAAGTGAAACCTATCTCACTGACCAGGACAGAAATGTTAGTGTGCTCCATTTTTACCCTCAAGACATAAAGGATTCTGGTATCTTAATATGTTACAGCATCTTAAAATTTTTCATCTTCTAATATTATAATATTCTAAGTCCTCATTAAATATAAACTCCATTTATGTCTCCCAGGTCTGTGTAATATATATATATATATATATATATATATATATATATATAATATATATATTTATAATATATAATGTGTAATAAATATATATATATATTTTACACAGATATATATAGTAGATAGATATATATATAAATATATGTGTGTGTATATATATATATATATATATACAAAATGTAGATATGCCACTAAACCAGATAAATTTCATTGTATACATTAGAGGCAATAAATGTTTAACTTGAAAAACCATCACTGTTGATAATAAGATACATTAAATTGATAATATTTGACTGTGGCTATTGAACTGGGGATTAAGATATCAGTTCCCAAAAGTAAATACCTTGATAGAGTGATCACAGTGGAATTTAAAAATTAAATACAAAAGTCTATGTTAATGTGGTATAAGTGGGAACATGAGAAAATATGAAGTTGAAGTTTTTCTTGGAAGATGAATATGAAATTATCTCTTATGCATATGCAACTTTTAACGCATGCTCTCTGAGGCACATTTACACTCACATTTAGAAGTCTAATTCGTAATAAAAAGGGAAGAGTTGGTAATGATAGCACCCTGCTCTTAGAGTCCCTATTATAGATTCCGAAAACAAAATTAATTAATATCTTAATGCACATAATGTTATTTTCTGTAATTAGATACTTCAGCCCTCAAAATATAAGCTTTCTTTTTTTCATCTTTCTTTATTATTTTTACATTAACCTGTAAATTTGAATCCTGGGGAATCTTGTTTCTTTCAAAGTTAGATTTTTGACATTTTTCTCCTGCAAAACAAAAGATTTGAAAAGAAGTAGCTATAATGCTTTGAAATATGTGCTTGTTCTAATGTGTTTTGTTTCTTGGAAAGACTAACAGGCATTTGAATAGTGAACCTTCAAACACATCCCTTCTAAGGCTTCTCTTTTAGGCAATTACTAGTAGACTGCCTCTTAACCCTTGAGGCAACTGAACAATTGAGTTAAGGAGATTTTCATGTATCGGTTTTGCCTGTCATATGGTTGACTTAACTTCAAAATATACTTTGCAGCTGAAGGTTCATTTCCCTCAATTTGTTAAGTGGCTAATTATAAAGGTTCACAAAAGAATTGACACAAGGGAAAGAGAGGGGCTTGGCTTCTATCAGAAGCCCCAAGAGGCCTGTACAAGTGTCATTTGTAAAAACAGACCACAAATTAAACAATGGCCATAATAAGCTGCCAGTAGCTGGGGCATAATGAAAGGGGAATCCTTACGTAGATGCAAAGCAGGCAGTAAACTGTTGGGACTTTTGTTTATTTATGTTTTTACATCGACAACTAAGTCCTAATTTAAGTTACCATATTTAAACTTCTACTGCAAAAGTAAAATTTTAAACCTGAGTTGACCATAGCAAGCTGAATAAAAAGACCATTTTGTAGCTACAGCTGGGATTTACAGTTTTATTTTTACTCTATGATATATTGAAAATATTCTTGAATCCCAATTTTTAAAAATTGATCTTATTTCCTGAATAAGCAAGTCTTAAAAATAAATTATTAGAAACAGTGACCAGAAATATGAGTGTGAGATGAAGCATCTGAATTAATAAACAAATGTTTTCCATCAATTGACAACCAGCTTTCCTATTTACTGCCAGTACCATGAATTCTAAATACCAACCTTTTTAACATTTGAAAAGGCATGAACAACAAAGAAAACTCCTTTTACTTGGGAGTCTGAGAGCTAATGAAGCAGAATGGAAATTGCTGCATTGTTTCTACCTTTCATCACAACATCCCTATGCATGGTATATGCATCATTATGTAAGACATTTGCAAATATGTATAATGCTTTTGCCTATGGGAAAACTCTCTTGCTCTAATGTATTCCTGAAAGATGAATGAAGAATTCTTTAGGTATGATAAAAAGATTCAGAGGGTTGGATAGAGTCGTGATATTAAAGCCACAAGCTCATCATTTAAATTTTTTTTTAAATGTCAACTGCTAACACTGCAGGTCTCTGTTTTACTTAATTTTTTTTCTCTGCAAACTCACCTCTTCTTTTCCAATTCCTTTTCTGATTTAAGATCAGCAACTCCCTATTTGCTGGAGGCTGCCTGCTTTGATACTTCAGCGGGGGTCTTGTGAAGTTAGAATTCTTTGGCTTCAGATCTCTGATCTGGATTTTTGCCTGATCTCTAGATTTTCAGTAGCCTCTGAAACAATTGCTGAAATTTGGGCATCAGCAAATATTAATTTCATTATAAGCTGAATTTAGTAATCAGACCAAGAGCTGATTTTTAGAGCATATGTTAGTTCCACTGATACCAAAATTGTAAAAATGTGAAGTAAGTTTTCATCAGATTTTTGAAAACTAGAAAGCAGATGGAAGGGTAGTAATGAATTTAGCAGAATGGAGGAAATTAAAATATAAATGCTGGCATAGTTGGAACAGCAGGGCAGGTGAGCTATTTTGCTCTATGAACCCCTGAGAGGCTTTGCACTTAGAGACGTAGGGTATCTGATTAGAGCAAAGCCAAAAAGACATCAGTAGGCTAAGCATCTGTGTACCGTCATTGCCTGTCCCAAGAGGATGACTCTTTTTTTCTGGGAGAAACTGAGCATAAATTCTCCAGATGCAGGTGCAACAGGCACAAAAGTGGTCACGGTCAAGATGTGGAGCTGAATACAGAGTGATTTGATCAGAGGACACAGGCTCATAGAATGCTTGCCACCAACCCAAAAGCAGGAACACTGAAGGGATCTTCTGTGGGGAAACTGAACTGACTTTTAGAGATCTTATGAGGAAAAGGTCTTCTCGCTTTCTGATGAGCCCACAGTGAAGTCCTTAAGTGGAAAATTCTCTGCACACAAATGGAGCCTCTGATTTGCTTTTTAGTGCCTCATTCATAAATGTTAACAGTCAGCAAGGGATCACCAGGCATTTGAGTAAAGCCTCCAATATGAAAAAGAATATAAAAATAATCACGCAAACAAAAGAATTCAGAGCAGACAGACAGAGCAGAGTGCAGAAGAAAGTTTCAAAAATAATAATATCCTTAGAGAGTCAAGAAAAGATATTATATTCATAAAACAGGATGCTGTGGAAAAGAACAATTAGAGAACAAGAAAGAATTAAGAACAGAATAGCAGAAATATAAATGTAATAAAAAGGTTGATAAAGATAAGAAACTTTCCCAGAAAATATATCAAAAAGACAAAGAAATGAGAGAATAAAAAAGAAATTAGTCAATTGAGAAGATATGTTTTGTTAATAAAAGATATAGGGAAAATAGGGGGAATGGAGCAAAGGAAATTATCTGAAAAAAATAACACAAGAAAAATACTCAGAACTGAGGGCATTTGTCTCCAAGTACCCAGCCCAATAAATGAAAAAAAAAAACACCAAACCAAGGCACATCATCATAAATTTTCACAGCATGGAATATAAACACAAAATCTTAAGCAGTTTAAGTAAGAAAGAAGGAAAGAAAATTTTTAAAAAGGGAAAGATACTAAGAAATAAACAACACAAAGCAACAGGTCATATATAAAGAACACAGAATCAGAATAGCATCAGATTTCTCAAAAGCAAGATTGGAAACTGGAAGAAGTGGGAAAATTGCTTTCAAAACTCTAAGGAAAAATGACTTTAGAACCAAAATTGTATATTATCAACATTCTCAATTGGATCTGAGAGTAGAATAAATATACATTTAAATATACCAGGAATCCAAAAAATTTTACCAACCACCATCCTTTTTTAGGAACCTCCTGCAGGTTATAATTCAGAAAAAGTAGGAAAGGAATCAAGAAAAAAGATAGAGAATATAAACATTCTAATACTAGAGTGAAAAATGTCTTGCTTTGTTTGGAACAGTCTTTTTGCATACTTATTTGTTTTGCATACTTATTTGTTTTGCATACTTATTTGTTTTGCATACTTATTAGTAGCACCCCTTTTATTCTCAAAGGCGTCCTAGTTTTTCTAAAGGTGGATATCTAATTTCATATCTTATGACATTCAACATTCTTAACCAAATTTCTTCATTTCTGTTCAATGTCAAAAAAAATGATGAAACCAGTGTATTAATTTTTTTACACTCTGAAAAATAGATCATAAAATATACACGATTATCTTGAAGCTATGAGATAATTATGCTATGAGTAAACCTTTTATTAACTTTCCTCCAAGGAAGGTCAGTAATTAAACAAAAGAAGAATACATAAAAATCAGCTTCCAATACTCATAAATGTTATTCTGTTATTTTACTCATTTTTACTACTAATGTAAGGCAATAGAAAATGCATAGCCAAAAATTGTTTTCATAACAGAAGGCATCTATAAGGGTGATCATCGAATGCTAATATAAGAATCCCAATGATATAATCCTCAAGTCCTTCAGATTAAGACGGAGCTCTTTATAGGTGTACCTCATTTTACTAAGATTCACTATATTGTGCTGCACAGATGTTGGCTGTTTTACAAATTGAAGGTTCATTGCAACCCTGCGTCAAGCGTCTATCGGTGATATTTTCCCAAGCCCAGGTGATGGTTAACATTTGTTTGGCAATAAAGTATTTTTCAGTTGAGATATGTACATTTTTTTAGAAAAAATGCCATTGCACAATTAATAGACTACAGTGTAGTGTAAAATAACTTCTATATGCACTGGGAAACCAAAAAATTTGTGACTCAGTTTATTGTGATATTTGCTTTATTGCAACGGTGTGGAACTGAACCTGCAACATCTCTGAGGTATGCTTACATTTGGAGCATACAAATGAAAATGTCTAAAGTGTTACACTTTTTAAAGATGATCTAAATGTAAAAATTAACTAGTTCAAAGATTTGATGCACACAACTCATAGGAGGCATTGTGCTAAGATCTTTCCACGCACACTGAGAGATGGTTACATTTTTAGACCCCAGAATGTTCGATTGACTCTTCTTAGCTGTGTGAACTTGGGGAAAGCTTGCAAAACCACTCTATGCTTTAGTTTCCTCATCTGTAAAATGTGAAACACCTCGTCATCTGGTGTGCTTTGGGTCAAAATGTTTTTGCCTATCTCTGTTTTGTTACGTGGGTGTTTCCCAAATTTGTATTACTAAGCCTTTGTTGGAGTTCTCTTAACAATGTTACTAGGTTAGTCCTCTTTCCCCCAAACACTGAAGGAAGTTGTACTGTGTAGTCTAAAATAGGAGTGCATATTGTACCATTATCATAGCCAACAGAAATAAATATAGACGGGATGATACTGTACCTATGATTGTCAGCCACAGTCCCCTATCCTGTCTGCCTGAAAGTATGAACTCGCAGTAAACAACTTGTCAACTTCACTAGGCTGCTCAGAGAAGCCATAGATTCTAGATCTTTTTCTGTGAATAAAATTAACTATAGCAACTAAGCAGGCAAGCAGCTAGAATATGTAAGAAGGAGAAATATCTCACCTGGTATATGATGATTACAGTTGGTACCTGTTGGTTCTGAAGCCATGACAAGGGCAAATGTTAATGTGGTCTGAGTTGGGCAACCAGATAATGCGTTAGTGTTGACAAGTTCCTTTGTAAAGATGAAATGGTAACTCGCTTTCTAAATACTTCTCAACATCTTAAAAATGTGTAGCTATGCGATAATTCATGCATAATTGTGTTGACATACTTTATTTTAAAATTTAAGGATAAAAAATAGATGGTTTGTTGATTCTTTTTTTCTTTCTTTCTTTCTTTCTCTCTCTCTTTCTCTCTTTCTCTCTTTCTTTCTATATACATGAAGCAAGTGATGATTAAAGAATTGAAGTTTTCTGGTGAATGAAACAGCCAGACCACTTTTCATGACAAAGTTGGTAATTAGAAGGCCAATTTAATGGTGAATCAGGCAGAAATATTCAAACCATGACAAATGACTTTAATAATGCAGCTTGCAATGCTTGAACAGAAATAAATTTCACTTCCTCAAACTCTCGCCTTTTTCTGCCTGCCTGGAAGATAGAACTGTCCAGGAGGTATTTTGTACCCTTTATTCAGTAAAGCTTTTACTAGACTTTAAGCGACCAAATAGCTTGCAAATGCAAAACATCATTCAACTTCTTATGATTTTTTTTTTTCCTGAAGGTAGACCGTGTTCAGAATTCTGAGTAAGGCAAGATTTATTTTTCTTCTGTTCTGCTTAGCCCTGCAATAGTGTTTTATTGTTGCCACTCTGACTTGAGGTATTAAAGGGAGCTACATTGCCCTCAAAATTGAAAGCTAATTTTGGTGTTTGTCATAAGTTTGTTAAGACCACATGCATTCCACAGTTTGAAAAATTTCATTATTCTGTCCATGCTGGGGCTTCGTAATTGGATAGTAAGGATGTTCAAAGACTAATTTAGTGAATTGCACAATATTTTAAATGGAATTATGCAGGTTTATGGGTCCTTAGGGGATTCAGCTAGGAGCCTCTCGAGAAAATCTGTTTATCAGTAAATGATATTAGCAGCTTTCACCTAGCTTTTGTCTTCATTAAATTGCTGCTCTCCCAATTGAGGGTCACATCTGAGGCCTGCTTTGATAATTTGTCATTATTGTCTTGTTTATTGGAGCATAAAGTTGATACAGGCTGGGCTGTGCTGTTTATACACAATGTGCAAAGAAGTTTCTATTAACAATTCCACTGGTGCTAAATCAAAGTGGAATTTTTCAGGCTTCAAGAAAGGGGATCATTTGTAGCATTCTAATTTCCTTTAAAACTCACTGAATACATACCATGCCCCCTTCTCTAATACCATGTTTCCTCGAAAATAAGACCTAGCTGGACAATCAGCTCTAATGTGTCTTAGGAGCAAAAAATAAATAAATAAATAAATAAATAAATAAATAAATAAATAAGACCCGGTTTTAGAATAAAATAAGACTGGGTCTTACATAATATAAAGTAAGACTGGGTATAATATAATATAATACCAGGTCTTATATAATATTATATAAGATTGGTTCTAATATAATATAATATAACATAACATAACATAACATAACATAACATAACATAACATAACATAATACCGGGTCTTATATTAATTTTTGCTCCAAAAGACGCATTAGAGCAAATTGTCCGGCTAGGTCTTATTTTCGGGGAAAGAGGGTATGTATACATACAACGGCATCGCTAGAGTCAATTCTCTGCAGACTTTAAAAAAAAAAAAAAACATTTTTATCTTTAAAGACAACATTGAAAGTTGACATTCTTTCCATAGTATTGACCTGTCAGATAAAACCAAATCCATGCCACAGACCTCCCTTAAAGTATGACATTCACACATAATTATCATTAACTATTTAACTTCAGAGACTTGAGTTATAGTTCAGATATTAAAATTGTTAAGAAACACCCTATTTATTGTAGCACAATTAAGCATACTTTTCTTCGCACTTACACGCTCTAATTCCAACAATAGGAGGGGAATTCTTTGAAAATGTGTTCATGGCATATTTGCAAGAATCATTGAGTGTGCCTAAATTAGTTAACTTTTGACTGTGCTTTACACGTGAATTGCCATGAGGTGTTCTTTGCCAATGATGGTTTGGGATCTAGAACTGGGAACCAGGGCAAGTAGATTTTATTTCCAATCAAGTCTTTAATTCCAAGCATTTTTCCCCTGGACAATTTGCACATCTTATGACTGTCCCTCCTGCTTCTTAGCAGAATCATTTGGTGGACATTGGTCTTCCCTCTGTATATGATCTGGGATTTTTTCTACTCACTGGTGGGTCTAGACATGTCTCCTTCTCCACCTCAATCTTCCATTCCTCTACTCTCCATTCTCAGTCCCTTATAACCACAGGAGCAATACTACCGGGGGTGCCAAATAATGTGTACAAGTAGACACTTTGGTCAGCGCTGCTCAAGCAGTATTTTGCCATAATCAGAAGTGTCTGGACGCTGATGGTAACCACTTTGAGCACCTCTTGTAATTGCAGAAGTCAAACGTGACTTGTATTCATCTTTTGTTATCGATATATATTGAGCATTACAATTAATAGAGTTTTTTTCCTTTCTTAAAATGTGTATACACTTTTTTGGCACCCTCTGTATTTATTTCTCTACAAGATACCGGGCCTAGCAGGAAGGAGAACAAAAATTTAGCCGCTGAGGCACACCCTCTTTTTGTGGTCCATCTCAGGAGACAAGGACTCCTGCAGCAGGAAGGGCAAATTCCTCTTTGGATAGGGGGAGCTCCATGGAAGTTTTATCATGCACATCCAGCATGCCACATCCATTTCCTAAACCACCCTTGGCCCTACTCTCTTTGGGAGGGGGGCTGAGAAGGGCCAGTGTTTATTTGGGGACCTATGCACATTCCACACAATGTACACAGGAGTGTTTTGGATGTCAGGAAGGAAAAGACCAACACTTCAATTGTAACGACAGGTAGAAATAGTAAGTTCCACCTTCTCCAGGACTCAGAATGATGGCTTAGGCTTTCCTTATGGAAGTTTTCAGGCCAAGAACCTATCCAACCTCATTTCTGCATTACCTAGCACATCCATGGTTTTCCAAAGATTTATGGTTATCATCGTCATCTACTCACCCACATAATCACCAGTCTTTCACTTTAAAATGGTTAAAAATTGTTTCATAGATTACAGATCATTAATGCAAATTAGACTATTTCTATATTTGATTTCTTAATTTTTAAAAGGAAAAGAACAGCTCTCTCACACACTCTCTCTCTCTTTTTTTTTTTTCTTGAAAATTTTAAATGGCTCTCCAGACACCTCTTTCAATAACTCTTACCCTCCAAAGCTAGGCTGCCTTTTAATTTCACTTTAAAATAGCTACATTGGGACCATAATATGATTAGAACTAATGAATATTGTGGAGAGAAGCAAAATTTTTTTATTTAAAATCTTTAAGAAGTATAAATACTTCATGTGAGTAAGGACCTGTGGTTTATCCCAGCCTAGTTGAGGACTCAATTTTGATGCTGAGGAAAAATAATTTGATCTCATCAGCCTTCATCTTCCTTGTCTGCTTAAAAGGATGATGACTCCACAGGCTTCTTCACTGAATAGTAGGAAGCAATTGCATTAAAATAAGTTGCCATCTCTTTAATAATAGCAACAACAACAACAATAATAATAATAATAATAAATTGTCTAAGTGCAAAGGCAATAGAAACTATTTACATATTGGGTCTCATAAAACTTTGCTTGTTTTTTTTTTAAGAAACTCTGGACACAGAGAGCATTAGTAGGGTAAGATCAAATACACACTGTAGAAAGTAGCCAACTTATTAATGAATATTCTTAATTTACCTAGAAAGTTTTATCTATTTTTCAGAAAGAGGTTGACTAGTTTCCTTTTGGAAAATTGATTTCATAAGCTTAATCCAGGTATCTAGAATTTGCTTGGTGGTCACTGAAGTCTAAGATGGTTTTATCAGAAAGACTTGGATGTCAAAATCTGTACTTCTTAAGGAAGCTCCCTTTGGAATGAACTTCTGTTCCCAAAATATAGTTCTACTTTTCCAAGACCTTTGCAAGACTTAGCCACTTCTCCATCCACTACAACTCTCCCACTGTGCAGGTTTTTTTCTGAAGTCCTGGACACTGTTCCCAGTCTGTAGTGCCTTAGCTATGAGACAAGAGGCAATTTCTCCATGCTTTCCTTTCATTACCCACATACTGAGCATTTTGAGTCTGATTTCTCCATAAAACACTTTAAGAATGTTCGGTGAGTTATTTTGGATAGAGACAACAAGAGTTGTCTAAAAAAAAAAAAAAAAAAAATCAGCATGTTTAGTCCCATCTGCAAAGTTTGAGAGGCAAAAGCATGGAAAAGCCCTGAACAAGAGAGTTAATCTAGATGTCAGGAAAAAGGCTGATTTTGATTCTGCAACCTTGGGCAAGTGTCCTCACAACTTGGCTTTATTCCCCTCTGCCATAGAATGATGAAGTGGCGAAGAGCTGTGGCTTACTGAGCACTTGTCATGACAGCCTGTGAGCCATCTCAGATGTTCAGAGAGAAGGAGAGTTGGTGTTTCTCCCATTGTTCAGACCAGGCAGACGTGCTCGGCTCTATGACAGTCCAGTGATCAAAGCTGGAGATTCCAGCGCAACGGCGGAAAGCATGTAGCTTTGTAGGAACACTCTACCCTAAAGAGAAGACTACAAATAGGCTTGTCAGCAGAAACAAGCCACGCTATGTTCATTCTTCTTCTTCTAGCTTCAATATTCTTATTTTCTGCTTAGTCTTGAGCTTATTTAATTCTGCTATAGAATTTTTAAAATCAGGCATTTCTGTGGCAGTTCTTATATTTGGTGAGAAATGATGAATACACAAAAATGCTTCTGGCTTTAAAAGCATTAGGTATTTTGAAGTGGCAGAATATATTGATAGACAGAATCCAGGGTTTGGGACAAAGAAAATCTAAAAGTTCTATTCCTTGACCTGTAAAACAGGGAAAATAGGACTTACCCCATTCTTACAAGGTTCATTGTAACTTAAGGACTTATCCATTTTTATATTAAATAGCAAACAAAAAAAATTTTTGAAGAAGACATTTTTTATATTCAACTAGATAAGCAATAATAAAAACAATAACTTGATTTAGTTATAAAATTCAGAAATATAGATATTTCTGCTTAAAGGCAAGTAAACACACTTTGAAGCATTACCTGCTCATTGATACAAACAAGCTTTAAAATGGAATTTTACTTAATTTGGGGGAAATGTGTATTTGAAGATATTGTTTTATCTTTGTTTCTAGTTGCAAATGTGTATCAGCTTGATTTTCAGAGAACAGACCATTGAAAAATTTTTCTCCAAGTGCACCTGAGTCCTAGAACATAGGGTTTTTATTCCCTAAAGAAGCAAAAAATGCCTCAATGAATTTCTCTCTTTCTCTTTGAGTCAGCTTGCACTTCAAAACTGTATACTTTTCTTTTTGGTTGGGGATTTATTTGTGTTTTTGTATTAACAAGATCAGTGAAACTACTAGGGATTTTTTGTTACAAATCTATCAATGCTGTGTTTTGTGGCTAGAAGTGAGATAGGGAGATCAAGGGAAGATGAGAAACAGAAAATAGGGGAAAAAAAGAGACCAAAGATTATAAACTCACTGTTAAAAGAGGCTCAAAAATAAATAAAATAGTAAATAGATAAATAACAAAAGAGGTTCTATTGCTCTGTTGAGCATTTCAGTTATGTAGCTTGCCAAATTACTCATGTTAACCTAAAAATTATAAGGAACTAGAGTTTCACATAGTTTTCTTATACCCAGATAAACCATATTAATGAGAATTCTGACTGGTCCTGGTTGTATCTAGTCCTAGAGAAAAAGAAAGTCTTGTTAAATGTGCCCCAGAGAGAAGGGGTCTTTCTGGGCTACAAATGCTTTCCTGCAGGGTAAAGTACCCTCTCAACAGGATGTCCCATGGCCACATTTCTTCCCTGGTGAGTTCCCCTCCATGCCCACTCTCAGTTCCCAGGAGCTGCTTTTTAATAAAAATAATGAAAATTCCAGGACTGTCATGACACCCAAATTTCACAGGGGGCATGTCAATCTCATATCACCCGTGAAAGCTGACAAGGCAATCTGTGGGAGGGTAGGACAGTGTAATAATCCTCTTTTCTTCCTTGAATTTCTGTAGGAACATTCTAGCCTTAAGAGAAGACTACAAATAGGACTGTCAGCAGAAATAAGCTAAGTTATGTTCATTTTTCTTCTTCTAGCTTCTGTATTCTTATTTTATGGGTTTTTTTTCCCAAAAATTCTCTATGACAGTAGTTCACAAAAGTAAAAAGACGTTTTCGCTTTTGTATACTGCTGCCATCCCAATTATATTTATTATATTTGTGTGGGAGATTCATTATGCAAGACATTGCAGATCATTTGTAAGGACTGCATGCACTTGAAACTGGGCATATGAGATGTTTGGCAAAGTATGCTCCACGGACCACCACCCCCATAAATCCTCCTAAGCTAAAATAAATAATTAGAGAGATAATTTTGGTAAATGCTGCATACTATGTATCTCTCTTGGTTAGCCGCAATGCACACTAGTAAATTGAAGCTCCAGAAGTCCTATAAAAAGTACCTATTTGTACCTAAACCAGAGTTTCCCAATCAACTTAGCATCCCTTTTGGCAGTAGCACCTACTTGCATGCTGGGTAAACAGTTTGAAGAGGCATAGGCTTTGCGAAGGCTGGCTGGGGCACTCCAGAAATGAATGGAACTGACCTATGAGATGGAACAATACAGCAAACAAAAGCCACGATCACAGAGGGGTGACAAGAGAAATGATCACCCCATCGTCTGACTCCACTTAACACCCCACTCGCCATCAATTCAGAATTAGCCAACAGAAAAATTGGTATCCCTCACATTACTGCCTAGAAATGCTGGGGCAAAACGGACAACCAGAGGTAAACGTAAATGTGTTTTGACCATATAAGCCAAAATACCACTAGAATTTTCCTAGGCTACTGAACTCTTAGATCAGGCAGCAGAATTTTTTATATCATCTCCAATATCCAAATTGCTATAACCCAAATTGTTATTCATATTTTTAAAACCAATGAAAGATGTTTCAGAGGTTGTCAGGTTGACTAGTCATATATAGGGTACTCCAAATTCACCTCAACCTTAGGGTTCATGCTTCAGTTTCTTCAAAGAACAAAATTATAAAAATACAACCCCCAAAAGCAATGAGATGACATATCAATTAAAAAAATTTCAAGTCCTTCTGGCCAGAGAGACTCATATGGCAGCTGTTTTCTAAATATTATGGAGAAATGTTCGTAACAGTCACGCCCTCCATGCACTACACCCCCTGCAAGTTGGGGAGGTTGCCAGAAAACAGACCTTTTTAGTCCTGCATTACAGCTGAAGACCTGACCACACAATGACTTTATATTCTGTGAGACCGAATTTTCTTTCTTTCTTTTTCCAAGCTACCTTGCTTAGTGAAATTAGACAATTTATCACGCAATGGCCTGCAGCAAATTTAGTATATGCAAGTGATTAGTTTGTCTCTTCCCCAAGCAGCTTTGATGCAGTTGGATAAGAGTGGCAGCAGAAACGCAAGGTCACTTACAACACAAATCCTCTGGGGGACTGCTAATTGGTTATTGACCCTGCCCCACTTTAGGTCAAGGTGTCATATTTGCTTCTGGTTTCTTAAGATGTAATTTCCAAGTAGTGATGGTTCCAAGTCTATACAAGGTGGGTTATTCTATCAAGTTTTAAGCATGGTATTATTCACAACTTGAATGGCAGGTGCCAGTTGATAGGAGAGGAGATAATTTTACCATTTCCTGCTAGCCCCAAGGCAAAGAAAAACACACTATTGACAACATTGGCTAAGGCAATAACCATGTATGGATTATATTTTCACCCTTGTACTTAACATCCTTCCCTTTCTCCCTTCAGCTTATTTCCATGAAGTCTAGAAAATCAAGTCAACATTTTTGGTATG
Source organism: Rhinolophus ferrumequinum (assembly GCF_004115265.2). Lineage (NCBI taxonomy): Eukaryota > Metazoa > Chordata > Mammalia > Chiroptera > Rhinolophidae > Rhinolophus > Rhinolophus ferrumequinum. Next base: position 29,508,337 of record NC_046287.1, read on the forward strand.
GTTGGTTACTTGGGTCTAATATTTAAAGCAAATTTAATGAGTCTCTTTCCTGCCATTTAATGAATTTTATTGTATTGCCATCAAAAAGTCTATAAAGGATGCAAAACTATTTCAGATGTAAAATGCTAGCTTCAGTCAACAATCTCTAATGCAAGAGAATCAGTGCCAATAATCAGAAATGTCAAATGGGCCAATGAGCCTTATTTTTTAATTTACAATGTGGCATTTTGTTTACCCCTAATAGAATTTCCTTTATACATCCCAAGAATAAATATTAAAGTTTATAAGCATTTGAGAAGCATAGTCAAACCAGTGCATTATCCATGCATGTAGTTTCCTCAGACGGTGGAGGAGACACCAAAGAACACTTCAAAAGGTCTATGGAAGCCAGCATGGTGATGAAATGCTTTCCTTGGCTCAGTTGTACACTGACAATTAAGGAATTAATTGTTGGGAGAGAGTGGGGGCTTTTTGAGGTGGAATAGTAGAGGGGGAGGGAAGGAAAGAGAGGGAAAAGTAAAGGAGGAAGAGGACAAAGCAAGTGAAAGGAAGGGCCTATATGGTCCAACAACATGCAGTTTTCCTTGTTCCTCCCACTGTGCTGCATGGAACAGAAGTATCAGAGAAGCAGGGTTTTCTCGTGTTCACTAAGCATACCCTGTAGCTGTGTAAGCATGACGTACAGACGTGTGGGCACAGATGTAGGAAAATAGCAATAGGAGGTAGAAATCCAAAATTTCCTTGAATTTTCCAAATATCAGGCCATGGGAGTAGATTTAGAAAGCAGGTATGTAACAAGTTCTCATTTTCTCATAGCAGTAAACTTATTTTGAGATAATCGATTTAGAAAGATGGAGGTTTTTGCTCTGCAAGACCCACTAAATTACTGAACCAGGCCAATTTATGATCTTCCATGTGTTGCTGCGAAAAAAATTCTCCCTGCAGGTAAGCTGTCTATCTAGAGCCAGAGATATTAGAAGCAATTTTATGAGCAGGATCATTAATTATGACCTATGAAATTTTAATAGGTACCTTCTTTGGATCTTTTATAGGAGCTGAGAACAAAGTGGCTCCCAAACCATTGGCACAAACTTGGTCATCAGGAAGTCTGGCAAACGTTCAAGGATTGGGGATCTCTGTATTCTTTTATGTCCTTTGCCGATGTTTTGTTAAAGGCAACATGTGTTAAATATATATACATATATATATATATATATACATATACATATGTATGTGTATATGTATATGTATATGTATATATCATACACACACATACACACACACACACACACACACACACACACATTGCAGCTTCCACGGAATTTCATTTACCTAATCCTAGTGGTTGCCCCAGACCTCATTTATATGCTTATATTTCTAAGGAGTACTACTTTTCTCATTATAATTAAGAGAAGATATGGTGTAGTTGAACGATAAGTGAATGTAAAATAACCTGCCTTTACCCCAGGTCTGTCATATAACAGAAGTGCGCCCCTGAGCCGCTGACCTAGTGGATCTGGGCATCAGTGTGTTCTCTGCGGAAGACACCGGTGTCGTCTCTCTCATTCTTACCCGTGTGAGACACAGGTGGGCATGACAGGTAACTGGAAAACGGGACTATGTGTTTATTAATGTGTTTGTCTTTCAGCGCTAACATTCTGTGGCTAGATGTTTCTCTAGATTCCCCAGGAAAATGGGGATAATAGTAGTACCTGCCTCGTAGGCTTGCTGTGAAGACAGAGTAAGATAATCCTTGTAAAGCCCCTCAAAGGGTAACTAGCACGCCGAACACATCCCACAGGTGTTCATCTTCCTCCTGTTATCTTTATTGTTTCTGCTCCATGGGAGGAAACAAGGCGCTTATACAGAAAAGCTGAAAATGCTCTACAGAAAGTGGAATAAGTCAAATTAAAGGTCCATCATCTGGTACACTGGGTGCTTCTAAAGTCATACAGTGAGTCTCAGAGATGCTGCAGGTGTTACAATGTATAACAGCTTGCTCCTATTCTTCCATGATTACTACTTTTTTACCCAGTGCACAGGGAGAAGGAATGCTCTCCAAGTAAAAAGAAAAAAGATAAAAAAAAAAAACCAAAAAAAAACACTTGCTTCTGAACGCCCCTCTCAGGGCCCTGTTAAAATTGACTGCAGGATCTAACAGCTTTGGGGAGAAGTCAAAATCATGGGACTGGCCTAATTAGTTCTCTACTAGACCAAGCTGGTCAGATGAACAGTCAAATGGACAATGTTCTACTATATATGATAAAAGTAATCAGGAATTATCTTGCTATTCATGTCACGCCTGAGTCTAGCTTAGAAAATGGTACATTTCCTGCTATTTGTCTAGAAAAAGTTTCCTATGCCTACACCATATTAAAATTACAATTGCTATCAAAATCCTTTAGCTGTCGGTTTAAAATTGTTTTACATATATATTTTTAAATGAATAGCTTACTGGTCAAGGCACTGTTTTCTAATTAGCTCTCGTGTGTCAGCAGTATGTCAAGTGGATGACTAGTATATTCCGTCAGGCTGGGCTTTCCTTGATAGTGTAGCTCAAATTCAAGCTGTATGGGTGCCATCATGATCAGCCCTGTCTTCTCTACTCTTTCACTGGCATTGCCAATGGCCTCCATTTTTAATCTAAGGTCCCTTGAGTTCCACAGTCATCCTGACCCAGTCAGAAGGTCAGCAACAGTACCAGCCCACAGTGGCAGGGAAGGGGTCCTAGTGCCCTAAACCTCATGTCCATTATTCCTTCCCCTGCTCCCTTAGACCACAGACTGGATTTCTGCCATGGTTTCCTTCCAGGCCTCCAGTTGCAGCTGTTCTACTCCCTGAACTTCTTGGATGAATCTCCACATTCCCACGAGGGGCTGAGCCTGTGCTGTGAGTAGCCTCATCAGCCACCTGGCTGGCTCTGATTTCACCCACTCCCAGGATGAGAAATACCTTGTCCAGGTCTCTATGTCTGGACTTATCCAGCTACAGACCAGGCTTAAGGATGCCACACCCTCTGCAGGATCTGTCTCTGAAACCAGTTTCATTTCTCTAGGCCTTTTTCTACTTTGTTCAAACTCTTCGTCATCACCAGTCAAGGCTACTGATTCCTCTCCAGGCTCATGAGTTAGATAGCTGAGGCTATTCCACCTGTGGACCTTTTGCTCTTTTCCCACACCATCTAAATTATCAGTAGCAAGGGTTGGGATGTCACTAATGAGCTTTCCTTCCTTTCTTCAATGCTAACATAAATTTTTAAAAATTCACTCTTTTATCCTTTTCACCCTCCATACCTACTTCTGTTTATAGGCATAGTCACTCATTGGCCCTGCCAAGGGTCATTCCTACTCTTGATGCTTTTATTATTCTTCATATCCCTCACAGTCTCTTGAAATGCCCTGCAGGGGAAATGAGATGTCAAGTAGGTGACAACTGGCATTCCACTGATTTCTTGGATGAATTGAATCAATGAATATTCAGGGATGGTATTTCATAGCTGTCTATATTTTCATGTAAAGGAGTTGTCTTTGGCTTGCTTACCTTGTAGGCTATTGTGTGTACCAAATAAAATTAAGGACATAAAACCACTTGTCAGTTTTCAAGTGCCATACAAAGGCACTTACTCAACATGGTTGAGTGATGTCCATTACTAATTTGAGTTTCTAATAGGATGTTGGATTTCTTTATTTACTCTGCTTATGTAATTGGTACACATTTCACAACATTTAGATATGCATAGAAAGAGAATGTATCTTTCTTTATCTACAACTCAGTATAATCTCTACTTTGAGCACCATTCCACCAGTTGACAAAAGGCTTAATTTGTGTCAAACTCGGTCAAATTTGTTTTCTGACAGTTCAGGATTTCTCCTTTTCCATTCTTCCCATGGTTCATTTCCATTCTGGGGATCCTGTGTCACAGCTAGGCTACTGGGAAAGAAGGTAGGGGACAGATTCCTGGTTTTCAACAGGTGTCACCCTAATTTTGGAACCCACTGCTGATGCCTGAGTTTCCATCCGTCTCAGCCGACGGTCAGTGCACCCTTGGTCTTCTACTGCAGGCCCGCAGCCCTCTCCCTGGCACTCTCTTCTCTTTTGCACTGATGGGAAGCCTTTGGATATCCTCACACACTACTTCAGGAACTGCTAAAGATTTGAGAAACTGGTCCTATATGCTGAAGAACATCATCATATTTACTATTATAGTAAAAAAAAATCACTATTTTTACTATTTTTCCTAATGCGTCATAATACTGAGGCAAACAGGTGAAATCTTTCTTTTTTGACTCACCTCCATCTCCACAGTCCAAGGAAATTTTTAGCAAGACAAAAAGTTTCGTGTAGAAAGCTCATCCAGCATTCTTCCCAAGTCTCTTATTTGGCTAATCAAAATTGTGGCTCTCATATTCCAATGTCCTCTCATACTTGAAGCCTTTGAGCTTAAAATCCCTCCCTCCACCAATAGTCTCTGTTAAAACCATAAAACTCTATTTGAAGAGTTTATACTTTATTGCTCCTTTCTCAAAGGAGTTACTATGTCTATGGTAGATGCTGCCTGCAATGAGCAGAAGGGTCCTAAGAGGAAATGTTCTGTAGTATCTCAATTGTGTGGGGATGACACAGGGGCATGAACTTTCTAAACTCATTAAACTCTATACTTAACAACTGTGCATTTTCTTATGTGTAAATTATACCTCAATCTAACTTATTGAAAATATTTTGATAAATGTGTGTACACACACTCTCTCACACAGGATAATGTTGAAATATTACCCCCATTACACCTATCTGATCACCTTTGCCTTTTTTCATAATGAACAAATCCTAACTCTATTGTAGGCATCAAAATATGCCTTTTCCAATTTGAAATATTTTTCCTTATGACATTCCTTTAATTCTTGATTTTTTTTTTTTTGTTACTTCAGCTCTATATCAAATTTATTCTCATTGCTCCCCATTCTCTTTTCCATAATTTTGGTTTTATCAGTTTAAGCTAGCTACTTTATGTCTGCTCTGTGTATGAAATACATGTTGCTATAGCTTTTTCCATAGATATTTGGGCTGAGCTAGGTGAAAGATGGCATACTCCAGAGACCACTCAGATATTCCAAATGTAATAATTAAGATTCTTAGACCAAAAAGAAAAGGATTAAACAACTGTGTCTGTCTCTGCCTAACCACACACAGGCATTAGATGTTTAGTTTTCTATGGCAATGGCTGGTTCTCTATGTTGATGCCTTTTTACAATCAAAATTGATTAATAACTCATATTTTTTAAGAGCTGTTAACAATATACATTAAAAAATAATTTTTGTCCTCAAACGTCTGCTAAGAACATGAAACATAAAAGGGTCTATATCTCTGGTTTGTCATAGATGAAGTGTTAATGATCTATTTGCATTCACTACTGAAATGATGGATTCTTAGTTCCTATTCTATTTCTGAATTCCACAATTTTGAGTTAGGAAAAAGTGTACCAAGGTATCATCACAGATATTATATTTCTTTTTGCGTATAATTTTATGAGTTCTCAATACACTGGTATTATGTAAATCACATAGATATTTATTTAAATAATCAAATCATTGAAAGTTCACTGCATATCTTCCTTTTTCTATCTAGTACCTTTCCGATGACAAAGGTCACTGGTAAGTGTCAATTATTCTGCAAGAGAGTTTGAGAGGCTTCAGGGATTTCAAGTAACTGATAACATCAGAAAGATGTGAGTAAGCAAATTGCATACCAAAGTTGATTTTGAAAGTGGTGACACTCCTAACATGTAAAATCGATATCATTATCACTAAAATCATTTATTAAACAGCCAACTGAGCATGATATTCAGTTTCCATCCTCCAAGAGAAGCCTTTGCCAATAAACAGCTTCTCACTTCATCATTCTTGGCAATCAAAATCCCCCAGTGATTACAGAGGGATATCTGAATTTGGTGAAGTACACTTGGACTCCTGCCATTATATGCCATTGGCACATACAATACTAATGGGTTTTTTTTGTCACTTTGAAGTCTGAATTATTTTTAAGAGGCCAAAGAGGAAGAATCAAATGATTTCTATTGACCTATCACCTGGAAACAATATTCTCAACATACAAATATGTTTGTTGTTTTATATCATTATGAATTGCAGGGTATATTACTGCTACTACCACTGTTAATATTTTATTGACGTCCTAAGTCAATCAGACTTAACTAAATCAAAGACATCACACAATCAGTATTTAGTTTCTTTATCATATATAATTTTATGGGACGTCATAAAAATGGTGGCGTGAGGTGAGCTTCTTGAAATCTCCACTGGAATTTACAACAAATTGAACAACTATAACTCCACAAAGGACTCCCTGCGCAGCAGACAGGCAAGACTAAGAGGCTCACTACTGAAATCACCTAAAGGTGGGCAAATTGCGTGAGCAAGGGAGGAAGGAAGGGAGAAGTGCAGAAACAGGGCCATGCGCGGGCGCAGGACGCAGGTCTAGCTCAGTGCTCAGAGCTCACTGCATCCCGGAACTACCACAGCTGCGGGAGAGGGAAGAATTTGGACTGCTAGGGCTCCATTTATGGCCCACAGGGCTGAGGGAACAACATATAACATGGCTGAACCCAATGCTCACTGCAGAGAACTCAGAGCAAAGACTGAGGGAAGAAGGCGGAAAATGGTGGTTTAAGCCCTCAATGCTGAGCAGAGAACGGAAGCCTTAGGCACTGAGACTAGCCACCCCATCACTACCCACCCAGAACTCGCCCCATCCCCACCGGCCTAGTGCTAGAAGTGGAACAGTAGCAGTGTCAGATCAAAAGGACAGAATATTTGCAGTTCTGAGAACTGTGCTCCACAGACACAGACTCACAGCCCAACTAGTTCCGGCAAAGGGAAGGGAGCTGTGGAAGCAGGACTGACTGTGGTGGTGGTCACCACCAGTGCTCTGGGCCACCTCTCACAACTCACCCCGCCCCTGTCCCCACCTATCTGGGCAGATCCCTGCAGGAGTAAACAGAGCTGCTGAAGCACACGGGCTCTGAATCTGGTGCAGGAAGAGCTTTGGAACTTCAGAAGCTCTCCACATCCCCCCATGGAGGCAGTGCAGTATGACCCAGGTGAATTGTTCACCGAGGAGAAGCCCACCTTCCAGGGAATCCCCCCATTGTGTGAGAAGCCGGAATAGTGCAGAGAAAACATAACACTACAGTGTGAGAGAGAATAAAAGGCTGCAGTTGGAGAGAAAACATTCTACCAACACCTACTGGAAAACAAAAGAAAGACCTCTTCCTATCAACCTGTTGCAGAAACCACTCCTGTAGATGTCTAAGAAGAGAAATAATAAATCATTAATTGCGATGAATAACCAAGGCAACAAGACAGCTCAGAAAGAAAGTGAAAAGTCTCCAGAAAAGGAACTTAAAGATATGAAAATAGGTGACTTAAATGACAGAGAATTCAAGATTGCTGTTCTTTAAAAACTCAACAAGATGCAAGAAAACACAGAGAGGCAGTTTAATGAACTCAGAAACACAATCAAAGAACGAAATGAACATTTTACCAAAGAGACTAAAATTTAAAAAAAAGAACCAAATAGAATTTCTGGAGATTAAGAACTCAACAGAAGAAATGAAGAATGAAATAGCCAGCTTAGGTAGTAGAGTTGACCAGGTGGAGGAAAGAATCAGTGACATCAACGATAGAAACCTGGAAATGACACAGATGGAAGAAGAAAGAGACTTGAGACTTAAAAGAAATAAAAGAACTCTACAAGAACTTTCTGACTCCATCAGAAAGAGCAATATAAGAATAATGGGCATACCAGAAGGAAAAGAAAGAGAGAAGGGAACAGAGAGTATATTCAAACAAATAGTCGATGAGAACTTCCCAAACTTGTGGAAAGAACTGGATCCTTGAATACAAGAAGCAAATAGAACACCTAATTACCTCAACCCCAACAGGCCTTCCCAAAGGCACATTGTTTTGAAGCTGTCAAAAATTAATAACAAAGAAAGAATCCTCAAGGCAGCCAGGGAAAAGAAGATGGTAACCTACAATGGAAATCCCATTAGAATATCATCATATTTTTCAGCAGAAACTCTATAAGCCAGGAGGGAGTGGAACCAAATATTCAAACTATTGAAAGAGAGAAATTATGAGCCAAGAATAATATATCCAGCAAAGATATCCTTTAGATATGAAGGAAGAATAAAGACCTTTCCAGACATACAGAACCTGAGGGAATTTTCTAACACATGACCTGCACTACAAGAAATACGGAAGGAGCCTATTCGACTAGCATCAATAGGGATAATTTGTGGTAACCAAAACTTCAAAAGGGGGGAGAGTAAAGACCTGAACAGGAATATGGGAATGGAGAAAGTAAGCGTGCTGAAGAAATTGGAATACTCTAAATATCAAACTTTCTTTTATATAAACTTAAGGGTAACCACTCAAAAAAGATCCAGAACTGATATATATATACTGTAATAAAAGAAGAAACAGAGGAAAACATCATAGAATACCACCACACAGAAATAATAGACAACAACAAAAAGACAAAGAAACAATGGAGACACAGCCTTACCAGAAAACTAAAGATAGAATGACAGGAAATCCTCACATATCAATAATCACCCTAAATGTAAATGGACTGAACTCACCAGTAAAAAGGCACAGAGTAGCCGATTGTATCAAAAAACTGAACCCAACCATATGCTGTCTCCAAGAGACACATCTCAGCTACAAGGACAAGCATAGACTCAAAGTGAAAGGGTAGAAATTGACACTCCAAGCAAATGGTACCCAGAGAAAATCAGGTGTAGCCATAATGATATCAGGGGAAACAGACTTCAAGGTGAAAAAGGTAACAAGAGACAAAGATGGACATTTCATAATGGTAAAGGGGACTATACAACAAGAAGACATAACAGTCATCAATATTCATGCCCTCAATCAGGGAGCACCGAAATATACCAAGCAACTACTAACAGAACTAAAGGGACAAATTGACCAAAACACAATTATACTAGGAGACTTAAATACATCATTGACGGCTATGGATAGATCATCCAAACAGAAAATAAATAACGAAACAGTAACGACACATTAGATGAAATGGACATAATTGACATATATAGAGCACTTCATCCTAAAACATCAGACTATACATTCTTTTCTAGTGTAGATGGAACATTCTCAAGGATGGACCATATATTGGGACATAAAATCAGCCTCAGCAAATTTAAAAAGATTGAAATCATACCAAGCATATCCTCTGATCACAAGGCTTTGAAATTGGATATCAACTGCAAAAAGAAAGCAGGAAAAAACACAAATACATGGAGATTGAACAACATACTTTTAAAGAATGACCGGGTCAAAGAAGAAATTAGAGGAAAGATCAAAAGATACATAGAAACAAATGACAATGAAAATACATCCTACCAAAATTTTGGGGATGCAGGGAAAGCAGTTTTAAGAGGGAAATTTGTATCATTACAGGCCTATATCAAGAAACAAGAAAAATCCCAAATAAATAATCTCACGTTACACCTTAAAGTACTAGAAAAAGAAGAACAAATGAAACCCAAGGTCAGCAGAAGAAAGGAAATAATAAAAATCAGAGCAGAACTAAATGAAACAGGGAACAAAAAGACAATAGAAAAAAATTAATGTGACAAAGAGCTGGTTCTTTGAAAATATTAATAAAATTGACAAACCATGGCTAGACTCACTAAGATAAAAAGAGAAAAGACACTAATAAACAAAATCAGAAATGAAAGAAGGGAAGTTATCACGGATGCCACAGAAATACAAAGGATCATCCAAGAATACTATGAAGGACAATATGCCACCAAATTCAATAACCTAGGAGAAATGGACAAGTTCTTAGAAACATATAGCCTTCCTAGGCTGAATCAGGAAGAACTGGAAAATCTAAATAAACCAATCACCAATAAGGAAATTGAATCAGTCATCTGAAACCTTCCCAAAAGCAAATGTCCGGGACCAGATGGCTTCACTAGTGAATTCTACCAAACCTTCTAAGAGGATGTAATACCTGTCCTACTCAAACTCTTCCAAAAAAATTGAAGAAGAGACAATACTCTCTAACTCATTTTATGAGGCCAACATTACCCTGATACCAAAACCTGGTAAGGATAACAAAAAAAACTACAGACCAATATCTCTGATGAATACCAATGCAAAAATCTGAGACAAAATTCTAGCAAATTGAATGCAAAGATACATTAAAAAGATTAATCATCACGACCAAGTGACCTTGTGCCCCTTCATCCCAGGGGCACAAGGATGGTTCAACATATGCACATCCATTAATGTGATACATCACATAAACAAAATAAAGGACAAAGATCATATGATTATATCAATTGAGGCAGAAAAAGCATTTGACAAGATACAACATCTATTTATGATTAAAACACTTAATAAAATCGGTATAGAAGGAAAATAGCTTAACATACTAAAGGCCATATATGATAAACCCTCAGCTAATCTCATAATTAATGGTGAAAAACAAGCCCTTTGCTCTATGTTCAGGAACATGACAGAGCTGTCCCCTATCATCTCTGCTTTTCAACATAGTGTTGGATGTCCTCACCAGAGCAATCAGGCATGACAAATAAATAAATGGCATCCAAATTGGGAATTAAGAAGTTAAATTGTCACTCTTTGCAGATGACATGATGCCATATATATATAAAACCCTAAAGACTCAGAGGCAACCAACTGAATGGGAGAAGATTTTTGCAAACAGTGCCTCCAATAAGGGGCTAATATCCAAAATATACAAGGACCTCATACAACTCAACAACAAAAAAACAAATAACCCAATTGAAAAATGGGCAGAGGACCTGAAGAGATATTTCTCCAAAGAGGACACACAAATGGCAAATAGACATATGAAAAAATGCTCAACATCACTAATCATCAGAGAAATGCAAATAAAAACCACAATGAGATATCACCTCACCCCTGTTAGAATGGCTATCATCAACTAGACAAATAGTAACAAGCGTTAAAGAAGCTGTGGAGAAAAAGGAACCCTCATACACTATTGGTGGGAAAGCAGATTAGTGCAGCCGTTATGGAAGGTAGTGTGGAGGTTGCTCAAAAAATTATGAATAGAATTACCATGAACCAGCAATTCTTCTCTTGGGTATCTACCCAAAAAATCTGAAAACATTTATCCATAAAGACAAGTGTGCTCCAATGTTCATTGCAGCTTTATTTAGGGTGGCCAAGATATGGAAACCAAAATGTCATTCGATAGATGAATGGATAAAGAAGTTGTGGTATATATGCACAATGGAATACTATTCAGCAGTAAGAAAAGATGAAATAGGACCATTTGTGACAACATGAATGGATCTTGAGATTATAATGCTAAGTGAATTAAGTCAGACAGAAAAAGCAGAGAACCATATGATTTCACTTATATGTGGAATATAATCCGAAAACAACAAAAGAACAAGACAAACAACTGAAAGAACACAAACTCATAGACATAGACAATAGTTTAGGGGTTACCAGAGGGTAAGGGAGGAGGAGGGACCAGGGCTCTAGAAGAGGGTAAACGCGGTCTAATATATGGTGATGGAAGGAGAATTGACTCTGGGTGGTGAACACATGATATGAGATATAAATAATGTATTACAGAATTGTACACCTGAAATCTATGTAACTTTACTAACAGTTGTCGCCCCAATAAACTTTAATTTAAAAAAAAAATGAAAATTAGGCAAAGCACAAGAAATCAACTGGAATTAGGACACAGAGGTGGAAGTGTGTTGGTGGTGATGATCAAGAGCCACAGTCAAATTCCATTTGTTAACACAAAGTAAGAATTTATCTCTATGATATCCACATTATGATTTTGAAAAATCCTAAATTACATTCTACATAGCTTTGAAATAGTCTCAAGTCAAGGCTGAAACAGTAATAGGCTTAATTAGTAGGTTAGCCTTATAATTAATATAAATATTCCACATTGCTGAGAGCCAATGACTTTTTTTTGGTTTATCTGTATGTATCTTTACAAATATGAATGATTTTCACTTTGTAAAGATACAGCTAAAGCAAAAGAAAAAGTCATTATATCACAAAATGTAATTCTCCCTCTTTTATAATATATTAGATGCCCATCTCTTTAGAAAAACTTAAAGTAAGCTTATCTTTTAGCAGGATGAACCCTAGAGATTGCTTCCCGTCTTAAATCCTGAAGATAATTGATAGAGAATTTTTAAAAAATTAAAAAAATCAACTCCAACTCATTTCAATAAATTTCAAATCATACACTGTAAACATAATCTGTGCTTTGCTAGATTCAAATATATGCAGAATTATTAGATGTGGTTTCCATTATAGAATCCATTATCGTGGTTGAATATTAAAATATATTCTACATAGGACTTCATACATTCTGATTTCTTACGTTCTTTGGAGATTGATAGAACTCTCCCATGGCTTTTTTCAGGTAGAAATTTTTGAAATAAAATATAGTGATTTCAAATATAACTTTGGCTTGAAGTTAAAACCTTAGCGTTTTGGTAGTCAAACTCTTACATTAAGTCCTGAAAGAAAGAAGAATTAAGATTTAGCCATTTTAACCGTCACAGCATTACTTTTAAGGCTTGCTGAAACATTAGATGATTCTGTGATATTCCTGAAGAAAGTAAAATAGAAATTGATTGGTTGTGCATGGCCAATGCACTAGTTCACTGTAAAGGAAAGCACACTGAAAAAGACTTTAAAGTTCCCACTCACTAATCGGTCTGATGGGTTCTGAATTAGCTGGCAACTTTCATGAAAAAGATCTAGGCGTTATTATGAACAGCTCAATTAAGATGTCTGCTCAATGGATTACATTGGGCCAAAAAGCAAATAGACTGCTTGGATGAATTAATAAAGGGAGAGATAATGTGGAAATATGATAATGGCCTTGCATAAACTTTGATGAGTTGGGGTAGTTTCAATGCCTCCTGCCTAAATTTAGATGAGTAAATCAGTTTCTTCCATCATGGATCGTTGGACTCATTTCCAAAGGAAATCTCTGGGTGCAGTTTCTCTGAGGCTGCAGCCAGGTGTAAAAACACAAACATCATTTTTACCACATCTGTTTGGCTGCTTATGCCTTTGGATGAGATCTGCTCACCTTTTTCCTCTGACTCATCTTAGGCAAACTTTCTCCTTGTTTACACAATGCCATAAATGTTGGGAAGAGAAAATGGGATAGCAGACAGAAATCTAACACCCCAGGAGCAACATATTTATGAACATTTTATGAATTTATAATCCCTCTTGGATATGAGTTTAAAATTTTTTCAGATGCATTAGAATTTTACCCAGTGTTTTTTTTAAAGTTTCCCACTGTCGCGTCCCCCACGACAAGAGTTGTGGGGAGCAAGGAGGGCGGCGCAGTGTTAAGAAAAGACAGTAGTCATGAATAGAGTTTAAGCAGACCAAGGGACCCCCCAATCTCAAGAACTGGAAGCCCCAAATCGGGCCTTACATAAGCTTTTATTAGTTCGGTGGGGAAGTAAAGGAGATAAAGCTTGTCAATCTCAAGATCTGTGAATCCTATACATCGTAATAGGAAACCGATTTAAGTCAATCACCCTTGCCTGCAGGCAGCTGGACCCTAAGTCTCAACTTCCCCAAGGGACAAAACCTATATGCATATGAATAGATGGAGAGCACCTCATTGAATCACTTCCCTTGCAGGTTTAGGGAAGGAATGCAACCACAGAGGCAGAGGCTCTCCTTAGCCTGGGGAAGGTGGGGGGCTGTGCCACCCTCTATGAACCCCGTGGATTCCCCTGTTGGTCCCCACGCGACTGCGTCTGGCTTGAGTTGTTCCTTCCGTGAGGAATCTTACCCATCATTGACTGTCCAGTCATCTTTCTGGGACCAAACAGGGAGGCATAAGGTGCAAACACAAAGGTTTAGCAAAGTCCCTGAAAGGATCCGTCTTACAGACTCTCCTTGCTTTCAGGGCAGGTGGAAGGAAACAAACGGTTCAGCTGTTGGGTGGTGACATCCCACTGTAAACTATAGTAAACACATTTCTTCCAAGCCACACCTCTCCCTTCCAAAGTTCCTTGCCTCAGAATAAAGAGAAAAAATAGACACTACTATCTAAAGTGAGCACAATCAGGATCCCTCAAGCCACTTCCTGTATGAGAAAATTCACCTTCCTTTGAAAAAATCCTACAAGAATTTAAAGAAAGCACAGTCAATCTTGTGTTCTTTGGATCCATTCAGGTTTCTTGTACCAATTCTTTCTAAGGGCCACACATATCTATGATGGCTATATTACGTGAGTGTATGTTTCTGTGTGTGTGTGTGTGTGTGTGTGTGTGTGAGAGAGAGAGAGAGAGAGACAGAGACAGAGAGAGAGACAGAGAGAGAGACAGAGACAGAGAGAGACAGAGAGAGACAGAGAGAGAGAATGTGTGTATTCTTAGTTTTGTGTTACCTATCATTCATGGTTCCTTTCAGAATTTCAGTTAAGAAATGAAGTTTCTTCCACAGGAAATGCTGAGAATAGTTGCATTGAAGTTGCTCCTGGTTATAAAATGAGCTGGCAACAAATTCTCTCATCAGGTTATGTACAATGCTTGAAACACTGTTCTAATCAAAGCTGTTTAACATCTAACATCTCATGTGACCCTAGAACAACAATAAGAAACTTAAAACCTGAAAGAAACAGAATCCTAGAAAAGTTAGATAATCTAAGTGGGTCATTTGAACTTCTTAGCATCCAAATAGAGATGCTAATGTCTAAATTTTCAAGCTAACGCTTAATCCACTGGACCAGTACATACCACTGTTTGTTTGTTATTGATACAGAAGTGGAGAATAAGTGTATAAAACTTCTATAGCAATTTGGCATTGTCATGACAACCAAGGACATGACTTTGTGTTTTACCAAATTATCAGTCTGTGATAGATAGTGGGTTAAAAACAACAGACAGATAAAGAAACTGCCTTCCACCGTGGATACATCGAATGTTGAAATAGTAGGCTAACATTAAATCATAGTCTCTGAAAGAGTAATTCAGCAGTTCAGTCAGGATCTTCTGCACTTTCAAGTTTAGCCTCTGAAGCCCCAGGTAAGAGAAAAAATAAGCAAATCGACAAGAAATCAAAACACACCCACATGGGAAATGCTGAGACTCAGACTCACCTTTCCACACTTTGACATATTAATATGTTTCAACTTCCTATTTCCCTCTAGTGGCTCTTGGTTCATAAAACTGAGGAGGGCCTGAGAGACTGAACACCAGCAAAAGGCAAAGTCAACTAAGTGCCTTCGCCTTCCTCTGAAGTCGAGGGATAAAAACCTTGAATTCTTTTTGGTATTCTTGTTTGATGTGGGGTTAGTTGCTGTTGTTATTGTTAGTTTTTGTTGTTGTTGTTTTTGCTTTTGTGTTTTCCTTCTAAGATCACCTGTCTTATTTGAGTACCATCAGTAAAGAACGGCAGTTTTTAGACACTGTAATGTGGATACTCACATAACGGCATATTGAGTTCTAAGATTAACAATCAGGTGCCCAACGATCAGGGAGGGAGTAGGCTATCAGAGATCTAAGAAATAAAATCCTGGGCAATTTTTTATAGATAGTTTTCGATTCTCTCATTTTGAAAGAGGGATGGGCTGCTGGTTACTTCTATCAAATATCAAAGAGTTAATATCCACTTTTTGGAGATAGATTTCCTAAAATGTGAATGCAGAGTTGGGTCTAAGTGTGGTCCTCCAGGGTCTATCGATAAAGGAAATGCAGAACAGCATTGATTTCACCGCTGCCAAAGTGCCCAGGGTTCGATCAGTGACTATATTGACCCAGTTCCCTGAACACAATGTCACAAAATTTACACAACAGCAGCATCAAATGGCTTCAGTTATGTCACCAGTGATGACCAAGGAGAAGTTGATTTTCAAGTTGTGTTGGGAGAGAATAGTACAGTTACACTTCATAAACAACTTTTATTGTCTCTTGAGTAACAATGTCATACAGATGCCCTCAACACTGTGATAGTAAAAAGATTTTAAGAGTTCCTGGGTGGAAGGGTGGGGATATAATGTTGAAACCAATTATAATTCTTACATTAAGGTTACATATTTTACATGTTTATATTTAGTGACACAGGAAGATGTTTATAATATGTTGTTTATAAGAGAAGTGTTGTGAAATAGTTCCCATGTGATTCTATTTTGCTACTACCGGGTGTGCCAAAAACATGTCTACACATGACTTGTATTCATCTTTTGTTATTGGTATATATTGAGTATTATCCTTCTAATACAGTTTTGTCCTTTTCTTAAAATGTATATACATTTTTTTGGCACTCTCTGAGTATATGCACTGGTGGAAAACAACAAAAGACATAGATTCCAAAAATTTAAAAGTGGTGTCCTCTAAATGATAGTATTATTATTGATTCTTTTGCTTGTCCATGTTTTCTAATATCCCTCTCATAAGCATAGATCTCTCATTTTTGTCTTAAAAAAGGAAGAAAATGAAATATTTTCATCTATTTTAGGGATGGTAAAATGATCTATGTAATCTGCTTTTAACATTTCTGCAAAAGAAGTTCACCCAAAATATTTAAAATTGTGCTAAGGTGTTATAATGAGGGTCACAGGAAAAGTGGGAGACTCATTTTCTTTCTTTTCCCAGGTTACAGAATTTTTTTTAATTAAATTTACTGGGGTGACATTTGTTCATAAAATTATATAGGCTTCAAGTGTACAATTCTATAATACACCAACTGTATATTGCATTGTGTATTCACCACCCAAAGCCAAGTCTCCTTCCTTACCCATATATTTGTTACAGAATCTTTACAAGTATCAGCAGAAACAGGTGTAGGACTCAGTAATCAATTACTAAAAGCATATAAAATAAATAGAAATGTGTGTGTACAAGAATATAGAATTGTCTTAAAAATAAGTAGTAACCTCTATTCTTAAATGGATAATACAAAAGAAATTCTGGAGAGCGTGGATGAATGTTTCTGGCCATCTGGGTAGCACAGCTATAGGTATTAGGATCTGACAGACCCGGGTTTGATTTCTGTCACCACCACTTATGAGTGGGCTGCTTAACGTCTCTGAGTCTCAGTTTTCTCTTCTGTAAAATGAGGATAGTAATAAATAACTACCACATAGAGATTTTAAGTAACTATATCACAATCTTAAAAACATATCACATTGCCTTACACACGTTACAACCTTAGTAAATAGTCGCCATAAAAGTAATTACTATTATTAAAGAAAGTTTTCCTCTTATCCCCTCCAGATTCCTACCATGGCCAACATTATGCGCCTTCCTCTGTCCTCTCCTTGGCCCTCTCCCATTTCGGGACATATGACAAGCTCCATCCTGGCACTATAGCATTTGTGCATAGAGGGGAAGCCATTTCTCTCCCTTTACCAACATTTCCTTTGGGGAAAAACTGAAGGCAATATATTCCACAATCCATCATAACCAAACATCACTGGGTCTAGTACACTCAGAGGAAAGAAAGAAAATACAATATCGGAATTTTTAAATTACATCCAAGAGAGAACAACATTACTTAGGAATGGTAGCACGATCTACATAAGCTGCTCTAAACATTCCTGAAGAAGCAGGATCTTCTCCAAAAATCAGAGGATGTAATAAAGAGGCCACTGTACAGAGCAAGCAATCGTGCTGTGAATTTGACTTAAGCCAACGTGGGCATGTATGACTCTTTGGTGCTTTTTGGTAGGCAACAGTAGCCCCTGAAGAAATCTGCGGTGGGTGAGGATTCCATTGCTACTTCTGAGCATACAGCTTAGCCAATGAAAATCACTCCCAGCCCAATTCTTCCACACACTCAGACACTCACTAAATAAGCAAGCATTAGCTAGTAAGCCATAACATACTGCATGCAGTCTGTTCTGTGAACTCAGTGTCCCTTTGGGCAATCAGGGCATGTGACCGTATTCTAGGAGTAGATTTCTGTTACCCTTAGGGTTAGTACATCAGGCAGACAGTCTTCCTCCTCAAAAGTGACTGTGCTCAGGGCCATTTGGGGCTTCATGTCCTATATGTGACAAGACATGATACCTGGCTACAGACACCACTGGCGTCTTAATTCTTGTGTGTGCAAGAGGAACACGGGAAGGGAAGGGTGTCCTATAAACAAGTTAGCCAGTTCACGTTTTACATTCTCTCATTTCACAGTGAGGACCCATTTCTGACATTCAGCACAGTAAACAACAAGCCACTAGTTTCATCAATGACAACCCATTTTTTACATTCACTGTGTTAATGAACATCACCTCAAGTGCCAGCTGGAACATGGATAGTTTTCTACACACTTCGGGGTGTAGCCACCGCTGGAGTGTAGCCCACCTGATAAAATGTTACCCTCCCATGGATTCTTGATTAAAACAACTTGACTGTTCCTGGAATTAATCACTAAACTAGTTGGTACATACATACATACATACATACATACATACAAAATCCTCCATGAATATAAAGAAAGGGCTCCTGCCTTGAGCCTGCTTCAAGTTGTAAATAGTAGTTGTGCGTGGTTAAAAGGACTGTGTCTGCCCTGCGTAGTATGGGGAAAGGTACATACATAATGTGCTACTCTTTCTATACTGAAGTATTAAAATATTGTATTGTAGACATGGTAACAGAATGAAATCTAATACATTGGAATTAATTAGAAACAAGTAGCTCTTGAGTGCCTGTATGTATGAATTCTGCTAGTCACTGGGGGAAGGACTGAAAAGGATAAAGACACTTCAGTATCCAGATATTTGTTACACTATCTTCAGTAACCATCGCTCATTAGTCTAGAGATAGATACCATTGAATTGCTCCTCAGCTGTTTCCAGCCTCTTGTTAAATAGTCTTTGTATCTTGGTTCATTATCTAAGATCTGATTTGTCATTTGGCCAGAATTTTCACTTTCCCACGATACCCATAGAAAAAGCCTACTTGTAAATTTATTTAGTTGATATCACTTTACCTGTTCCAGAGAAGAAGAAATCAGCTGTCTTTCATCTCAATACAAGAAACCTATAGAAACTGAGGCCTGCCCTAAAAAACAAACAAACAAACAAAAAAAAAAAACAACACCTACATATTTTGCCCCAGGCAAGATCAATTTTCTGGTTGAAACGGACTAAATTTCAATACAGTGGCAGGACAATGACCTACTACATTTTATCTTTCTTTCTATGTGAGAATTTAGCAGTTGTTTGTATGTCTCCTCCTTCCCCCCTTTTATCATTTGTGAACATTTTAAAACTATAGAATAATTATCAGAATGTGGAGTCTTCATTTTACATAATGTTAACACGAGTTAGGCTATTAGACTCTCAGTTGGTTACAACTGTATCTACTCTTTGTTGACTGCTTATTATGACCTAGACATTTTGCCAAGTATTTTATAGACACTCATATGTCATTTAATCCCCCACCCTTTAGGGAGACTTTTGTTATCCGTATTTTATAGATAAGATGAACTATCTTAGGTAATAGGAGTTAGGAGAAGATGAATCCTCTTGCCAAAGTTACACAGCTAGTGGATGATGGAAGTGGATTTTAATACAGGTCTCTCCCTCACAACCAGTCCTCTGACTACCTTATACCATCTATAACCATTTCTTTCCCCATACTACACTGGGACAGACACAGTCCTGTTAACTACAAACTACTAGTTACAACGTAAGGCAAACTCCACGCAGGAGTCCTTTCTTTATACTCAGCTCCAGATTTATGATTTAGTAAATTATGAGTATAGTGACATTCCCTGAAAACATGATTTTAGAAAAATTCCCTTCTGTTGGTTTTATTTCCCTGATCGCTCCAGTAATCTACTCTGTGAAAGTTCCAATTTCTTTGTATCATCAAATACATAAAAAATGAATATCTCTTAAATCCTGCCCACAAAGGTGGCACCTCTGCGGCCTTATTCCACAGTGGTCTGTGGAGAGGGTGTGGACACCCCCTGGGGAGAGGCTGACCTCTGTTACTTGCCCTTAATTGCTACAATAGAGGAGGTAGCTCCAATGAGAAAGAATGGGGTAAGTTTTCAAAGTTTTTTGTTGTTGTTTGTTTGTTTGTTTTTGATAACTCCAAATAAGTATGTCATGACCTCTTGGACAAAATGCAGAAAACACATCTTGAAATTCAGGGCAAGCCCCAGGCAAAAACACAAAGTGGCAAGGTGCATCCTTAGACTCTCAAGACCTTCTCTCTCTATCTGGAATTCCGTTCTCCCTCTTCTAAAGCTCAAGTAGTTCCTTCTTATTAAAATTTATTCCTAAATATAGATATCAAATAGCCTATTAAAAGATACAGTGTCCAGTGTTAGCAAAAATATAGGGACATAGTCGTGAGAGTTTGGAAAATTTTTATATCCATACATCCTTTGTGGTCAGTAACTTGTTTTTTGTTGTTCTTTTGTTTTGATTTTTAAAAATTTTTGTATTAGTTTCAGTTGTACAAAACAATGTAATAGTTAGACATTTACACCTCTCACAAAGTGATAACTCCCCAGTCTTCTACCCCTCTGACATCGTATATAGCTATTACAATTCCATTGACTCTATTCCCTATGCTGTACTCCACATCCTGTGACTCTCTATATATTTAATTTTAGTTGACATTCAATATTATTCAACTTCAGCTTCAGGTGTATAGCACAGTGGTCAGGAATCTACACAGTCCATGAAGTGGTCTCCCTGATAAGAAAAGTGCCCATCTTACACCCTACAAATCTTTACATTATTGATTATATTCCCCAAACTGTCTTTCATGTAACTTGTAACACTTTAAAATGTATATACCCATAAATTGAAATAGTCCACTTCTAGAACTTTATCCTAAGAAGTATTAATTTATGTTAAATTTACAAACTATAAGAGTGTATCACCAAGTTAAAAAAAAAAAAAGCTGAATCAACAAGAATATGAAATTGGCTAAAACAAATTATGGTATAACCTTACACTAAAGAACTAACTAGTCATTACAATTAAATTGAAAAAACACTTTATTTCTGATGAAATCTAATAAAAACTGATTAAAAGCTATATTTAAAAAGTTTACCTGTATAAAATATTACCTGTATAAAAATGCTGATTAAACTGTACAATCCCTTAGAATTTAAATATTACTTATCTTTAAGTAATAGGAATACAGATGACTTATTTTGTTCTCCTTTATCTGTATTTTGTGGTATTTAAATTGAATATGAACTACCATTATAATAAAAAGGGGGGTTCTATTTTGTTTCACTTGAAGAAGGAAAATATGATTCCCTAAGTGTTAATGTATGTGCCTGTATTACTTAGTCCCTATATGTGAAACAAAAGTGGTTGTTGTTGTTGTTGTTGTTGTTGTTGTTATCTGGCAAAGGAAACTTGCAGCATTTGGGACTGTGCAGAAGGATTTTCCTTACAGACGTCCTTTCAAGGACGTAAACCAGCAGCTGCTCAGGGGCTCAATGAGGCCCCAGAGGAGGCTGAACCTTCCTTCAAGTATCTTCTTGTATTTGGAAGCCCCTGTGAAGCCATTTATGTCTGCAACTCCAAAACCCAAGGTGCTGCAATCTTCCCCATCTGTACGCAGTGATAAAGGGCATAGGTTTCCCTTACCTAGAGATGGTACATTATTACGATGAGCAGATGAAACGATAGAGGAGCTCTCGAAGGAATAAAGCAAGTTGCCTTAAAACATGTTGAAATTCCTTAGATAGGTGCTCACAGCCCTGTCACACCAGATTCCCCATATGAAATGTGCCCGATCATGCATTCGTGTCTTTGCTCCGCCTGGAAGTTCTTTCCCACCTTCTCAGTCTACAGTAGTTCTGCTCCATCTGTGTCCACTGTTCCCAGGGGGTGGAATCAGAATTAATTTCTCCCTTCGATGAGCATTTATAGCATTTTTTTTTAATATTGCTACTATACAGTGAATTAGAAAGCAGTATGATAAGTGGATTGCTGGTTTATTTCTCCTTCCCCCAGCCTCTAATCCATTCCTACCACTGGGAGCTTTTGGCCAGGTCAGGGCAGAGAAAAAAGGCACATGACACTAATATTTATTCAGTCCCTATTGTTCATCAGTCACCATATATTACAGGTACTTTATTTATACTACCTATGTGATTATCAAATAACCTAAAATGCATGCAATTTTATCTTTATAATAGAGGAAGTAGACAGAGAAGTTATAACATTTTATCAAAGTAGCACAGCTACTGTTATGGACTGAATTGTGTCCCCTCGAAATTCATATGTTGAAGACTTTAACCCCCAAGGTGATGGTATTTGGAGGTAGAGCCTGTGGGAGTTAATTAGGTTTAGATGAGGTTACGAAAGTGGGGCCCTCATGATGGGGTTAGTGTCTTTATAAGAAGAGATACGAGAGAGGACTCAGCAAGAAGGTGGTCATCTGCAAGCCAGAAAGAGAGCTCTTACCAGAACCTGGCCATGCTGGTGCCCTACGTCTCTAATCTCAGACTTCTAGTCTCCACACTGTGAGAATAAATTTCTGTTGTTTATGCCTCACAGTTGGTAGTATTTTGTTCTGGCAGCCTGAACGAACTAATACTGCTGTTGAATACCAGAGCCAGCATTTAAATCCTGACTTCTTTTTTTCTATAATACTATACTGCTTGTCAATGCGAACTGTTTATGATGTGTCTTTCTAATTCTCGTATTTAGCAGAGTGACTGGGATATAGTAGACAGAAATCCAGTCGATGGATGTTGGATGTCAGATGAATGAATGAATAATTGAATGATTACAGATAGATAGATAAGCATTTATAGCTGAACTTTCACAGTCTACACATATACCAGTTTACAGGCTTTGATTTGGAGCAAACTATTTCTGATTGCCACACAGCAAATCTACACAATTCTCCTGGTTACAGAGAATTCATCTGTGTGTTCTGGACAGTGTGCAGAATTCCATGGCAATTTGTGGAGCTATTTTGCTGAAGAGGGTGTTTCCCCTTGAAAATTAGTTGGGAATGCTGAAAAGCTGTATTAAGCTTTTGAGGTTACTGCTTGTATTGAAGGAATCATGCCTGCAGAGTATAAACACAGGAGGGATGGGTTATATGCAGAGAACTAGGCTCAAGTAAGCAATCAATTTTAGAGCAATGACTATTACAAGGTTTCCTTAAAGAATCTCATTCAAGCAGAACTTGAGTCTTATTGAGGAAACTTTCAGAAAGTAAATGCTCATACATACTAAAGTCAAGTAATTTATTTGAGAGTAATGACAAATACAAATTTCTTCTCTGCGTCATCATTTTGCAATATTTAATTTGTATGTATATGAAAATGAAAATTGGGAATATTAAAATGATTCCTGTCACTCTTTGCATTAATGATGTATGTCCAAACCTAATGGCCTATCAGCTACCACATAAACTGGTCAGGGTTACAGAGGGAAATAGTTCTCCCTATCATTTGCAAATTGGAGGGGTGAGCAGTAGGAAACAGATCACCGAAGTTCTTCTCAACTTCTCCATTGAGTGACTCACTTCCATAGTTGTACTAGTCAAAGGGAGACGAGAGGGCTCTCTCCTCAACCCTTCTCAGTCGAATGAAATTCTACTCCATCTTTGAAACTCAATTCAAATGTTTCCCTTTTCCTTGACACTCCCCACATCCTCTCTGCCATGTCTCTCACCTCTGTTCCTAAAGAGAAGAATCAAAATTAATCTCCCCCTTCTCTGAGCACCCATAGCACTTTGTTCAGATCACTAGCATAGAATGGATCAGAGTATATTAGGAGAAGTGGCATGCTGGTTTAGTTCCCCCACCACACCCTTTCATCAGCTTCCTCCCTGCTGGGGAGTGCTGGGAAGTTACCGGGAGATAAGACATCCAATCCCCCTGCGGCAGCAGATGAAGGGTTCTTGGTCTGCTTTCTTAAACTGGAAAAGCACAGAGTAGAATTTAGTTCATGTTTTAAAAATAAGGACGGCCACAGCTTGTTTTTAAATCATATAAATTTGAATTTTATCCTATTCTTAATTATAAAAAAATCTATAGTTTTTCTTCATTTTTTAGAATGGTTATTTACACTGCAGTTTATTTTGTAATCACATCAAATCCTATTTTATTTTAATAGTGATTTTGACTCTGACACGTTTCTTATCATTCCAATTATGTCAATATTTAGGAAATCAAATTTCATAATCTCCTTGATGCCATTTACTCATTGGCTATAATATTTAAAATACCACTCTCAAAGAATAATCCAGAAAAAGAGTTTCAGAGGGTCACATGAGCTTTCCTGTCAGCTTCGTAACCTGAAACCTGAGTGTTATCAATCCTCAATTCATGCTTGGAGATCAGTGTTATCAAGGAACCATGTGGCAAGGAAAAAATCCAGGTCTCACACAGCCCTTGTTCTCTCCACTAAAACTTTACTTCCTTTCATGATTATTTATATAATTCTGTCTTGCAAGAGAGTAATATTTGTGCCTCTCTCTTAAATTACATATGGCTTTCAGATCTCAATCCTGTTCTTAGCTCCATAAATGTATCAATATGTGAGTGTACTGAAATCTTATTCTATTAGCCAATATTTTGTAAAAATATATAAATATGAAAAAAAAAGACGTACAAAGTAAAGTAATATGAGCCTCATAAAAGAGCCATTAAGGGACGCAGCTAAAAGATGAAAGGTAAATATATATTATGAGACATGGTAATAAGATGGTCAGGCACTCCTGAAATTAAGTTGAAATGTAATATACGGAGATGAAAGGAAATTAAATATGAAACCCTGAGATACTTATTAAGCCGTCAGTGGGAATCTGGATGATGATGTCACAACTCGGAGAGGAAAGACGACTCATGCAAAGTTGGACGCGATCCAGTTTGTGCTGTAGATTTATGCAGTTAATTTTGTCCCTTGACTGCATTCAGATGAGCACTTCTCCTCGACATACACCAAGACAATTGCTGCATTATAGCTGTGTTAATGGTAATCAGCATGCTAATCAGCACCGGAAGGTCGTTACAGCAAAGAGAGGCTCAAAGATGAATAACCTGGAGGAAACAAGAACGTAATTCTTTGGGGAACGCAAGTGTCTTGTTTGTAGGTCATAGATTATTTGTTTTGGTCACTGCATTGCACAGGGAGTTTAATTTAAGCAGCAAAAAAAAAAAAAAAAAAAAAAAAAAGAAGCTTTTTGAATTGTGAGAGCAGCCCAGCTTAATTAAGAAAAGTAACACTGGAAAGCTTTGAATTTGGGGTAAAAAGTAGATTTTTTTTTCAGGAGACCTAAGATAGTACTAAATAGTGCTGTCCAATGTGGAATTATATCTGCAGTTATGCAAAGTGTGAGATTTTATTGTATTTATTCTTAAGGCAGAAGTTGCTTCATGGCTCTCTGGCAAGGGTCAAATATTAGAGGTGAAAAAGGTTCAGAAGTCACAGTGTTGTACAAACAATTTCAGGGTCTAAGCTTTCTAAGTGAATTAAGAGATATTTCATTCTTAACTTCAGATGTGTATATTGGCTTCAAAAGGTTAAGTACCTATTGATACTGAAAAAGGCAAGTATTCAATCAGGAACACTGCTGCTATAGCTTATTAAAAAGTTCAGGGACATAATAGTGTGCACATTTCAGGTTAAGTTAGGGAGTTCCTCCCAGGAACTTCTTCTCACCAAAGATTTCGGGAGCCACATTAGCTCATCAATCCTATATTGTATCAGTAGAAACAAAATCATAATATCACTTGCTTAAATCATTATAGAGGTTCTGGGTTTTGTTTAATGAGTACTTTTAAACAGACTCTTGCTAATATGCTCTTTGGGTAGGTTCTATAACCAAAGAATGATGTCTTGGAAATGAACAAAAGTAATTTGCATTTCCCTTGTCTGTTAGTATATGGAATTTGTCACAGTATTCAAATGAATATTTTTCCTATCCCAAAAAGGACAAATGGCTTCAGATAGATAGGTAGATAGATGATTGATTGATAGATAGATAGATAGATAGATAGATAGATAGATAGATAGATAGATAATAGATAGATAAATAGATAGACAGACATATGTGACTGACTACAATATAATATGATGTAATATAATGTAATATAACATCATGCTGTACTGTACTATACTATGTTGTACTATACTAAGGCTATTTTACAATTTCCATCCTAATACCTCTCTTAATTAAAAATCTATGTATTTTACATTTACTAATTTCCTCAAATAAACACCTTCCTTTGTAATGTCAGGAAACTTCCTTTGTTCCAACCTCTCAAAGTTAAACACCAGAGGGCCCAGTCCTAAAACCTCCTCATGGCAAAGAAAAGCACACTGGATTAAGCCAATGTTTTCACTGTTTGGGTCCATGCTGTCACCTTTTTTCAAAACACCTGTGACATATATCATCTCGTAAATGTAGTAACCCATTACACAGAATAATTTGGCTGGAGACAAATAGGTTTACATGCCGGTTTGGAGAAAAAAATAAAACAAAAAGCAAAGATGAAAGATAGCTTGGAAGGGAGGAAGGAAAAAAGAAAGAAGAAAGGAAAGGGAGGAAGAGAGGGAGGGAGGAAGGGAGAGATGGATGGATTATGGAAGTGTAGAAATATAGGATGAATTGGGTAAAATAATTAATAATTTCTCAATGTAATAGTATGGTGTTGGGGAAATATAATTTAAAAAATATATTCGTAAAATCTTCTTTCAGCACAGGAAACCTCTCCACAAAGGTAGTACAGAAACAAACACTTTCATTATTGAATAAGCCTTCCACCAGACTGTGGTGGGCATCACAGGCAATCTGCTAAGAGATTGGAACAGACAGGAAACTGACCCCCTCACATAGCCAAGCAGACACAACCCATTACATATTCTCGAGATGAACAGTAGCTAGTCCTAAAGTGAGAGAACTTGACAGGCACCATTTGTCACAAGGAGTTCACTCTAACTGCACCTGATAGTTAGGGGGACCATTTGTATGGGTAATTGGCTTTATCCAGGGGAAAAACAAACTTCTCATAGCTTTATGACAGGAAGTACTTTTGCATGTTGGAACAAGGCACCCACCGAAACTGGGAGATTGGGGTGCTATCTTTTTTGATGTTTACATTTTAAAGAGATGGCTTGCCAGTCTCTGAAAAAGACATTCCCAGATCAAAATGCTGACAAAGGCCTATCTGGTTTTCAAAAGTATTCATATATACAGTTGACTCTTGACTCAACCCCTGTGCAGTTGAAAATCTGTGTATAACTTTTAATTTTCCAAAAACTAATCATCCATCAATATCCTTGAAGGATTGGTTCCAGGATCCCCCAAGGATACCAAAAATCCACGGACACTAAAGTCTCTTATGTAAAATGGCACAGAACCATGCATGCGGTTGGCCTTCCAGATTCCAACTGCAGATGGAAAACACTGTCTTCCATCTGCAGTTGGTTGAATCCACAGATGCGAAACCTGGGGATACTGAGGGCCAACTGTATATTTATTGAGAAAAGGATGCGTTTAAGTGGACCTGAGCAGTTACAATAGGTGTTGTTCACCTGCATTTCAAAGATGAACGAGTACATGTAATAAGTTTCCAAAGTAAATGGTCTGAGAAAAAGGAGGGGAAGCCATTACTGTCCTTATGTTCCCTTATTTTCAACAGGAAGAATTAAGCCTCTTACTTATAATTTGCAGTTGTCCTTACAATGGGCACCACTGATTGTAACCCACAACAAACCCACTGGGTTTACACTGAGGTGTGGGCCACTGGTAAGAGGGTGGTCTGGAAACTGACCTGAAGCTGTTCTGGTTCAGAGGTCTCGAGTAACCCAGGGCTGAGTTCTCTTGTCCACTGGGAGTTTGGTGATAGCAGTTCCCTAAGTAATTCAGTGCTTCCCCCACTTTAATGTCCGTGCAGATTCGGCCCTGGGGATCTCGGGGCTGAGCCAGGGTTCTGCATTTCTAATACGCTCCCAGGTGATGCTGCAGCTTCTGGTCCAAGCAAGGCCTGCACTGTGAATAACGAGCAGCTGTGTTCAGTTCTCCTTAGAGTCATAACCCCCCACTATTTACCGGATCCATGCCCTTGAATAAATCTTTTAGCCTCTTTAATTATAGAGGGTAAAGACCCACAACTGAATAAATTCTTTACCGAGAAAGTTAAGAAACTGTTTCTTAGAACAGCAAAGCCTTCGTGCCTTAAAGGAGCCTTAAATCACACCAGGTTTAGCCCTGAAAGAGACCTGTCCTGCCCTTGAATACTTTTAGTTCCCAGTTTTAAGGCAGCACATTCCACTGGTACATAGTTTATAATTTTATAGATGGAGATGCAATCTGCTTCCTTATATTCTTGACACATTGGGTCTCCTTACATGGTCTGGGAGTACAGAGAATAAAATAAGATGGAAACAGCTTACAACTCCATAACACTTCAGAGCGTATAAAACAAATTTATGTTGATTATTTGATTTTAGCAACATAACCCTTAAATACTTGGAGCCAGCAATTTTTCACCACTATCTTATCTTCTGTGGGTGAAATTCCCCAGGGTTTCCAGACCCTTCCTTCCCCACCTTGATTTCCTTCATTGATACTCACTGTAGTTTTTAGTGTCTACTTTTAATTGGATACAAATTAATGGCAATTAAAGAATTAGACCTTATCTCAGTAAATAATTCCTAGTAAAGACTTCCTCAATATAAACATTTCCTTTTGTTAAGTTAATGTGCTTCATTAGTAATAAGTATTCCCTTCTTATAAATAGGAATAAACCAAATATTCTTATAGAAGAGTAGGTACCATATAGGTTTGTTAAATATTTTTCTCCTTCTTTTCCTAA
The DNA here is from genome assembly GCF_004115265.2 of Rhinolophus ferrumequinum. NCBI lineage: Eukaryota > Metazoa > Chordata > Mammalia > Chiroptera > Rhinolophidae > Rhinolophus > Rhinolophus ferrumequinum. The sequence continues at coordinate 29,537,197 of NC_046287.1, forward strand.
GAAGATTTGTTATAAACATGTTTTTATCTCACATATCATATACCATACTAGAGGAACTAAGATTTTAGGGAAAAAGAAACCATGTTTAGGAAAATCCTAAATGTTCCATGGCAGAAGGGTTGCAATGTTAACTCGCATTTCATCATGGTTTGCTCTGATTCTCAGATACTCTTCTCTCGCAAAGAGAGCCTCCACATAGTAACGAGGAAAGGGACTGTGTCTTCATGAGATTAAAAGAGGGTGGGGCTGGCATTAGCAGATATGCTAGTCCTTGGTGTGCGGTATGCCCTGGCTGCCCTGCCGGCCTCTGCTATGTCCTGACTTCACCTGTCAGCTGGGAGTCCTGCCCATGGTGAACCTGGTTTATTCCTTTGCTGCCGGGAAAAACTCTGGGTGTTCAATTTGTCCACTACCCTGTCCTTTGGCTCATGAAGTGTCCCCAGCAGTGCTGTCCCCAAGACAGGTCAACTATGTGTCCACTCAGCTTCTATGTATGGAATAAGAGAGCCTAAAGAGTGGCCGGCTAAATCTTTGTTCTGTCTGGGCACACTGCTCCGCCCTCCTAATAAGGCTCTCTGCAGAGCAGTCTCCTCCCAGAATCCCACAGGGGGAAGTGGAAACTAAGCATAATACTCCCACTGCTTCCTGACACCTAGTTAAACCAGTGCCCCACCCCCGCACACCATACCACCACTGCTGCTTCCCCAAATGACCCCCAAATAGGAAAAACAGGATGACATCTCCATTCTCACTTTTCTCTCTCCCCCTTTCCACAATCTCCTGGGGCCAAAAAAAAAGACTGTTTCCCCTACTTCCTTTTCCCATCTTGACCTCCTTTACATGAAACTGTGATCAGACTTGCGGAATCCACCTAATAGCACACTGAAAGAGCCGACAAAGAAATTCAGATAACGTGTCAGATGAAGAGGCATAGAAGGTTTGATTCTTGCTACAAAATCCTATTCTTTTAATGCAAGGAACTGAATGTTATACTTTTGTCTTTGCATTCTGTGCAGGCACTTTCAGTTTCTTCATACCCTTTCTTCCTTCTTCCTTGCCACAAGAACCATGATTTTGTACATGCAGCTGTGTGCAGGACGGTAGGGTGAAATCCTACCGACTCTGTTTGCTGATATTGATTCCTAGGACCATGGAAGCCACTTTGAGACCATGAAGTCACCTAGACAAAGGGGAGACAGGTGACACTGAGGAAAGTAGAGAAGATAAATGGGGAAAAAAATTAATCCTGGATGGTGTCATTGAACTACTGAATTAACCAAACCTGGAGGTGACTTGCTTAAAAATTTCTATGTAAAATAATAAATTTTCCTCAATATTTAAGTATTTCCACTTGGATTTTTTTGTTACTTGGAGCAGAAAGTATCCAAACTGCTGTGCTGTCTTTCTGTAACATTCCTAATTCCCTCCAAGGAAGATGAATAACCTGACAGATTTAGGCAAAATATGAAAGGAAACAAATGATGTTAATGAGATTAACCCTAGAAATAACAGATATGAGTATGAAAATCCAGGGTTGTCTCTCTGATTCTCACCACCATTGCCCTAATTTAGAATGTTGCTATCATTTCTCACAATAAATTGTAATAACTACCTCATCTCAACCACCACCTCTAATCTGGAGTCTCTTACTAAAACACAAATCTCATATGACTCTTACTTAAAACCCTTCCATAGCTCTTCCTGGTCTCCATGATGAAATCCAATCTACTGTGCGTGTTCTACGAAGCCCTGCCTACTTTTTTAGCTTCAGTTTTTGCTCATCACTGCCTGGCATTCTATGTGACAATCACCCCAAATCTGAGCGTTTCTGAACACACAGTGTCAGTTCTTGCCTTGGTGCGTCTTAGGTGCTGTTCCTGGCACTTGCGATCAGCCTCCCCAGGTGATAAAGACTGGCAAACTCTCACTTATCCTTCTTAGTTCAGCTGAAGTCTTGCTGCATCCAGGAACACCTCCCTGAGAATCCTGGGGATGGTGCCCTGGATTTTGTGTGTTAATTTTCCCCTGCCTGCGCCTCTCTTGCGGCAACTCTCAAATGCAACAGCACTTCATGTATGTCTGTCTTCCATAAAGACTCTGGATTTATTGGGAAACAAACCTTGCTGATTTGTGTATCTTTATCATTTAGCACAGCTCCTAAGATCCAGAGAGACAGCACCATGTAGCCTGGTTCTGGATAGGTTCAGATCTTGGGTCCACCATATCCTGATTAGAGGACTTTGAGCAAGTAAGTTAACCTCTCTGTACTCTAATTTCCTTACCTATTACGTGGGGAAGATAATAATAGCTGCAATTGATAATAGTAATAATAACAACAGCATTGCTGTGAGGATTAAGTGAATGTATTCATGTTCAGATATTTAGAACAGTGTCCAACTCATAGTAAATAAACATCCAATAAATATTATACTTTATAACTAATATTAGCACTCAATAAATATTTGTGAACTGTGCTGAAGGACTGCAAACTACTCTAGTCCACTCTCTTCTCTAAGGAACTAAATTGTTTTGGAAGTCACCTATTATAAGGGCAGTGATTTGTTTTCCCAAACATATTTATATTACAGCCTATGATGCCCCATGTCACACACAGAAGGTTTATCGGGTACCCAACATTTACAAGGACGTTGGAAGCGGTGAACACTACTGCTTCTCATGCATATCCCACAACAAACAACAAATGTCTAATGTGAGCCCCTGGTTCTATCTCCTGCTTGATGCTTAGGGCTAAGATGATGTGAGGGCCAGAGAGCCCAGGAGGACAAAAACGTGAGTTGACAGAAACATAGCGGTGGAGTCCTGGACTCTGCATCAAAAACCAGTATTAGGAGCTTTGTAATCTCAGAAAGTCACTTAACCCCACTAAACATCAGTTTCCACATGGAAAATGGGGGTGATAATGTCTGCTCCACCTACCTCGCAGGACAGATACAAGAAATAGATTAATTAAAGCATATGAATATTCATTTGTCAAGCACTTGATAATTCACAAAAAGCAAGAGATTTGTTAATTACCCCATCAAAAACCTTCTCTGAGCTCTGCACAGTCAGTTTTTCTGACCCATGGAACACCCCCAACTATGAGACCTTGCATAAGACCTGACATTAATACAATTTTGTGTGTGTGTGTGTGTGTGTGTGAAGGCCTGATACATCTACCTACTCTCCATATTCTATCTCACATCCTAAAAAATCAAATTACTTACTATATTCCTATCAGGAATAAAATAGAATTTATTCCAGTCTCTACCAGACAGTAGGGTAAAATTAGCTTCAAATGACTGTGAAAGAGCATAATGTTCCAGTTTACCAGAAACCAAGGAAACCTAGTATATCCAGCAGCAATTTTTCTTCCTTCTTATTCTTTCTTTGTGGTGAAGCTGAGAATAATGCCCTTAGGTTTTTCCCACTATATATGTAGATGGGGAGCAGAAAGAACCTGCAATGGAACAGAGTCAGAGATGGTACAATTAAAAAGGCTAAGATAAATTGTTGATGTTTTAACATGGTGCTTTTTTACTACCAAAGTCACCTCAAATTGACAATTTTAATATAACATAATTTAACAAAAATATTGTTTTAGGGATAAGAAAATTTTATAAAAGGAAACATATTGGGTGAAGTATTGCTTGTGGTGTAATTTTAATTCTGAAAGATCTTGCTAAGAGGGCTTTTTAAAATAGGTTCTCCCTGAGATGAATGTTTAGGGGGGGTGGAATTCCTACAGGATGATTTATAGCAAAATTATATGAACAGAATGAAGGACAGAAGAATTTTATTAGAAAAGGGTCTCATTTCCACAAAATATAAATTATACCTTTTAGAAAATATATTGAATTTTATTAATATTCTGTGGACAGCCTGAAGTGTTAATCTCCACCCCTACCTATAAGACTTTCATTATGATGTACAAGGTGTATTTACCCTTTAACCAAATAATTTTTGAGCAACTCAGTGGAGCTTCCAGTTTACATATCCTACAAAATATATTCAATGCATTTACAAAATCTTATACTGTGTGTTGTTGGTAACTTTTAATGATAGATATATATGATATATATATATATATATATATATATATATATATATATATATATATATATATAGATATATATGGAGGCATATATATATCCATATGCATGCTTTTGGCATTACCATGCAGGAACACGTATTAATGATGAACTCACTGGATTGGCTATCCGAGAAGAACATTTCTCCAACATCCACTGTTGTTATCGTTTTAACCATTATTTTCAAGTAGAGATACAATCAGTTTGAATTTTTTTCAGTGCTATGATTAAAAAAATCTGCCTTGCTTCATTTTGGAATTTAAAGTTAGAAGAATGACCTAGCATAGACCATTGAGCACTATATTTCATCTGGCATTTGAAAATGACCTCATTTAGACCTTGGTAACTAATATTTTTTATAAGGAAATTGACTTATTACGATACAGAGAACTTGGTTATAAATCCTTTTCCAGTCTCTGTCTGTCTTGAAAATTGAGCCTTTCTTGGGCTGGTGACTTTGTTGTAACAAACACGAGTAAAGTGACTATGGGTGCAGTGTGAATTTCAGTAAGGACAAGCGAGAATTTAGATTTTATATTATTTGACAGTGAAGACTGAGAACTAGAATGAAGACAAAGCCAGGAGATTAAAGACAAAAGACTAGATTAATTTTGACTCTTAAATCAATATTATCAAATATGTTTATCTTAAATAAATATACAGAGAACATAGCAATTAATAAATGGTATTGCCCAAGGGCATGCAAAATAGAACACAGGCTCCCTGTTCTATTCAAAATACTTGTAAAATAGACTACTGCAAAAATTATTATTCTCTATTTATAAAATGGGAAGAACTTGGTTTAAAAAGCTGGGCCTAAGTTAAAACCAGAAGTCAAGCCTTCCTTTACACCTAAAAAAATATTACATTGATTCCTCAGTGAGTGCTGCTGAAAGCCAACTTCTCTTCGCATTCCATGAAAAAGAGAACATTGAAGACAAGTCTGTTCAAAGTAGCTGGGTATTTGAAATCATAACACCTTGGCATTTCACCTAAGCCCTTACATAAATCTGCAGCCCCGGGGAACTGCACAGGATGGAAATCTCTAGTGTTTATTATCGGTCAAAATGGCAAACATCTCCAGGTAATAAAAATGGAAGTACAATGATACAATTTAACACAAACATTTCTGGCTTGCCCTCACAATAAATACTCAAATTCAAGAATCAATAGCGTTTTCATAAGGGATAAAAATAATTAAAACCCAACACCTATCAATGTACGTCCCTAAAGGAATAAATGAGATGGCACAAAGGAAAAAAGATTTTAGAATTGTCCCTATCAATCTATATGGAACCACCAGCATCATTCTCTAACCATGGAATTTTAGAGCTATAAGAATGCCAAAAGGATTCTCTAATCTACAATGCACATTTTCACATTTGAGGATACAATGAGTTGTTGTGATGTGTCTACGGTCACACAGCTAACAAATGGGAAAGCCAGCACTTGAACCAGGGTCTACTTATATCTGTGTATACCTTAACCTCCATTGTTTTTCAGGAGCACAAGGCTCTGACAAAGTGCAACTTTGTCAAAGACATTAATAAAAGCAAATGTAACCTTTTCTTTTAAGGGGAAACAAACCAAAAAAATCTATCTCCAGTCAACAAAATTTAATTCTCTCTCTACATCGTCCTAGGTCACCCACTCTGGTTTTCATAGCTTATCATTACAGATGAAAAAACTGAAAAGTTGAGGTATTAGACCTGGTAACCACAGACAAATCTTCAACAAAATTTAAATTATATGTGTGTAGTGTGACCTCTTATTTTTTTTATTATAAGTTTATTTTAGTTTTATTCATTTATGTATTTACTTAATTCCAAAAAGAAGTTAAGATGGCATTGAAGTTACACATACATGGGTTTCATACCCCTTTTGTCAAGCCTCAACATGTGTCAGTCAAAACTTAATATCATAATAAGATAACCAGACAGTTTTCTTTCTTGGTTCCATCTGAGGACTTTTCCTGCTGACCCATCACTGCTGTGACTATTCCAAGATTTGCCCAAGATGAGGTCACAGTTACCACATAATACAATTATTCAATAAATCAAACACAAACTGCTTGTTTCATTCACATTGTTTATACAGAGCTGATCCAAAAAAAGAGAATTTGGATCATTCATTTCTAAGGTTTATTCCTAGGTGCTACAAAGCAATTTTAGGCATTCATTTAAGTGACATGGGATTCCCAAAAGTCTCTAAAATAACCAGTCCTGGGGAAACTTCTTTGTCTGTGTACTTTTTCAATTTTATGCTTTGGTCACTCAAGCTATTGTCAATGAAAATTTGGAATACAAAAGGAAAAATGGGAAGACGTGAAATATTCTTTTTGGCAGCACTTGGTGGCTTTAAAATAAAAAGTCGGCATCCTCTCTGCTCTATAGCTCAAAGCATCCCATTCGATGGCATCTTTTCAAATGGCCTGAAATGTATTCCTCGCTTCCCTTGATTTATCCCCCTGTTGGCCCCTGCAGGAAAGCATCATTTTTTTTCCTCCTGCCCTCTATCTTCTATATTTCATTTCAGGTGTCTATTGAGGCAACGAAAGATAAAGCTCTCTGCTTTCCCTTGTACTAAAGTTCTATATGGAATCAGTTCACCTGTCTGTCACTCCTCATTAAATTCTTACCCTCTTCATTCACATCCTGATCTTTGCAAATGAACATTTGCTTAATAAATGTTCCCAAGACTAACAGTGCAGAGTGAAAATCCCACACAGCAGTAAATTATTAACTCAGTCACAGAGGGAGTGCCATATATGACTTTTCAGAATGAGTTATTATGTGGATCATCATGTAATTATGAATTTTTCAAGCCATGATAGAGGAAAATTGAATATTTAATATTTTATGGACATATTCTACACTGAGGACATCTTTCAAAATTTTATGATAATTTTTAGAGTGAGTGAAGAGCAGAACAAAAGTTACAAAATAATTGCAAACTTGAATATTTAATCACTAGGGACATTGTTGGTTATTTCTCAAATTATATAATGTAACCTAGGCTGTGAACTTTTAATCATAGTGTATTCAAATGGGAAAAGAAGTGCATTAAAAGCAATCTGTAAACATGTTTTGGTTGTTTACGAAATAAGAATACAGAGTTTAATGTTGTCAAATTAAGATCTTAGGGTATAAATATTCATGTGAAAGGCAATCTTGAGTGATTTGTTCTGAATAAGCTATTGTTGAACAAAAACTTTTTAAAATGAGCTATTTTAAAATGCTCAAAGTAAAAACCAAGGAATAAACACTAAAACATCCTAAAACCCTTGACTGAAAATAAAATGAAATTGGTGTTTATCCAAAAATTAAAAACTGCAAGAAATAGCTTTCAGGAAAAAAAAAAAAATTAAGGATAAATTAAAAGATAATTCTATGCCAACTAAACAATATTTTATGAATTGTCCTATGTCTTTACACAGATTTATGCATTCATAGTAGAGCATAATATTTAGCACTTATGTTGTCACTCTTGTATTAACTTTGAAAATTAGAATATTTAGATTCCAAATTATTCTTAATATAATAGGCTCTCCTTGGTGCCAGAAAGTCCTTTTTCAGTGCTATTGCTAACAAACTTTGAGCACATCTGAACTCAGAGGTTCTCAACCCTGAGTGCACCTCAGCACTGCTTAGTCCTACCTCCTGGGGATTCTGAATTGGCCTGAAGTGAGGCTGGACACTGATATTTTTTAAAACTTTTCAAATTATTTTAATTTTCAGCTATGGTTTAGAATCACTGGTACCAATAAAACTGCCATCCAGTTTCCAGAGGTCAAAACAATATATACTTCTAAAACCCCAAAGAATCAATCTTTTGGGTGCACTGAGTGTATGAGCACTAAGGATACAGAAATGACCAGTAAACAGCTCTGGTTCTCAAATTGCACATAATATAATGAAACACACACATTAATAACTGTAATTCAATGCAATTGCTGCTATTAGAGAGGTAGGTGCCAGGTGATACAGCAGTGGAGGAGAAAACCAACATTCAAGATACCAAATGGAAATTTTTGAACCTGAAATTTGACTAAGAAATAAATATGACTATACTGTTTCTTGTATTCCTTCATTCACTCTTTTTGTTCACTTGTTCAATTATTTATTCAACAAGCACTCACTAAATGACTACTATTTTCTAAGTATTGTCTTGTTGTTCTTCTCATAGACTATGGAAGGTGATTGAAAATAAGGAGACTGTGTCTGTTTGTTATTGTTGTATAACAAACAACAATAATATTCAAGCAACTTAAAACTACAACTATTTATTTGTTCATGGTTCTGAGATTGCAAATTTAGGCTGGGCTCAGCAGTTTTATCAGAAAATTTACTCATCTTGCATTATTGAACCTTTGTACCCCTTGAATAGCGACTATTTCCCCCACCCCTGGCTTCTGGCAACCACCAGTCTACTCTCTGCTTCAATAGCCTTGACTATTTTAGATACCTCATATAAGTGGAATCACACAATATTTGTCCTGGGACTGACTCATTTAACTTAGCATAATATCCTCAAGTTTAATCCATGTTGTTGCTTATGGCAGAATTTCCCTCTTTTTTTAAGGCTGAGTAATAGTCCATTGTGTGTGCGTGCGCATGCGTGTGTGTGTGTGTGTGTGTGTGTGTGTGTAACATTTTCTTTCCATTCATCCATCAGTGGACATTCAGGTTGTTTCCATATCTTGGCTATTGTGAATAATGCTGCAATGAACACAGGAATGCAGATGTCTCTTCAAGATCTTGGTGTCAATTCTTTTGAATAAATACCCAGAAGTGAAATTGCTGAATCATATGGTAGTTTTTGTTTTAATTTTTTTGATGGACCTCTATACTGTTTTCCATAATGGCTGCACCACTTTACATTCCCACCAACAGTGTACAAGGGTTCCAGTTTCTCTACATCATCACTAATACTATGATATTTTTAATCAGAAATCAAAACTATAAAAAACAATATAACTTGGAATAATCTCATAAAGAAAACTCCCAAACACTTTAGAAGAAAAAATCAGACTTGTATAAATGGCAGAAGCAATCGTGTATCTGGTGAGAAGACTAAAAACTGTAACATGACAATTTTTCCCACACCTATTACACATTTTATGCATTTCTAGTTCCAATGGAAGTTTTCAGAAAATAAATTTGATAAACTCTCCTGAAATTCTTATGGCAAAGTATTTAAACTATGACTAAAAGAAGAAGAAAACTGGGAATATGGGTGATTTTTTTTCTCTATTTTACAAAAACTTTTGTGTTTTTTTTTAAAAAAATTATGATAAAAAAATGTAGAGTATAGCAAAAGGAATATAGTCAATAATATTGTAATAAGTATGTATGGTATCAGATGGGTACTAGATTTATCGGGGTGATAGATGGGAGGGGGTTGCAGGCAGGGTGAAAAAGGTGAAGGGATTGAGAAGTACAAATTGGTAGTTACAAAATAGTCATGGGATGCAAAGCGAAGCATAGAGAATATCGTCAATAATATGGTAATAATTATGTATAGTGCCAGGCTGGTACTAGACTAGACAGGGGGATCACTTCTTAAATTATATAAATGTCTAACCACTATGCTGCATACCTGAAATTAACATAAAATAATATTGAATGTCAAAATAAATAAAGTGTAAAATAAATTATAAAAAATATATTTTAATTTGTGAATCTTTGGTCATTAGATGTCCAAAGTATTATTAAATCCATAATATATGCAAATCTCTTGTTGATTAAACATAATAATATTTTCCTATTCATGAACTTTTAAAATTGAATTCACTCAGTGCTAATCTTGAAACAGGGATGGTGTTAAGTTTCTGAGGATTTAAGATAAATAAGATACAGCCCCTGCTCTTAAGGGAGTTCACAGTCCTGTGTAAAGACGGAATTAAATACACAGTTACAATATGGTGTTCTCAGTGCTAGCACACAGGTACCCACAGGGTCCAATAGAGCCAGATAGAAGGATCCCTGGAAAGAGGGCCTTGAACGAAGACTTAATAGATAAGAAGTTGGGTTATAGGAGGGAACACTGACTGATAAGGCTGAAGAAGTAGTCATGTACCAAGGACTGTACCTTTTCTCCACTTAAGCACCAGGCATTGAGGAGGCTGACAACGCATCAAACTCCCTAATCCTCAATAGCTCTATTTCTGGAATTACAGTTTACCTCTCAGAGAGATGTGCACAGGTATTCATCCTTCAAATGCATTTTCATCAGTGCAGGTAGAGTTTGGTCCAAAATAAATTAGAACTTAGGGCATCAATCATATTTTTCAAATCCGTATTTACTGGTGAAGTCTTATTTTATAAAATAAAATTGCTGATCATTCATCTTTCTTTTGACCACCCAGTCGTCAAATTGAAGACACTTAACAACCACCAAGCAAACTGAACTGAGAAAGTGCCATAAGATGTTGAAACACTGCAAGCTCAAGTTCAAGCATCACTTTTGAGCTAACACAAAAATCCCTTTCTCACCTTGCCCTGGGTGTTTCAACCAGACCTGCAAAACTGCAACCACGTTGGGCTGAATATAACACGAGAGAACCAGCCTTGCACTTGAAGTTTGTTTGTTCTTTTTCAGCAGATGGCCAATTTGTGGTGTACAGAACAGCTGCTTTTCAATGTAATAACTGAAGGTCACGAGAGTCAACAGGAAGGAAAAAATGGAAGATAGAGGTAAGTGTTTTAGAAGTGAGTGTGCTGATGACAGGAAAGGAACCAAAAGAGCAAAGAAAAGAGGGCTGCAGGTAGCTGAAATCCACTCCCCCACTAGAATCCAAGCCAGTAGTCATGGCACATGTGGTGCATAAAGGTCAAGATTAGCTCAGAGACTAGCCAAGAAAAGCATCAAGGCCTGAAAGTAGATTTCAAACTGCGGCCCGCGGCCAACTGCGGCCGGCAATCCATTAATTGGCCCGCAGCAAATTCCAAAAATATATTTAGTTTACTTAAATAAACCAGGTGAGGCAATACGTGCTTCACCTCGAGTGAGTGGCCCGGCTGTTTGTGTATTTCACCGCATATGGCCCTTGGTAAAAAACGTTGAAAAAAGTTTGGACACCCCTGATCTAGACAAATAAAAGGGCAATGATGACACATTTTATGAGTCTTATGTCATGAGGATATGAACAGGATGGGTTGAGGGCATTGTAGTGGGGAATTTATCCCTGTTCTGCGAGATCAAGGGAGGCTTCCAGGAGAATGAGCTACATTATCCAGGTGAAGAACAGTGGAAGAATCTTTAAGACAGAACTAATAGCAATGCCATCAAGGGGGCAGAGCACATGGCTGCCCAGAGGATTTGAGGCAGATCAAAATGGTTGGATCAGAAGGCATGAGAAGGATGTCCATAACACATGCGGATGGAGAGATGGAGACGAGACCACGAAGCCATTTAAGAAGGTTGAATGTTATCCTTAAGTCGAATGAAAACCATTAGAGGGTTCTGAAGAAACAGTGATGTGACCCTCAAAATGTAAGTTATTTCAGAGAACAGACTGGTGGTTACCAGAGCCAGAGGTGTGGAGGTATGGGTGAAATGGGTGAAGGTAGTCAAAAGGTGAAAACTTCCAGTTATAAGATAACTGGATAAGTCCCACGGATATAATTGTGATTATATTTAAAAATACTGTATTATATATTTGAAAGGTGCTGAAAGAGTAGATCTTACAGGATATCACAAGAAAAAAACATTGTAACTGTGTGGAGGTGGATGTTAACTAACCTTATTATGGTAATCATTTCACAATATATATACATAGCAAATCATTATGTTGTACACTTACAACTAACACAGTGTTATATGTCAATGATAGCTCAATTAAAAAAATTTTTTTTCAGCAAGAAATTGGATTTGAATAACGTGTTACAAACAAATCAGTAAAATCAATTATCTGACTAATTTCTAGAGTTCACAGAGCCCAACTTGATATAGAGACCCAACATATCCTGCCTTCACTTCCAGGTCAGGTCTTCTGAGTCTTAATTACTTAACTCTTTTAGAGAGTATGCTTTTAAAACATCAACACATTAGTCAAGCCCTCACTGGGAAAGTTGAGCAGCTCTGTATGGCTGCCCTCACAGTGCTAGGTCTTCAGCCTGAGGCCCACCATCACCACCTTCAGTGTGGATTAAAACCAAGCAATCCACACCCTATTCATAACTGATCATGAACTTCAGCATCAGAAAGCTCTGGGCATTTGGGGACGGTCTGATTGATTGTGATGGGTATCGTGCCTACTTGAATGATAGCCAATAAAGTCGCAGGGTGGGTTTTCACCCCTTCCTTTTAATTCATGGAACTGTAAAAGAAATAATGTACCAGACACCTGTTTAAAAATGGCAAGGAAGACTTTTTTCAAGACTATTGCAATAGAGGTCAAGATTATAGTAATAGGGGAGAGAGACTGTCCTCAACCCTGCTGAAATAGAAGGTAGGATTTTTTAACCCTGACGTGGTCTAATGAAGCACTGAAGGACTTGTAGGGGGGAGGTTGGTCAATGTGATTAGGCCATCTGTGCTTACTAATCGGCTTTTATTGAAATAAGGCTCCTATATTCCCACACAGACTGGGACATAGGGTTGCTACGAGTATCTCCTGCTGATGACTGCAGTTTCAAAGAGCTAGATCCCAGGTCCCTGAGAAAGATTTTTCTCAAGGGTTGTAGAACATTTCATCTTAAAGGGGCAGAGAAAGAACTGACAACTGCAAGTTTCCTAAAGTAAATGCTTTAAGGAAAGGGAAATCAGGGCCTAGAATCTGGAAGAAATCTGTCTAAAGTTCAGTCAAGCTGAGGGCAACATTGAGAAAATCCTGGTCAAAAAGAACTTCAAATTTTATGAGCAATTTTATTCTTGAGGCAGCATAGTTAGCGGGAAGTACTGCACTTCTTAGGTGAATAGAATAGTTCAGCCTTTCAAACTCTGGAGTTATCACACAGTGTGAGCCGTTGGAATTGTCAAGTCCTGTGTTTCACCTGAGATTCCCATGGCAATGCAAAAAGCAGAGGTAATGTTGGCTGCTATGCACGTTGACACGCTACAGCCCTTTAAAAGGAGAATGACCATTTACTTCTGCCTTGGCAAATACAAGCTAGCTTACCTATAAAGTTTATTAAAGCACATATGCCAAAATGTCTTCAAAGTGCTCCAAATCAGCTCTCTTCACTTCTTCTAAGGCTTTTTCATTCATCCATTTACTCAACAAACATTTATGCACCAGGCCCTGTGCTCAGCAATGGATGCACCACACACTGTCTCCCAAAACAGACATAAACTGTGCACTGTACACCTTTCAGTAGTCATTGCTAACATGATATTAATATAATGATAAATATGTATTAAATATTTCTGCCAAGTATTTTGCATCGTTATATTATCTATGTTTATAACAGCCCTATGAGTTCAGTACTATCAATACCAGCTAGCTACTTTACAGATGGGGAACCTGAGTGGTGAAGTGAATTATCCCAGATTAAGTGACTATTAACAGGTGGAACAGGGACTTGAACCCAGGTCTCTGTGACTCTAAGCCTGGGCTCCTCCTCATTTATTATGCTCCTGCTGAATACTATACAGAGCACTGTGTGCCTCCTTCACCCATTCAGTGTAAATTCGGCAAGTACATAGCAAGCACTCTAATTGTGTAGAATCCATATTGTTTAGTGGAAATGCCCGTTCCCAGGCAGAGATGGCAAGAGATGATCTCTAAGAGGTCAGGAGCGCATGAGGTGTGACGCGAAAATGGCAAGTGCTCCCAGACGACCAGCAGGGAATGTGTTTTGGTAAAACAAGCAGGTCCCTGCCCTGGAGAAGGCCACATTCATTAGTGCCTCATGTCCCCAAATTCAGACCATAGTCGCAATTGTTGCTCTAGCCACATATCACCGGCACTATTATTTATTTAATATTTATCTTTAAGTAGACCCACTTCATACCATCACAAAGAATGGGGGGAAAGAGAGATTTAATCATTGTTATTAAAATAAATATAACACTATTCAAAGGTCAATATTCATCTCAACTGCCTCTGTGGGAAAGACTGCTTGCCCTCAGCCTCCCTGTGGATTCTCCATTCTGGGCATCATTCTACAGTTTCCAGGCGCAGCTCTCACTCTGGGAAAACACTCTAGACTTTTCTGTCTCTCCTCTACCCTCTGTTCTACCCATCACCACTGCGCACATTAATGAGTGTTCAAAGTCCCATGTACTCAGCGCCTTCATAGGAAACACAAAATAGTCTGATAAAGGCACCTTCCTGGGAGTGTGTTCATAGAGGAAAAGCCATCAATAATTAGGACTTGGCAATGAGCCAAGCACTGGACAGATGCCTTATGTGGATTATTATCTTATTTAATCTTCACAACAATCTGATGGAGAAGATGCTATCATCTACTTTTTATATACAAGGAGACTGAAACTTGCATAGTGGCTGTGAAGGGATTTAAATAATTTGCCTAAGGCCCATCAGCCAGTAAGTTGCTAGTAAGTTTGGAGGTCTGTGTACCTCCAACGTCTAAATCCTCTTACATACTGAGTTCATCAACTTTTCTATACTGCTGTTAGTGGAAGTCCTACATTAAGGCCTCTGTTATATGGCACAGAAAGGTCACCCTCCCCCTCCCCCCTTCCCATCACACTCTTCAGCAGTTCACCTGCCGCATGGTCAACACACACACACACACACACACACACACACACACACACACATAAAAACCTCTGATGAAACTTTTAAAAAGCAAAACTCTCTTGCTTCAAAGATTGAAGGATGGAAAAATGAAACAAAACAAAAACAACCTCTGATGGCTGGATGGCTGGCTTCCTGTGGCCCACAGGATACAGGCTGAAGTTCAATTTTTTTACAGCATTCAAGGCGTATCACAATCTGGCCACAACCTGACTTCCCTGAGCCCCTGCCCGCTCACCTCACAGCCACATTGGATCTCACCCTTCGCTCACCAGGTTATGCTCCCTATGGCTGTGCAAAACGACAGACAGAAATGTAGCAAGGTCAAAGTAAGGGCATGGGCGGGCTTGGGAGTAGATAGATATGTTTGAACCCAACGTAGGGAAAGTCACTTAACCTCTCAGGGCCTCCTCTATTTTCTTACAAACAAAACAAAACAAATCAAAAACACCAGTGATAATATGTCTCCCTTGTAAGAATTGGGCTAGATTATGTGTCTGAAGCCTACCACACAGTGTGGAGTACTTTACACAGCAACTGGCATCTAGCAGACCTTCAAATACACGTCACTGTGATACCTATGCCGTAGTGCTCCCTCAAAAGTGGCCTAGAAGTTTTATTTCTTCTTACCTGATAAATGCTTATTCATTCTTCAAGCTCAAATATCACTTTCTCTATGAAACCTTTTCCAATTTCTTCAGATGCTATTAATTCCTCCTTCCTTTGCATTTCCTTAGCACTCAGCACCCACTTAAACTGTACTTTAAGTTGGCTTTTAATTACCTGTCACTTGTTTCTCTCTTCCATGAGATCATTAAGTCTTAAGGAGACTGGATATCTACCAACTGCAGTAGTCAGCACGTAGTAAGCTGACAGATGTTTGCAGAATGACGTAATGTGTTCCTTCCTCTCAGACATCATTTGTATTTGAACAATGCTAAAAAAATTAGACTGAAATTTTAGGCATTGAAGCAAGAGCAGTGAGGCAGTGGGTGGAAAGTGAGATCTTTCTCCAAAATCCCCAAACAGTTACATCCACTATGTAGAAAGCCATTTCAGTTCCAGAATCCTTGCAAATTATACTGGTTTTGCCTTGGAAGCATGAGGGAATTTTTGTGACAGTAAAAGATAATGCTTACAAAAGCTTTTCATTGTAAATGTTGATTATTTATGAACTCTTACAGGAAAGGGACCCTATGGGAAAAGGCACCCCCCCCCCCAATTTATAATAAATGAATGTTGGAGTAAATCTCTTCATTAACTAGATACAGAAAGAAATTTATTCTCCAAAGTAATCATTCGTCTCTTCAGCCACAAAGCCCCAAAGACTCTGCTTCCTGACGTGCTCTCTAATGGGACAGACCTTTGCTGCCTGGCTTGGTACAAGGATGTCTTCAGCAGGTAGACCCCACAAAGCCAGCAGCCCAAAGCAAACCCACGGCAACTCTGCCCGGAAGCTGGTGGGTGGCCTTGGCTGGTGAAAGCCCGTCCTTCAAGCAACTGAGGCAGGAGCCCATTAAAGGTGTTAATTTTACATGATGTGGCATGGCAAGTTTATAAATAAATAACAAATGAACATTCCCCACGGTTCCTCTCTTTGGAATGCCTGTGTACCTGCTGCAGGCCTGGCCACAGCGGGAGCTGCTCAGATGCCAGATCCAGAACAGCTCCTCAAAAAGTGAGGGGGGAGGCATTTCTGTCACCAGGACTTTGATAACTTTTGACGCCTGCATCACTGGATCAAGCCACCTTAAAAAAATAACCAACTAATCTGCCCTCTGTGGTTAGATGTGCTCAATTTAAGATTATCATCATGAACTGCGAGAACAAAACACAGATGTTAGAGTTTCAGAAAAATGTACTGTGGGGGACCATTAGTAAAAAATACTGTTTAAAATATATAACATATGTAACTATTAAATGCATAAAAATCCCATGTACCAAGAGGCAAAACATGATGAAAGTTGTTGAATATTTTAAGTACTTATATTGCTGCATAAAATGGTTCTGTGTGGTAGAATTTTCTATTGCAGGAGATTTATGAAATTTTGTCAAAGTGTAGATCATGCTGAAGTCAGGGGAAATACCAGCACACTTTAGGTTGCTTTCTATTTTTAATTAAGTTTGAAACTGCATCTTTGTACTTGTGAGTGTGCATATAAATATATGTAAGTGCAGATGTGATTAACAATAATGCTGATCTATGCAGACATTCAAATTCACTCACAAAATGGTCCCCTCCCACTGCAGAGAAAATTACTTAATTGAGGTTGGGTCTGTGGAATCATAACGAACGGGATGTAGAATGGCAACATGCGGCCAGCATCGTTCACCTCGCTCATTTTAACAACCTCAGAGGCAGAAATTAAACAAGCCTTATTGGTTCCTGACCTGGATTTCCAACCTGGAGAGAAACCAGAACAACTAAATGTTACGGGATTTGTCATGTTTGCCATGTCAATAAAGACAGAGACTGACTGAGCTTGGGTGGTTGATTAAAATCCACCTACTGCTTATTCTGAGGGAGTAAGATAGAGGAAAATGTTCAAAGGCACCTTGATAACTGGGGTCCAAGTTATTCAGCGTCCAAAATACTAAGCAAGTATTAACAAAGATGGAGTCAAGGGCAAATAACCAGGTCAGATACAGAGCAGTGAAAGTCTAAGAGGAAGGAAGGCAGAGAGAGAGAGGGAGGAGGAGGGAAAGAGAGAGAGAGAGAGAGAGAGAGAGAGAGAGAGAGAGAGAGAGAGAGAGAGAGAATGTAAACAGTAGACTTTTTAGACACAACCCAAGTCTTTTTCACCATATGCTCCCCTCCAACTCTGCTCCACCTCCATTGTTCTGGATCAAGCTCTCCTTTGAATTTCCATTGCACCTGGAGCCCATACCACACCATATAACCTGTCCTGTTTATGTTGTTTTATGTGTTCATCTTCATCCTAACTTTAAATTCTATTTGGAGGTCAGTAACTACATTTCACATATCTATTTCCCCAGGGCCTAACACAGTTTTATGTACATTAGAAGTTTCAGCAATTGCTCACTGGTTGAGTCAATATCAAGACATTTTTGCCCTCCAGCCAGGATTGATAGCAAGTGCCACCCATTCTTCCTCCATGTTGTCACATCTACACCTGTTCCAATGTCCCTACAAAACATACAAACATATACCCTACAATACTTGATGATATTTTCCTATTTATTACACACTTTATTCTGTAACTTTTTTTACACAACCATACATACAGATCCAACTCATTCTTTCTAATAGCTGGATAAAATTCCATTGTGCGGTTGTACCACAATTTATTCAGTCATTCCCTTGCTGCCATTTATTCTAACATGATAACAAATATTACAGTAAATAAGTTTATCGATGTCATTTTATACTTATGCTTTTTTATTTCTTTGTAGATTCCCAGAGTAGGATTGCGCTTAAAAGTTACTTTGCAAAATTTAATTATTAAAGATACCTCCAGTTTACTTTTCCAAAATATTTAGTAAATCATTCTCCCATCATGAATATATTTGCATGTCTATTTGCTCACCTCCTTGGCAGCACTGGGAAGTTGCAACCATTTCAATATTTACTAAGACAAAAGGATTGATATTAGGGTTAGAACAAAAAATGGTATCTCACGGTTTTGTTTTGCATTTCTCTGACTGCTACTGAAGTTAAGCCTCTCTATTGTCATTTGTATTTCTGCTTGTAATAAATGCCGTTCATAGTTTCTGCTCATTTTTTTTTATACTTAATGGATAGGAATTCTCTGTATAAGAAGGATTTTTCACTCATAATGATGCACACGTTGTTCTCTTAGATGACTCTTATATGTTTATAAGTTGTAAACTCCTTGCGGACAATGACGGTGTCTTAGAGCCTATCTTCCAATTCCTTCTTGCTAGCAACCCAGGCATAGCGTTTAATAACGTGTCCATTGAGGAAGTTCAATTAATTTATTCAACAATGTCAACCAACATCAATCAAAAGTGGTTTGATCATATGGTTAGACTGACCAAGCAAATCTTCATTTGCACAGTGGAGCATTCAGTATCCTAAAATGTCTGCTGGATCAAGTGAGGCATTTCCTTTTTAATCCAAACTTAGTTCCCAGTAAGGTCTACCCTTATCTCCAGCCTCACCCCTGCTTAGTTCCAACACAGAGAGGACTTCATAGAATGCATTAGAGCCTGAAGGGGAAAAGTATAACTGTAAAAGATATTGGGGAAACTATAAAGGGGAAAAATGAGGGAAGGGATTAAGAAGGAGCTTTTGGTATGCACACACACTAACACAGAGCAGTGTTTTAATTATAGCACAAATCTTCCCACTGTATGGTATGTAGACCCTGTCTTTGCTGATGCAACAAAGGCAGAACCTTAAAATGCACACAAACACATATTAGAGAGATATATAAACATAGCAAGCATTTACACTGTGAATATCAAGAGGAAACTAATTTTGTGCAATGGCAAGGAAAGTTACAAAATCTTCATTCTAGCAAAATTCACAACTATTTCAGGAATTTGGGAACCATCCAGGATGTAGGACGTCTATTTGAATGAGGTAAGAAAGTAACCAGGAGACTTAGGATGTGGGTGTAGGGGATATGCTGTCATGGTTTAAAACGGAAAAGAACTGGTAGATAAGCAAGGGGGCTCTGAAGAAAGATTTTGAAGTTTGAGATGGGGCAGATAAGGCTTATACATCCTATCAAAGAATTAAGATTTGAGTCACCATTATGGAGGCTTCGTTATTTTCATCCCCAGGTTATGGTGCCATGTGCATCTCTGCCACCAATTTCCCTTCTGAATGGGTCTGTAGGGACCCACTGAGCCCTGCTACAGGAAATCAAAACTTCAGGGAAGTACCTTTGTTAATTAGATACTATTGATTAATAGAGGTATTCCAAGTGGAAAACTCCATTTAATTGATAAGTTATATTTATAGAAAAGAGTTGAATCATAGAACAGAATGAAATAGAGCAAATAAAAATCATGTTTTCAAGAAATGTTTCCTAATACAGGGAAAATCCTTATGATATGTGGAGTTAAAAAAGCAGGATATAAGATTGTATGCAGACTCTGACTTCATTTCAGTAAAGGAGACACATATATTTTGTATATAAAAGTAAAGAAAAAAGATTTTAAAAAATACCACAAAATGTCAACAGTGGTTAGCTCAGTGGAATTTGCCAGGGATTTTTATTTTCTTCCTTTTCCTCCTCTGTATTTTACAAATAATTTTAAGATGAGCATTTGTTATTTTTTAAGTCAGCAAAAGTTATTTCAAAATAAATACCTTTTGTGATATGCTTTTAATGGAATCTTGGATAATATAATTATCAGTCATAGTTTCTCTTTATTTGCTCTCAACTAATTAATCTGAAGTCAAATTTCTCCTCAACCCACTTCTCATTCCTCCAGTTTCCATTCCTTCACAATCTTAACTACCTCAGAAGGACTAGCCAATGGTGTGGGGGAAAATAGCACTTCTACCATTCTTTGCTCCCAACATTCTTGTACTGCCTCATGCAAAGATAAAATGAAAGAGGAGTAAAAAGTTATAAAAGTTGCTTTCAGATTTAAGTTTAACCACCTATGTCTTTACCCATGAGAAATTTTCATATGAGAAAGGGAGTTTGGAAGATTTCTAAGCAATAACTCACAAACTTGGTTCTGACAGTTTGGGTGTTTGCTTGTTTGTTTGTTTGAGAGACAGAGTGAGATTATACTACAAACTCAAGCATATTTCCAAATGCTCTTGCATGTCTTAATACAATATTCAATTAAAAAGTGAACATCAAAGGCTTTAAATAGAAATATATGGAGGGATTTCATCACATGGAAAATTTGTGCTGTGTTGATATTCTCTGTGTGGTTTTGTGGGATTTGATTTGTTATGATGAAGATGGTGATGACGATGATGGTGAAATTTTTCTCCTTAGAAAATTTAGATACACTTAGTGGTGCTTCTGCTTGTTACACTTGCAACATGACACATGAAAAATAGACAGAATATTGACTGTAGCACAGAAATACTGAATTTTTATCCCTATGTGTTATGAGTTATGAGTAAAAGTCACTAGTAGGAAAAAAAGGAAGGTAGGATAAAATCGTGGTTGTTTTTGTTTTCCTTATCTACGACAACAAAAATGGGTCTTGCTGCCATAAAGTTTGCTTATGTGGAAAATTTTCAGACACACAAGAACAAATCTGGGTCCTCTTGGCTCTTTCTCAAAGGGTCATCAGGATGTGTGTGTTTAAACTACTGGAATAGCTAGTAAATAGTACAACTAGAAAGTGAGGTGGGCATTGTGATTCCAGAGCTCTCACACTTAAGCCTGACATTAGAGGATGAACTAACTCCCAATAACCTGTGACACATTTTCTACCAGGATTTGCATATAACAGGATCCTGCCTTAACCACAAGAGATGACTTTCTCATGGTGAAATTTCTGGCACCATTGGAAGTATTGATCTCAAATTGAAGGAAGTTAGAAATAGATTCTTGTTTTATTTGCTTCAACTTTTACATTTGGTGTGAACTGATTTTGAATGAGAAGTGACAGGAAAAATAAAACTTAACTGGGAGTCAGGACATGCGGGTGTGATTTTAGATAACTAACTGTTCTTGCACAATTCAGATTTCAGATTTCTCAACAAAAATGACAGAACAGATGCTCTTTTGCTGGATAAGTCTGCAATTAGTCCCCAGTCTTCCCTGCCATCTCCTTTCTCCACAGCAAGCGGTGAGAACAAGTAAGTGTGTGTGTGTACGCATGTGTGTGCACATGCATATTGTTTATAATTTATACACGTGGAGTAAGATCTGCTCGGAATGATGGGAAAAGCTGAAAATAGGTAAGTATTTATAAAACTGTATTCAGTCTTCTTGGAAAGATAAAAGAGCCCTTTTTTCTGCAACTGCTAAAATTACAGGTATTCACTTAAAATTTGCTTTTGTCAATTTTATATTTTCCTTTAACTTCTAATACCTAGGACTTTAAATTATATGTATAACACTAATTTGAGCAACAAAGGAGAGGACAAAGTTTTTCTGAATTATCTCATTTCATAAAAAGTCATGACTTGTAACCTCTAGCTATGAGTATAAACACTGATCGCTGGTCTGACTCAAGTCTTTTTAACCGTATTGTGAATAAATTGGCCCAATTTGCCTCTAATGATAGAAACCTAAGACACATGTTTCTTTTACCAAGCCTTGAAAAATATAAAATTCGACTTTGATTAAGAGAAACAAGACCACAAAACATATCATTTCTTGTACATTGTTTGCGCTCAATAAATATTTACAAATTATTTGATAGCAGTGGCTCTTTTGGCCTGACTAGTCCTGATATTTCTATAAATCTCACTCTGTTGGTGTAGCTATTACACTGTAAGAGCTACCATGTATTAAATAGCAATACTTCAAAAAGACAGGGTTGGCCTATGGCCAGGAGTCGTTATACGTGGAAAATGCAGGATAAAACCCTTGAAATCTAGCTTTCCCAAGAAGACATGTTTGCTTTTTAGCTGACATAATATATTTCCACTTCAACTACCTTTCTCCTCATCATGACAGCTGACATTTTTTTAATCCCTCTTTCACCACACATTGCTTATGTGTCTGTTTAAGGCCACTTGACTTCATAGTCCATTCAAAATGCAGTTCAAAGACACTCACCTAATCTATTTCTTCTAAACAGTGAGCCTAGTTTGACTGCAGAAAAAGAAATACTGAAGAATCTTCTAGAGAGGCTTTGAACACTCCACTCTCAGGGAAAGGGCGCTTCCAGGGAATGGTTAAGTACTTTGAAAACCCTAAGGAGCTTTGTAGCAGGGATAACCCTGTAACCTCCCAACAGCTTTTTGCAAACAAACTCTTTCAAGCTTCATCTAAAAGACTAGTGAGCAACAATTTGAAGAATAAGGTTTTCCTTTGTGTCAGATTATAGAGCTCAGCAGTTCTAACCTTTTTGTTCTACTATTTTTCTGATCTAAATAAGGAATTATTTATTATCAGAAAATGGTGGTATTCAGATCACAAGCCTCCTCAGAGGCCTTTAATCCCCAACCATATATAGAGATTTAGGGAGGAGAAGGCTACCTGTTTGGAGAGAATCCTAAAATCCACTCTTAGAAGCTGCCTCTCCAGGCAGAGTGCACTTGCGGCTCTGGTCATTGAAAATGAACCTGTCTTACAACTTCTTGATCTCAATTTGTAATTGTAATATATGTTTTCCCAGTACCTGAAGTTTCATTTTCCCACGTGGATAGAATTTCTTCTCTACACCAAGAAATAAATGGATTTATTAAAAGTTTAATTCAATGTAGATTTTTGACAAAATTACCAAGGGATTAGTTTATGTTCTTTTACTAATGTTTCCTGGTAATACTCTAGGGAGTATTCATGATACAACAGAAAAAGACTCCTGAGAATGTACGTTACACAATGTTTCGCTCTTCCCCACGGAATTGGGGTGTCGTTGCTAAAACTGAGCCCTAAAGATGTTCAAAATCTTGAAAAAGGTAGCTGGGAAAATTGTCATTTAAAAGCAACATTTAATACTCTTTGAATACTGTTTGGGGGGCAGACTATTCCTTCAGTCTGCCCCCCAAACAGTATTCAAATAGTCCTTTCAGTTTTCAAACATAAAGCAAAGATGCACTTCTGAAATGGATATATTTGAAAGTAGTGGCTACAAAGTGCTAAACTGCTCCAGGTGGTAATGTAAAGTTGCCTCTAGTGTAGACAACGTTGGATCTCTGTAAGTTGCAAATTACATTTCCTTCAGAAAAATGTTCACATGCTTAGTATAGGTTGAATCTCCTCTGTGCCTGTTCTGGGATTCTGGGAAGGCCACAGGTAAGATGGGGGAGGTGGGGATAACATAGGGTTGGTGGGGGAGGGGGGCAGGAAGAGGATAGGAGAAGATCAGGAAATCTGTACCTGTGCATCCAAGGCTAAAGAAGGATCTGTTTAGAGGAGACTAAGGATCTGTTTAGAGGAAATGTGGAAATGAGTAATTTCACTACTACTGGAAATGTGAGCTCATTTAAATATGCCAATACTTTATTCTTACAAGTTGAGGAAACCTCTACATATATGTTACACACCAAAGGAATAAAAGATTCCCATTTTTACAGCTCTTTTTACCAAATTAATATTTGACCTGTTTTAGTGGAGAATAAAGTATGGTAGTTTTGCATTAACATGCTGTGGGTTACATTTAGCCTAATGTTTTAGTTGATTTCATTAAGCAGATTTTTTAAGTTGCAAAATTTCTAAAAAAGTATGCTGAGTTAAGGTTCTCATTATTACCTAACGATTATTTTATAATTCGTGACTTATTTATAGAAAAGAACATACTCTTATTCAAAGTTACTCAGCTGTTCAATAAATATTAATTCCCTGCAATGTTTCAGGAAACATGCTAGATAAGGCCTGACCTTTAGGAGCTCACACTTTCTTTGGCAGGTAGAAATGTGTACAGACATTTGCAAGACAGTATGGAAAACGTCGTAAGCAAGGTAACATCGTATTATCAGGAAATCCTAAGGAGGCAGACACTACATGGCTCTGGTATCATTGGGAGCTTGGATTTGGCGGGTGGGGGGAGGTCGGGGAAGATCGCCCAGAGGTGAGGATAATGGAGTAGTATTATCACGGTCAAGCAGGAGTAAGGTGTTCTAAGAGGGAAAATCATGATTGAGGTATGAAGTCATAATATGCCAGGTGTGTATGCAAACCATAAGCAGCTTGGATCAGTTAGGGTATACCATTTGAGGTTGGAACCAGTGGATGAGGCAGGAGGTCTGAGCAGAAGCCAACTTGTATGAGAACTTGGAATAAAGAGAAAAGTCCCTGCATAGCCAAGCAGATAAAACAAAACCCAAAGTTGAATGCATGAGTCAATTTGCTCCTGGGATAAACAACAGCTAACACATTTTGTTACTCATTTTCTAAATCCACCATGGTTTAAATTAACAAGTAAGTTGTTATTTGTAGGAGCCCTAATAGCGATGAAGAGACAACTTCTTGTTAACAATAGGAGTAAGGAAAATGGTAAAAAGCAGACTGAAGAACCTGAACACTCTCCAGTTTGGACCATTTAATATAGTCTACTCCATGAATCAACAAACTTTCTCTGTGAAAGCCAAATAGCAAATATTTTAGGCGTTGCAGGTCGTACAATATCTATTACAACTACTCAACACAAGCACAAAAGCAGGCACAGACTACGCACAAGTGAATGGGCGTGACTATATTCCAATGAGGCTTTATTTAAAGAGCAAACAGAGGGCCATATTCGGCCCCCAGCCATAGTTTACCAACATCTGGGGTAATGATGCCTGAAGGCAGTGCTGCATTAAAACACAATACCCTAACTGATGTTTCTAATTATGGCCTTCGCTTGGCTAGAAAAGTTTTGATTAGGTTTAGTGTTCTCCATTTAAGAAGTCAGGGAAATCTGTGATGTTAGAAAGAGTCTAGAATTGGAAAGAATGTTGGACCTTAAGGGATAGACACTAAACTATATGGGAGAAAATAGTGTAAAAAGAAAAGCATATTTTGTGTATGTTTGCATGGCTGAAGTTTTTACTTCTATGGATTTCTGTGCAAGCGTGTATCTAGTATCTATGCATGTGGTCTAGATGTGTCCTGTCCAGTACAATAGCCACTAGCTACACGTGGCTACTGGGCCCTTGAAATTTGGCTGGTATGACTGAGAAATTCAATTTTTAACTTTACTTATTTTCCTGAGTTAAATTTAAAGTTAAAAACAGGTACTCATTTCAATGATTGCAGATATTTTTAAATATGTTTGATACAACTCGGTTAAACTTTTCCAACATAATTTTTGGAAATCTAAATACAGATTATTTCCCATGAAAATCTAGCTTTCAGGTATGTATTGCATTATATTTCTTTTGGACAAAATAACCAATGTATTTCTATTGTCGAGAATATCATAGGGAAGGAAGTCAACATTTTGTCTTCTGTATTTGAAAAGTTGAGAGAAATTAGAGCACAGAGAGTTGGTTCCATAGCCAATTAACGGGAGAGGTGAATAATGCATAGCTCTTTGGCTCATCCTATTGAACTGTGATGTTTTAATAACTTTTAATGGAATCAAATTCCCCCTGAAATATCTTTAAATCTATATTATTTGGCTAATGTGAATTCTGATGTTTATGAAGTGATCAGTGGTCATTCTTAAGTGACAGGGCCCCTCATTCTCCAAAGCTGTGAGACTGAAGGAGTGGCCCAGCACTAACAGGTCAAGCAGACATGCACATCCTGATGACCCCATGAGAAAGAGCCAATAAAATCCAGATTTGCTCTTTGGTTGTCTGAGAATTTCCCACATGAGCTGTATGGAAAGCACAACTAAAGCCAGACGGAGGTATTCTAACTCCCAGGAAGGTTTTTCTTTTTCTCTGTCAATTCTCATTCAAGCCCAATTCACACCAAAGATAAAAGTCAAAGGCAAAGAAAAGCAAGAATCTCTTTCTTTCTTCAATTTGAGATCTCGACAATAACATTTTGAATAAATTGACAACCAAAGTTACAATTGCACCTACACGTCTTTCCTGCTAGAAACCAAAAGACAGGTTGATAATGAAAACGTTAACGGGTTGCACAGTCTGAGCACCAACCAATCAGAATGCATGCTGGCAGAGCTGAGAGGGAAGTTTTGGCATTCCTGTCATCTCCAGGGCCCATTATTCCTTACCTCCTGCCATGTTTGCTTTATATTCCTTGCCTAGGGTACCAGATGACCTCTAGGAAGCCTGCAGCCACTTTGACAAGGGCTCTGGTATCCTTTCCCGCTCTCCCAGATCCCCCAGCCTGTGGTTTTAGAGCTGGCAGTTATTGCCCCAGACCTGCAGTTTCTGCTATGGGCCTTCTACTAACTGCTCATCACACAGAACCACAGCACCACCTGACCAAAGTACCACCATCACGACGACTTTGCTGAAGACTGCTTCCCATGTGCCCCATTGAACCCATCTTCCACTTTTACAGTGGCTGCAAATCCACCTTAGAATGCAGGACTTGAACCCAGTTGCCCTCATGGATGGCTGCCCCATCCCTCCCACTTTCCACCCTCCCCATCCCCGTACCTCTGTCAGTTCAAATTTCAAGCTCATTCCAGTCTGAGGCTGCCACATTCTAACAGGACCTCTCGGTGCATGAAGATGTTCCATATGCTCATGTACCTTTCTTCTCGTCTGCCTGTGGGAGATAAATGGATGGAGATTACATTTCATTTGATAGATATTCTCCACGTGTTATATTCCTTCTATATTTGTAACTTGCCAAGAAAGAATTAGAGTTAATAATATTGTATTACATATTTGAAAGTTGCTAAAAGAGATCTTAAAAGTTCTCATCACAAGAAAAAAAATTGTTACTATGTGGTGATGATGTTAACTAGATTTATTGTGGTGATCACTTCACAGTATATACATATACTGGATCATTATATTATTCACCTAAAACTAATATAATGTTATATGTCAACTATATGTCAATTTTAAAAATAAATAAAGTAAAATCCGATAAAAAAAAGAAAATGTTTTTAATGTCTCTTCTGACCTAAGTGTATGTCATAAATACATGGGATAAACAAAGACTGGCTCACAACACATTCCTTCCATAGAATACTATTAACATATATACTAAGAATAAATGAACTACAACTACCTTCAGCAACATGGGTCGGTTTCACAAACACAATAGCATGAAAGAAGCCAGACTCAAAACAATACCTTTTATAAGGTTCTATTTATGTAAGGTTCAAAAGCAGCCAAAACTGAACTATGATGTTAGAAGTCAAGGTAAGGAAGAAAACGAGAAAAGGGCTTAGGAGGTGGTTTAAGGGGGATTCTGGAGGCTGGCAGAATTGTATTTCTTGTCCTGGGTGGTGGCTACATGGGGGAGTTTACTTTATGACAATTTATTGAACCATGCACTTAGGATCTGTGCATTTTTCTGTGTGTTACACCCGAACAAAAAAAGTCAAAATACCTGTTTTGTAATAAATAGGAAAATATATTCAGTATTCAGTGACAAAGGCTAATGTTTCTTCAGTGTGACATGGGCAATGAGTACCTTAATTTGATTTGAAAAAAACCTAGCAACACTTCCAATGGTGCCAGAAATTTCACCATTAGAAATTCATCCTTTGTGATTCAGGCAGGATACTGTTATATGCAAATATGTTAGAAAGTGTGTCACAGATTATAGTGTCGGGCATGAGTGTGAGAGCTCTAGAGTCAGAATGTTTAGCTCACACTCTGGTTGTACCACTTACTAGCTGTTCCAGTTACTTTTGCTACATAGCAAACTACCCCAAAACTCCATGACTTAAAAAGCAGCCATTTTATTCTGCTCACGGATTCTGTGGGTCAAAGATTTTTAGAAGTGCTCATCTCAGTGATTCTTTTGCTCCTCTAGCATTGACTAAAACCACTCAGTGATTCTCAGCTGACAGATGAGCTCATCTGGGGCATCCAAGACAGTTTCTTTCACATGTTTGGAAATGGAGATGAGATGACTCAAAGGCTCAGATTACCAACCAAAGCGTCTACACATGACCTCTCTGTGTAACTTTGCTTTTCACAATATGGCAGCCTTAGGGAAATCAGACATCACACATGGCAGCTCAGGGCTTCAAGCATAAGTGTTTCAAAGCAGAAGCTACATTGCTTTTTACGTTCCAAATGCATAAGCCAAGTCGTGTCACATCAGCCACACTCCGTTAGGTGAAATAGTCATAAATCCACCCAGATACAAAGGGAAGAGATATAGATCCAATCCCTTAATGTGAAGAGTCATAAGGTCGTATTGTCAAAGAACATGCAGGATGAGAGATCTTTATTGTGGCCATCTGTGGAAGCGACCATCTACCACACCTGCTGTGCGATCTTGGGTAAATCTTTTAAATTCACTAAGACTCAGTTACTTCACTTGGAAAATGATGGTAATAATAATTTGCCACCTCATAGGATTACTCTGAGGACTGATGAGATGGCCCACATTGGGTTCTTTGCACAGCATCAGGGTCATAGGAAGAGGTCAGGAAACATTTCTTCACCTCCCTATGCAGGTAGCGGGAGCCGAGAAAAGTGGAGGAGGACAGAGAGATGGTGCAAGAATAAAAGTCAGAGGTTGGCTGGGTAGAAGGGCACAGAGGGTAAGAACAGGAAAGTTGGTCAATAAGGGTTTTTTCCCAACAAGGCAAAGTGACTTGGAAAACAATGTAGGCAAGAACAAATCCTCTCAGCTTCCCAATTTTTCCCAGGATTGGCCTTGATATTTGGTCAAGCAAACAGTGGGAGATGATTTGTTTATAAAGGTCACTTTCATTAGAAACACCAGATTGTCTTCATTCTTCAGGTTGCCAAGTAAAAATAAAAGAGGGACCCAGCTTTTGACACCTCCTGACACTGAGAGCAATGAGTAATCTTTCTTAAGTCTCTAAACAAATGAACACCAACCTTTCTGGGCCTTGGTGGTACCCTGGGATTTGCCACGGAAATGGAAGGATGTAACAAACTTTAAGTGAAATAAATGGATCTCTTCCAGGCAACTCCCAGATGAGCCAAGTGAAGGAGATCTGTATTATGGGATGTTTTATTAATACTTAACGGAAAGTGTCAAAAACTCTTTGCCAATTGGCTTGGCATTTGTGATATAAACCTTTTCAGCAAATTATGAAAATAGGAGGCTGTGTAAATTAACACTTTGCATAAAACTAACATACTTTGTAAGATTTTCACAGGACAGGTTAAAGGATGTTTTATGCCATATTTTTAAATGCAAAAA
This sequence comes from Rhinolophus ferrumequinum, assembly GCF_004115265.2. Lineage (NCBI taxonomy): Eukaryota > Metazoa > Chordata > Mammalia > Chiroptera > Rhinolophidae > Rhinolophus > Rhinolophus ferrumequinum. The sequence continues at coordinate 29,566,836 of NC_046287.1, forward strand.
TACAGAAATATATGAAAGATAAAGTGGATAATAAAAGTTATTGCAGGTTCTCTACATAGATGTAATGCCACCCTTTCAGATCGTCAATGAAGAATACTTACTGAGCACCTACTAGATATTATATTTGAGTTATGTGGAAGCCATAGCTTCTACCGTCTTGCAATGAATATACAAAATTTGAGAATGGCAGAGTCACGCTAATTGTGATTCTGTACAGAAGAAGTTGATTGTAATCTTGGACTCTGAGATTTCAATCAAATGAACAGGAAAAAACCAAAGCTACAAATATTTACTGAGTTTCTACCATGGGTACAGGCCTTGCCATGTACAGTGAGATATAAAAAGTTGAGTAAGATCCAATTGTAATTGTCATGAGTATCATAATCTAGTGGAGAAGACAGAGACATACATCAATAACTCTATTATGAAGCTCATAAAGATCAAATACCATAATGGAGATAAAAACATCATTCATAGGGATGTTTGAAACAGAGTGATTCATTCCCACAGGGGTGCAGTAAATAGAGAAGGGTTATTTTAAAAAGTAGAATTTGAAGGGGAGCCTTAAAGAATAGTTAGTGTTTTGAAGCAATATCTAAGGTCTAAGACTATCCAAATAGAATGAGCAAATTAAGCAGGTTCTAGAAGAAGGAGAATATTCCAGAGGAGAGAGCTGACTGCACTGTGAGGTCCTTAAGGTGAAGGATGGATTGCTTTTGTTTATTTCCAACATCTTACGGGCACATGGTAGAAGCTCAAGAAATCTTAAGTAAATGAATAAGGTATTGGAGGTAGATATATACTTAAAGGGTAGATAGAGGTGAAACAAAAAAAAGAAAGGAAAAGAAATACTTGAATGTTCAGTGCAAAAAGTTCATACCTTATTTCATATGTAATGAATGATGGATTGATGCTATAGACAACTTAACCATATGGTGCATAATGAATGAGAATAAGAGGGAAGATAGTGGCAGAGATAAACTTTTGTTTATTTCCCATGAATGGGGTTTATTGTCATGATGGGTATTCAGGAGGAGTGGTTGCCTAATTCATTAAAATATAAGCATGGTGCTTAGGAGAGACTGAGAGGTAAGTTACCATGATTTTGTTTCCAACACTGTAGTTCGTATTTCTCTACTATATTTTTAAACATCTCAGGACTTGATCTAATTCATCTTTAAAAAGTGCTAACTGTGATAATGTTGTAAGTCTTGAAGACACATGGAAAAATTAAAAAAAAAACACGAAAATAATCAACTTATTTGACTATATGAGAAATAAAAAACTTTGGTACAAGTATAAAAAGGCTAAAAAAATGCAAACAATGAACAATACTTGCAGTAATTATGACAGATACAAGAATAATACATTTATTATACAAAAAGATCATTCAATTTGGTAATAAAAATGCTAAGAAATCAATAGAAAACTGAAAAGACTAAGATAACTAAGAGATGCTGCACACACAAAGAACGTGTAAATTAAAACGGGAAGTGGTCAACCTGCACAGTAAGAAAAAAGATGCATGTTAAATCAGTGAGATGCCATTTTCTATTAGGTTAACAAACAAAGAAACAAAGAAACAAACAAAAAAACTGTGCCCATTCTGCCAAGATTGCAATAAAATTATTATATTTATACATTGTTATGGCAGTATTAATTGGTGCAACTCTTAGAAATATACTTGACAAAATGTACCAAGAATCATAAAAATTGTGAATCCGACTCATGGGACTTGACCTAAAGAAAAATCCAAGAGAAGAGAAATTAATAGGTTTGAAGAAATTAATTTCACTGTAATTATAACAGTGAAAATTTGAGAAAGGCAAAGTAAATCTAACAAGCAATTACTGAATGACTCTCTACATGGCGCTCTGTGATAACAGTGAAAGCAGCCAAGAAGAAATAGTTGCTGCCATCATGAGCTCACCCAAGGCAGAGCTTCCTGTGCACGTTCAGAAATGAGAGAGTCATTCAAAACACAAAGGGAGGCTCTGAGCCTGCAATGAGCCACATGATCCACTAACCTCCAAGGCCAAGGTTCTGATCATAGGAAGCCACTTAGAATTACCGGTACTTGCAGAGCTTTTAAAATATATGCATGTCTAAGCCCCACCATCCGGAAACTCTGGCTCATTCTACTGATTACAGCTGGCTTTTTGGTTCAGTGAACTACACTGTAAAAGTATAAAGAAAATACACTTGCATACAGATGTGTTTGACATTGCTAATTGAATCATTATGCTTGTCAAATGCTCTATTAAAGAATAGTAATGTACTAGTAATAGTAATTCTTCACAATTGTGAAGAATTAAATTGTTATAAAATTTGGCCTCTATTCACAGGGTGTTACTAAATTAATGCTTTGTTTACATGAAGGTTGAAAGCCTTTAAGTTACTGAGAATGTGTTATCATAAATATAAGTGGTATATTTTGTACTTGCCATGATAGAAATAAATGGCTAAAATCTAAATGAATTTTTATGGTTATTCTTTGCTTTTACCACTTTAAAAAACTTGGTGCCTATTATTAAAGTTATTCATAAAAATATATAGTTAATCTGAAACTCACTAACATCCTTCGCTTTTCTCTCTCTCTCTCTCTCTCTCTCTCTCTCTTTTTCTGTCTGTCTCTCTCTCTCCCACTTTCACTCTCTCCCTCTCCCTCTCTCCATTACATATTGTCCTCAAAAGGAAATTCCATTTTGTCTATATTGTGTAAGAGCACTTTCTTAACTGTTCTATTTTCAATGTAATTCTCAAGTTGTTTCCGATGTGTGCGATATTCACAAATCCTAATTGGTGGTATAATAGGAGCTGACAGCCTATACAGTATTAAGCCACTTCTACACCACCTATTTTCTGTATGCAAATCAGACAGAAACAAATGTTTGGCCCCAGCTGGGCAAAATGTCCCATTTAGAATTCTTTTCCTCTTCTTTGTTCTTTGATGTTCTGCAAATGAGCTTTAGAACTCCACTCTTCACACAATTCAATTTTACAGACCCATTATCTGAGATATAATGTGGAGGTTAAATATATCAGGGCAGCCATTATGTGAAAATAATTAACAGTAATGAATAATGCACTAATTCCACTGATGAGAGATGGTTATATGTGTAATGAAGTGTTGGGGCAGCCCTGACAAATGAAATTAAAATATTTAAACACTGTTTTATGATATTACTTTGCTCGTATAATTTCCTTTACCTACAATGAGCCACTTGGATTATCGTCATTATCTTGACAGCTCTGAAGGATGAAATAGTGCAGGTTAATGTGACAGCGATTAGTCAGAGGGAAAATCCATCACCCAGGGCAGAACAGGCTGAGGCAGAAAGGGCCTCTACACTGTCCTGTTTCCAACACGAGAAGAATGATACTATCAACATCACTTCAATATTAAATGGATAGAATTATCTTGTCATTCAGTTACAGCCTCTGAAGAACTACCTATTTGTACCTGCAAAGGAAAGGTCAGCCTTTCTTAATCACCCATAAAAATATGTTGATGGATTCTTTATATCAATAATAGTGACAGGAACAGAGACAGGAAAGAAGCATGACAATTTAAAAGCAAGACGTTTCTCCCTCAATTCCTTACAGATTTTTTCCTCCAGTAATTTCTACTAAAATTAAAATTGAATTTCAGAATCTAATCTATTGAGGACAACCATTGCCTGCTTACTCTCTTTACTCTGATTTGATTACATCAGACTCCTATTTTTAAAGCAAATTCTATCTCTGCTGAATTTTATTCTATGAATAGTCTTTGGAGCAATTATTTCTAAGCTTGTGTGTAACCATCTATCAAGATGCAGCAAGCTTGAATTTTTAAAACCTGGTAATGTGATAATCTAGTTGCTCTTCATTAAAGTTGATGCTAAAATTCACTCTAAAATACATGATGCGAAAGCAAGTCATTGGAAATATGAGTGGGAACTATGACATCGCCAGTACCCCCTCAGATTGTCATAATTTTAGTTTATAAACTGACAACAGGGATATTGTTTCCAGAAATATTTTATCTACACAAAATATATAAAAAACTTAAAATCGTATTTTCTGCTATATTTTTCTTTTGCTTCAAAACAATTGTGAATGAATGAAGAAACTGCTGCAACTAGAACAGGTTTCCAGGGACTTTGGGTCCAGAATTCTCTTTGCCTTTGGTTACAAGATGACTTGCTTTGATTCTGCTCCCACGAGAATATAAGAAGACACACTCATTAAAAAGTAAGTCTTAAGTGCTCCGCCTGTTTTCCTTAGTCCCAATATACTGGCAATCCTCCTATGCAACAATGCACCATTATTTAGAGTATGAAAAACAGAATGTTTCATTTACTAATATTTAAAATTGAGTTCAAAAGTCCTTTTCCTTTATTTTAAGCCAGAATCCATTTCCAGAAAAACAAAAGCATCCGCTTTGCTGGCATACATTTGCTGGCTTGGCCCTGCTAACATTGGGACATGACAGCACCTCAAGGAAAGAGTTATATATCCACAGACAGTTTTCAAAATATAAAATACATAACTCAATGTCTCCTCTTCCACATACAGATAGCAATAGGATAGCCATTCCTCACATCGATGGAATAAATATACAAATACCACGACAGACTCATTTGTGGATGGAAATAATCATTGTTATCTGGGCAGATAATCAAAGTTTTGCAGAGCCAAAAGCACAATATGATAAAACCATTAGTACCAATACTGGGGGAATGAGATAAAACTTGTGGAAAAGGTAAGAAGATTAACTATGTATCATCAGTCTATTCATAACTGAGCCAGCAGTTAGGTCAAAATAGCAAGGCTCGTAGGGGTGGTGGTATAGTTACTTGATAGATTTACATAGATATCTAATCTGATTTGCAATGTCATTTTTGAACACTAATTCATTAGCAGCTCCTATCGCCACATCAGGTATCCTTAAGGAAAAGCCAAAAACAGGTGAACCACTCAAAAACAATCTATGTGAGCAAATGTGTGAAGTGTATGACATTATGTATAACACTCGTATGTCTCTATTGCACAAGCAAATAACACTTTGAAATAATATATCCCTTCCCTGAAAATAATATATTCCTTTCCTGTACTTCTCGTATTTGGTTTGAAAAAACATCACAATTTACTTCAATTATCTGACAATGAAGTGCCTCAGTAATAAATCTAACATTAAAAAATCATTTCCAGCAAATTACTCCAATAAAATCAATGAAGGTCAGGCTCAGCTGTAGCAACAAATAAATGACATGCTATTGACAGGCTAGATGAACTTAATTGTCATTTATAAAGGTTACGGGGATAAAACAATCTAATAGAAAGCAGATGTTTACTAAACAAAAACGGAAGTAGAGTGAGATAAATCGAGAAGGTTAAGTTAGGCGTGAACAGCCTCAACGTTCTCAGGCCTGGTCCCAAAGCAAAAGTTATTCTAAGTCTCAGCAGCATGTGTGTTTGATTCAGTCAATATTTATCTGCTTTGGGACTGCTTTGTGATCTTTCTACCTTTTCTATATTGAAGTCATGAAACAGATTTTCTGCTAATAGAAAATGAAGAATTGATAAAATTGAATAACAGTAGCCAGGTTAAAAGCAGGTTGACCCATTTCAAAATTCCAGTAGCTGCATCTTTGAGAAAAGCAAACACTGAGAGAAGACAGCTTGCTATTTCTCTGATATGAAAGCAGTTTGCTAATTGTGACAGTGTTCTTTACCAGACATGAACCTAGATTCTAAACATTAATGTTTTGTTTAAAAGTCATGTTTGCAAACACTATGAAACATAACCAAATGAATCTGGAAGGATCTTCCCAGCTAATCATTTCCCTGCTGTAGATTATAGTAATGTTTACAATGGCAGGGGTCAAACAGCTTTGTCTGTGCAGATTTCTCAGAATAGACTCCAAAACTAGCTTTACCTGGAAATATCCAGGGTATTTTCTCTGAATCATAAATGGGTTCTCAGCTATTGCTTTAATGGAAATGGGAATATTTTGAAGAGATCCAGCTCTCCTGAAACCCTTTATAAAATCTTTAAAAGTAAAAAGGACCATAGATCACTCAATCCAACCTCTTCATTTTTCAGAGGAGGAAATGCAGAAGCAGACAGAGTAAGAGGATCTCACCTAAGGGCCTAGGTTAGAACTAGTCCCCAGCTCACCTGACTCTCAGGGCAATGTTCTTACCACACTTAGCCTTGACCTAAATTGTTAAAAGGGCGGAGGAAGTATTGTCTGCTTCCTACAAACAACTGTTTTATCAAAATATGTGATTTGGGGTTTTCAGTGAACCCACAATTATGTTCTTTAATGGTTAGAAGAGTAAGGGCCAAGTTTCTCAAATGAGGCACTCTTCCTCTCCTCCCCAACAGTGCGCAACTCCCAAACAGCTGGTCCTTTCTCACATATGTACCCCAACCACTCCCAAGCCAAGGAAGAAAGGAAGGGAACTTCAATTAAATTTAGCCCCTGAAGTAGACAAGCTATCTCAAACCCTTTGCAGAAAGTAAATAAGCAAATGAAAACATTCCCAGAAAAAAAGGCATTTTATGTGTTTGATAATACCTGAAAAGTATTTATTCTTATTTTTTAGGATATATCTTAGAAAAAACGTAAGATGGAAAATTTTTAACTTTATTTGAAAAAATAAATAAAACACAGGAAAATGACATAATGATATAATTTAATTGGTACAACATGCATTCAGTATTTCATTTTCTTCTCAGTGAGTTTCCCCAGTGTTGAGAAGCTAAAATCGCTAAGTCTTCTCTCAATCTTAATACAAGAATATTTCATCAGGGCCGGCCCGGTGGCTCAGGTGGTTGGAGCACAGTGCTCCTAATGCCGAGGTCACTGGTTCGATTCCCACCCTCTACAGCTAAGATCCTGAACAGCAGCTCTCCCTGGAGCTGAGCTGCCATAAGCCGCCGGAGGTCGGCATGAGTGGCCAGCGGCCAGCAGCTGGCAAGAGCTGCCGTGAGCTGCTGTGAGCAGCCAACTGACAACCAGTGACCGACTCCCTCAGCTGGGGCAGTGCAAGGCTCATAATACCAGCATGGGCCAGGGAGCTGTGTCCTACACAACTAGTCTGAGAAACAATGGCTTAAACCGGAGAGGGGCAGGGGAGGGGAGGGAGGCGGAAGATGGGAGGGGAAAAAAAGAATATTTCATCAAAATTCAAGCATGAGTTCCCAATCTACATTGTTTTGCTAATTGACCCCATTTCATGTACTGTTTCATTTACAATCACAATATTAAAATAAAACCACCAAAAATTGTTGTATGCACCAAAGGCACGATTCATAACAGTCAGTGGGGATTAACTATTAAATATTAGAGTTGGGGACAACTCAGGCACATTTCTGGTAAAGCAACTGCTTACTTAAGAGAACTGAACCTTACACATATACCTAAGGAGAGTTTTCCTGGAGACAACCAAAGTGACAGAAGGGAATTTATTCTTAAAACGAGAGCCATATTATAAATTTTTAACATCCCAAAGTAATACATTTTCTCATTGGTGGAAAACCTGAATTCTGGAAGCTAAGCCTTAAGGAAGTTGAGGATAATTTCTGATTCTCACTAGCCTTGTTAGTCCCATCTATAAAGTAGAATTAAAACTTATTTTTTTCATCTTATTCCAGTTGGACTTTATAAAGATGGACAAGGCCAGGTTTGGCACCCCCAGCATCTAAGGGCTAAAAGCATACAGAAGGGCTTGAACAAGGTCCAGGATAATCATGAAAGCTTTAGTTGCTCCCACTTTACACCTCTGGGTGACGATCCACACCAAGACACACCCACATGAGAACCCAGTGAACGTGCGGAGAGCATCTAGCTATCTGCAATTCAGCTATAATGTCAATATAAAAGAGTTTCAAAACTACAACTCTAGCATTAATTTCTCTCCCAAGATCATCATTACCTTTTTTATTTCTACCGTGATGGCTTCAAAATCAACCTTGGAAACAGAAATCATCACCTTCCACCAAACAAGCGTCGCCTGGGGAATTCGCTGTTTTTATGAATGGCACAATCATCCAGACTTCTACTCCTCTATCCTTTTCTCTTCACTCAAGCAATCACATATCACCAATTCCTACTAAATGCCGCATGATCATTAGCACTTTCCCTTTCTTTCTATTTCCATTACACCAATGTGGTTCAGCTTTCATGACTATATAAAAAAAGCAGTATCCCAAGAGGCAGGCCTCCAATCTTTTCTCCATTCCCGCTCCATCCTGCACATGCCTGCAAGATTTGATCCTGACTACGGAATCCAGACATTTCATTCTCCATTCCAAAATGGCCCCCACTTTCCCCAACTAACATAAAATGTTTTTCTCCCTGTTTTACCCACAGGAACCGTGCTCCTCATCATGCTCCCTTCCCCAGACACACCTTACAAGTTCCCTCTTCAGCACCTGGCCCCACATGATGGACATCCCTGCACTGTGCAACTCCACCGGTTCTAAAACGCCCCCTCTCCCCTTCTCCCCACCCCAACCTTACCCATTCCTCAAGGCAGGCTGAATGGTCTTCCCCGTATGCAACTTTCCCTGCTCTCTGTTCAGAAATGGTTGTTTATATTTGCATTCATTCATATTTACATAATGTATGTCTATTAGGTGAATGCTATTAAGTTAGACACAAAGAGAAGATAAAACACAGAGGACTTGGGAAAGGCTCTTCAGGTTATAGAGCTGTGAGGTAGACAAGGCTTGCTCTTAAATGTCCCCCTTTTTTAAAGCAGAAAGTGAATAGCCCCACAGGAAAGAGATGCTAAGTGCCATGGAGGCTCAGAGGAGGGAGAGAGCCCGTGAGGTGAACGAAGTAGTAGTGACATTTGCATTTGGTAGTGACAGATAAGTAGAGTTTGGGCAGGTGGACATGAAGAAAAAAGGCATTTTCTGTGGCGGAAACTGGACACAGGGGCACTCTAGTGAGCAACAGCAGCAGCTTTCCTATAAATACCCTAACAATTAAGTGTAAATACCCTAAACTCCCTTACTCACGGAGTTTACCATATTTAGAGCCATATTAAGAATTAGGCATGTGCTTCTCGTGTTTTCCTAAACAAGTTGTAAGTCTCAGGAACAATAATCCCTCCATGTAATGAAATCTATTTATGTGCCCAGTACTTCACATAATTCTCCTTACTCTGAAAAAGCATTATCCCCGTTTTACAGATGAGAAAGTAAAATGACTTAGCTAGACCATACCTGTATTATGTTATGGAGATGGAATTTGAACTTGAGCCTGTCGGATTCAAAAAAGGTGGATCATGGATCATACATTACTAATCATACAAAGATGAATGAAATACAATCCTTGCCTTTAAGGAAATCTTGGTCCAGTGGAGGAGAGAGCAACGCTCAGTATTTATCACCTGCAGCCTAATATGCTAGGTGATGACAGCTAAGACAGCCATATTTACATTGTCTTGCTTCAAGCCCTCATCTAGTCTGGGTGATTATAAAACCATCCTAACTTGTCTGCTTGCTACAGCTCTGATTCTGCCTGCTGCCATCAGAGACAGCTTTCTAAAACACAAATAAAAATATGTTATGCCCTGCCCAAATGCCATCAGAGACTCTCCACCACCTCTAAGATAAAAGTCCAAATCCCACAATCTCATCTTCAAGTCAGACCTCAGAAGTCTGGTCTAACCTACCTTTCCAGCACTGCAGCCTCCACAGGCAGCCTACACCACATTCCAAAGACCTCCTTCTACGTCCCTGTTCACGTCGCCAATACTGTTCCCTCTCCCTCAGTGCCCTTTGTCCTCCTTATTCCCCTTTAAAACTCACCATCCCTCAGTGTGAAGTGTAAATGCTATTACTTCTAAAAAGCTTTCAAGACCGTGCCTGCACATTAATCAGCATATATGAAAAAGTCTGACAATTAAGTGTGAGAACTTTCCACCATGTAAGTGCACAGTGGAAAGCGCAAAATTAATTGTCTGACTTGTATGACCCTATGGCATAGTTATTTGTGGATTTTTACCTTCCACACTAGACTGTGGAGTCCTTTGGACATACAACATATAACTGAATGCCAGACCCCTAATAGGTCCACAAAAAAATATTAGTTGAATGAGTTAATGATAAAATAAATGGCACATTAATCAACAGGTATTAAAATTGAAGAAGACAGGGAACGTGTTGCTATATGCAGCTGCTTTGTCACAGACAGCTAGAAAGGTAATTGGGCTAATAGAAATAAGATTTAAAGTAAGTCTTAAAATTTCTGTAAGATGTAGTATCCCATTCCCCATAAATCAATGCTAGACAACCCAGGGAACTCTCTATGCCACACCTGGGTGGTCTTTTTACTTGGTGCTCTCTGAAGATGAGATGATGGAACACACATTCCATAGTGATAATTACATTCCTCTTACTGCAAAGTGAACCCACACTCTGGTGAAAATTATACTTCACTTATGATGTATATACACCAAATATAAAGCACATATAAGGAAGGGGGTCTGGTGCCAGTTTTCTGTTCCTCCTCACAAAACAATAACTGATGACCCTTGGCCAGTGTTAGCTGCATATGTGTGCACTTCTGTGGATACCAAACTGCTTCTGGTCCCTCGCTGTCTACACTGGGATATCTCTGTCTTGCCTCTTTATTGTGAACTACAGAAATGTCTTAGTCTTTGTGACTGCACTTCTTCAAAGCACTGTCAGTAAGTATTTGGTCTCCATTGATCAGATCCCAAGAAAGGATTGCATCTCTTCAGTAAGCTTTACTTTTCTCCAATATGTTTTACAAGGTGCTGGCACCTGCTTTACTAGGTCTAAAGAAAAGCCCTGTGATGTCATAGCTATCTGGCTATTTCTCTAAACCCAACCGTTTATTAAATGAGCACACAGTCCAGCCTGTGTTCTCCCATTCCCTGACAGAATTCCTTCCTACAGCCACAGGAAGGGACTTAACATCTTGTGGGATGAAAAAGAATAATTTCCTGCTTGGGATCTGAGCTGAAATCTCCTTGGCACTGGACCTCTAGTGTTGGTTTCTTTGTAAAAGCAGTAGCTGCTAGACAGCTTTTGTTACAGAGTCACTTCATGCCTAATATTGGTTGGCTATATCCAATCACAACTTTACAAGAAAGATCTGACAATCAAATTGATGAACCTTCAAATATAAGCATCCTTGCAAAACTGTAGTTTTCAAACTTGATTGGTTGGAGCAACTTTAAAGTAACTACAGTGTTCAAATTTCAGTCTCCTTCATATACTTATATGGAAGATACAGGAAATGTAACAAGATTTTCAAGGAACATGCTGTACCCTGTACAAAAGACTGAGTTACTACTTGATAACTGTCATGGAACATGAAGCTTGGGTGACACAAATAAGTTAAAATATACCCCGAATTCTATTCCAGCCATGAATCTTTTTAAATATTAATTATATAGGCACAGGGAACATGTTAGTTATAAGTACAGGGCAGGTTATACAAAAGTTATTCCAGTTCTCATTGTTTCCAAGTCCACTCACCTTCAGCAAAACCTGACCTGGTGACTGACATTTTGAGCCAGTTGAAGGAGATAGTTGTCAGACAAACACAACTGCTCATCTCTACGGTCAGGTTTCTTTGAGGGAGGGATTTGCTCCACGTGGATTTAAATAACCAGGCATACTCCCTCAAAGTCAAATTAATATTGACTACACTCTATCAAACCACAACTTGACTGGCAATTTGGCTCTGTAGCATTCTCTCTATATTGCAACAATTTTTTATATTTAAAATATAAAAATATTTTAAATATATAAATATAAATAAAAGTATAAATATTTTATATTTAAAATATAAAAAATTAGTAGAGAGATTTCAGAAAAAAATAGTCAACTGAGATTTGAATTTTTTTCAGTTTATTCTGAGCCAAATAACTTCATACAAGGTCCTCAATGCTCCCTAGAAACTCTTAATACGATTGCGTTACTTGATAAAAGACTGTGGTACAAAGAAAGCACATTCCTCTCTAGTGGAACGGTGAATACAGGAGTCAAAATTTCTCATCAATTTTTTTTCCAAGGTCTAGACCAACTCACAAATGAAGAAGTGAATTTAAATGAAAAGAGTAATGATTCATTCAGAATGCAAAAAAAAACCCCAAACTGTGAACATAAACTTACTCAATGATGAAATTAGGATTTCCCACAAATACTGCATTTACAGATGCCTTTGGCTACAAATATCAAAATTCCAAATAGAGAGAAAAATAACGAAAGGCATCTAAATATTTCAATAACAATGAGTATTGTAGTGAGTTGTTACAGAACTGGCTCCAGAACTCAATAACTTCAGGGAGCTAGGTCAGTGTCAGCGCCACTGTAGGTGTTGTGCTTGTAGTAGAAAGAGAGCTACTATAGTTCCAAGCATCTTATACTCACAGAGCAGTGACCTGAATAAGACAAGACCTTGGGATTATCAATATTGCTACATAAATAAAATTGGACTGCTAGCAAAAAACAAGAGAGGATGGCTATTACACAGTAGGACTCACAGGGGCCAGGGATGCTTCGTCTTCTAAGAGTGTTCTCACAAACCTATATTTGAAATCAATAAACTTCTCATGTCTCACCTTACAAGCTACTGACCCACAAATCTCCTTGAAAACCTATTGCAGAATATCCTCATCCATTAGTCTAGTACCCTCTTTCCAGAAGAAAAGGAAGAGATAAACTCCCACTGTGAAGTTTTCCTTTATAAAAAACAAAACTAGGAAGTAATGGCAGCCTCAAAATAAGTAACAGGATAGTTTGATCATGGGAGAGGCTGTAAACTGACAGTTTACAGGGCGGGGAGGCACAGGGGGTAACATGACTTTACTAAGATTATAGAGATAATTAAAGACAAAACTGGTAGCAGAGCCAAATAGCTAGAATTACTAGTCTATACTCACACATCTATCAATCATCTCTACATACGAGGTCTGACAACTAAGTTTGCAAACTCATCCTAGAAAAAGTGCTACAAACCTCATTGCTGAATATCACTACAGTCACCTTCGAAGTACTCCCCTTGAGAAGCTATGCAATGATGCCAGCACCTAGCCTACCCTTCAAAGCAATTTTGGAACTCTTTTTCAGGAATGGCCATCAGAGCTGTCCTGGTATTACCTTTGATGTACTGAAAGTCATCAAAATATCTTCCTTTCAATATTTCCTCTATCTTTGGGTAAAGAAAGAAGTTATTGGGGGCCAGATCAGGTGAGTAGGGAGGGTGTTCCAATACAGTTATTTGTTTACTGGCTAAAAACTCCCTCACAGACAGTGCCGTGTGAGCTGGTGCATTGTCATGATGCAAGAGCCATGAATTGTTGGTGAAAAGGTCAGGTCATCTAACTTTTCACACAGCCTTTTCAGTACTTCCAAATAGTACACTTGGTTAACTGTTTGTCCAGTTGGTAAAAATTCATAATGAATAATCCCTCTGATATCAAAAAAGGTTAGCAACATCAATGCAATAAGTTTGAAAACTCAATTATCAGACCTCCTATCTCTACTCACACTTCATCATGAATTCAAACATCAGCAATTAACTTAAGATTTCCACCATTTTAAAAATGGTAAATTGTGAGATTACACACACACACACACACACACACACACACACACACACACATCCTTCCCCAATGGTAAACTTGCAATTCTGCATTTTTTTCCTGGAGTTATAAAACTGTCAGACATTTGTTTGCCGAGAACATTTCCAACAAGAAAAATATTGAGAACACAGAGAACATAAGTTATGATTTAATACTCAGAAAATTTAAAAAAATTATAAATGTATTTTTGACGTCTGAAAACATTTGAAGACCTGAAGTTCCAGGACATGATAAACTAAAATTAAATTTATGTTTGAAAATGCAAGCCAGACTTCTAAGAGAAAATGTAATTAGAAGTACAAATATTCAATAAGATGACAACATTGCTAAAATAAAGTAAAAGTGACAGTGTCAAAAAATTGTTAATACTTTGAAAAAGCTATAGAAAAAGTTAGTAGTTGATCTAATTCTAACCAATGATAAATGAGAGATACTGTATTTTTTTAACTCCCTGTTTTGATAGTTAAGAAAACACAGCCCTCTGCATAAATTTTCTTCATATCAGTTTTTTTTATTCAGAGCTCAAAACTTATCCTTCTGAAGCAGCTTCAGGATTGTATTGGTGAATACATGAAACAGATTCTAAGAGTAGGTCGGCTGTGTTGCTAAGCCACATGGAGAAGGCATAAAGCATGGACTTTGAATTGAGGGCAAACCAGATTTGAATGCCTTCTCTACTAGCTGTTTGACTTAGAGCCAGGTACTTGCATATTCTGAGCCACTTTTTTTTTTTATTTGAAAAGCAAAGATGAATAAAATCATTACTTTGTTGGGATATTAAAATGATTGAATTTGATGGTATATATAAATCACTTGCACAAAGTAGGCACTCAAAAAAGCGTAGCCATTCTTAATAAGAGAAGACAGTACAGATTTTTAAAAGAAGTGTTTCACACTTCCTATAATTGTGAAGGACGTCTGCAGGAAAATGGACCCTTTAAACAGAAAAAGTACTTTGGAGAACCAGGCTTCAATTTTTACCACATGAGGTAGATTGGAATATTGTTCAGAAAAATTATCTCCCTCCCTCTCTCTTCTACAGGAGGCATATACTTCCCATTTCATTGATCTTGGTTCTGACCATGTTTCTTGTTTTAGCCAATAAGATATTAGTAGACATGAGGCAAACAGAGGCTTGAAATAGCTTGAGCAGCTGACCTGCTTTCTGGTCCTCTGCCATTGAACTTAAAAGAACATGTCTGGAGTAGCCCACTGATCCCAGCAACTCCAAGAGAGACACTTGGTGCAGAGCTAAGCTCATTCAAGTGAGCCAAATTTAGATTTTCAATCTTCAACATACACACACATGAGTGAGTCCATCTAAACCTAGTGTAGAGGAGCCAAACATATTAATGTAAGAATAAATCATTGTCATTTTCAACCACTGAATTGTGGGGATGATTGTTTAAGCAGCATTTCTCTGGCAATAAGTAACATATATACCACAATTCTGTTATTATACTTGGAGAATGGTCATGGGCACATTCATTTAGTCCTGCGATGGTATTTATTTAAAACATATGTCTGGAGTACTTATCATATGCTAGGACTGTGCTAAGCAAATAAATGGGCACAATCCTGAGTCTAGGCATGTATTCAGGATCACTGGCTTAAGTTAGAAAAAATTCTGTGAATGGTCCCTGTAGGTAAATATTGCCAAGCACATTAGACATCAATTTAAAAAAAAACAACACAAGTATAAAAACATTGTATATTTCTTCCTTCTTCTTGGACAAAATATAATGTAACAGCAAGTTTCTCTCAATTAAGCCCTTTGGACCTGCAAAGATAGTAAATTCCTTTATGCGTCTCAAGGTAATTTGAGGAGGGTGATTGTTCTAAGTGAACAAAAACAAACAATTTTAGCAAATACTCAGAGTAAGGTGAATTGTTGATTTAAAAACAAAACAAAAGAATGGAATTATAAATAAAGCTTATAATTATAAATAAAGTTAATTATAAATAGTTACTCCTTTCCCTAATATATCTTCAATAAAAAATGTTGCATAATCTATTTTATTTTCTTTAAGAAACAGTTTAATTATTGGCATCATGGCAAATGGAGATAATAGTCATTCCCTTCTAGCTACAACCCATAGATGCAATAAAATTTGACATGTTAGATTAGGATAGTAAAAATTATGTTTGAAAAAATATAGCTAAGCTGAAAAGAAAGAAAGGGTAAAGCCTCCAGACACAGGGATGAATGGGGACCTCAAAGCCAGGGCAGCATTTCCATCAAAAGTTCAGCTATCAGATACATTTTAAAGCCAGATATGGTCCTAGTAGTTGTGAGACTGTGGTTTTAAAGCCAGTATAAGGACAAGCAAAGTGCTCTTGGGAGAGGAGCTGAGATGGAGACCTTTCCTAAAGCCCACCCAATGAGTAAAGAGCATTAGAAAAACTCCACCTACTTGCTGGTAGACATAGTAAGGAAAATTGCTATATGCATTTATGTAGGGGAAGGAAAAAAAAGTTATTCATAAAAATGAAAATTCCTGCTTTCTACCTTGCAGAGATATAGAGAGCTAAATTAATATCATCCCTATGCTATGGGAATCACAAGCTGAAAAATTAAAACTCCTTAGATTCTGGCAAAAATTGTACAGTTGCCACATAGAAAAATATAATCTACCCCAGGCACATGAAATTTTCCAAGAAAACAAACGAAACTCCCTCATCAAATATGAGCTCATAATAAAAAATCAAGGAAACAAACCACCATGAGGTAACATCAGCAGATATAACAAACGAGAAATGGCACTACAAATAAAATAACTTGAAAAAAAATTGCATGTCTAAAAATAAAATAGTATGTCTGAAAATAAGTTTGTCTAAAAATAATAAGCATAAAACAAAGAGAAACCAAGATGAAATAGGACAAAAGAATAAACTAAAAATACACAGACTTGAATAACAACAAAATAGAATTCCTAGAAACAAATCTTGCAAGCTAACAGAGGATGAAAAAATATTACCCATAAAAAAGCCAAGAAACAAAACACAGATAAAAGCCGATGGATATTTAAATAACATCTTCAAATGGTGAAAAACTGTCAAATTTGAACTCTATGGGTAACAAAACTATAATTGTTCAAAAGAACAACAACAAAAAAAGATGTCTTAGGCAAAGAAACACTGAAAAATTTACCATTTACAGATAGTATATTACTAAACACTAACCAAAAATAAATAAATAAATAAAGTCAAAGGATGTACTTCTATTAAAAGGAAATTGAACTCAGAAGGAAAGAACAATATGCAAGGAAAACAGTGTACAAAGGAATTATAAAAGTGCTGGTGAATCTACAGATAGCATAACTCTTAATATTCAAGAATATTATTTGTAATATAAAGTGTGTCAAAGGCATTATAAACAAGGTAAAAGTAAAATATTGAACAATAACACAAAATATGTCAGCAGTTGATTGGAATTAAAATATTCTAAGAACCTTGTTATTCAATAAGAAGATAGAGATACTGACTGTTTCCTGATATTATTAAATCAATTATGCTGGTAAAATCTATAAGGGTAATTACAAGAACAGGCACTAAATGTATAACTTCCAAATTAAGAGAGGAATAAGTGGAAATAAAATCAAACAAACAAAATTTCTATAAATTAAAAATAGAAAGGAGAAAAAGTAAAAAAGAAAAGCATTATAAATATGAAACACAAAATAATACATTATAAATTACTCCTCTCCCAAATCAGTAATCACGTTAAATGTAAATGGATTAAACTTCTTTGTTGAGAGACAGATTTGCTCAGATTAGAATTACAAAAAGAAAAAAATCAAAATCCAGGTCTATTTACAAAACAAATGCCAAAATGCAGTGAAACGAAACTATTGAATACAAAGTAGTGAAATATATACATATATAAAATAAAACTAACCAAAATAAAGTTGGTTAGGCAATATTGACATAAAACAGTATAAACATTAAGGCAAAACTTATTCTTATGGCTAGTGGGGTACATTTCTTAAAGATAAAAGAAAAATCCATCCGATAGATGTAACAATCCTGGATATTTTTACATTCAACAATAGAAGTTCAAAATATGTAAAGCCAAAATTTCCTGATTATAAGGAGAAATGGATAAATCTACCATCAAATTGGGTTTAAAAATTGTTTTTCTCCCCAAAATAGGTAGATCAGACATTTAAGAAACAAAGATGGAGAAAATTTGAAGAACACATTAAAAAGCTCAAACTAATAGACATATATAGAACTCTACTTCTAACAATTAGTGAACACATAATTTTTAGGCATAAATGGAGCATTTAAAAAAATTGTCTATGTTCTAGGACATGAAGTATCTAAATGAAGTATCTATAAATAAAAAATAATTCATTTCTCTGCTAACATACAATGTGGAGCATCTTTTAACTTTAGAATCAGTTTGTTGATATCCACAAAAACCTAGCTGGGATTTTGATTGGGATTACACTGAATCTATAAATTCTTATTTTAATTTGAATTTCCTTGATTCTAAAGTTTATATGGAGAGGCAAAGGACTCGAATAGCCAAAACAATATTGAAAGAAAAAAGTCAGAGGACTGAAACTACCTGCCTTTAAGACTGACTATAAAACACAGTAATTAAGACAGTGGGGTACTTACAAAAGAGTAGACAAATCAGCCAATGGTACAGAACAGAGAGGTCAGAAAGAGTCTTTTCAACAATGGAAAAGGTGGACATCCATATGCAGAAAAGTGAATCTAGACAGAGACCTTACACCTTCAACATAAATTAACTCAAAATGGACCACAGATCTAAATGCAAAATTTACAACTATAAAATTCCAATAAGATAGCATACAAGATAATCTAGATTATCTTGGGTTTGGCAGTGACTTTTTAAATAGTACACAAAAAAGCACTATCCATGAGAGATTCGATTGATAAGCTGGCATCATTAAAATTACAAAATTATGTTCTGCAGAAAGTAATTATCAAGAAAATGAGAAAATAAGTCACAGACCGGGAGAAAATATTTCCAAAAAATATTGATGGTTATTTTTAGTATTTTATCTTTTAGTCCTCATAACTTCTCTAATGTAAATATCATCCCTATTTTATAAGTGAAGAAACTGAAATACTAAGAAGTTTAGTAATTTGCTCAGTATAGCTAGTATTAATAAGTAGCAAATACAGACATGGACCTCAGATCTCTTACTCGTACTCCTGTACAGTGGCCAATATATCACAGTTAACTCATAACATACAGCCTCAGTTGATATGAGGCATCTCTGCAACCTCTGAATCACTAAAGGTTATTCTCCTGAAGTACCTCCACTGTGCAAATGTGACTAACCCGCCCCTTAGAAAATTCCAAAAACTGATTATCTAAATGTTCCCAGTATAGGATGTAGGGTTTAAGCTATTAAAAATAAAAAATAGAAAATAGGTGATATTCTGGGCAGGAATTGTGATGACATTTCTCATCCTACAGGCCAGTAATTAAAAACCATACTAAAAATCTGAGAAACTCTTGGGGGGGGCGTGGGGGGCTGGGATATTGACTCATCAACAGTTCTTACCATGTGCCTTGAAACCAGCAGTTATACAATTTTCTTCTAGGAGTTTGGCTAGGGGAAAGATGATTTTTTTCAGTATCAAGCTAGTTTTGTTTTATTATAATAAAACCTACAAATGTTGGACATATTTGCACCTAGGCAATCTGTATAGTCTCCATCTATTTATTTCTTTCCCCTCCATTTCTCTGCCTCTTATTGTTTCTTCATATACAAAATAGAGTTATTAATAACAGCACATGAGATTATGTAAGATAGTACATATAATAGTTTCCACGTAGCATGCTGTAACTTCTCCTCTTTACTTCAATTCCTTTTCTTCTTTTCTCCTTTTTTCTCTTTCTCACTCTACTTCTACTACTCCTTCCTTAAAATATGTAAAAAGTTTGGCCACTTATAAAAAATAATGACCTAAATTTATTATTTAATTAATAAGTATTTAACACTAAGTGTCTATGATTAGACAGGTATGGTACATGATCTCAGAGAGACAAAGTAGTGACAATTTTCCTAGAAAGTACCAGAAAAAAAAAGCATCCATTATAATGTAAATGCAAAAATAAAGTCTGCACAGTGGCTTGGTTTGCTCAGAGGAAGAAATATCCTCAGCACCATGACTCAAAGAGCTTTTGAAGGTCTGCATCTCCCATAAGCACTGATTAGGGATGAACAGTTGCTTCATTTCCTTAGAACAGAAAAAAAACAGTGTATGCTATTCTGTTTATTTTAATTAAGCACGAATCTAAAAGGGGGAGTAATATGAACAGGAGCTGATGATCTCAAAGAGAAGGCTTGCAGGAAAAGGTTCCTGGGAGATTCGTAGGAGAATGAGAACAAAGACTCTGGGACCCTGGAAATTATCTTCATGAGCAGAATTTGCAAAATCACAGGCCAGGACAGGCCAGAATACCGCACTCCTAGAATTACTCTTCCAGCCACCAGAGCCACATTTACTTGATATCCTTCAGGAATGGGATACTTTGCGCTTATTTCAATAGAAGATCTTAGATCCACATCAGCCCACATTTAGACAACAGAGCCTTGGGACTGGTGAACTCCCCTTGGGGAAGCCCTCCCCACCCCAAGACTTTCTGAAGTTCAGTCAAGCCTCCACTTCAGTGAACTGTTGTGTGACCTTCAGTGAGTCACTTAACAAATGTCTCATGTCTCAGTTTCCTCATTTGTACAATAGGGACCATGATGCTGACCTTTCTCCCAGGCTCACTTGGAAAAACAGCTCATTAGCAATCATAAAGTACTTTGAAAATGTAAATACTAAATTATAATTTTAATCAACAAGTTAACCTTGCTGTTTCCAACTCAATCACACCCTCCTGGGTAAATGATCAGAATGATTGTCTTACCCAGAAGCTTCTGAGCTCAGAATTCAACCACACTCCACCGCCCCCCAACACCCTGCACAAAACATGGCTCCTCCAGAGACCCACGGGAGCCCTTTCATGCCCCTGTCACCACACTGCAGCTGCATTTCTACCACTAATCAGGACATGGGAACCCCAAATGTGAAGGGTATTCAAGCTCATGCTTAACAGACACTCCAAGGAAATTCTGATAAAGAAAATAGAGGCCTAGCTCTAGGGATGTGTAGACCACATTTTCTCTGGGTTTGTAAAAGCTTCCAATTATGAAAGCATGTATTTATTAATTTATTTTTAACAAATATCTGCTGAACATCAAAATGTGTACATTAGAATGAAATTCTTTACAGCTGAGCCAGTATGAGTCCTGCAGCAGTAAGATCAATGTCCTATGGGACAGTGATCAGTGATCCTCACGAGAGGATTAAACCACAGTCTCAAAGCTAGGCAGTCACATTACAGACACATCTGACCCCTAACAAGGGCCAGGTGGTGGCCAGGGTAGGGCTGCACAAACACTCACGTCTCCAGTGGGTGCCTGACTTAGCCTGGCCCTCAGATCTCTCAATGCAGTGAGTGTTACCACGTCTTTGTAAAAACGACTCCCTATTACAGATAAAGCAGTCATCAAGCCCTGGATTGGATTTTAACTGGACAATCCCCAGTATAGGATGATAAGCATGCCGATTCCTCTAATACTAAATACACTTAGAGCTGAAACCACTGGTGCTTGCCTTATCACTTATTCAGTAAGTTGGTTCCTACACCCCAGTGGAAATAAGTGCCAGAAATATATCTCATCAGATGGACTTACATATTTTTACTAAGCTTCATTAATAGTTGCAGATACAGTAAAACATGGACACTTAGTTAAAATAGTTGTACAGTAATCCCCTCTCTTCCACAGTTTCACTTTTACCTGCAGTTAACCATGATCCGAAAATATTAATTGTAAAATTCCAGAAATAAACAATTCATAAGGTTTAAATTGTGCACTATTCTGAGCAGCATGATGAAATCTCAAGACATCCATCTCCGCAGTCCCGCCTTTGATGTGTCTCATCCCTTTGTCCAGCATCTCCACACTGTGCGCTCCCTGCCTGTGAGTCATTTAGCAGCCATCTTGGTTACCAGATGGACTACTGAGGTATCACAATGCTTGTGCTTATGTAACCCTTATTTAACGTAGTAAGGGCCCAAAAGTGCAAAAGGATTGACACTGGCAATTCATATATGCCAGAGAACCATAAAGTGCTTCCTTTAAGCAAAAAAGGGAAAATTCTTGACTAAATAAGGAAAAAAGAAAAACATACACTGAGGTTGCCAAGCTCCCCAGTAAGAACAAATCTTCTATCCATTACACTGAAGAAGGAAAAGAAAACTCAAGCTAGTTTTGCTGTTGCCCCTCAAACTGCAAAACTTATGGCCACAGTACATGATAAGTGCTTATTAGGATGGAAAGGGCATTAAATTTGTGAGTGGAAGACATGAATAGAAAACATGTTCTAATTGACGGCAATGTGTTGCTCCAGAAAACAATGAGCCGATCTGAAGACTTTAGCAAGGGAACCCCTGAAAGGAGTGACAGCAAGCCATTTGCTGCAAGGAAGGGATGGTTACACAGATTTGGGAATTGGTTTGAACTGAAAAATATAAAAATTACTGAAGAGGCTGTGTCTGCCTATGAAGAAGCTGCTGCCACATTTCCAGCAGAGCTGAAGAAGTTGATTAAGGAGAAAAGATACCTTTCAAACAAATCTTCAATTGTAATGAAACTGGGCTGTTCTGGAAGAAGATGCCCAATAGAACCAACATTCAAAAAAAGTGCAAAGGAAGCGCCAGGCCATAGAACACGGAAAGCCAGATTACCTTTGGTACTATGTGGCAATGTTGTAAAGCATATGATAAAGCAAGCACAGTGTACAAAAGGAAGAACCTATGCGCTCTCAAAAACAAAAAAACAAAAATGATCTGCCCATGTTCTGGCAACGTCATCAGAAAGCATAGGTGACAGCCATCTTGTTGATGGAATGGTTCCACCAATGCGTCAGAGGAAAGAGAAAGGTGAGTACAGTACAAAAAGACATTTTGAGAGACCACAGTCAATTAATTTTTATTACAATTGTTCTATTTTATTATTAGTTATTGTTGTTAATCTCTTACTGTGCCTAATTTATAAATTAAACTATATCATAGGTATCTATGTAAAGAAATAACATAGTATGCAGGTTCGATACTATCTGCAGTTTCAGGCATCCACTTGAATAAGGGAACACATCCCCTGTGAATAAGGGGGACTACTGTATTTATTAGTAACCCTAAGCAGATGTAGAGACTGAACTGGAACCTTTCTTTCAAGACCCTTGCTCAAACTGAGTTGTGCTTTCAGAAACAGCTCCTTAGGGTAAGGAACAATCTTACTTTTTTGTACTGTGATCTAAAAATTAACATTCTGACCCTCAGACTGGAGAGAAAACAGAGATGCAGGTTACCACTATAATGTCCGTTTCTGCTTGCCCTCTCAGAACACAGCACTACACTAGGTACTTGGGGAGGACAGATTCATCAGAAAGAACATGGTCCAACCTCACAGGATTGACTGTTACAAAGCAACAAGAAAGCAAGTAAGTCATTGAAAATCGTTTCTTTAACCACATGCACTTTTGAAGGCAAAACTGATTGAACTCAAGTAAATTTATCTAATTCACATTTGCCCATACATGAGGCTTATTGATCATCTCATTCCAAAACTAGAACAAGAAATAATAAATAAGGAAAGCATCAGACAATACTTTATCTAATTACTCTCAGTCACCTTGCTACCATGAGGTTCTCCTGGGATATCCTAATTCTGAAAATGAATGTGGCACATTGGAAAAATATCACCAAACCCAGCAGTGTTTTCAGAGGCCAAGCCTCACTCAACTGGGCCATCTGGGATGGTGGGTGTTTTAACAGCTGCTGGTCCATAAAGGGTGTCTCCAGTGCCCATTTCTGCCAGAGTTGCCACCTTTCTCTACTTTATGTTCTCTCAGGCTTTTCTTCTTTGAAGACTGGTGTTTGTGCAAATCTGGTGCTTAGTTAATTGTATTTATTTTAGGTATTTTCTACTTTGTGTTAGGCTGGCTGGAGAGAGAGCATACTGCTTTGGGGGCCTACTCACCAAATTTTCAAGACAGATTATCACACTTTGATATATGTATAAGTGTGTGTGTGTGTATGTGTGTGTGTACACGCATGTGTGCATGCAAGAATGTGGTTTGGACTTTGAGTGTTGCAAATAGGGACTTGAGCAACTCTCTCAGAGGGTGTTTTGTTTGTTTTCCAGAACACTCAGGTTTTTTGGGGTTTGGTTAATTTCCATACCAAAAGCTCTGAAGAGTTAAGAGGCAACACTTCCTCTGCAAAGCCAGTGGAGTTCTCTCCAGGGACCCTCAATGAAGATGAAATTTAGAAATGTACATGGCACAGAAACTCACCAGCACCCTGCCAAACCAGACGCAGGAATCTCCCACGTGTTTTTTGGAATTTAGATTGTGCTAGGCTTTGCGGGCTTTCTGTTTCTTTGCCTAGACTTTCTTTTGCAAGTTATTGAAAATCAGATCTGATTTTACTTGGCCTCCCTTGGTTTCCAAGCATGGTCATTGTTATTATTTTAAACAAAGGTCAATTCTCCCACTGGTGAGGGAAAGAGAGAAACAGAATCTATTTTTCTGGTAGCAATATGATGCCCAGTTCAACTTCTATAGTTAAGGTGGATGAATCAGAAAAATTGAAGGCAAAAAGGCATATCTACGTATCTCTATAATGTGAACTTGGTGTTAGAGGTTTCTATACAATAGTACACACATTTTTAGTGAAGATTTTTATTCTATGGCTTAAGTCAGCTGCAAGCTTTTATTTATTTTTTCTTAAAGGAGAACTTTCCAGCGGAATGGTGCTTAAGCAGACTCATGGAGTTAAAACCATATCATATGAGTTCTGACAATTAAGTTCACGAACTCATCCTAGAAAAAGTGCTACATACCTCATTGCTGAATATCATTATGGTCACCTTCTAAGTACTCCCCTTGGGAAGCTATGCACCAATGCCAGTGCCTAGTCCGCCCTTCAAAGCAATTTTAGAATTATTTTTCTGGAATGGACCTCAGAGCTCTCATCATATTACCCTTGATGTCCTAAATGTCATCAAAATGCCTTCCTTTTAATATTTCCTTTATCTTCGGGTAAAGAAAGAAGTCATTGGAGGCCAGATCAGGTGAGTAGGGAGGGTGTTCCAATACAGTTATTTGTTTACTGGCTAAAAACTCCCTCACAGTGTCCTGTGAACTGATGCTTTGTCATGACACAAGAGCTCCTTCGGAACCATTTTTACACACACCTTTCTCATGCCAAGATTTTCAGTTAAGATTTTCCTAACTGTTTTTCTATCGATGTTTACTTGGTCTGCTATGCTTCTCACAGTCAGCCAACGATTTTGACGCATAATTCGATGAATTTTTGCAATGTTTTCGTTAATTCTGCTCTTTACTGGCCGCCCTGACCTCTTTTCATCAGTGACATGTTCTCTCCCCTCAGAAAAACATTTAATCCATTTGTACACTGCTGTTTTCTTCATGGCATTATCCCCATAAACTTGGACTAACACGTCCCTGATTTCACTTCCACTCTTGCCAAGTTTAACAAGAAATTGAACGTTTGTTCCTTGCTCTAATTCAAGCTCAGACATTCTCGCAACAGCAAGCAAAAACACACAATAATGAATGCCACTCAGCAAGACACCGCCACACATCGACAAGAACACAGCTGTGAAACACTGATATACCAAGGTTATGAAACCTTACCAAGCTGTTTGTACAGGACTGCCAATGTAAGCAGATGGTGGCAAGTTCACAAACTTAATTGTCAGACCTCGTACATACATACATATATACATACATATATACATATAGCCTGAGAAAAGGAAATGAAAAAAAAAATTTTTTTTTTTAAGCTGGGCTAATAACTTCCAATAAAAGTAGTTTTAAAGTAAAGGATAGAGGTTTATCATTCTGAACTCTATAATTACAGTTCTAGAGTCACAAATAAATTGCTTTTAGAAATTAAATCTTAGCATACCACTTAGAAAAGAACTACTACAATGTAATTTAATTGAAAATAGTAAATAGTTTGACAGATGTAAGATTCTATATTAAAGAGTATGTCAAAATAGAAAGTTCATTATCACTCCCTCTAGTGTAACTTCAGAATTTTCATACATGAGTGGACAGAGAAAGAAGTGAAGGGAAGAGAAGGATGATGAAAAGACTAGCATAGTACAGCATCAGGGACAGAAGCTTGGTTGAGTATGTGGGTGAGGGACAGAGTGGTGAAGGGGAGTATTCATATAATTCGTTAGAAATAAACATAACAAATGCATGCATTTGTAGAGGCTCTGATTTGCAAGAGAATACACAGTGTGCTCACTTGAGCTTCAGAGTGAAAAGCCAAAGACCTGAACTCAGACTCAGTCATTTACCAGCTATGATGCTGGGTCAGTCACATAATTTATCGGATCCTACATCTCCTCATGTGAAGCACGTGAGACGAGCATTTCTTCTTTGAAGATTTGTCATGACGATTTGTCATCACATAACTAGCAAACATGTTATCACGGTGCCTGGCACATAGTAGGTAGTTAGTATATGTTAAAGATTTTCCTTTCTGCTTTCTCTGCCCCTCTCCCCACAATCACTACCTGGACTAAATGTGAGAGTTTAGAAATTTTATCATCTGAAATAACAAGTCCCATAAATTATAGATATATTATTACAGTAAGCTATACAGTCACCCAGCTGTCCCAGTCGTCAACTATTTTAATAAAACTATTTTGTCATCACCACCTGTTTTAATAAAACTATTTTGAATCAATCCCTTGCTAAGAATTATGTGAGCTATAGTGCCTCTAATCAGTGTTACTGATTATACAAAGTTTCTGGAAAGTGGAAGAATTACGAAAGTGCAGAGTTGGTTCTGTTCAGTGGAAGAACAACTGTGACATCTAAAGGCAGATGGTCAGGCTCAAACAGCATTGATTCAGAAATACGATAAAAGCTGTCACGTAAATGGCAAATGGCATTGCTATGTATTGAAATAGGGACTAAATAATCTTTTCTGCTATCTGTTTTAATGCGCATTACTATTTAGTACAGATCCCGTTTGCAATAAAACCACAAATTCCTTCTGAAAAGTAAATATATCCTTTCATTAATCACCAGTTTCCACTTGCTTTTCTCAACTTCATTATTGAGAAGTCTGCAGTACCATAAACCTTTGACTAGTGTGCTACCTTGATTAAGGCACAAAACGTTAAAAGCAAATTACTATGAAAGTATGAAACAATTTGCACTTAATGTTTCAGTCATATCTGTAAAAAATATGACTTAAATATAGTTTTATTAATAATACATATTTTAATTAAACGGCTGGAGGTGCATCTAGCAGGAAAATTGAATCTTCTCTGGATTTCACATACTGGTATGATTCATGGGCAGTAAATATGCAAAGCTTTATGCCCATAAGGCAATCAACTCCAAAGCTGATATGCATGTTTTTATCTAAAAGAATGAAATCTAGTAATGGCTAGAAACAATAATAATAATAACAGACTGCCAGAGCAATCTAATGAATTGGCTTTAGCCAACAGTATCTTTTCTCATATAATAAAATCATCCTTTCAGCCACAATTACATCCACTCTGACATTTGTTATGACTTCCACCATTCTCATTACATGAGGAATCCTGTATATGTACTTATGCATATTTGTGAAAAACTTCACAAGTATTAAAAATAAAATCCTGGGATATGAATGACAGCCTTCACGGAGCAGGAATGCTTCCTACTGCACACTGTTTAGGTATTACCTACTTCCAGAAGGACCCCACTTTACTCCTGTTGCTTCCCTGACCGTTGCCAAGCATATTAGTTTGCTAGGACGCCTATAACAAAGGACCACAGACTGGGTGGCTTACACAACAGAAATGTATTTGCTTTCAATTCTGGAATCTAGAAGTCCAAGCCTGAGGTGTCAGCAGGACTGGTTTTTGAGGACTCTTTCCCTGACCTGTAGTTGTCTGTCTTCTCCCTGTGCCTTCACATGGTCTTCCCATTGTGTGTGTCTGTCCTAATTTCCTCTTGTTATAAATATAGCAGTCCTACTGGATTTGGGCCTATCCTAATGACTTCATGTTAACTTAATTACCTCTTTAAAGACCCTAACTGCAAACACCTACATTCTGAGATATTGTTGGTTAGGACACCAACCAAATAATCTTGGAGGAAGACAGTTCAATCCATAATACCTGGAAATAACTTCTCAGTTGCAAAATATGATAGTACCTGCTTCTCTACCACTAGTCACTGTCCTTTACCAAAAAGAAGAGCCTGGTAAATTTATAAGATACTGCAGAGGAAACTCAAATAAAAAGAATGGTTTTCATGTATTGCACTTTAATTTGAATTTCTCTGAAAAATTATCTTCATTTCATGTGTAGTCACCACTTTAAAACACCCAAAAACTTAAAAATGAAAAGTTAACTACTTCTTACTTGCTTTCTTTCATTTGTCCTCCAACTGCAAAGAAAAGATTATGTCCTGGAAGAAATTAATATCTAGAAACTAACAATGTCATGAATAAAATGTCCTTCAAAAGCTATTAGCCAATAGCTTTTGGAGAATATCAGTCCTCCTAACTTTATTCTAGACCCAACTGTGACCCAGGGGCCCCATGTATTGTGCATCACTGAAGTCATGCTAAGGATGCCAAAGAGATAAAGCAGGCTTGGCACTGCCTTCCCCAAGGTGACCCAGTGCTCTAGAGAGTGCATTTGGAGCTCTATTATTAGATGTATACACATTTATAATTGTTATGGCTTCTTGATGACTTATCTCTTTTATCATTATACAATATTACAATATCTGTCTTTTTCTTTGATAATACTCTGAGTCTTAAAGTGTATTTAATCTGAAATTTTAAAAAGACACTCCAGCCTTGATATGTTTATTATCTTCATAGTATATATCATTCCAAGATTTACTTTCAATCTGTGTCTTGATATTTAATGTGTATCTCTTGTAGGCGATATATAGTAAGGTTTTGCTTTTTTTTTTTTTTTAAGGTTTTGCTTTTTATCCACTCAGTCTCTGCCTATTAATTGTAATGTCTCATCCATTAATATGTAACATAATTACTGATATGGTTGAAATTAGGTCTACCATTTTGTTTTCAGTTTTCTGTTTGTCCCTTTGTATTTTGTTTCTGTGTTCCTCTTTATGATTTCTTTTTGGTTATTTGAATTTTTTTTTATTATCCCATTTAAATTCCTTTATTAGCTTTCCTGCAATATCTCCTTATATTACATTTAGGGATTTCTCAAGAAATTATAATATATGTACCTAATCTTTCACAGTCTACATAGAGTTAGTATTGTACCGCTTCCTGTTAAATGGAAAAACTTGAAATCATATAGTCCCTTCATCAAGTCCCCAAAAGAGGTTGTCATATGTGTTACATCTACACACACTGAAAACCCTCCTTATAATTTTGCTTTTTAAAACAAAAAAACCAAGAAAACCAGGAAAATGTAACCAATTCTCAAGAGAAAGGACTATCATGCCAAACCAAAGATGATGCATATGCTGAACTATTAAACAAAAACGGTAAAGCAGTAATTATATCTATGACCCATGAGGTAAAGGAAAACAAACATTTCAGCAGAGAAATAGAAAGTAAAAAAGAGAATCAAACGGGAAGTTTAGAACTGAAATTTTAACATCTGAAATGAATATCTCACTGAGTGGACTCCATAAAAGAATGGAGATAACAAAGGAAAGATTGAAGGTTGATCAACAGAAATTATCCAGTTTGAAAACACAGAGCAAAGAAGACTGGAAAAAAAAAATGAACAAAACAAAAAATGAACAATTCTGCAGCTCAATCCTCTCCAAGTTTCCTCCATGTTCTCTGGCCCACAAATGCTCCTTTCTCTGATTCTTCCATATTTTTATGAGTTTTAGCCACATCTGCCAAGTAGCTCTGCAACTGAGACCCACCCTCAGGGTAAAGCTATAAGAGGAAAAACAAAACAAAACAAAACTCTAAGGAATAGTTCTCTGTCCTTTCCCCACTTGATTACCCCTTCACAGTTTGCCTGCTTGTGAACCCAGCACTTACAATTAGGTATGGATATGGAGTAAGATTGCCCAACAGCCTGGCATTTGCCTGAAAAGTGAACCCACCCCCCTCTTAGGTCAGGTTTGGGAATAGTTTATTCCCTATGGTTTATCTTAATGGCCCAGATGTATACATTCAAGACTTTTTAATATTGTGGATTTAAAGTTTCTACTCTGATATCCAGACTAATGTTAAACAAATCTACCAAAAAAAAAAAAAAAAAAGAGCAAACAAAGAACAAAAAAAAACAAGCACTCTGAGGAATAACGCTTATTCCTAAAGAGCAAGCCACAAGTGGCCCAAAACTAGGCTCAAAAATTAAGGGTTCGTTTCCATAAGTCCTTTATTATTCCAAGGAAGTAATTATAACTATCAATTTGTTAAAAGTGACAGAATAAGTATTCTCAATGTCTGAAAATTCATTCATTATTTAACAAATATTATTGAGCACCTAAGTATGCCAGACGCTGTTTTAGGCATCAAAATTATCCTAAAAATCAAAAGCAAATTGATAAACTGAAATTTGTTGCAAATTTGATATGAACAAAAGTTCTCTCCCTCTCTTTTTCACCCTGTTGCATTATTATTTCTGTAATTCATCTTTTGATTTATTGCAATATATTTTTCTGATTTGATTACTGCACTTTGTGTGAGGTTGTATTGAAGTTATGAAATTTTCAAGAGTATAAAAAGGCGTTGATGTGACGTTATAATGATGGCTTGGTACATGGATGACCCTTCACTGAATGTTGCCACTGTGCAACAGCTACTAGTAATTAAAAATGCAGTGCATACGTACAGAAGTCTTAAAGGAAGCAATGCAGCCGTCATCATTTCTTCTACCAAAATCAATAGAAGAACAGGATACACTCAACCCCTTACCCTCAGCAGTATTCCCCGCCTTTCCCAATACCTGAAGTACAGAAGAATTCAGTATGTCTGTATCTCCTTAGCAGCAGTTCATAAAAAAGAGCCCCATTCCAAGATCAGTAACCTGACAGTAGCCACCCTGAATTATCAGCCTGCTCTTCCCACTCAAGTGATTGAGCTAGGTTTTCCAGGTCTCCAAAAACTGTCACGCGTGTACATACTACTAAGAATGAAGGGTAGCAATTTGAGGAATCACCTGAGCATTAAACAAAAAATCAATGCTTGACAACATGCAGCTGGTCAGAAGCTGAGAGCCAATTTGGATGCTCAGTGATTGACAACCACTGTTATCAGCCCTCCTATTTAGCAACTGTGTTCTTTCTCCATTCTTCCCAGGTTCCTTACTTGCTATTGATAACCTTACTTCATATGAGTTCTTGGTTTCAAGTCCTTTAAAAATGGCTTTGGGTGCCATCATTCATTCAATAAACATGGTTTTCAGACCAGTTTTGTGCCAATAGGCATGGGAATAAATAACAAAGGGAGACTTCCAAGATCCCAACACTCAAGAAGTCACCAACAGCCCTGTTGACACCCTGGGTCTTTTGTGCTCTGTCTTCTTCACAAAGACCTGCCACCCCCTGAGGCTATTGTATGAGACTGTTTGCTGCCTGATTCATAATCCTGTCCTGCCTGCCACCTCTCATCTGCCCCAGGAAGGGGAAACTGCTGCTGAGTCCTGCCAAAGTTTCTTTTTGTCACAATGTTCATTAAAAAGAAATTAAGTCCAAGACTTAATTCTTGCTCTCTCAAAGCCTAGAGCATAACAAAGAGCTTATTCCACAGAAATTGAAAGCACAGAAGTTACAAAAGTACTAAGTTCATATTTTTCATGTTTCCTAGATCAATGAAAAGTAAGATTCTCTCCCCATGGAAATTAATTCAACTTTAATTCTATTTGTGTTAATAGTCTATTTTATCTCAGGGAAGAAAAAGAACACTTTTGGAGGGGAAGTCTTTAAAAAACAATCTCCCTTTCCCCCTCCTTGACCCCAGCAGACGGTACTGAGTTAATCTCTGCTGATGAAATGTTAAATCCCTTTAGCTTGCCCTGACTCCGCTAACTGGGGCAGAAGCCCCTGAAGATTAGCTTCTTACAGCACCATGTACCGCTCCTTCCGAGCACTTAGCAATGCTGACAGTTAGCTCTTATTTGTGTCTTTCATTAGTGTCTGTTTTCTCTCTAAGAGTTAAGTCCCATAAGACCAGGAGCTGCACTCTTTCTTTCTTTCCTTCTCCTTTTTCCCCTTTCCGTTTCTTGTTTCCCCCTAGCCATCACATCTCCAGTGCCAAACAAAGTGGTGGTAACTTGTAGGTGCTCATTAATTTATCCAACAATGATCTATATCTGAACTAACTAGTTAATGTCACATCCTGCATCTCAAGAATCTCATGGATACAAGAGATTGGCTATCGCTGCATATGTTTACTCTGTGTACTCACCAGTATTATGGACAAGAAAACGCCTCACACACATTTTAGAGTTTAGCAGATTATTGGATATACTATGTGCTCAATTTATGCTTGATGAGCAACTAAATGATTGATTGATTGATTGATTGACTGTCAGGAGAAAATCATAACCTCCAATGACTGCCTCTGATGTTGAATTTCAGGCAATAAAGGCCTGAACTTGTTGACCCTAGCTGCTTTCTCAAAACATGAAACCACTCTCCATCTCCAAAATCCCTGGAGAGAGGAAGAAGCCTCAGGACCTGGAGGAAACAGATTCCAGAGCTAGAGGACAACCCACAAGGTGGCCCCCGTGCTTCTCCAGTACCCCAGGAAAATCTTTACCTCTTTTAGCCTATTCCTCAGAGTTTCTCTAAATCTCCAGAACTGGCCTGGATTTACCAAGATAATATGCAAAAATCCTGGACCAGAAAAGCAGCTAAGACCCAAGTTGTAGCTTTGCTTCCATCATTTAGTAACACTGTGGTCCTGGGCAAATAACTTGACTTCTTTGCATTTTAATTTCTTTACTAGTAAAATGCAGAGAATTAATACTTCCCTTGATCATGAGGTCAAAATGACAGAGTACACGTGAAAAACACGCTGAACAAGCAGAATGTTTGCAATGTAAACCAAAAGTATCTTTGTCTTTTTTTTCAATCTATCTCTTTAAAATTTTTCACTGGACTCAACACAGGTAGTTTTTCCCCCATCACTGGATGAAAACTCAAGTAAGACTCATGACTTTGCAAATAACTCCTAGATATTATAGTCATGCAGATACTTTTTTCACAAACCAAAATCATTTCGGTAATTAAAATTGTCCAACTCCATGTATTGATCAAAACTGTGATCTTGATTTTGAATTAAAAATCTCCCCCCTTCCCCGCAAAACCTACAGCATGCTAGCCCTTGGCATGGTAGAAGGGGTGTAGTCTCCTGTGCTGTTTCTCCACCTGATGTTTCCTCTTTTTCCTGATGTTTCCTCTTTTTCCTAACTGGGCCTGATGGCACATAAGCTGCCTGCCACCGTTGAAATAGGGTACATAGCTTCTCTCTCTCTCCCACACTTACCTCCTCTTCTTCTCCCTCCCTCTTACTTACCTCCTTTTCTGTTTCTTCTTTTTTCCCTATCTCTCTCTCCTCTCCTCTCTCTCTCTCTCTCTCTCTCTTCTCTCTCTCTCTCTCTCTGTCCCTCCCTCCCTCCCTCTATACCATCTCTCTCACACAGATCTCCTCCTGCACTTGCCTTGCCATACCTGCTTTTGAAAGACAGAAAGGAGAAGTGAATGGGGACAGGATAGTTATTACTTGACTTGTACTATCAATGATGGCCTCTCAATATCTGGGCCTGAGAAGTGTTTAAAGGAGACTTTTCCCCATGGGGGTACTTTCACATATTCTCCAACAATTCCCAAGCACTTGTTATCTCTCCTGCAGTTCTCTTGACAAGGACAATGTGATCTACTCCTCCAGCTGCTGCGCTCCTTCAGCATCCAGGTTGCTGGGAGGTACATGCCAAACAGATTTTCTCTGTTGGAATTACATTGCCTTTCCATAGAGGTCCTCTTGGGCAGAATTTTCGAAACTTTCTATTATGGACATTTGTATGCCTTTCCAAAGTAGAATGATAAGTGAATCACATGTGCCAATTATCCAGCTTCAACAATTAATCAACATTCATCACGGACTTTTTTCCCCTGGGGATATCTTAAAGCAATTCCCAGATTGTCTGTATTGCACTGAATAGAGTTTAAAATGGCTCCAGGCCAGCTCTTTCTCCTACCTGACCCTCATCTGACACGAAGGAAACGCTCACATACCCTGTGTTCTGACCAACTGTGGGGTGCAGGCCAATTCCGGCCCAGCAACCATGCCCCTTCACTCTGCTGCTAAAACAATTCACTTACCATCTCTCTTGCCAATTGGATTTCCAAGGCAATATACCAGAACGCATACCCAACTACAAAAGTAATGCAGAAAGCAGTATGGGAAGACCTAATGAAGCCCCTCTCCCCAGGCTAGGATGTAGGAAATAACAGGAAATAACATTTATCCATATCCTCCCCAGTAGAGTGTAGGATGCACAGAGATGCTTTCTCTCAAAAAAAAAACAAAAAAAAAAAAACAAAAAAAACCCTATCCTTGTAAATGTTTGTCACCATCTCTACTCTCCAATAATTTTATATCTTTAATGGATGAGTTAGCTCAAGAAACTTCTAACCAATTTTCTGAAGCCTCCTTGGTAAATTCTGCATATAGATGGTCCAACATATCCATCAGGATGTAGCAATTACTGTACCTTGGCTTCTTGCCCAGAACTTCAATTTAATATTCTGATTTAACTCACTTGCAAAGGAGTTTCACACAGTGTATGCCTAGTTGTATTTGTTACAATGATGTTGATGCTATTAAATTTTTATTTTATCTTCTAGTATTTTTATTATCCTAAATTACAGGTATTTATAAGTGTTTTTCCCCTTATAGTTACTACCAAGTCACTTTATCCTGACGCTCATGTTTCAGTAGTAAACTGTTATTGGTTTCCCATTTAATTCTATTAATATTGTTACTTTTGAAATTAAAACACGATTATGTGCAGAAAGGACTCTGCTCATTGACATTAAATACAATTTGTTTCTGAGAAAGTGATTAGTTCCAATTATGTTCTATTGCCACAGTGCCAATGAGATTTTCAGCTTATTAACTCATGATACAGCTAAAACTGGATCACTGCGTGATAATGCATAAATTTACATCCCAGTAATTTTCTTCATGTATAGATTGCCTTAGCCTTCTTCCTAAGTTTGGCCTTCATACAAATTTAAACTTAAGTAGTTAGTCATTGAAGCCGTATTTCCCACAAGCAACATTGCCAAAGTTCCACCACAGACTTGAGGAGAGATTCGAGCAATCACTTTCGTCTTCCCGAAGTTTTTTGATATACACTAGATGACAGGCTCCCCAGTGCTTACCTTGCTCCCTTCTATCCCTTCAGCCTAGCCTAGCGCCGAGTTCTTGATAGATCCTCAGAAAATATGTATTAAATAAACATGTATATTGAACAAGCAGGAATCGTGGGATGTAATCATGACGCAACTTAATCTTGTCTCCTACTAGCCCTTTAAAATATGTACTGCAGGACAAGATTTTCCCCTCTTTTGGATCAAAATTTGGGCAATACCCTGACTATGCTGGTCACTCTTACATAATTCTGCCCGTCCTGGTGAGACAAAAGGTGGCTGGAAACCCAGATGCACTCTTAAAGGGCCCACACACAGACTCACTCACTTATAAATACTCATCTCCGTGGAGGCTCAGCAACTCAAGATGCACCAGAGACATATGGGAAAAGACTGAGTTGTGTGGCTTAGAGTGAGGGCTGGAGAGACAACAGCCATTATTCCTGTGTGGAGCCTGCCTCCAATGTAACCTAAAGGAGGGCACCATCATTTCTATGTTGAATCCTCCCCCAAAGGGCCAAATCTGAGACTACATCAGTCTGGTAAAATCCACACCAAGGTTGTACCACCTGGTGACACCCTGGGTCCCTGCGCCACACAGCTAGTATGGCATCACCTGGGGCACTCTTGGCTCCTGGGTGACCAGCCTACCCCCACAAGCTACAGAAGCTTTTTCCAGAAGTAAACAGCCGAGGGAACTTTTGGTGTTGGGCAGTGAGCCACAACCTGTGCCACCTCCTCTCTTAGGTGGCTCTCCAGGACATGCAGGCCTGAGGTGAGCAGTGGCTGGCTGGGGTGTCCTCAGGGAGTTTTTGCAAAGTGGTCACAGCCTGACAATGGTGCAATCACCGAAACACCATTAACTTTGTAAAAACCAAGAGCAATGCCTTGTGACTTCCTGGGACCCCACATGTCAAACAAGAGTGGTATTGCCAAAGGCACTCGCAACACCAGGTTAACCAGCCTAGCCCCAGCACCTAAGGAGGCTTTTTCAACAGCTGACCCTTATGGGCAGCCAGCAGGTGGCAATAGGCCTAGGGGCCATGGGCCTTTTGCTAAGCTTCCCCAGGCCCAATACTGATGGCAGCCAAGCTCAGTTCACAGTGAGGCCACCCCCACATGCCTCTAGGTCCAGCACAGGTAGCAGCCAACCACATATAGCTTTGTGGATCCTACTAGGTAGCCGAAAGCCAGTCATAAATAATGCTGAAAATGGCCTGCATGGAAACTCCTCTGAAGAGACACCAGAAACAGTACATCCAGAGGCCTGCTTCAGACCTCACCAGAGCACTACCTGGTTAACTCCACAAGTGGCACACCCAAAGGATAGTCTAAACCAGCACAAAAGACCATGGGAGCAAATCCCTGTCTGAGGGGTCGGCTTCCACACAGCAGTTCATATATTATGGGTATAGCCATTCCTCACAGTCCATCAGCCTGGGAGTCAATCCCACCCACTGATGCATCAAAAACAATCAAGGTTCAATTACAACTGAAGAACATATACAACACACTCAAGGGATACTCCTGGAACACATGCATAGGAGATCAGGGAGATTGCACCACTGGACCACACAGGACACATACCACATAAGGGCACCTAGCAAAGACTAAGAGACATTAGAGATCTACCTAATACATAGAAGCAAATACAGAGAGGCAGGCAGAATGAGTAAACAAAGAAACATGTCTCAAATAAAAGAACAGGAGAAACCTCCAGAAATAGAACTAAATGAAATGGAGACAACTAACCTACCAGACACAAAGTTTAAAAAACTGGTCATAAGAATGCTTAAGGAACTTAGTGAGAACTGCAACAAAGATAGTAAGCATAAAGAAGGACATGGAAACAGTAAAAAAGAATCAGTCATAGATAAAGAATATAATAATTGAAATGAAAAATACATCAGAAGGAATCAACAACAGATTAGATAAAGCAGAGGATCAAATCAGTGATTTAGAAGTTAATGTAGCAGAAAACACCTAATTAGAACAACAAAAAAGAAAAAAGAATTTTTTTTTTTTTAAAAAAGATAGTTTAAGGGACCTGTGGGACAATGTCAAATGTAACAACATTCACATCAGAGGAATACCAGAAGGAGAAGAGAGGGAGCAAGGGATCAAGAAACTATTTGAAGAAATAATGACTGAAACTTTCCTAAGCTGGTGAAGGAAATAGATATACAAGCTCAGGGAGCACACAGAGTCCCAAACAAGATGAACCCAAACCAAGACACATGATAATTAAACTAGCAAAGGTTAAAGACAAAGAGAGAATCCTAAAAGCAGCAAGAGAAAGACAACTAGTTACTTACAAAGGAACTCCCATAAGACTATCAGCTGATTTCTCAACAGAAACGTTGCAGGCCAGAAGAGAGTGGCAGGAAATATTTAAAGTAAAATGAAGGGCCTACAATCAAGACTACTGTACCCAGCAAGGCTATCATTTACAACTGAAGTAGAGATAAAGAGCTTCTCAGACAAAAAAAAAAAAACCTAAAGAAATTCATTACCACCAAGCCAATATTACAAGAAATGTTGACAGGACTTCTTTAAGCAAAATAAATGAGAAAACAAAGATCAAAGATATGAATAATAAAATGGAAATAACTGTGTGCCTATCAATAATCACAAATGTAAATGGATTAAATGCTCCAATCAAAAGACATAGGGCAGCTGAATGGATAAGAAAATAAGACCCATGCACATGGTGTTTACAAGAGACCCACCTCAGATTGAAAGCCACACACAGACTGAAAGTAAAGGGATGGAAAAAGATATTTCACACAAATGGAAATGAGCAAAATCTGGAGTAGCAAGACTTATATCAGACAAAACAGACTTTAAAATGAAGACTATAATGAGAGACTAAGAAGCATGTTACATAATAATGAAGGGGTCAATCCAACAAGAACACATAACCCTAGTAAATATCTATGCACCCAACAGAGGAGCACCTAAATATATAAAACAAATATTGACTGACATAAAAGCAGAGATCAACAGTAATACAACTATAGTAGAGGATTTTAAACACCCCACTGACACCAATGGACAGATCTTCTAGACACAAAATCGACATAGAAAGAGCAGCCTTAAATTACACACTAAACCACATGGATTTAATT
Organism: Rhinolophus ferrumequinum; assembly: GCF_004115265.2. Lineage (NCBI taxonomy): Eukaryota > Metazoa > Chordata > Mammalia > Chiroptera > Rhinolophidae > Rhinolophus > Rhinolophus ferrumequinum. The sequence goes on from NC_046287.1 coordinate 29,605,064, forward strand.
GATATTTTTAAAACACTTCACTCCAAAACAGCAGAATGTACATTCTTTTCAAGAGCACATAGAACATTTTCCAACAGAGACCTTATGTTCGGCCATTAAACAAGTCTCAATAAATTTAAGAAGATTGAAATCAGATCAAGCATCTTCTTTGACCACGATGGTGTGAAACTAGAAATCAATTATGAGAAAAAATCTGAAAAACATATGGAGGCTAAATAACATGCTACTAAACAAGGAATGGGTCAACAATGAGGTCAAGATAAAGATCAAAACATACCTTGAGGCAAACAAAAATGAAAACACAACACCTAAAATTGATGGGACACAGCAAAAGTAATCCTAAGAAGGAAATTCATAGCAATGTAGGCCTATCAAAGAACAAGAAAATCTCAAATAAGCAGTATAACTTTCCACTTAAGGGGAGTGGGAAAAGAATAGCAAGCAAAGCCAAAGTGAGTACAAGAAGAAAATAATAAAGATCAGAGCCTAAATAAATGAAATAGAGACAGCAACAAAAAAAATCAGTGAAACCAAGAGCTGGTTTTTCTGAAAACATAAACAAAATTGACAAACCCTTAACCACATGTATCAAGAAAAAAAGAGAGAGGACCCAAATAAATAAAATCAAAAATGAAAGAGAAGTGAAAATGGACATGACAGAAATACAAAAAAATTTAAGAAAATATTACGAGCAACTATATGACAACAAATTGGACAGTCTGGGAGAAATGGATAATTTCCCAAGCACACAGTCAAGGGCTGAATCAAGAAGAAACAGAAAATCTAAACAAACCGATTACTACTAATAAAATCAAATTACTACCAACGAAAACAAATAAAAGTCCTGGACTGGATGGTTTCACAGGTGAATTCTACTAAACATTCAAAAAAGAATTAACACCTATTCTCTACAAACTATTCCAAAAAATCCAAGAGGAGAGAAGTCTCCCAAGATCATTTTATGAGGCCACCAGTACCCTGATTCCAAAACCAGAAAAGACATTACAAAAAAAGGAAACTATAGTGTGATATCCCTAATGAACATACGAGGTCTGATAATTAAGGTCGCAAACTTGTTGAAAGAATGTTGCTAACCTTTTCTGATATTAGAGGGACTATTCATTATGAATTCGTACCAACTGGACAAACAGTTAAGCAAGTGAACTCTTTGGAAGTACTGAAAAGGCTACGTGAAAAAGTTAGATGACCTGAACTTTTCACCAACAATTCATGGCTCTTGCATCACGACAATGCATGAGCTCTCACAGCACTGTCTGTGAGGGAGTTTTTAGCCAATAAACAAAAAACTGTATTGGAACACCCTCTCTACTCACTTGATCTAGCCCCCAATGAATTCTTTCTCTACCCGAAGATAAAGGACATATTGAAAGAAAACCATTTTGATGACATCAGGACATAAAGGGTACTATGCCAAGAGTTCTGATGGCCATTCCAGAAAAAGAGTTCCAAAATTGCTTTGAAGGGTAGACTAGGCACTGGCATCAGTGCATAGCTTCCCAAGGGGAATACTTCGAAGGTGACTGCAGTCATATTCAGCAATAAGGTGTGTAGCACTTTTTCTAAGATGACTTTGCAAATTTAATTGTCTGACCTCATAGATGCAAAAATCTTCAACAAAATAATAGCAAACTGAATTCAGCAATACTTTGAAAAGATCATACACCACAATCAAGTGGGATTCATTCTGGTATGCATGGTTGATTCAATATCCACAAGTCAATTAACATGATACACCATATAAACAAAATTAAAAATAAAATTCATATGGTCATATCAATAGATACAGAAAAAGCATTTGACTAAATCAAGAATCCATTTATGATAAAAACTCTCAGCAAAGTGGGAATAGAGGGAAACATACTCGTATTTCAATATAATACAGGCCACATGTGACAAACCCACAGCTAATATCAAACTCAATGAGGAAAAGCTAAAAGAATTCTTCTTAAGATCAGGAATAAGACAAAAATGTCCACTTTCACTACTTATATTCAACATAGTACTGGAAGTCCTAGCCACAGCAACCAGACAAGAATAAAAAATAAAAGTCATCCAAATGGGAAAGGAAGAAGTAAAACTGTCATTATTTACAGATGACATGACGCTATATATATAGATAACCCCAAAAATTCCACAAAAAAACTATTAGAACTGGTAAATGAATTTAGCAGGATATAAAATAAATATTCAGAAATCGGTTGCATATTTATATACCAATAATGAATTATCAGAAAGAGAAATTAAATAAACAATACCATTTACAATTACATCAAACTTAATACTTAGGAATAAATTTAACAAAGGAAGTCAAAGACCTGTACTAAGAAAATTATAAGACATTGAAGAGAGAAATTAAAGAAGATACAAATAAATTAAACATATATTGCTCATGCTCATGGATAGGAAGAATTTATATAGTTAAAATGTCCATACTACCCAAAGAAATATATAGATTCAATGCAATCTCTATCAAAATACCAATGGCAGTTTTCACAGAACTACAAAAAATAATCCTAAAATTTATGTGTAGAATCATAAAAAACCCAGAATAGATACAGCAATCGTGAGACAGAAGAACAAAACTGGAGGTATCACACTACCTGATATCAAATTATACTACAAGGCCATACTAATCAAAACAGCATGGTATTGGCATAAAAACAGACACATACTCATAGATCAATGGAACAGAATAGAGAGCCCTGAAATAAATCCATGCCGATGTGGTCATTTAATCTATGACAAAGGAAGAAAGAATTTACATTGCAGTAAATACAGTCTATTCAATAAATGGTGCTGGAAACACTGGACAGATACATGCAAAAAAATTGAAGATAGACCACCTTCTTATGACCACATACAAAAATAAACTCAAAATGGATTAAAGTCTTAAATGTAAGACCCTAAACCATAAAACTCCTATAAGAAAATATAGGAAGTAGCTCTCAGACATTGTCCTTAGTAATATTTTCACTGATACAACTCCTCAGGCAAGGGAAACAAAAGAAAAAATAAACAAATGGGACTATATCAAACTAAAAAGTATTTCAGAGCAAAGGAAACCATCAACAAAATAAAAAGATATCCTACTGAATAGGTGAAGATATTTGTCAAAGATACATCTGATAAGGCGGTAATATCCAAAATTTATTTTAAGAAAAACAACAAAAAACTCATACAACTCAACACCAAAAGAGCACACAATCCGATTTTAAAATGGGCAGAGGGCCTGAATAGACATTTCTCCAAAGAGGACATACAGATTGCCAATAGACATTTTAAAAGATGCTCACCATCACTAATCATCAGAGCAATGCAAATTAAAACCACAATGAGATACCACCACACTCCTGTCAGAATGGCTATCATCAATAAATCAACAAACAACAAGTGTCGGTGACGATGTGCAGATTTCAAATGGGTTCAGCCACTATGGAAAACAGTTCGGAGGTCCTCAAAAAATTAAATATAGAACTACCTGGTGATCCAGGAATTCTACTCCTGTGTATTTATCCAAAGAAATACAAAACACTAATTCAAAAAAATATATGTACCCCTATGTTTACTGCAGTGCTATTCACAATAGCCAAGATATGGAAACAACCAAAATGCCCATCAATAGACAACTGGATAAAGAAATTGTGGTACATTTATACAATGGAGTGTTACTCTGCCATAAAAAAGAATGGAATCTTACCATTTGCAACAACATGGACGGACCTAGAGAATATTATGCTAAGTGATATAAGTCAGACTGAGAAAGGCAAATACCACATGATCTCTTTTGTACGTGGAATCTAAAGAACAGAATAAACGAACAAATGAAACAGAAATAGACTCATAGACACAGAGAACAAACTGATGGTAGATGGGAGGAGGGTTGGGGGGATGGGTGAGAAAGGTGAAGGGATTAGGAAGTACAAATTGGTAGTCACAAAATAGTCATAGGGATGTGAAATACAGTATGGGAAATATAGTCAATAATGTAAAAACTATGTACGGTGTTAGATGGGTACTAGACTTATCAGGGAGATCACTTCATAAATTATATAAATGCTTAACCACTGTGCTGTATACCTGAAACTAATATAAAATAATACTGAATGTCAACTATAATTAAAATATATAGTCGCGAGATGTAAAATACATCAGAGAGACTATAGTTAATGGTATTCTAATAGCTATGTATGGTGTCAGATGGGTAGTAGACTTGTTGGGGTTATTACTTTATAAGGTGTGTAAATGTCTGATCATCATGTCTTTTTTTACATCTGAAACTAATAATAAAAAAAATACACATTGAAAAAAGATATTGGTATTGTGCTATTTGGTAATCAGTGTTGGTAAATATATAGATGTTCCTCTTCTTAATTCTTCTAAATAATATGCCCAGTTTACTTTTGCACATATATTACATTTATCAATTTTTAAAGTTAAAAAAAATAAAACAAGAAAAGGAAATCATCTAAATAATTCAGGTTGATCAAGTACACTGAATCAGTAGTGATTTAATTCTTCACTTTTACCAATATAGACACAAATTCTCAACTCAGTTAAAGAGGGATAATACAGAAAAAGAACAAATATAATATTTTGTCCAAGACTTAGATGTTTATGAGGTACCTATGATCCTTTGTGTCATATAACACAGAAACGCATATAATGCATCATACAACACAGAGAGAAACTGTGTAGTTGTCGTCAGGATTCTTTACGAACACTCCCAGTGCAAAAAAGCTACCATCTTGCTATGAGTTAATAGATCACTTTACCTCTTTTCACACTCAGTGCTCCCTTATAACTAATGTCCTATGGTGAGCAGATGAGCACAGCCTTTGGCAATAGGAAGAAACAACTTTGATTCCCAGTTATGTGACTTTGGGCAAGGTTCTCTATCTCCCTGTGCCTTTATTCTTTCATTGGTAAAGTGGGAATGATACATAAACTGCAGGGCTGGAAAGTTCAGTGACAAAATGTACGTATGGCAAAAAGTGTGAAAGTACTTGTTAGGTACAAAGAACTGATAGCTGTTACCATCATCTTAGCACCAGGATCATCACACACCAGCACGCGATTAGTAGAAAGGAGGAAGCAAATGTCTCTATTAAGTAACATTCATACACACGTTTTAATACGAACTTGAAAGGTGCTCAGAGCATCTTTGTAGTTCTATAAATTTTAAAAAACCTCATTTTATATATAATACACACACACACATATGTATATATGTGTGTATGTATATATACATATATAATTACTAATTACTAATGCAGACTCTCTAAAAATCCTGTTATATTTATATGTTCATAACCCAAGTACCTGAACTAATAAAATGGTATTAATGACTATTTACATAAATTCACAATTCTAAATTAGACCTTTAATTTCTGTAATAAAAAGGAAAGTGGCTTATGCAATTTCCCGTTTTTATTTTCCTACGTGGAATACCATAGCTCTAATATAATGTATGACTTTGTGAATATTTCCAGGGCTGCTAATATTTCATCTAATATTATATCTTATGTTTTTTGATCTCTGACCCCTGCTGATGCTCCCAGAACCCTCATGAGCAATGTTCACCGTGACAACCCTTGTAGAAGAAGCAGTACTGAAATCGAAGTTAAATCATCCATGGCTGGAACCTTTCAAAGAGGCCTCTCAGGGTCAGTAGTGATTTTTTCCATGTATATTTCTCCACTTAAAGAATGTTTCTTAAATATTTGATTCATCAGGACTGAAATATATGTTTTATTTTGAAATAGATCACTAGTAAACACTATGCAGTATGAATAAGACCTTAAATTCTTCTTGTTTTTTTTTTTCCACATTGTTCATTATATCAATATATATTCGTACATCCTCTGGGGAAAAATAAAATGGAACAACAAGAGCACAGAAGAAAATTATGAGACAATACAGCTTTAAAAGATGACAAAGGTAATTTATTGACAGAAGAAGAAATAGAAAAACATTATATTTTAAATTAAATTGAATCGTTGCCTTAATATTTACAAAAGGTGATGAGCATTTGAAACCAAAAATGGAGATACTTTCCTCAAGGGATGAAAAAGAAATATTAGAGAGAATCAGGATCAGGTGAAGCCCAGATTATGAAGAATTATACCACATTAGGAGCAAACACAGGAGGGTTATGATAGAAATGGTACATGGGCAGGAAAGGATTTAAACAGTCAATGGAAGCAAATAAGGAAAAAGCATTAGTGGAAAGAACATCACAACCTAGGAACAAAGAAGGCCATAATATCACTTGGGTAAGCTTTAATTTAGAAGACAGAGCAACTGGAATCACTGCTCAGTGGTAACTTTAAAATACCAAATGTACCAACATTCCAGGGTCTATCCAAATCAAATCCTTGAGTAAAACTAACAATGTAGCACCTCCCACTTACCTTCCAGAGGAAGGGTGATTTCAGCTTCCAATTCACAGAAACAGCCTCCTATCCTCCAACAGTCTCCATGCTTTCTCCCTACTTCCTACCCCTGATCCATTTTCCTCGATACACATACATTGTTGCCAAAATGCAAATCCAATCCTAAGAGTCTCCTGCTTAAAAGTTTTTACTGGTTCTCCATTGCCTACAAGTAAAGCCCAGGTAAAGCTAAAGAACTCAGTTCAAGATTCTCCTTGATTCTGTTTCTAGCTGTCTTTCCATGCTCCTTTGTTTTCACCTCCACATGGCCCTGGGCTCTCCAGCTAGACTGAAACACTTCCAGTCCCTACACGCACAGACCTGCCTGCTTCTCTGTCTTTGTGCCTGCTTTTCCCTCTACTTGAAATGTTCTTCCTCCCTTCGTCCATCTGGGAACTTTCTCACCCTTCATGACCCAGAATCCTCTGACAGGCAGCCTGCTTGCTTCTCTCCTCTGCACGCCCCTAGGACCCAGCATGTCTCCTGGCACAGAAAGGGATTCAGTATATGCACATCCCATAATGACATCAAGTAATGTCCAAAGACTTTATTAACAGGTTTCTCATTTTCAGCCGCCACTTCAGTTCAGAGTAATTCTGTTTTCCTTTTCCTGAGGAACTGGGATGTCATGGCTTTAGGCATCCTACCACAAACACTTCCAAACTGAGAAGGTGACAATGAATAATGGGTTGGTGGAGAGGGTGGGGGGAGGAGACATAACCGTGGACCAGAAATAGCTGCCTCTTCCTGGTTATATTATTTGATTCAAATTACTTAAAATTTCTCACCCTCAATGTCCTTATCAGCAAAATGGTGATACTCACACAGGGAACTGTTATGATTTCAAAATGTGATGGTGAAACTGCTTGTTTGCTTCTTTGCTTGTTTGTTTGTTTCTAAAGACATCACCTCTCCTCTACTACTGATTAATTCTGGTCAATGAGTTCCCTCATTTGTGGCCTATTTTTATCCCTTCAAATAGGTCAGGGTTATTATATTATTCTCCCCAGGATTTTGGTATTGCAGTAGCCCTTGAGATCAGAGTCATAGGTAACTGGTAGCATTAAAAGGTTAAGAATTTGTTCTTAATCAAATAGTAAGACAGTAATGGCACTACAAATAGAACCACATTTTTTATATTCTCATTTCCTTCCATGGAAATGAGCATACTTTTCATTTGCTAATGAACTACATGAAGGTCATAGCTATCGTCATATTGAAATAGACACTCATCAGGTAATGTACTACAGAACTGTTTATAGGTGGAATAATTATTCAATCAATCAACTCCCTATTAAGTGAGTGCCTACTCTGCACAAGGTATTTTGCTAAATCATGTGGCAGACACAAAGAAGTACAGGACACGTCCCCATAGTCTCAGAGCCCAAAACAGATAAACATACACTTTGAAAAAACAAACAATTCTCTTTCATAGTACCTAAAAGATAGCTAAAGAGAATTGCCCAGGAAATTTATATGTTTTTACCTGATGTAGTAAACCAATATATTCAATGATTCAGCCTTAAGGAAAGTTCTGTAGGGTGGTTTAAAATCATATAAAGTAGGTCTAAGTTCCAATCTTCAGCCTGGACTTATTCACTCCTTTATGCATTCATTCATTCATTTGTAGTGGGATGTCAAAATATATTATCGGGCAGTCATAACAAATCATACCTACCTGGATATCGAGCATGCAGGGAGAGTCCTGGATTAGGGATTCAAGACAACAGAGTGTAAGAGGAAAACCAGAAGCAAAGAGGATGGGAGGCTGTAAGTAACAATGATCCCTCCCTATAAGTCCTCAAGACTTTAGTAAAATTAACTAAATCATGAAATTATAAATGAGGCAGGAGTTTTTGAGAGAAAATAGTAAAGATGGTACTTAGGGTTAATCAAGATGGCGGACTACAATGCAGAAGCAGAGACAGTAGGACCCATGAGTAAACAAATAATGGGTAGAATGAGAAGGAATTGAAGAACAGTGCTAGATTTCCAAAGGCCATGGATGGGCAAGGAACAGTGAAGCCCCAATGACATCTGGGTTATATATCAAATATGTATTATGCATCTCAATGTGCCCGGCACTGTGCTTGGAGCTAGGAATACAAGGACAAATAGTCCCTGATTTTACGGTGGTTACAGACTAGTTGGAGACACAGAAAATAGAAAAAGTGATTACATTATAGAGTGGTAAATGTGTTTAGAGTAGTGCTATGGCTTGAATGTTTGTGTTCCTCAAAAATTCGTATGTGAAAACCTAACCCCTAACTTAATGGTATTAAGAGATGGAGCTTTAGGTCATGAGGGTTATGCCCTCATAAATGGGATTAGTGCCTTTATGAAAGAGACCAAGCAGAGATCTCTAGTCCCCTCTGCCCTGTGGAAAGACAACCATCTATGAACCAGAGAGTGGGCCCTTACCAAACACCGAATCTGCCAGTGATACAGTCTTGGACATCCCAGCCTCCAGAACTGGGAGAAATGTTTGGTACATTATAGGCCATCCAGTCTATGGTATTTTACTAGAGCAGCCCAAATCGTCTAAGACACACAGAGACAGTGTGGTGTGCAGATGACCATGAAAGAGAAAGGATACTTGTGCAAGGGATGCTTTCTGGAGCAAATGATATCTAAAGAAGATTAGCTCCACAAATATTGAGAGAGACCTATGTTGAAATCATAGAGGCTCCATGACCTCAGGAAAATTACTTCAAGTCTCTAAGCCTCAGATTCTTTATATGTGAGAATGAGATAAGGGTTCTCATCTCACAGGATTGCCGGGAAGATGATGTGGGGTAATGTATTTGAAGCATTTATTGGAGTGTCTGGCACATGGTAAGAAGACACTGTTTATATCCTTATTATTGTTTTCATTGACATTATTGTTGGTGTCGCTTTTGTTAAGCAGAGACGTGAAGGATAAAGATCAGTAAGCTAATCAACAAACAAGAGGAAAATGTTCCTCTTAGGAATTCCAGGACACAATGACACAGAACCAAGAAAGAGCATGGGGTGTTCAAGTAACTAAAAGAAATTCATTATGGCTGGAAAACAACAAGGGAGGGTTGAGATTAAAAATGATTCTGAAGTAGTAACCTTGAGTCATTGAATTTGCATTTTCAACAACTGTGGCTCATTACAAAAAGGGAGGTCTTGTTAACGCTTTCCAAAACTACAGAGGTATCAGTGGAGATAAAGAGTACTGACCTGTTTTGAGGAATATTTTAGAACTGGAATCAGAGGTGGGTGAGGGAGGGTATAGGGAGAGAGGGTGGAGGAGTCAAGGATAACTCCAGATTTCTGGTTCAACCAAGGACACTAGAATCATTCCGGGAGACAGGTAACACTGGAAGAAGAGAATCTTAGGGGAACATCCTAAAAGAGATGGTGGGTTCACTCTGGTTGTACTATAATGGAGGTGCCTGGAGGAGCTCCAGGTGAGAACATCTAGTGGGCAGTTAGATATACCTGAAGCTCGGGAGAGAAAGCTGTTTGAGAGTCATCAGCAAAGAGATGATAATTCATGCCAAGAGAGTGTTTAAAACCATCCAGAGCAGAAGAAGGGTCCAAAATACACAGTGAAAAATAATACCATTTAAGAAATAGGTAGATTTTTTTAAAGACTAGGAGTATGTGAAAGAAGATACTTTCCAGAACACCGTAAGAGTAATTTTCTTTCTTACAGAAACCACATCTCAAAATTAAATGAAAAACATTCTTTCTGCTAGATTTTTAGAAAGTCTCCACCTATGTGAAATTTCCTGATAGTATTTACAGAGTGCTTATTGGGTGCCAAACACCATGCTAATAACTTTACATAGGTTTTTCCTTTGACCCTCATCTTTGGAAAAATGAAGAAACTTAGGCTTACTGAGGTTAGATAAATTGCCACAACTAGTAAGTCTTAGAGCTCAAATCCAAACCCAGGAACCTGATTCTGGAGGCTATATTCTTAACCCCTACATAATTCAATAATTATAAATGTTAGGGTTGGCTGGGACCTTAGAAGTCATCTAGTTGAAATCTCCCTGTCAGAAGAATAATCCCTCTACAATGAATTCATATAATTCAATTCATGATAAGAAACACAATACCTCAAAGGAGATCTTATCAGTTGTTAAATAAACCTGGTTCCTTATATAGAGACAAAATTGTCCTCCATTTAGCTTCTACTCTTTGGAATTAGAGAATAAAAGAAATCGGGGTATGAAAAATGAGGAAAACAATAATAAAATTCACTAGTAGGATATCAAAGCTTGATACAATAGTACAAAATGGAAAATATGGATAAAAATTTGACTTGGAATACAAATATTCTAAATAAAATGCAAATTAATTGAATCCATAAGAAATATGACAAGTAGGGTTTAGTCGAGAAATGCATGAATGATTCAACAACATAATCACATCAAAAAATGAAATGAGATAACCCATATGATTATATTGACAGGTGTGAAATAGGAACTTTTAAAAAATCAGCAATTATTTCATTAAGAATTTTAAATATAAAAGACACAGAAGGAAATTACTTAAGTGTGATACAAACTATTACCAAAAAGCAGCTAACAGATCATAACAAACAGTTATATGCTTAAAATCATTTTTACTAAAATTAACAGTAAGACAGAGATGATACCAACCTCCATCTTATTCCACATCATTTAGGAGATTTTTACTAACTCAATAAAATTTTAAAAATCAAATAACTGGTATAAACATTAAAAAAAGAACAACAAAAATTTACATACTGGACCCATGAAAGTCTAGCATGAATCTGTAATAAGAGAATTTGGGAAGATGTCTTGATGCCAGATATTCAAAAATTAATTGCTTTTGTTTATACTATTAGTTACCAATTATTACTTGAAATGATAAAGTATTCCATTCATAAAAACTGTAACTTACCTAGGAATTGATTTAACAAGATAGATACATGATCTATATGAATAAAACTGTAAAATCTTATTAAAGAATGTGAGGAAAAAACTGAATAGAGACACAGACCATGTTCTTAGATGGGAAGACTTATTCTCATAATGCTGTCAGTCCTTACCAAATGCAGTGCAGCTTCAATCAGAATTCCAATTTCTTTTTCTTAAAATTGGGCAAAATTATTTTAAATTTCATATAAAAATACATTTTTGAGATTGCAATAAAATCTCTACTATAAAACCACCATTTTAAAAAGTACCCTGTAACTATTAAAACTATAAAGTATCAAAAACTCTTTTAATCAAGAGTAATCAAGAACCCTTTTGCACAAGAATGAAAGAGAAAGGTGAAAGAAAGTAGAGAGTTGAGAGATATGCTCATTTATATAAGAACATCTTCATGTATTGACATTTCCATTTAATGGCAGAAAAGACAGTTTTTTTGGAGCTGATTTTAAACTGAAAAAAAGAAACCTTAAGAGCACAATTTATATCATATACAAAAATAAATTTCCTATGAATTCAAGATCTAAATTCAAAAAGTAAAATTATATTAAAAAATAACTTTAAAAAAAATATATTTGTATAAGCTTGGGATCGTAGAGAACTTGTTAAGCAAGATAGAAAACCTAGAAGCCATAAAGGGAGAAACACATAATTTGCTTATATCTTTTTTTTGAAATTATATAACAAAGCCAACATATAGACTAGGAAAAAATATTTGCAACTCATAGACTGAGAAAAGATGCTGTGAACATCTATCGTCTGTGGTGTCCACATGCTTAACCCACTTTCACACGTAGAACTCAGAAACCCTACTTTCCTACCACCACTTGCAGATAGGCCAAGCCATGTGACCTGTGTTCAGACAATTACCTGTGGCTGCTTAAGTCTTAAGATCCAGAACTAAAACACCTGAGGGAACAGGCTCTTAGGCGGTTAACTGATTTTGCAGGAGTTGGGAGGGGACATCTGAGGTAGTGAATGTTCACCTCAGGAGAGTCCTTCAGTGCTGTACTGTGTATTGTTCCTGAAAACTCAGCCTCAAACCTCTTTTTCAAGACCTTCCACTGATTCTGTGAGCTGCTCAATGTCCTCCAGCAAATTCTTGACTGCCTAAACCCTCCAGTTTCCATTGTTATCAACAGAAAGCCCTGACCAATGCAAAGGACTAATATCCCTGATACAGGAAGAAGCGTCTACAAACTGATTTTTAAAAGAACAGTAAAAGACAACTCAAAGAAAAATGGGCAAAGGACATAAATCAGAAACTTGAAATAATAGATAATAAGCTCATGAAAAGATCCATGTCCTCACTAATAGCTGAGAAAATTCAAATTAAAAGAGTGAGATAGACACCTCCTTTTTATCCATTATATTGGCAAAAATTACAAAGAGCAGTAAGATCCTATGTTGATGAAGGCACCAGAAAGGTAGAGCCTCATTCATTGCTGGTAAATAACCCGTAACCCTAAAGCAATCTGGCTACTGCTAAAAAGCTACAAGTATATTTGAACTGTACATTTTTATTTGGGAGGTTTTATTCTTCAGAAATAAAAATTGTAGCTCATAGGATATATGTAGAAGGATGTTTGTTTCAAGATTTTTTGTAGTATCAAAAAGCAACCAGATCATCTACCCGTAAGGAAGCGTTAACTGAATTTGATTTCATCCATTATGGAGTATGATGTTGCTTGTACAATCAAATTTTTATAAAATTTACAACAAGATCTAGTAATGTGTTTGAATACGTATGTTAGGATGCATATAAGTTGATTAGTATAAGCACAGAAACATGTGATTCAGTATGAACCAAAATGGAGGGAGGTTGTGCAAAGAGAGGAAGAAGGCAGAAGAGGCAGGGAGAAGATGTTGGCTCACAAACTGTCGCTGTACACAGAGGCCAAGGAGAGACAAAAGACAGAGGCAGACCACTCCAGAGAGTAGGTGGCAGTTATAACAAGCAAGGGAATGAACTTGCAAGGCTTGTCTTCTGGGGCTGCAAAACCAGTAGTTATCTACAGCTGCCACCAGAATCTTAAAAGTCTATAGACAGAGAGACCTTAACAGGGTTCAGTCATATATTCAGTCCAGATGGTCTCAATCACAAAGCTGTGTCATTAAAAATGGTTACCACTGTGGGAACACACAGACTGAAAGTAAAGGGATGGAAAAAGGTATTTCAGGAAAATGGAAACAAAAAAAGATAAAATAAAAAGCTGAGGTAGCAATACTTAGACCAGACAAATTGACTTTAAAACAAAGGATATAGCAAGAGACAAACAAGGACCCAGTAATCCTACTTGTGAAGAAACCCAGAATGCTACTTTGAGGGGACATATGCATCCATATGTTCGTGGCAGCATTGTTTACAATGGCCAAGATGTGGAAGCAGCCTGGGTGTCTGTTGATGGATGAATAGATAAAGAGAAGGTGGTACATATATACAATGAAATATTACTCAGCCATGGAAAGGAATGGGATCTTGCCATCTGCAGCGGCATGGATGGACCTGGAAGGCATTGTGCTGAGTAGTGTATGTCAGGCACAGAAAGACAGATGCAATGTGATTTCACTTATATGTGGAATCTAAAGAATAGAATATAAACAAACAAAACAGAAACAAACTCATAGATACAGAAAACATTTTGATGGTTGCCAAATGGGAGCGGGGTTGGGAGGTGGGTAGAAAGGGGGAAAGAATTAAGAAATACAAATTGGTTGTTACAAAGTAGTCATGGGGATGAAGGGCATAGCATAAGGGAGACATAGTCAACATTATTATAATAACTATGTATGGTGTAAAATGGGTACTAGATCTATTGGGGTAATAGATGGCAGGGGAATTGGGGACAGGATGAAAAATACAAAGCGATTAAGAAGTACAAATCGGTAGTTACAAAATAGTCATGGGGATGTAAAGTAAAGCAGAGGGAATACAGTCAATGATATGGTAATAACTATGTATAGTGCCAGGTGCGCATTAGACTAGTCAGGGGGATTACTTCTTAAATTATATGAATGTCTAACCACTATGCTGTACACCTAAAATTAATATAAAATAATATTGAATGTCAACTGTAATTGAAAAATTTAAAAAGGTGTTGGGGGGGAAATGGTGAAGGAGAATAAGAGATCCAAATTTCCAGGTATTAAACAAGTAAGTCATGGGGAAGGAATATACAGCATACGGAGTATAGTCAGTAATATCGTGAAAGCATTGTACAGTATCAGATGGTGGCTGGACTTATTATGGTGATCACATCTTTAGGTCTATAAATGTTGAATAACAATGGTGTACACGTGAAACTAATATAATATTGTTTGTTAGCTATATTTTTGATAAAAATCTTTTTTTAAAAGAAGGACAAAAGGAAGAAAATGACAGGGACAAATAAAAACATTAGCATTTTAAGCAATTTTTATTTTGGGTTTCCAGTATTTTAATATGGTCTCACAGATAGTTTGAGAGAAAAATCCAGCTACAGAATAATCTATATAGTGTGATCTCATTTTTGAAAAAAGAAAAATACATACATAATAATATCTGTTCTGTATAGATACCTGAGAAAATTATCATTATTTGAAGTACATAAGGAGGGCTTATTACCCTTTGCTTTCTATAACTCTTCGTTATTAGATGTGTTACAAAAATCAAGTAATGTTTTTGTAATATTTAAAAGTTTAGCAAAATGAAAAGGAAATGAGGGAGAAGGAAGGAGGAAGGGAGGGAGGCAAAAAGAAAAGGAGGGAGGGGGAGTGAAGAGAAGGATTCTAAATAGAACACAGAACCTCCTCGTTAGCATTACAGGAGTTCCTCCCTTATCTGCGGTTTCAATTTCCAAAATTTCAGTTACCCCTGGTCAGAAAATATTAAACAAAAAATTCCAGGAATGAATAATTCTTAAGTTTTAAATTGTGTGCCATTCTGAGTAACATGATGAAATTCCGCACCGTCCCACTGCATCTTACCCTGCACGTGACTAATCCCTTTGTCCAGCATCTCCAACACTGCATACCCTACCTGCCCATTAGACACTTAGTAGCGCTCTCGATTAGAAGATGGCCTGTCGCGGTATCACAGTGGTTGTGTTCAAGTAACCCTTATTTTATCTAATAAGCGCCCCAAAGCTCAAGAGTAGTGATGCTGCCAATTCAGATGTGCCAAAGAGAAGCCATAAAGTGCTTCCTGTAAGTGAAAAGATACGTATGTAAAGGAAAAAACACAGTACATCTAGTGTTCAGTATTATCCATGGTTTCAGGCACCCACAGGAGGTCTTGGAACATATGTCCTGAGAATAAGGAGGGACTACGGTACTTTGTCTGCATAGCTCTCACTAACAAAGACAGACCAGCAACTCTCCTGTGTGTTCCTGTAACACTCTATACTTACCACTTCTGTGTGGTATAGAATATTATATGAAAAGAGTTTGCTCACTTCTCTATATTTCCTCAAATGCATGGACTGTTACCTTATTCACCCCCACATCCCCTGTACTAAGCACAGTGCCTATCACAAAATAAATGCTCAATTAATATATATATATATATTTTTTTAATTTTATTGGGAATATTGGGGAACAGTGTGTTTACCAGGGCCCATCAGCTCCAAGTAGTTGTCCTTCAATCTAGTTGTGGAGGGCACAGCTCAGCTCCAAGTCCAGTCACCGTTTTCAATCTTAGTTGCAGGGGGCACAGCCCACCATCCCATGCGGGAATTGAACTGGCAACCTTGTTGCAGAGAGCTTGTGCTGTAACCAACTGAGTCATCCGGCTGCCCCTCTGGAAGCTCAGTGGCAGCTCATTGTCTTCAATCTAGTTGTGGAGGGCATAGTGCATTGGCCCATGTGGGAACTGAACTGGCAAACATATTTAAAGTACGGGGGGGCAAACAATGGGCAGCCAATAAATATTCAATGGCCTTTTCCCCTAGAAGATCTTCTATATTTATAAAAACTGCTATTTTGATAAAATACAAAGATTTTTTTATTGCTCAAAATAATAACTTGTATTTATCCTTCACTTTTACCTCAATGAAAATAATTATTTATTTAAAACTAAATGTTATGAGGGTAGTCAAAGCATGTGTGTAAAGTTATATTAAAATGGACAAAAATCCATTTATATTTTCCAAGTGATTAGAAAGGGTTCAGTGTGTATACGAGAAGGATAGAACAGAATTTGGTTTCTTATAGGTGCTCAATGAGTGTTTAATCTGAATCTAAAATATAGTAGATGGCACCTGTAGTGTATTTTAGCTTGGGCAACGCACACAGCAGAAATACTTTGGAGGTTCCTTGACTCGGGTTGGCAATGTTAATGTAGCATAAATAGCACTCAAACACTAAAGGGACGTCAGAGAAGTTGAGGACTTTTAAAAACTAAAAGAATTTCTATGACTTTGGCTGTAATTAAAACAATAAAATTTTCCAAATATGGATTTTTAAAGTGCTGTGGAAAACTCTAGAGTATACTGCAGAAAGGAGGCAAACCTAGCAGTTCCCTTACCAAAGGAATATTATTCTTTGCATTGAAATGAGCTGCTGGTAAACAAAAGAAATTAAAACAAATCTGCATTTGAAAGAACATTAGCCTAACAGTTATTAACAAAGTAAAATAACAATAATAGTAATACTAATATGAGCTATAACTTAAAGACTCCACGATTTTAAGAAGATACCAAGTGCTTTGCAAGCCTTCAGACCAGTTTTATTCCAGCACCAGCTGCCTTGGAAACTCATTCCTTATGAGTGAAAAAGAAACACAGGGATTTGGTTTAATGGGAAATCGTAGGTGGGTAAGCGGATGAATATGACTGAATACTTCTGACTTCTGCATCATCTGTGAAGAAACAGTAGAGAAAAATCTAATTCGAGGTAGAAGGAGTAGAGCAGATAAAAGGCAGCCCATTATTTCAAGCTGGACAGCATGATCTTTATCACCCCTCCTTCTACTTAAGGGGATTATTAGCATCATTTATAGCCAGGTCAACCCACGTGGCTCCGTTGAGAGTATGCTAAAATCAGACATTCCTTTTGCAAAACTTCAATATGGAATTACTTTTAGTGAATCTAATACACATTGAGTTTTGTCACAGCTATTCACTATGTCAATCAAACACAAGATTTAAATAATGAATAATAAAATAATTAAGACGAAGGTAGTAAATGAATGTGGTTGATTTCCTTCATCCCAAAACAGAACCCATGGACTCAATGCTTTTCCCCAACACAGTGTACCATATTGAAAGTCAAAGGGATATGCTATCAGTACCCACACTGCTTTTAAGTGCTTTGATAAGGCTTTATAAATGCCATTTATTTTTCTTGGAATGAAGCCATTACTTTAGTAATGCAAAAAGCACAATTTCATTCCTGTATCACACACACACACACACACACACACACACACAAATGGAACTAAAACTTGACTTCTCTTCTTCCGGATTTTACAAACCCAACATTGTCAAATCAGAGGAGGAGGCTGCTACCCTCTTCCTTTCAGGAGCTGCAACTCTTCTGCGCTAAGGCAGATCATGTGACACTTCCCACTTATTTATGTTTTTCCCTAATGAAAGGATGCCTCTTTGTGCTGCAATAGATAGTTTAGATTTTTTAATATTGTTAGTGTTGAGAGATAAACACTTTGGTACATATTGGAGAGTAATAAATTGTGTTGAACATTGATAAACTAACGCAATTACCAGCAAGGTCAGAGAGGCAGCTAATTTAGAAATATCAGTCCTAGGATTTTGAGTTGTCCCCTGGAGAGCTGCAGCCACTTTATTACAGCAGGAGGGTGAGGAGAAAATGGTACATTAGGATTGATCTTTTGATCTAATTGTGGAACTCTGCCATTCCTTGTTTGACCAAAAATGCTTACCAAGCAAGAGAAAACATAGCACAACTAATTGAGGACTATCCCTTATAAACCAGACAAAGTCAAGGAATTCTGGGAAATAAAGGACAAATTGCACTTGAGATTATTGGCATGAGCTTGTTGGCACCAAGGCACATACTTGTGTCTCTTTTCCAGAATATCTTTTAAATCATAATTCTAAACAAAATTCAATATTTTCAAACAGTTTGACAAAAAATTCATTTTCACATTCATTACCTGTGCTGGTAACATTGTAACAAAATTTGCGTATGTTCAGTGCTTCTCTTTCAATATAGGGCTTACATTAGCCTTAGGGGTACCTAGCTCTCAAAAGATTTAGACCAGAAAAAGTTTGATTAGCCTTACATGTTCTAATATTTATTCCTTTGGCTATAAATAATACAAAGAATATGTACTGCCCCATTTGTATCTAAAGATACGTTTATTTTAGAATATCTAAATTCATTCGAGAACTTTAAGTCTAATTTTCTGTTTTCATTAATATTGTTACACTTAATATGATTTAGTTTAGCTCTCACCCAATAACTACAACGTCCTGGGCCTTTAGGAATAATTGACTGTGTTCAAGTCAAACTATGTAACATCCTGATTCCAGGGCCTAAACAGAGTTCAATTGAAATAAGATTCCTGTTTAGCTGCCAGGCACATCAGCAGTACCGTCGAATTGTGTTATTTGGAAAAGCTATTTCAAATGTAGTCCCTTTTAATATGCAATCCCATTTGACAAAGGAGCTTCTTAGGAAGCACTAAAACTGAAAAATGAT
Organism: Rhinolophus ferrumequinum; assembly: GCF_004115265.2. NCBI lineage: Eukaryota > Metazoa > Chordata > Mammalia > Chiroptera > Rhinolophidae > Rhinolophus > Rhinolophus ferrumequinum. The sequence goes on from NC_046287.1 coordinate 29,624,112, forward strand.
TGGAAAGGCATGGAATTGACAGCATTGCAAAAGTTCAGATTCTCACGTTGCGCAATGAAAAATATCTTAGAAATCTGCCTTAATATTTGCATGCAAGCATGTAAATTACTTACAACTAGTAAATTCTGATAATATAATAAGGTTAGATTACATCTGAAAACCTTCCCCTTGGGTATTAGATTTCCAGAATAGAAATCCTTTACAAATTTTTGTTCAAATGGTTATAAGACAACCCGGAAATACAAGGAAAAATAGTGAAATTGTTTACTATGATTCCAGTTTCAAATGGAATCAAGTTTTCCTAATGGTAAGATAATTAACAGGAAGGAAAAAGTTCCTCAGAAGCTGAGGTGGAGGAAGGCATCACTGTTGAGTGATTATGGACAACATTTTCAGTTCTTTGCCAAGGTTCAACTTAGTGCCTGCAATTTCAGACTCACCAACACACTATAAGTCTAATTTTCCGGGGCCTTGCTGGCTTCATTAAGTTTTCCTTCTATATCCTCAGTTGCTGTGAATTTAACTGTATTATCGAGTACTTAAAGTTCACTGAAGGGTGTTAATATTTTACAAACAGGGTCTTGAGAATACAGCCAGAACGTTTACAGTTCTGTCCTGTGGCAGCAGATTGTACTAATGTACGCAGCAAATAACGGATGTCAAATTGATGCCGGAGGCCCAGCTGCCTGCCCTTTGTCTGTAGGTTTTATTCCCAGAGTGGGACTGGGGTAATCCCTTTGTGATACAATCAGCTCTGGGGGTTTAGCCACTTATATTACATTATTGAAAGGATGATGAGCTGATGATGAGCTGATAACAGGAAGATTGCATTAGGCAGAATATTAGCGCAAACACCTCCAAGCAGCTTAGCCATCTCTGTTGCCGGAACATTACACACAGTTTTTGTTTTTCAAAAACAAGTTGAAACTGTCTTTGGATATATCTTAAATAGCCTGGGGGAGAAGAGTCTATATTTAGACTGCGTAAAGAAGAATTATCTCCCATAAAGAAGATAATTTGCACAGTAAATGGGTAACAGAGAAAAAAATCTAGAATAGAGAGCACATTTATATAATATATTACATAAAATACATATATAATACATACACCCATTAATTATCTACACATAATAACAATATACTATTGTTTTGTAAAGTAATCGCACAAACCAATAGATTTGTCATAAATTATACCATGATTTAAAATACATTGTGAAAGGGTTTTCACCATCAAGTTATGTTGTCAATTACATCTCAGTAAAGCTAGAAAACAGTAAAATAAAATACCAACTGCCTTTAGTTTCATAAATATGAAAAAATTTTGCTTCGAGCATACTTTTGAGCCTGGCCTCATGAGATGGTATGTCTTTCCTTTAACAAATTTCTCATCAGCAAAAGCATTTATCCTTCGATTGTCCAAGGGAAGCTCTGGCATATTCTTTGGGTTATTTTAGCAGCCAGTATCCTGTGATCTTATGACTCTTTGAGAGTGAGCACTTCAGAATTTCTGGAAGCAATCTTTTTCCAAACAGGCTAATACTACTTTTCCTAGTCTTCTAAATGGAATTCCCTCAACTAAATTGTTTAATTGGTTTAAAAAATCATTTAGGACATATTTTTCATTAGAAAATTACGTTAAATTGGTTTTTAAAAAATTGATGAGTTTGCAATATGATGATTGTCAATGTGTTCATCCATTCAGAGACACCTCCAGGTGAAAATAGCCTAGAGATAGCATCAGTCACTTTGGGGAGCATGTGAGATAATGTTTATTTTGAGCATTTGTTCTAGGGAAAATGAGGGAAGAAAAGAAATTAACTGGGCCTTTTGGCTGCAGTAGAACCTCTGCCTAATGGCCTGTCCAGCACTGCTGATGGGTAAAAATTTGAATTGGAAAACTATATCTAACCAAGACTACGTGATTGGCACAATAGAGAATTCTCCAAAACTAGGAAAGAGACTGAAAGTGGTCCAAAGGTAAAAACTTCCAGCTATAAGATAAATAAGTTCTGGGGATGTAATGTACAGCATGGGACCATAATTAACAACACTATATGGTATATCTTGAAGTTTCTAAGAAAGCAGATCTTAAAAATTCTCATAAGAAAAAAATTGTAACTATGTGATGTGATATATGTATGTTAACTAAATTTATTGTGGTAATGATTTTGCAATACATACATATATCAAATCATATGTTGTGTACTTTAAAGTTATACAATGTTATATGTCCATTATATCTCAAAGCTGGAAAAAAAATAAATGTCGAGGTCTCTAGAACGGATTTCAACGTCCCTCTAACTCGTCCTTCTAAACCTCACTCCACCCCCATTTGCATCTGAACTTGTCTCCTCTCACTCGCCCCCTCCCTAACTGTTCCAACCCCATTGGCCTCCTTTTTTATCCCCAAACACATTTGTGTCTCAATGCATTTGCATTTGCTATTTTATCAGTCTGGAACACTCTTCCTCCACATATCCTCATGACTTTCTACTTCTTTTTTTTCTGTTCTCTGCAAAACACGTCACATAACCTGTGGGATCCAGTCAGAATATCCTATATCAAGTTGCAGTCCAATGTCTCCAACTCATGACACTTCCCCTTTTTACACTGGGGATAAAACATTTTTTCCCTGTAGCATTTATCATCGTCTGACATATACTTTTTAAATTTATTATCAGACTCCCTCCTCAGAATGTAAAGTTCAAGGGGACAATTGTGACAACTGTATTTCCAGGACCTACAAACAGAATCTAGCATGTAGTCATCTCTCAATAAGTATTTGCTAATTAAACATGTGAAAGAATGAATGTCTGGATTCTCCATAGCAGCACTGGCAGTAGCCTGTGGAATCCTGTGCAGATGGTCCCTACTGGAGGATAGCTTTGTGCCTTCCACATCCGTTTCTTGACACCTCTGACACTGCCTTGGTTTCTACCCATTTTTCCAGCCAAAATACTCTAACGTCCCCTTGATTCAGTAATCCGCAACATCCTTCCAATCAATTCTCCATTTCCCCTCTAAAATAGCCAGAGTTGGTTTCTGTTGCTTGTGGCCAAGAAACTTAACTGATACATTAATGCTCTGTGTCATTTGTCACTACATGCCCCAAATTTTGTTGCACATTCATCTCCCAGAACTCTCTCAACTGATGAAATGCAATCAAATAATTATCCATGTATGATGTTAAACTGTTTGGGGTTTCTTTTTTTTTTTTTAAGTCTTAAATTGAGTATGGAGTGAGAATAAAAAGTTTATCTTTTTCAAGTTCAAGAAAGAAAGCACGTGACTATTTTTTGGCCTTTTTCCTAATCATAAACTAATAACCACAGAACAGTGTTAAACTCACCCAAATCTATCAGTCATAGGTTCTCTTCAGTACCCCCAAATATCAGACATTCCTAAACTTCACACTTCCCCAAAACTGACCATAATATCACTCTTTGCTTTGTTCAGAAATACTTTATTTTACAAATACAGTTCCCTCTTACGGAATAGCTAATAATAAATTATAATAAACTCAGCTTTCTTTCAGATGTATTTGAGTGGTGTTCTCTTCCTTTAACAGAAAATACTGGGGAATAAAATACTGCCAGTGGAATTCAAACTATTCATAAGCTGTCAACCTTTCTTAATCTTCTCTATTGAATATATTTTATGGGTAAATCACATAGTTAATCTAGAAGGTAGTCACCATGTTTTCTTAACCATACTACATGGAGAATATTTGGGATTTTTCTTAGGAAAAAAATGACTAGCTACTAGCCATTAGATTTGGTGACACATAATTGATAATGATGCTGAAAAAGCATCTGTAAAGACCTATAATATATGCCAGAATAGCACACCAAATAAACCTTCTTCTCCACAAGAAGTAACCGAAAGTTTTGATAAAATATCCATAGTGGGTTCCAAGTCACCTTAAAGGGAAATATCTTAATTCTCATAAACTTCTCAAAATAGCTCAAAGAGATGTACAGTTTCAGCCTAGAAGATACAAAGTAGGAAAGAGTTTTCTCCTATCCTAACAAGAGAAGCCAGATAATCTACAAAATCATAACTTTTCTTGAGTACATAAGAGCAGACGTACAGAGCAAACAGTCTGAAATCGAGGGAAACAGGGGTCTCCACAAGACAAGGACACTAAGTCTGGCTCACTTGTGGCAGACCATGGGAGGAAGACGTGGCTCCCACACAAGTGAAAGAAGGAGGACAGATGGGGCACCATAAATATTTGAAAAATAATAGCTGAGAATTCTCCAAAAATAGTAAAACATATCTAACCACAGTTTACAGAATCTCCCAGAAACAAGAAGATAAAGAGAAAATCTTGAAATCAGAGAAAGAGGACATGTACACTGAAGAACAAAAGAAAGAGTAACAGCCCACTTCTCATGAGAAATTATGTAAGCCAAAAGACAATGGAGCAATACCTTTAAAGTGATAAAAGAAAGCAATGCCAAGAATACCTCATTTCATTATGAAAACTCTCTGCCAGTGCTTTTTAATATTTGTTTATAACATGTGACTTTTCAGACATCATTTCAGGGAATGAACTGTATTGTGTTAAAGAATTTATAGATTGGAATCTTCCAAGTTTTAAAAAAAAATTATGTGAAGAGTATATTATGACCCTTAGACTAATTTCAAACAAAGAGGACTATTTAGGTCACTGTTTTATGCCTCAAGTCAGCTTGCAAAACTGGCTGTGCTTCTCATCACTGTACATATTGCTCCATTCAGAACTATATGAGCCAATCCTATCGAAAGCCATAACGTGATAGATGCATTGATGTCAGAGATTAAGAGTCCAGACTTTGAAGTCAGAAATATGTGGGTTCAAACTCTGGCTCCACCACTCAAAAATTCTGAATGTGAGCAGAATGTAAAACTCTGACTCTCTATAAGAGAAGATGAACAAAACCTACCTTAAGTGGTTGTTGTAGAGATTAAATGAGATATAGGTAAAGTGCTTAACAACAATAAGCTCTCAGGAAATGGCAGTTCTTATGATTAAGGTGCTATGATTTTCTTGTCCCAATAGTTAATATTTAGCCTTAACTCACGACACCAAAAACAAACAAGAATGCATTTTAGATGCTGATTTTCTAGTAGCTACTCTTTGTTAATCTTTCCCACAGGGATTAGTCTTTGGTAGAGATTGTCACGCAAGACTAGAGTGATTTTTATTCCACTGTAATTGAAATGAAGGAGGCTGCCTGACTCTGAGAAGGTCTTGAGTGCAAGTGGCCTGGTGGGTAGTGCTATAGGGATCAACTACTATGTGTCATTTGTCATTGGTTTCCAAAATGATATTCAGTGTTTGCAAAAATGTTTTGAATCCCTACCATAAAAGACACATACAGATCCCAAGTGTTCCAGTTTAATAAGGCAATCCCAAGTGTAAGAACAAATTTCATCTGAAAAGTCAATATTTGTAGTTTGCATTTGTAATTCTATTGTTAAGATGTGTTTTGTTGGTATGCATAGGTGATATTGATATAAATAACCTTAATTCTTATATTACAATACATAGTTTTTTTTAATTTAATAAGTCATTGGGATCTATAGTACGTACAGGAAAAATACAAATCATGTGAAGTCTTTTGTATTTTTTCTTTAAGTTGTAAAATAGCATTATGATGTTATGTGTAAGTTTGTATTTGATCCCTGATTGTACTTTTATAAGTATAATTTCCAGGAATCAATTTTCTTCAGTATCCTGTAAATGCCATATAAATAACAACCATGTTATTTTTTTTTCTGCTTTATAGTCATTCAACAAACATTCAATAATATTGAGCATTTCCTCTCTATTATACCACATTACATAAGAACTTCAATCAATAGAGAGTTAAAAAGAAAACTCATTTCAAATACTTTTTTGCATTTATTTACTTCTTTAATGAAGCAGATACTCTCCTTTATGAGCAAAATGGTGATTTGCAGCAAACAATAACTCAAATGACTGCATAATAAAGGAGCTGGGATATACTGTGCATTATCTTACATTGAAGTGCTGGTATAAGATGACTTGTAGAGATTATGTTTTGCAGATTCTAAGGGCTTGAGAATAATATGCTATTATTATTCTATTGAGATATTACTTTTTGACTATTAAAACGAATGGTGCCTATACTACAGAGAAATGTGAAAACTCTTTTACTGAAATTACAGTCACCTTTTTAAGAAAAAAATGCATGTCACTGTCTATCACTTTTCTCATCGGACATTAGTCACAAATCATTGAACTTAGTTAAAATCTCGTCTAAACCCTTTATTTTATAAAGTTGTTGAACTGTAGAGAGACTGTGACTCAGTCATGGTCTCACAGACATTTACTGAGAAGAGCAGAAGAGGAATTTTCAGAACTGGGGCCTCAGCATCTGTCTGCACTTTTTACAGCTTTACCACTGACCCAGGTGATCAAACAGAGATGAAAAGTCTGAGTCTGGCAGTAAATACTATATCCACGTGGGTTTGCATTCAGACAGATAAGTTCCATATCCCTCCCCTCCGTCACTATGTGACAAGTTCTTTGCCTCTCAAAATCTTGGCATTTCTTCATATATATGAGGATCATGCTTGTCTTATGGGGTTTATGTGAGGATTAAAAGAGATATGTTAAATGTATTGCACAATACTTGGTTTGTTACAAGTGCTTAAAAATGATGGCTTCTGATTGCCTAACTTCGTTGCAACTTCCCTGATGTTATTGATTTCTTCCACCTTAATCATGAGCGTGTCTCCTCTGGTGGTCTCTAGCAGGGCACTCCTTCCTGCATATCCCGCCTTCTCCCTGACTTCTCTTTGTTCTCCTCCACTGGCTTCTCTTCCTCTATCCCTCATTAAATGTGGGCATTCTCCAGGATTCAGTCCTCCTTCCTCTTCTCTGGATTTTTCAAAATCTTTTCTCCCCACGATGTCAAGTAGCACCTATTTGACAAAGGCCCTTAAATTCCTATCTTTCGCTCGACCCTATTTTGAGTTCCAGAGCAGCGTTTTCAGGCTGTAATTAAAAGTTTCCAGCATTGGATGTCCAGTAGGCACATCAAACTCATTTTACCTTGAACTGAACTTGCTAATAAACACACACACGCACACACATGCATACATACACACGCACACATACACCCACACAGGTACCCCTCCTCAGTTTTGTGCCTCGTACTGCTTATCTTTTATCATTATCTTGTCTTGATTTAAGATTCTGATATTTGTTCATCATGGATTGGTACATGGATTTTCACTTTTAAAAATATTTTATTAAAATATTGTCATGATTACTGAGTTTTGGGGGTTCCTCTTAAATTTTGAGCCCAAGGCAAGTGCTGCACGTGATTCATCTGACTCCCAGCTGTAACATCAACATATAAATGCCACTTAATAAAAATTATTATTAGCTGTGGGATCTGCCCCTGCTTGTTTCCAGGTGCTGATTTTGGCTATGGTTCTGGCTGCATATATCTTTTTCTCTGAGCATTCTTTGAGCTTTGTTTTCTATTGTTCCTAGCAATTCCAGAAGATCTCAGTAACTTTTCAATAAATACCTGTTCTTTTTATGTAAGCCAGAGTCCCTTGCTATAGGTTGAATCTAAGAAGAATGACTAAATGGGAAAAGGGAGGCAGTTACTCAAAATTATATTACTCAAAGTCATCCACGGCTTGAAAATTTTGTTCTGACACCTAGGGACAAGACTTTTTTCTGTTTATCAAGGAGTTGCTAAAGTTTGATCTTTTCATAATATTCCCGTATAAAAGTACTCAAATTTCAGACAAAGTAACAGTCTAAATACTTACTGGCCAGGAAGCCCATAGTAAAAACTTCAATGCAGGCCTGTGGGAATTGTTTAATGCACCCTGGTGATATCATGATATGAAATATATTATAAGCACCTTCTTCCATGTCAGAGAAACCTGGGCTAATTGCAAGTCCTGCAAATTTCCAGCTATATTACCTTGAGCCAGTTACCGTGTTTCCCTGAAAATAAGACTGGGTTTTATATCAATTTTTGCTCCAAAAATGCATTAGGGCTTACGTTCAGGGGATGTCATCCTGAAAAATCATGCTAGGGCTTATTTTCTGGTTAGTTCTTATTTTCGGGGAAACACGGTAGTTATCTGTCTATACATCAATTTCCTTAAAACATTATTGTGAGATTGGATGAGAAAAATATAAGTTGCTTAACATAACGCAAGGTACACACTACAGGTTCAATTCATGTTTGCAGAGGTAGACATGGTAATGGTAAACTTGGTCTCCATGATACACAGAACAGGTAACCTCAAGAATTTGGCCTGCTCTACCTAACAAGTTTATATCTGTTTAATGTCAAATATCTCTATAACCTTTTCTGGGAAGCAAGCATCTTACTGGCATTCTGTCCAGGCCTCCAGCTCAGGGTATCATCTTGTCTAAATCCAAGGAGTACCATTTACATTGTAGTCCATAGAAATATAGCTTCCTGGAGTTCTGCAGTATACAGCCTACATGCTTGCGTATAGCAGCTCTCTTTCAGCTTTTGATTTTAGCAGATAACACAATGACCATTAGCTACAACTCCGTTACTCTTTATTCACCCCCCCTTACCTTACAACAAGCAATAATTAACACAATATCAGAACAGCAAATGCAGATTCAACAGTTTGTGGCATCTGTATTCTTTTTTGAAAAGAGAAATATTTTCATTTTCTGAATGTTGATGGTATACTTGTAATAAAGTATTGGATTTTTTTTCTTCAGATTAAATAGGACTTTCAATCTTAGTTGTATGCCTCTTTATTCAGCATGGATATTAAACTTATGGGGCAGTGGCTAAGCACATAAAATGTATAATCTCACCAATTATATAAGGTTTACCACTAATAGAAAAATACCTCACCCAGCATGTTAGTTGAAATATGGGAGAGAAATTCATCTGAATTCAGAAACAACAATACCAAAATAATACTAGGGTTTTCTCTGTGAAAAATTTTATTTGTTAAAAAGAAAGTAGTGTTGAATTTTGGGAACACATGTCTGAAATCAATTTCTTGAGTTCTCAGAGGATTTCTAGCTAAATGATATGTCTTCAAAGGATTATGAGACTTTGGGGTAATTTGTGATGTGATAATCAAGATATGTAATTATTAGATTCCCTTTTATGTTTATAAGCAAAAGATTAAAAATGCAATATAATTCCTCATGTAACAATTTTTAACATAGCCTTGTCTGAAGAGTCTTTATTATTTTTGTCATAATCATTATTATAGGCTTCTACCAAAATTGAAGTGTGTTTGAGTCAAAGATGATACTTTAGAAAATAAGCAACCCAGTCTATATTTGTGTCAGATTTGGCAGGGGATAGGAAATGGAAGGGAAGGAAGAATGAGGAAAATATCCAGATACAAGCCTCCTAAAAAGCATTATTTTTTGTTCACTTGAGCAAAAATATGAAAGGAGCAGATAACTTGAGTCAATTTATCTCTCAGAATCAAAACCAGAGTCTTCTGAAAGAACTTAGTATCCTGCTTACATTTGTCTTTTTGCCTTGTCTTTTTTACTTTGCAACAATTTTATCACCACCTAGGGGCAAGTCAAACAAGCAAGAAGCTACTTTTTCACCACTAAGTCATTCCTAAATTATGTGCTTTCTGAATCAAAACGACGTTTATGATTTCAAATGATTGCTTGGCTTTTCCTACCAATAAAAGTCAATCTTTTATTATGTATTTCTTTTTTATCTCAAATATGATTTTAAAATATAAACTGATTTTTGTAATACATGAATATCATCTTTTAGTTTTATCTTTGTGTCTCTTCTTACACATCAACTTGTCAAAAACTTTTGCATTTACTTTGAGCAAATTTCTACTTAAAAGAATAAATCTAATTTTTTATAAATGCTCAGCACTTAATCCTTTAAATTAAGTACAATGCAAGACATTTGCAAAGTATGCAGCATAGTAACTTTGGATTATATATAATACAATATCTAATCATACTAAATAAATTCTTTTGCTAAAATTATTTAAAAGTAATCTAATTTCAAATGATACCAAAAACAATATTATTGTTTTCAGGGTGAATATTAAAATTTCTTAATTTAAAATGGTTTACCTGATGATATTTATAATCAACAAACTCATAATAACAGATCAATATGAACTTAAAATAGAAGAGATTTGTGATTTATGACAGTGTTAATGCAATTTAAAATGATTTGTCAACCAAACTATTATATAATACAAAAAAAGCCAGAAAACAAGTCTGTAACATATTATACATTTAGGAAAAAGATGGTATCTTGGTAGTTAATTAGAAAATTCCAATTTTGCAGAGTGCTAAGATAATTCCAGAATACACATGAGCAAAGTATGCTCTTTAAATGTCAATTTATAAATAAGCACAGTTTCAAAAACTCCAAACTAAGAAACCCTTCCCTTTGGTGTTTCATCGGCTAAGGTGTAAGTAGCTTTTCACATAAAGCAGTTACATTTTAAAGATTTTTGATGGCAGTATGTTCAATATTTATTAATATTTTATCAACAAACTGCAAAAATAACGAGACTGAACAAAGTATTATGAATATACCTGTCGTATGCAACCAAGCCACTTATTTTCAATCCTTCCATCTTAATGAATACATTTAAAAATGTACACAGTCTAAAATATTCTATTTTTGTTAGATTCCCAACAATTTCTTATTTTTCAACATTGTTTTAAACTTTCAATAGATATTTTAAAATCATTAATCAACAGTTATCTACAAACATGATATTTCTCTTTCCAATGAATACAAAAGTAAACCTGAGCACTGAGAAGAAGAAACAAGTTCAAAGTCACAATCCAAGGTAAAAGACACAGTCAGACATAAAATTTAGCATGTGTAGCCATGTGCCATGTTGCCTTGTTGATATACGTACATTTCAACATGGGATTATACAATAAAAAATTCCAGATGCCAATTCTCTTCATGGTGCTCTCTTTTGTAGAGCTCCAGTCCACAGATTTTCCTGGCTTGGCTCTTAAAGTCAACATTTTACATTTTGAGGGTATTTTTGAATAGTACTTCCTCACGCACCATTGTAGGTGCTGGAAAGGCCAGACCTACTGCCTTGGGAGTTGACCTCTGTGAATGAGACTTCCTTTGATGGGAAAGAAATGTCAGCAACTAAGGATAAGAGGCTGGCTAGGAAATAAGGAAGTACTCAAAAAAGGAGTGATAATCTGCTTTGTTTTGTTTTTCAGAGAAAACTAGAAAAATACAAGATTAAAAGTAAACATTCTACAAGGTTATCGTTGTTAGGTTTAATTACTACAGCCAAGCTCTGAGCTAGAGTCTCTTCGTCAGTGCTTCACATTAATGTGCAGTCTATTTGTCATCAGACCACAGTAAGTACAGAATTTGAGACTAAGCGTGTAAAAACCGTTATAGCATTTTGACAGAGTAATTTTATATTTATTGGCTTTCAATAACAACAACAACAAAAACAGGCTTATAATTTGTATGTCTTTTTTAAATTTAATTTTTCATTAATTTATTTTTATTGTATTTTACAAAAATATTGGTCTATGATAGCTTAGAATATTTTTAAATGACTCTTTACCATAATAGTGTAAAAAGGCAGAGGAATTAAATAAACACAATTATAAATGAAAGAGGAGACATTACAACTGACACCACAAAAATACAAAGAATCATAAGAGGCTACTAAAAACAATTATACACCACCAAATTGGACAACCTAGAAGAAATGGATAAATTCTTAGAAACATTCAACCTACCAAGACTGATTCATGAAAAAATAGAAAATCTGAACAGAACAACTAAGGAGATTGAAGCTATAATTGAAAATCTCCCAAAAAAGAAAGCCCAGGACCAGATGGCTTCATTGTGAATTCTGCCAAATATTTAAAAAAGAATCAAGCCTTTTCAAATTCTTCCCAAAAATTGAAGAGTAGGGAACACTCTTAAACTCATTTTAGGAGGCTAGTATTACCTTGATATCAAAGACAGATAAGGACAGTACAGGAAAAGAAAACTATAGGACAATATCCCTAATAAATAGATGTAAAGATTCTCAATAAAATACCAGCAAACTGAATTCAACAGCACATGAAAAACATTATACATGCACCATGATTAAATGGGATTTATCCCTGTCATACAAAGATGATCCAACATAAGTAAATCAATAAATGTAATACACCACATTAAATAGAATAAAGAAATACCATATAATCCTCTCAATAGATAAAGAAAAAGCATTTGACAAAATTCAACACCCTTTTTGATAAAAACTCAACAAATTGGGTAAAGAAAGAACATACCTCAATATAATAAAGGCTGTATATGACAAAATAACATCAAAATCAATAGTAAAAAAGCTGAAAGCGTTTGCTCTAAAATTGGGAACAAGACAAGGACGCCCACTATCACCATTCCCATTCAACATAGTCCTAGAAACCTTAGCTGGAGCAACTAAACAAGGAATAAAAAAAAGGCATACAAATATGAAAGGAACAAGTAAAATGTTCCTTGTTTGCAGATGACATGATCTTATATATAGAAAACCCTACAGATTCAACCTAACAATTGTTAGAACTAATAAATGAATTCTGTAAAGTTACAGAATACTAAATAAACATAGAAAAAAATAAGTTGCATTTCTAAACACTAATAATAAAAGAAATAAAGAAAACAATCCTATTTACAATAGCATCAAAATAATACTTAGAAATAGATTTGAACAAGGAGATGAAATATCTGTACACTGAAAATTATAAGACATTGATAAAATAAATTGAAGCAAACACAAAAAATGAAGAGATATCCTGTGTTCATAGATCAGAAGAATTGATGTAGTTTAAATGTCTACACTATCCAAAGATTCAATGCAATTCCTATGAAAATTTCAATGGCACTTTTCACAGAAATAGAAAAAAAAAATCCTAAAATTGTATGGAACCAACCACAAAAGACTGAAGAGCCAAAGCAACCTTGAGAAAGAAGAGCAAGGCTGGTGGCCTCACAGTTCTGGATTTCAAACTATATTACAAAGTTGTAGTAATCAAAACAGTATGGTACGTGCATAAAAACAGACACATATGAGTAGACCAATGGAACAGAATGTAGAGCCCCAAAATATACCCATGTATATAAGGTCAACTATATTGAATAATCCATCCTTTCGCCATCAATTCCTAATGCTATCTCAGACATAAATGCAGCTTTCATGTATGCATGTTGTATAGGTCCCATCAAGGAAAGGGATTTGAACAAGCGGCTTAAATAGTCATTAATGAGATGAAAACTTAGATAAGGACATTAAAACAGAGATGTGGATGCACTTGGTGACAGCAGGAAGTCCTTCCTCTCATTGTTTGTTTTTCATTCATTTTGTTGTATTATTTTGTTTTCAATCTGTTCTTGATTACTTCTATTTTCTCCTAAACATAAAATCAGCTGCTCAGCTTCCATAAAAAACACTACTGGCTTTTTTTTTTAACAGAATTTATATTGATTTGTAGAGAAATAATGGGGACATTTAATGTCTTCACATTAGTGAATCATCTTACCCAAGCACATAGAATTCTTTGTATTTTTCAGGTTTTTCTGTAATCTTCCATAAGGTATTATAGGTTTCTCAATATAGGTCTTATACATTTATTCTTTGTGTATACCTTAGTATTTTAAGGCGCTTGTTACTATTGTAAATGGATTCTACTTATTTTGCATTTTCTAATTGGTTTCTGCTGTTGTGGGGAAAAAAATTTTTTTTTCAATTACAGTTAACATTTGGTATTATTTTATATTAATTTCAAGTGTACATCATAATGATTAGACATTTATATAATTTATGAAGTGATCCTCCAGATTAGTACCCACCTGGCACTATGCATAGTTATTACAATATTATTGACTATATTCCCTATACTGTAATTTATATCCCCATGACTCCTTTGTAATTACCAATTTGTATTTTTTAATCCCTTCACCTTTTTCACATAGTCCCCCAGTCCCCTTCCATCTGGAAACCATCTGTATCTATGAGTCTGTTTCTATTTTGTTTGTTCATTTATTTTGTTCTTTAGATTCCACATATATGGTATTTGTCTTTCTCTGTCTGACTTATTTCACTTAGCATAATACCCTCTAGGTCCATCCATGTTGTTGCAAATGGTAAGATTTCATTCTTTTTTATGTCTGGGTAATATTCCATTGTATATGAGTACCACATGTTTTTTATCCAGTCATCTATTGATGGGCACTTAGGTTGTTTCCTTATCTTGGCTATTGTAAACAGTGCTGCAGTGAACATAGGGGTGCATATATCTTCTCAAATCAGTGTTTTGATTTGCTTTGGATAAATATACAGAAGTGGAATTGCTGGGTCATAAGGTAGTTCTATTTTTAATTTTTTGAGGAGTCTCCAAATTGTTTTCCATAGTAGCTGCACCAATGTGCAATCTGCACATCCTCACCAACATTTGTTGTTTGTTGATTTATTGATAATAGCCATTCTGACAAGTGTGAGGCAATAACTCTTTGTCATTTTAATTTGCATTTCTCTGATGATTAGAAACATTGAGCATCTTTTCATATGTCTATTGGCCATTTACATGTCGTCTTTGGAAAAATATCTGTTCAGGTCCTCTGCCCATTTTTTAATTGGGTTGTTTGTTTTTTGGGTGTTGAATTGCATGAGTTTTTTTTAAATAAATTTTGGATATTAACCCCTTATTGGATGTATCTTTGGTGCAATCATCTCCCATACAATAGGTTGTCTTTTCATTTTGTTGATGATTTCCTTTGCTGTGCAAAAACTTTTTGAGTTTGATATAGTCCCATTTGTTTATTTTTCTTTTGTTTCCCTTGCCTGAGAAGATATATCAGAAAAAATATTACACTAAGAACAATGTCAGACAGTTTACTTCCTGTTTTCTTCTAGGAGTTTTATGGTTTTGGTCTTTCATTTGTCTTCAGTCCACTTTGAGTTTATTCTTGTACCCATATATGGTATACGAAGGTGGCCCAGTTTTTTTTTGTTGTTTTTTTTTTTGTTTTTTTTTTTTTGCATGTATCTGTCCAGGTTTCCCAGCACCATTTATTGAATAGGCTGTCTTTACCCCATTGGATATTCTTGCCTTCTTTGTCATAGATTAAATGATCATGTATGTTTGGGTTTATTTCTGGGCTCTCTATTCTGTTCCTTTGATCTGTGTGTCTTTTTTTATTGCTGTACTATGTTGTCTCAAGCACTGTGGCCTTGTAGTATAGTTTGAAATCAGGTAGCATGATACCTCCACCTTCATTCTTCTTAAGATTGTTGTGGCTATTTGGAGTCTTATTTTGGTTCCATATAAATTTCAGGATTATTTGTTCTAGTTCAGTGATAAATGCCATTGGTAGTTTGATAAGGATTGCATTGAATCTATGTATTTATTGCTTTGGGTAGTACAGACTATGGAGTACATCTTTTAATGTTTGTAATTTTGTTTTGTATTTGGCCAAAATACTGAACTCTATTATCAATTAATTATCCTGGGTTTTTAATGTAAACAGCCTTTTCTTCTATCCATGAAGATTCTTTATCTCTTCCTTTCATGTATATCTATATTTATATATCTTGTTCCTTTTCTTGCACTTATTAGACATCAAGTACAATTTGGAATATTAAGAGTGAGAACCGATATCCTTCCCAGTTCCTGAATTTAAAGGGAATGAATGTCTCCAATGTTTCCCAGGTAAAGATGATGTTTGCTCCAGCCATTCCTGTCTTTATACTGAGACACTTCTTCCCTTGCTAAAAGCTTTCATCAGAGATGAATATTGAATTGTATCACACATTTGAGGTATATTTTGGGCATCTATCAAGAAGACTATATGGATTTTTTTTTAATCTTTCAGCTCATACCAGTTCCATGAGATTTTGTCTGTCTTGTTCACTCTTTTACCCCAATACCTAGAATGGTATTTTTCCCATTGTAGGCATTTGAGAAATATTTCTCAGACAAATATGTAAGTATTAATAAAGTATTGTGATGAATTACATTGATGGAGCTCTAATGGTGACTCATACTTGCATTCCTAGGATAAGTCTTAACTAGTTGTGATATTACTCTTTTAATACATTTCTGTATTTAATTTGGCACTTTCTTAATTTAAAGTTTTGGTATCTATGTCTGTAAGTTAAATCATACAGTTTTCTTTTAGGAGCTATGCTTATCTAATTTTGACACCAATGTTGTGTTATCCTTATAGAACAAGGTGGAACACATTTCATCTTTAACTTTCTCTGGAACAGTTTCTTTAATATAGGAATTATATTTTCCTTGAAAGAATGGTATATCTCACCCATTAAACTGTCCTTATCATTTCCTTCTGTCTCTGTTGGCCCGTTTACCTTTTCTTATCTCTCTCTGAACCATTCTTAATATATAGCTCATGAAAACTATTAATTTTTAAAGATTTTTCATATTTATTGATGTAACATTGCACGTTAACTTTTCTCAAAACTTTAAAATATCCACATCTGTAATTATTTCAAGGAAAAAACTAGGTTTTATTTATTATTTACAATTTATATTATGTTTGGCTTAATTTTATATGACAAACGTATGATTTTTATTTTTCTACTCTCTTTTATATACTTTCTTTTCCTTTTTCCAACATCTTGAGTTCAATGCCTTGCTTATTTATGTTCAAACTTTTATCTCCTAATCGATTCATTCATGTATACGAGTATAACATTTCCTGAGTGCAGTTTTGGCTGTATCCCACAGACTTGGAATATATTTTACTTGTGTTATTTCTAAATGATTTATAACTACAGTATTGCTTCCCTCTTTAAAACTTTTGAGGCTTTTTATAAACTATCATCTTTTTCTTGTTTATTTCTAGTATTATTTGCATTATGGGTAAATACTGTGACCAGTATCATTTCAGCTTTGGGAGTTTTTGTGTTTTTCTTTATTAATATATTGCCAATTATTGTAATGTTCTATGTACGTTGAAAACATGTTTTCATGTTTTGCACATACAATAGATAAAGCATAATGATTGTTATTCAAATATTCTGTTTTCTTATTTATTTTTTGATCTATTGACTTTAGTGGCATATCTATTTTTCTCTGTCCTAATTTTTCACTTTCTTCTTTAAAATACAGGATGAGGGACAAAATAGCTTGTTCACCATTGACTCCCCAGCACCTAGAATAGTACCTTCAGTATGCAAGATAGCTTTGCTATCTGAGTCGAAAAGCCTCTTTCAACACTTGCCAATCCCCTAACTCTTTCCTATTTCACCTTGTATGGGTTATGCTTCCACAGGCAAATGGACTGAATAAGATCCAGACAATATTGTCTGTCTGTTAAATTAATTAAATCAGGAGTCCATTAGAGTAAGGTGGTTCTAATGCCGTAGCAATCTACACAAGCAAACCACAACTTAAGCTTTTAAATGCCTTAAGGTTAAGAAATCAAAACCTAAAAATCATCAATCACAAATGGCCAACTAGTTTTTTCCAAATAAGGCAACTGCTTAAGCTATAACCAATCAAATAATTTCCATGCATTGCTCATGCAAAAAGTCCTCACGCTATACATTACACTCCCATGACTTATTTATTTCACAACTAGACGTTAATACTTAAGGGACTCCTTAAAGTCAAGAATATTATCTTATTCATCAACGTATCCTCCAGAACTTAGAGGACTTCCTGGCACATAGTAGGTATTGAATGAGTGTTTGTGCAATGAGTGAGTAAATATTTAGCTCACCAATATCCAGACGGATCATTTTCAAATGTCACAGTGTACAACTTGACTTCATTTTCAACTCAGGTGCCCTTTTTATATCCAGAATCTATGAAACAGTTTTTGATACCCAGAGCAAGAAAGCTAACATTACCAAATTGGAAATAAATGTTGCGTTGTGATCATTTCACCATGTAGATGGGGCTACAGAAAGGTCAACTAAGCATCCTCATTCTTAAGAATGTTAAAGCCTGAAATGCTTGTGATGAGAATGAGACTGACTCCCAAACTCTGTTTTCTATGCCAGGTAGTGAGACCTGAGAGAAAAATCAGGGACTGTCATTCCCTTTAGATGATATTAACAATTAATCCAGATCACTGCTAAACTGAGCCAGCCTTGTCTGTAAGTATACATTAAATATGAAGATGGGCTTAATGAACGGACAGGTCTGGGTTTCCCATACGAGGAAAGCCTCTTGACCACCACCATACCCCCACCCCCCATTCATCTCTTGCCTCTTCATCACACACTTAAAATTTGGAAGCTATTTTATCCCAGGAGCATACAAGTAGAAGGAGTGTCAGCTTTTCTGAGTGTGTTTTTCTTTTAATCTGTGCTTTCCAGAAGCCCAAGCCTGCTTTCTTTTGTGCATATTCCTAAACTAGCCCTAGAGAATCCAGGAGTAGCCTGTCTCAGGACTCATGGATATACATTCTCAGAGAATTCCAGACTTTGACAGCATCCCAGGCCACATAAAAACCCTTTGTAGACCAATTTTTGTGTGAGTTGTCAATAAAGAATTTAGGATCCTCTGTGGGGTGGCACCTGTGGAACCCTGCTAACTCAAAGTTGTAAAGAGAATTGACTTCTAACCTATTACCAAGCTCCCATGCTGCTGCAGGATGGACTCCCTGGAAAGCAGGCTCTGAGACAGCATTCTTGTGCAGAATACATATCAAGGAGGGATCTTGGAATTAACACATGAGGGGGGCAGAAATAGCAGTGGGCAAAGGAAGAAGTCAAGCACTGATGCAGGCCAACCGACACCTCAGCTGAATCCACAGGGAGCTCTGGAGCTATAACAGGCCTTCAGAGTTGTCCTGAATTAGACAAAGATGGCCATGACCAAAGATGGCGATATGCCTGCATCTACCAATCATTAGATATGGGCCACCCTGGGAACAGGCATGACCCCGGATGAGGCAGCTTTCTACAGCTGAGACAATACCTGAAGGAGCTGACAGCTGAAGGCTGGTGGTGGCAGTATTCCCAGCAACCGGGATAGTAAGTCTTTCCCTGCAGAGGGGATCTGGCCAGCCTAGCAGTGTTCTCACACATGAGTGATCTAGCTGGACATTAGTTCCTCTTCATTTAGAATATAGAACAGCAACACTCAAACATTTTGGTCCCAAGATCCCTCTCTACTCTTACAAACCAAGGACCCAAAGAATGTTAATGTGGATTATATTTAAAAATATTTATTAACCCATTTAAAAATAAAAATATAAATCTATTATCTACGGAAAGAAACTATATTTTCAAATAAAAAAAATTAGTGATACATTTTACATTTTACATTTTTTACTTAATTCTTTATGCCTGGCTTAAGAGGAAACAGCTGAATTTACTCTTGCATTTAATCTATTTCAATAGGTTTTCGTTGTTGTTGTTGTTATATATGAGAATACTTGGCTTCACACAGATATGTAGTTAGGAAAGGGAAAAGTATTTAACAGCCTTTTCAAGTAATTGAAGATAATCTACAATATTACACCCAAACTCAACAAGCTGTAATTTTTTAAAAGCTAGTTGTAACATGGAAACAAAAACCATATCAATGAACTTCACAACTCTGAACTACTCTGTTACAATGAAATATATTGATCCATATCTTACCTTACAAATGGATCTTTTACTCCTGCACGTTTTTGTAAGTCATGCATTGTAACATGCATTCCATTAAACAACATCGAAAAATGTATTTGTTAATGTCCCTACCAATCTTATCTGAAGTATTACAGAGCTGTCAAGTTTATGGTGGCATAGCCAAGTTTTCCAACATTCTAAATTTGGCTTGAATTTGATCATTGGAAACAAAAATTGTCAGTTGTTTTCTTTGAAGGGACAGGTTCATTTTGTTTATTTTCAAGAAACATCTATTGAATACCCAAGCCTGGTTTAGTTGTCACTCTTTCAAGTAAGTATTGTGTTTCGTGCAAAAAGCTTGTTGAGCTCTCAAGGCATACCATCGCACCTGTTCTTTTTCTTGAGACGTCCATTACACTTTGGTGTGTGGCAGCAGCGTGTTTATGTGTACTTTCCACTCTATCAATAATAGGATGGTAAAGAGGTATATTTAGGGTTGAGATTCCATAACATTAAGAATTTGTACTGCTTCATCAGAGCCATTCTGTGAGTAAGAGACAGTGAAGAACACAATGATTATGCCACCATTGGTGCCACTGTCTAACTGTGCTAAAGCACCCGCACTTTTACATACCAGTGCTTCTGCAGCATCAGTGCAAATGTCAATACAGTGAAAAAGGCAAAGAATATCTTAGAAGTACTACATCGATAATTTTGACCTTGGGGACTCCTGAGACAATCTAGGCAAACCCCCAGCAGTTCACAGACCACGCATTGACAAGCACTAAGAGAAAACCCAATACAAGTAGCCTCAAAAAAGTCACTAGGATAAATGGGACACCTAAATTCAGAGTCTCATGAACTTCTGTGGCCTTGATTCTGGATTCTGATATTTTCTACTCTTTCCCTAAAAAATGCATTAAAATTATATGAATAAGTGTCCAGGATAATACTATTTTTCTTTCTCTCTCAAAGGGACAATGCCTTTGAGTGTTTTTCCCTAGAAAAATTTTAGGTGGCTTTGAGACCCTTGTCTAGAAAGCACTAGACGATATCCAGTGCAGTATGGTGTCTGCAGAAAATCATGGAAATTCTGTCATTTGTGATAAGTTATCAGACTTACAGAAATTCTTAGAACCTAAGACCCAATGTAATTGAAATTTTTCAGTGGGGGTTGGTGGTAGGCAGTTTTACCAGGTATTTATTTGGTCCTTAGCTAAGCAGTGCTAGGCCTTAGCTCTCTAAATCTAAATGTCATAGTTTGGGGTCTAACTTACCTCAAAAAAAACAAACAAACAAAAGCAAATAAACAAACTTTCCATTAATATGTATAAAAAGAAATTTATAGCTACTATAATGAAATAGAAAGCAACCAGAAATAAATTTGTTTAATAAAGGAAATTGAGTATGCTGTATATATCCCTTGATATTCCAGTTAAACTCTCTCACCAACTTAATCTAGTTATCTAGTAGTAAGGCAATTACACAATGAAGATTTAGCGTTGATATAAATTAAGGGTTCAGCTGTGATCTTGGATGCTTATAACAAAATACTTCTTGTGGAAGAGCAAACCCCTTGGCAATCTTTGCATTGTTGTGTTCAATTAAGTGACAATTTATTCTGTTTTTGCTTTTATGGGACTCGTCATTTACTGTCATAACTGGTCCACCAGAGAGAATACTTTAGTGTTCTCTTTATTTTTCTCTTCAGAACAGAATCTGCACTAAACCATCAGTTTGCTTTTTTTTAGCAATGAAAAAGCTTGTGACTTATGGAAAACCAGCTCCATCTAGCTGTCCATCCTGTAGCATTCCTCGTCCATGTTCCATAAACATGAAATAATATATACTAGCTATCATAAAAATACAATTTCTTCTAAGACAGATCCTTGCCAAATGGACAGATCAGTGACCTCATGTATAAATACTTTTAAAGATATTGATATATATCCATTTATTCTTATTATATTTTTCTCCTTTTTGTCTTTACTAAAAATAGATGGAGTTAGTTGTTTTAAGGAAAGATTCTAAGATCTGCATTATATTAGATCACACACACACACACACACACACACACTTTACCTCCTTTATTAAATTTGAAATCTAGGTCTAACATTTCATGAAGGTTAAAAGGTAACTAGATTAAATGTTCAAATGATATTACATTTGAGGTTGTTTATTGTGTACATAGGGATCTTTATCAAAAATATGTTAAAACGGTTCTCCTGAGACTTTTGAAGGAGTGTTCTCCAATCTCTCTTGTTGAAATCAATCTAAAAATATTTAGCATTGTGTAAATCTTGTGGTAGCCACATGAATCTTTATTAGGTCACGCCAATATTAAAGAGATTTACAAAAAAAAAATTCAGTCCTTGTAACATATATTTTCTATATTGTTATTATTAAATTATTCTTAAATTGGAAAATTAATAAACCTTATAGTTAATCTATATTCTTGGATGAGGTTAGGAATTTCCATTGTCACTGCAATGTTATCACTAAAAAGATGTGCTAACATCTTTATGAATTCACTTAAAACCATTATTTCACTTCAAAGAGTTCTACGTACATTTCAAAATATGTCACTTTAACACAATTTCAGTGCATTTTTATCAATATTTTATTTCACTATCACCCAGCCTTACTTCTACTCACAAACAATAAAGCAGGGCAGTCAGGCAGTTTAATACAGCTTGAGCTCAGCAACCACCTTACACTATGTTCTTCATTCAAATATCAAAATGCACTCTAAAGGACAAAATAATTTATTCACATTGAAAAATCTGACTTTATATACTGTTCCAAGTTTGAATATCTCTGAATGTACCCATCACAATTGGATTTCTTAGTTACTACCACATTCTATTTGGCTCAAAACCTACATCTCTACTGACAGCCTTGCTATTCATAAAGAGTAAAAGAAGGATGTCACAAGTAGAAATCCACTTACGCTGCCTTCTGTTGAGGCTGAATATTGCCCATCGACTCATTCGTTCATCCACACAATATAATTTCTCAAGTCTGTTATATACATACAGCTCTGCAGTGTGCTATATCCTTAGATTCTTAAAAGAAAATTTAACCTAAGTTTTTCCACCTGCAGGCATTGTTCAGGCAATGTAGAGTGATGACAAGCTTTATATTTTGGCCACTAGTTGTCTTCAGGATTAAAACATATGCCTTTGTTTAAAAATATTGATACATATTTGGCCTAATGTGATATTTATAGCCACTAATAAATATATGGCCACCATAATAAATATCATAGCATGATTTTGATTATCAGAAGAACCAACAAAAAGAGATGCACTGAGGAATAAAACTCATAACTTTATCAGAAGCATGCCAGAGCAACAGGCAAAAGCGAGGCTAATGGTGAATGGCATGGTGGGTGGTATAGAGCAGTAGGAAGAACGTGCATCTGAAGTTTAGTGTTAAGCACATCTGTTGACTCCCAGCATCACCACCATTGACTGTATGCACTTCGTTTGGCTGAATTTTTATTTCTTTACAGGCGTAATGCAAATAAAATATTCCTCAAAGGCCTTATGTGAAGATTAATGAGATAATATATGTGGTGGTCTAAGGCACAGACAAGACAAAATTTTGTAGCTGCTTCTCCCTCCTTTCTGTGGGCTGAACACAGGTGTGAAGCAGAGCATTGCCAGGAGACACTAGGTGTCACGGAGGTGGGGAGGAATAAATTTGGGCGATCCAAATTCTATCAGCTTTAGGGCCTGAAAACCAATTTCAAACTTGCCTAGGATAAGGACACATCGATCTCAGATGTAAAAATCAAAACATGTTTGGGTAACGCACATAAAAAGAGGACTTTACAAGTCATTCTGAGTAAGGGCTCTAAACATTGGTCATCTATACCTCAGGTGTTCTCAAAATCCATTTGAGCCTTTAAAATGTGCTCTTACCAGGTCAAATTTGTTCTGAGTCAGCAGGGCACCCTCAAACTCAATTTTTGTGCTGCTTCTCTCTTTTCTCTCATTACATCTCCTTAGCACCTTCTAAACACATCTTTAAGTGGTTTCTAATATCATAACACCATCACTTTTTGTTTATAGAAAATGAAAACTCTCCCCTTTCCTTAAGTTTGAGGATGTTCAAGAGAGATGAAAAAGAACAAGTTAGACAGGCGAACTGAAAATGTTTCAAAAGGAAACTTTGATCATTGTACAAATCAATGAGTTTCAAAACCTCCATGGAACACAGCAGATTATGAACCATCTCCTCCGTCCTCCTAACGGTTTGTGTTTATGAGATTACTAATATGGAGCCTCAGACAGAGTTGAAACTTCCCATGTATATATTGTATAAATATCAGCAAATTAACCGGATCTCAGGATTCTAAGGCCTTTCGTTCATGTATAGTATCTAGTCTAAGCACCTAAAGTGGTGAGACCAATCTCCATAGAGACATATGTTATAGGATGCCAGTGCACAGTCTTTTCTTCTATTCCTGAATTTGGCAAATATCTTGAGCACTGTTATGGCAGACCCTTCTTCAAATTAGCAGTGTCATCCTTTGTCCATGATTAAATCACTTTGCCTTTAGTTAATTTACCATAAGCTTTCCTTAATCAATATATAAACTCTCATTAGTCTTCTCTATGATTTCCTTACATTCACAATGATTTCTAAGTTTGGGTAACTCCAAGAAGGCTATTTGTGGGTAAGGTTTAACTGACATTATAAAAGAACCTTTAATCTGGCAGTACCAGAGGTGACTCAACTAATCCTAAAAGATGTGAAACTCACGGGTGACCATTTGAGCTACAAACGATCAACAACACCAAGAGTTTTCATCTTCATTTGTGAATTTTGGCAAATGTGGTTAGATTACTCTAATGCTTTATATAGTTAACAAAATCCTCATGCAGTATTCACCAGGTGCCAGGGACTACTCTATATGCCTTACAAATATATACCAACTATGCCCAAATTACTTTTTTAAAACATGATATTGAAACTGCCTTTCCCTTGAAAGATGAGTGACAACAATAGCAAAAGCTCCCTTCAACTGCTTTGTCGTGTCCTGAACAAAACAGAAAGCAAATTAGCATTGACGGCACTGGCTCTCATTTCTATTTGAATCCCATCTCCTGGTGCTCTTACATATTCATAGCATTGTAACAATTGATGATTCTTAAATTTCTTTAGAAATCAATCCAGATTATGAGACTTGACTACCAGAATACCCAGTTTTCATCAATCTGACTTTACCCACAGGAACAGAGTGTTATTTTCATTACATTTCTATCTCACACTGATCTTGTTTCATGGTGAGAATCAAACTCCAAGCATCCACAAGAGCCAAGTGATTCACACCTACTAGGGAGATTTCCTTGGAGAGCCATCTGCTCCGTTTTTAAGTCCCTGAAGCTCTTATAAGCTTCATAGAGGCAACGTTATACAGAGGGAACTGAAAGATGACGGAGGTGACTCCCTAAAATAAAGAGAAAGGCTCATTTATACATCTCATAAGACTTCAACACACTTCAGTAAGGAGGCCATCACTTTCCCGTTCGCTCTGCTGAGATGTGAGCACATCAGCATTGCACCTGGCAGAATCTACCTGCTCTGAATAGAAAAGAGAGCAGAAAGGTGCCAGAGCAGAAGATAGCAACAGCATCAAGGACTCAAACACTTCTCGTTCCTACACTCTTCTGCATTCTGCTTCCAGAAATGAGATTCATATATAAGCAAAAACAAACAAACAAACAAAACTAGGAGAACTGAGATGTGATTTCTGTAATCAAAGAGGGATAGAGACTAATCACACCTAAACTCTCTGCTGAAAAAGCTTAGAAAGCTTCAATGCCAGAAACAAAGGACAAAACAAAAGCTCAACATAAAAAGAACTGAACAGCAACCCCATCCATACTAATGTTTAGAGTCCCATTTAGAAAGGAAGGAAGGAAGGAAGGAAGGAAGGAAGGAAGGAAGGAAGGAAGGAAGGAAGGAAGGAAGGAAGGAAGGAAGGAACTTGAGAGTAACTTGTTGGAGGGGAATGCTTTTCTCTTTCTTGTTTCTTAAGCTTCCTTGCTATGAAGTCTGGATATTAGCATCTTTCCAGCATCTCTCTGCCCCCCTTTCTCACTTAGGCTGAGGACAGAGGAGTGACATGTGTGCTTGGTAAATATGGAGAAGAGTTTGGGGACTTATCCTTGTGGAGTGTGCTGCCTCAGTCTAGTGCTGCCAAGATGGAGTGTGGAAACCAAGTCTATTCAGTCCTGGGTTCAAAATCAGCAAAGTCACGAGAGTAACAGATCTGAAGCTCCTCCATTTAATTTGAACTTTACCAGTGGCAAAGGGGACATTTTTTATCCTATATTTACTCTTTGTTCTATTTCTCAGTGCTTGGAATCCTGGTCGGGAAGAGGGCTGCTACCTATCGAAGACCACCTTGGAGATGTCTTAGACATTCATAGTTCAAATGAAGTCCAACTCAAGGGCATTCTTCCACACATAGAGCTACTTCTAGAAAGAATCAGGTCATTAGCTTGTTCAAGGTCCCTATCCTTCAATTTTCCTACTCCTTTTCAACAGTGACTCACCAGCCATCTCTTTCCCAAGCTCCTCCTACCCACTTGGCTCTTGCCTTCCTGCACCTATCAAACCTGCTGCCATTTTCTATATTCACACCTACCTGCAAATGACAGATAACAGTTTGTAGTGTGCTCTCTTACAGTCCCTTGAAACCCTTCTGGGAATCTTCAACATATAAGACCCAGAGGATCTCAAAAATAAACCTAACGTCCTTGCAGGAAATTCAGTGGCACCGGGACAACCAGAAATAGCAAATGCACCTGAGAAAAGTTACTGATTTTGCCCATTGTGTCTTTGTGGTAGGAAGAAATCTGAAGATGCATTTCAAAGTGTATTTTTACCAAATAAGCAAATAATTGAGAAGGAGAGAGACTAGGTCAAAAACAATTTTTTCTAGCCAACTTGCAGTCATTTTTAATACTGATTTTTCAATGTTGCCCTATTGCTAAGATCTGATCCCAGTTTCCCACATGTGGCAAAGTTCTTCCTCAGTCATGCCTGTCACAAATGTCACAAGGTTCTTCTCCCCAGCCATTTTCCACATTGTTTTTGTTTGTCTGCATAACTATCTGCCCCATTAGCTTATGACCTCCTTAAAGAGATAGGCATTGTCTGGCTGTCTTTGCATTTTTAGTCTGACACCCAGAAATTTTCCATAAATGTCCGGGGAGTTGAGTGGAATTTTACCCAATGGTTAGAGCTCAATGGGAAAGAAAAGAAATTTCACATGTCTTGGAAAAATGAATCTTTTCTTGGGAAAACAAGAAGTATCAAAGAAACTCTAGGAAGCAGAAAAAAACAGAAGGCTTGAAAGAGAAAAAAAAATGTTAAGGAATTTTTAATAAACAAGAAGTATCAAAGAAACTCTAGGAAGCAGAAAAAAACAGAAGGCTTGAAAGAGAAAAAAAAATATTAAGGAAAAATATTAAGGAAACTATAGAAATAACTTCAGAGGCAGATGAGCCACATTTAAGGGTCAAAGGGCTTGGACTACTCAAAACTACGACAATTCCGCCATAGAGACAGAACAGAGACTGGCAATCAATAGCAGGGGTGGCAAACACCAGGACAACAAAGCAGGGGATTAGGGTCAATCTGACCTGTGCATGAACAGCACAGCCAGGGAGGTTGAGAGGTCCATCTTCTACCATCTAGGAAACTTGGCTCTAAAAACTGCCCATTCTCTTAAGCAGTACAGCCAAGGTCAAAGACCTGTGGCTTTAAGCTACAGAGTGAAAACTCCCAAAGAGGAATTTTAGGAAGGATGAAAGAATTTGAAGACATAACAGGGTCTTCCATTTAAGGAACTGGATCTTTTGATTAATGAAGAACAAAAACAAAACTGAATAAACATCCAAAAAGTGTTCATAACTTTTATATCATTCAGCCTTAAAAAGGAAAGAAATTCGGACATGCTACAAGATACATAAACTTTGAGGACATTATGCTGAGTGAAATAAGGCAGCTACAAAAAGACAAACACTGCATGATTCCACTTATACGAGGTTTCTGTGAGCAGTCAAATTCATAGAACTAGTAAGTAGAATGGTGGTTGCCAGAGGCTGGGGTGAGGAGAAGATGTGGAGTTGTTGTCTAAGGGGTATAGAGTTTCCGTTTTGCAAGATGAAAAAGTTCTGGAGATGGGTTGCCTAGAAATGTGAATATACTTAAAATGACTGAGCTGTACACTGAGAAATGGTTAAGATGGTAAATTTATGTTATGTACTTTTTACAATAAAAAATAAAAATCATTCTTTAATTTTAATAACCAGTATAAACCAACAATAGCACAAACAATTTTCGGCTTTCAAACAATTCAATCGGCTTCAAGAGAAATAGAAGAAAGAAAAAGAAGAAAAAAAATTCAATTATAGCCCAACTCAGATAAATATATTGGAAGCAATTGACCATCTTAAATATTCACAGAAAAACCAAATATTTCTCTTTAAAAAAAAAAAAGTCAAAAGTCCAAACAAGCAACCAATATGCTTTCAGTTTATTTCATAGTTAAATCTTGGGTTTGGTTTAAAATCACAAGGCAAAAACTCTGAAACTGGAAAGATTAAATACTTGCCCACCTATCCCAAAACTAGGTAAGTTTTGCATTCTCGTACATTTCTCTGAGATTTTATGCTTAGATTACTTTTTTTCTTTTAGCCTTTCAAAAGTGCCTGAAACCTGTTTCCTTATACCTGTACTATGAGTAACACACACACATATTGGTTTGATTGGAAATTTTAGGAGTGGGCAGAAAATTTTGCATTCCTGCTGATAATTTCTGAATTGAAGTTTGGTCCAGTGGGATTAGAATGTCTGAGATATTAAACCTTGGAAAGAAGAATTTGTAACGCAAAGGCTGAAAGAACTTAATTATAGCCAGTAGCACCACTTGAAAACTTTAAGCATACTTAAATGTGCTGTGTTTTCATAAGATCTTAAAAAAACAAAAAACAGAAATGATGGAGGTTATGGATCAGACATTATAGATATCACCAAAGAAGCAGTTTCACCTCTGGGTCATTTGAGTTGGCCAGCCTAACCACAAAGGAACATCTGCAGTGCTATTCAGGGAGCTAAAAGAGATGCTGCACTCGTCTAGACTCCTGGGATCATTAAATCTGAAAAGGACTACCAGTTAACTCCTCACTGGTATCTCACGCAGGACACCTGTCCTGTATGTATTTGGTGACTAGATTGGGGAGAATCACTTGAGTTTCTCTTTTAAAGTAGAAGGCACACATTGAAAGGTCTTTGTGTTTATTTGCAAGAAATACAATTCCATAATATATCCCAGAGTAGCCCTAGGCATAGATCATTCTATAATGCCATCTTCCTCATTTATTGCTTCCGTTCAGCAGCAAAGCCTTTCCCAGTCCCCACCCTCAGCTCACCCTCTGGGCTGAGAAACGTGATGATCTGCTCACAGGGAAACACACACAAGAACATTCCTGGATGTGTCTCTTTCCTATGCATGCCCCAGCTGAACACAAGCCTCTGCAGGAAGAATCCATCCCCACCTAAGTGCACCGTAGTGCTGGGGAACCAGTTCCTACACCTGGCAAGACGAAAATAGTCTTTAAATCCAATAATCCCTATACAAGAATAATCAGACAAGTCATATTATCTGAGAGGTGTTGTCATTCTCTTGGCCTATCCAATTCCTGGAGTCTAGTCCCTTATCTATCTTAATTTTGCCTTTCCTGCAAGTTCTTTCTCACATTGATTGACTTCATGACTATTGTAGCTTTAGCTTCCTTTTGTATCCAAGCCCACAGACTTCCGAACTCAGCTTGATTTCCTGGCCTCCAAACTCACAGTGTAATTCTAGTCCTTGATTGCCCTCAATCTTATGACCCCTGATCTGCCTTACTGTTTTTCAAACCTTCGTTCAAACTCTCAATAGCTATTAGAACTTAATTTTCTGGGACCTGAACTCCTTCCCTACTCCATCCCATACTTACCCAGATCTCACTTATTCCTGATTCCCTCCCTGCCTGACCCTGCGTTTTTCCTTCTCTCATCCATTCTATGGAGCAATACATCTTCTCCTGGATTTACTGGAATTGGGGAGGCTGAAGTTGCAGATAAATCTTCTATGCACTTAGTTTCAATCCAGAATGCCAAAGTTGCAAAAGTAACATAATGAAGTCCAGATTAAGGTATTTTCTTCATCATTCAGATGAACTTCCACAGTCAGCTGGTGTGAAATAATTAAACTTGCAACCAGGAGCAGACTCCAGGCCATTTCTTGTTTGCCTGCGGAACCTTTTTAATGTAACAACCTCAGATCACTCTGTCCCTTGAGGCATCTCTCCTGCACCTATCAGCCCATGAAAAACACCACCATCACAGAAATATCTACCTAGAAGACAACTGGAAAACAGGAAATTTTATAAAAGACATCCTATGTCATGGGAGTCAAATAATCGAAAGTCTACCTAAAAAATGAAAAAAATAAAATAAAATAAAACTTCAACCACTCTCTCCCTAATATATATTATTTGCTCATATATATATATATATATATATATATATATATATATATATATATATATATTATTTGTTTGTTATACGATAGAATAGTGAAAACCCCGACCAAGTGTCCACGATATTCTAGACACTGGGAATACATCACATACAACTAGACAGGAGCCCTGCTGTCAAGGAGTTGATGCCCTCGTGGCTGTTTGACTAGTTGTTTTGTTCTTTATTTCTTGTATTGGCCTATCAGGAGAAGCTGTGAAACTGATTTGTGCTTATAGCTACTCAGCACTAATCTCTTAATTCATTTACATACAGCCTCTCTTCAAATCAACACTTCTAGGTTAAGGTGGTTTTTCTTTTTTTCTTTTTTTAACTCTTAATATGCTTTTCCAAAATAAATTTCTCATTTTGAGCCAGTTTTAGCATCATGAAAGACACTTTAGTGGCCCTCTTTAAAGCTGTCACTATGTGCCCAGCTAGCCAAAGATACTGAACTCTGATATTGATGAACTCTATCTACAACTCTGAATATGGAATGGTGTAATGGGACTTCACATAACTTTGTAAGATCATCTTTCGTTGGAGGGCATTAGTTTGCCTTTAAACCAAGTCAAATCAAACCAAACAAACCACAATAACAACAAAAACACTTTGTGAATAGAAAATACAGTAACCCTTACTTTGCACTCTAGATGATCTGAATGAAATCTCTCATACAAGCAACCATTCCTCAGCCTTTGAGCCTTCTTACCTTTCCCCACTCGTACCTTCCACCAGCCTCAGTTAGTACGAGTTACAGAAATGCACTCATTTTAATACTGGCCTAGAGAGTCTAAGAAAGGTAAGTGTGCTGAAAATGCATACAATGCATTTTTAAATCAAAATGTAAGAGATTTTTTTTTTAATTGCCTCCTCTAAGGATTTTCTGTGATGTGGTTCTGTCTCCAATACAGAATATTTTACAAAAATTAAAAATTCTAAAGAACAACTGCTTAAAAAGAGAGAGAGAGAGATGGGACATCCTCCTCATGCTTTCCGGGTTCCATGGCGATAGCACATTCAGCTAATGAAGATGGGACTCGTGTTTATTAAGAGCTCTATATGCTGCAGCATGCTCTCCCAAAGGTTTACCACTGTTGTCTTATTTATCCTCACACAAGCCTATGTAGGAGGTATTATTATCCTCCTTTTATAGATGAGGGAGCAGAGGGTGAAAAAATCAGACTAGAATAAAATTAGCCTTAAATTATACCTTAATTAGTAACATTTTCCTCTCTTCTCTTTCCCATCTCTTTATATGACACCACTGCCTCCTTCAAACACACACACACACACACACAAACACACACACACCACCACAACAACCACCACCACCACCACCACCACCACCACCACATACAAGACATTGTTACTCAAAGAGCTTATGTTATCCACATGCCTACTAAAAGGTCAAATTTACATAAAAAATTCACTCTGTTGTGTCAAAACAAGCTGAACCAAAGATAAAGCTAGGGAAGGTTTAGAAGTCAGTTTATTTTGAACTAACTTGAAAATCCTCGCTCTAAACTGCAAGTCAGATTACCAACGATTTTCAGGGATAGACTTCACAGATGCATTTCTGGGGTGGAATGCAGGGAATAAAACACCAGTACATAGTTTTTCTCTCTTCTATATAGATCGAAGCAAAGCTTCCCCTGCCTCAGAACTCCCGTGAAGAGGGAGTTCACCTCTCTTGGACTTACTAATTTTCTTTTCTCCTACAGTGACGACCAGCTTCCAATGCGATGACGCGGGCGGAGGTTCAAGGCCTTGGTACTTGGGGCCTCAGGCCTTTCACTAAGAAAACTGAGCGGGACAACTTCATCTCCAATAGCTTCTACCTATTGTGACATCTCTCCTGAGTCTCTTCACCCCTAAATTCTTCATTTCTTTTCAGAATTTAGCTGAAAAGCACTTTCCCCCTGCCTGTTTATCTCAATGTCTGTCTCTCACTGCTAGTATTTATTGCTTATCACTGTGAGTCTTTATTGAATGTAATCTGTTTGGGGATATACTTGGCATGAAAGATGCTTCACCAAATGAAGTTGTAAAGTATTATACATAAATACTTAATTCTTGGATTTATTTATTATCATCATTACTTATTTACCACAATAGGCACACAGGACATCTTTGAAAGAAATAAATCTGGTCAGTTGCTTTCCCAAATTTTATCAGAATATCTCCCAAATTATATCAAAATATCTTATAAGATATAAATTAATGCCAGTAATAATATTTATTAATGTTCTTCACATCACTAGCATACATGACAGCTTACAAAAACTCGTACACATATAACGTCTTATTTAATCTTTTTAATCATTTAATCTTCCCAGCTATTTAATGCTAGAAGTTTTAGTCTCCGTGGGACAGGTCAGGAAAGTGAGACCCTGAAAGTTTGAATGATACACCAAAGTTCACATGAATAATGAGTTTCAGAGCTGGATTCAAACCCAGGTCTTCTATTCCAGGTACTACCGTGTTTCCCTGAAAACAAGACCAAGCCGGACAACCAGTTCTAATGCGTCTTTTGGAGCAAAAATTAATATAAGACCCAGTCTTATTTTACTATAATGGAAGACTGGATCTAATATCATATCATATCATATCATACCAGGTCTTATGTTAATTTTTGCTCCAATAGACGCATTAGAGCTGATTGTCCGGCTAGGTCTTATTTTGGGGGAAATATGGTATTTCTCCCTCCCAGGTTGCCTACAAGATCAGCTGGATAAAAGGAAATCAAACTAGGGCCAGGTGCGAAATAAAATGAGCTCCATAGACTATGTTGTGAAGCTTTCATAAGGGCGTATGGTTTGGTGTGGAATTGTTTCATATTCATCTAAATTAACTCAACTTTGTATTGATGCAGAGTTGTTGGAGACTAAGTTTAAATTTGGGGTATCCATCCCAAAACTGTATTTGCAATAGTAGGCATGTTAGAATCATTGCAATCAGCCCTAATTCGTACACTAATCAGCATATTAGTGAGTTGTTTTTCTTCCCAAGTGCCCAAGAAATGTTGGAGCTACCTGGGCAACAATTATGCCCTAAAGGGCAAGAGCCGGGATGTACAGGATTGGGATTCTGATCAGAGGCGAGTGTCAGCAAAGGGGTCACAGGTCCCTGTGGAATGGTGATGTTGGTTCACTTGAGTGGATTTGTACACTTGAAAGTCTAATGAGCCTTGGAATTACAATCAATTACATTCATTCCATCCCATACGTCCTCGTTCCACCACGAGAGAAATTGAGATACAGAGACATAGAGGCAAAAACTCTATGTGGTTAAGACTTCCCACGGCTAAGCAGGCATATCAATTTTAGAGGATCCTTAGAAGCATCCTGTTGGGATGGTAAACCTACAGCCTCTTGCAACTTCTTTTGTTTGTCTGTTTGTATACCTCTCCCTGTTCAGGAGAGTCTTTACATTACCTCTTCTTCCATTTTTGGGAAGTATTCTAGATTTTACCATCCTTCTCAAGAAAATTCCCATCTCTTCTCAGGGATTCCTACACTAAATCCCATGTCACACCCTCACTCCTTCCCTGAAGGGCATAGGAATAGGAGTTCCAAATTCCCATGGGAAGTGTGCTGAATAAACCAGAAGAGAGAATGTCAGAGTAATGCTTGCTCTTGTTGCTGTGAGCTATGCAAACAATCTTTGCTTATATAATACTTGTCAATCTAACTGATGCTACAATGTAACTCTAGTTCTAGAATACCTTCCTAAAGGAGCATTTCACTGCAAACCCCAAAGGCTGTGGGCATGCTACTCTCTGCACAAGGAATAAATTAACTATTGAATCTTACACTGGCAGTCAATGGAGCACATTAAGTCCCTAAAACAATACACTGCCTGGAAAATTTTATTCAGTTCATAATAAAATAAATTGAGACCTTGAACTGAGAAAATAATTGCTCTTGAATTAACATACTAGATGCATCCATAGAAATTATCAGAAAGAAAAGAAAAAAAGAATTGGAAAATAAGGAACGTAATAAATCATGTAAATGGGCAAACCGTGTAAAAGTTTTCCATGTTTTCTCTTCATGACATTGATTTTAGTTCTATAATCAAAGAGAAGTTAGGAAACACTTGGATTTAAAACTAAGTACTAAAGTAATTACTCTGGATGTCAAGTGGGTAAAAATGAAGTCATTTTTATGAAAGCATGTGATATATTAATCCACAAAACATTTATGGAATAATTTAATTTATTAAACTGATTTATATCCCAAAAAGAATGGATTGTAATAATAGGGATTTGTGGTGGTTTACCACAAAAGTTATTTAGACAAACTTAATAAAATAGAAAAGGAGGAGCTCAAGATTATAATTAACAGACACAAGTTATGCTAACTGGGAAGACTATAACATTATTACAATTAATCAAAAAATTTGGCTCTGAGTGTCCACTGAACCATAACAGAAAGGAAACAGGGTAGGACATTTTATGTTCATTACCTCCAAGAGGCACACCGATTTCTTCAAGGGTACAATGTATTTGTGGACACTAAATCTTTAAATAATGTTCTCAAGTACAATCTTATACAGAGTATTCTGGGTAAAGTAATGGACAAAAGTCCTCAATAAAAACAAAAGAAAGGTTTTTGTTGTTGTGGTCTGTTTGTTTATATAACTGCAGAAGTTTTCTTTTTCAGGTAACTTGTATGTGTAATAAATCTAAAAACTCATAGATATTACACAAATGTAAAATTTACCAAAGGTTAATTTATTAAGAACTGTGATAACATAGTCAATGCATTAGCTTTCTCATGGCCTAACTGGGTCTAAGAATAGAAAAAGCATATTCCTGAGCCTGCCTTCTTTAAATTTCATTCCTCTTCATGCAAGGTTAGCATAGGACCCAAAAAGATAATTACTGGAGTTTATAGTACCCCAAAACAGTCTGGGTGCTAAGATGCCATGTTCTTTACTACAAGCACAAACAACAAGTAAACTTCAGAATTCTTATCACACCTATTGTAAACCTGGTATCACTACGGCCACCATGTCCCTCAAAGAGGTAAGTCGAGTTGGCTCCCCCAGTTTCACTTCTGTGTGAGTCCAGAACTCTTTATATATTGTCTGCATGTTTCTGATCTGTTTGCTTTTTCCATTCCTATCTGGGTCTGTCATCTCAGTTTGTGCACTATTTTCCATGGGAAAGTCAATGATACTCATAATTGTGAGTTTAGTAAGTTGGCTCCATTGAGAATAACAGAGAGAACATTGCTCCCCAAAGAGCATTCACCAGCCCACTGGCCTGGCTCCGGCTCCTCGGCCACTCACAGAACCACAATCCTGACCAATGCCCATGTCCACTATGGTCTATATCCACTGCGGGGACAGGGAGCAGCCCTGCAATTTCAGTCTGAAATTCAGGGGAATAACATTTCCTGAGAATTCTCTCCCTGAGGAGAGAATTTATGGCTGAGACTTCCCCTTTAGGCCTAACCCCATAAGTTGTCTTACTTCTTTCTGGGAGAGAATATGATGTGTTCCTGAGCTTCTTTCTTCAACCCAAAAGAACTCATCACTCCTGCTACTTATTTCAGACATTAAATTTCCTGAGAAGTACAGCTTACAACAAGATGGCTGCTTTATCTGTATACAAACCTCACAATTGAGTTTTTTCATGTCACGGAGTCCTAGGCACTTTTAATTTTTTCCTTAATCTACCATACACATACTGAAACCTTCTGAAGGACAGGACCTGTGTCCTATACACATGTCCTATTTGACATCAGCCCCTCACAAGAGAAGCAAGAGTGTTGGAATAATCTCTCTTTGAAGGGCCCAAGTTTGTTTGGGCATTTTCACCAGTTTTGAGGGGAACCTGTTTTTGGCCTTCTCCTGACTTCTTTTTATACTATTAGTTTGGTGGTGGGTATGAGGGAGTGAAACCTTAGTCATTCCTGCATCATCTCCAACTCTGAATTGCTCAGCTGGCACTTTGGTCTGTCAATTTTGTTAAGTCTTGTTCCCTCAGATTAATTTCACCTCCATCTTTTCCTCTTCCCAGACCAGTTTCATCATCTGTGAAAACTGGAGAGTGAACGTGCATTTGATGAGATCTTCTCTCTCAATCTGTGCTTCCCCAGTGACACTTATCTATAAAGGGCTTCCCCTGCAACTTGTACCAACCAGATCGGATTTTCCAAGCCACACTACCTGGCACCTTATCTAATGGCTTATTATAAAAGACTCTCAGATAGTCATATGTATATATAGGACCTTTCTTCTCTTGTTGCATAGTCAGAACCTTGAAATACAAGTCCCAGCAACTAACATGTGGCCAAAGGCTAAGTACTGTCATGCATTCGGCAAGAAATGGAAGCATCGGCGGCTTTCAGACCATGTATCTTAGTCAGTTTGGGTGACTGTAACAAATATACCATACCCTGGGTGGCTTAAACCACTAACATTTATTTCTCACAGTTCTCAGGACTAGAAAGTCCAAGATCAAGATGCTGACAGATCCAGTGTCTAGTGAGAACTTGCTTTCTGGCTTGAAAATAGCCGTCTTATCATTGTAACCTCACATGGTGGAGAACAAAACATGAAGAAGGAAGCTCTTACATCTCTTCTTAGAAGGTCACTAATCCCATTCAGGAGGGCTCCACCCTCATGACCGTATTACTTCCCAAAGTCCACACCTCCCGGTATCATCACACAGGACTAGGCTTCAACATAGGAATTTTAGGAGGACACAAACATTCAGTCTGTAGCACCACGTATGATTCTTAATCCAGAGCCTGGAAATTTTCTCTTACTTGTCTTTATTTGCCTCTGAAGATTACCAGCCCTGTTAGACTTCAATGCCTCTATCCCAGGGGCTCATATTTAGTGTATATGGGAATCCCCTAGAAGGTTTATTGAAATAAGATTACCGGGACCCAGTCCCGAGTTTGTGATCGGTCAGGGCAAAGTCTGAGAGTCTGTCTTTCTAATAAGTTCCCCAGTGACCCTGATGCTTCTGGTCTAAGGACCACACTTGGACGATCACTGCCTTATTCAAATGACAACTCAAACCCCAGTGCCACATTTCACACAAATGTCTCTAGGGGCTGGTACCTGGAAGTCTCAGCCAATAATCCTAGCAATGCCTAACATCTGTTATAAATCTTTTCTACCCTCCCAGGAAAGGTTCAGTTCTTTCAGGAACTGGATGTTCTCAAACAACACCCAGGTTCCCCACACAGCAATTCCTGCACCAATGAATTTCTTTAATTTCTTCACCCCTGAGGAGCAAGAGACCCCAGCCACACCGGCCTCCCCAGCCTAGAGTACTGGTGCCGAGAAGAGGAGCCCCCACAATATCTGGGTGTGAAAAACAGTGGGGATTCCAACCATCCAGGTGGGATGGAAGGCTGCAGGAAACCCAAACGTCCTCTTAAACAGTCTGTGCAAAGACTCGCTCGCATGAACTCACTTGGGCTCCAGCGGAGGGATGGTGACTCAGGTGACGTCAGAGGCATACGTTGGGCAGGATGAGGTGTGTGGCCTCAGGGGAAGCCTGGAGGACAGTTGGTGTTTTTCCTGTGTGAGGTCCTCCTCCCATGGAGCTGGCAGGCAGACGCCATCTTTTCTGTGTTGAGCCCTCCCCCAACACTGTCGACTCTGAATCTGATTGGCTGGTGAGCTCCATTGCTGACTCCTGGTGTCAATAGAAGTTTGGATAAAGAGGAGGTAGTAGATATATACAATGGAATATTGCTTGGCCATGGAAAGGAATGGGTTCTTGTCATCTGCGACGGCATGAATGAATCTGGAAGGTACTATACTGAGTGGAGTGTCAGACAGAGAAAGTCAGATGCAATGTGATTTCACTTATACATGAAATCTAAAGAACAAAATAAACAAACAAACAAAAATCAGAAACAAACTCAAAGATACAGAAAACATTTTGATGGTTGCTAGATGGGAGGGGTGTTGGGGGTGTGGGTAAAAAAGGAAGGGATTAAGAAGTATAAATTGGTTGTTAAAAAGTAGTTATGGGGATGTAGGGTATAGCATAAGGAATATAGTCAATAATATTGTATTAGGTTGGTGCAAAAGGAATTGGAGTTTAAAAGGTTAAAAATAATTGCAAAACTGCAATTACTTTTGCACCAAACAAATAGTAACTACATGTCAGATGGATACTAGATTTGTTGGGTTGATAGATAGAATGGGGTTGGGGACAGGGTGAAAAAGGTGAAGGGATTAAGAAATACAAATTGCTAGTTACAAAATAGTCATGGGGATGTAAAGTAAAGCATAAGGAATGTAGTCAATGATATGGTAATAACTGTATAGTGCCACGTGGGTACTAGGTCAGTGTGGGGACAGAGCCAGGAGTGCAGTTTCCAGGCTCTCAGCCTCATGTGGAAAGGTGCTCATTCGGGTAGGAAATGGCCATCAACTGTGATTGCATGGACATCAGCTGTGGCTAGTTGGCCGGCAGCTGTAATCAGTGAGCCATTGGCCACTACTGTAACTGCTGTGGCTACGCTAGCAGAAAATGAGGGTTAGCAAGAAGATGGTGGTGGCTGAGCTAGCAAGCGCAGATTGCAGTTAGCACAGCGGATTGCAGCTAGCAAGTGAGGTTGGTTGGCAGACAGAAGGGGACAGCAGGTTGCAGATCGTGTGGCTCCTGCTTCCTGTGTCTCCAACCCAGCCACCAGCGAGACTATAGTGGTATGACTCCCCTACCTATGGCTCCGTGGGTGTTCCTTTTTGGACTTACCATATCCTGCGTTCTTATGTGGGGAGCGGGAGCAGAGACCCCGCAGGCCGCCCCACATAACAGCTGGTCAGGAGGATCAGTTCTTAAATTATAC
Source organism: Rhinolophus ferrumequinum (assembly GCF_004115265.2). NCBI lineage: Eukaryota > Metazoa > Chordata > Mammalia > Chiroptera > Rhinolophidae > Rhinolophus > Rhinolophus ferrumequinum. The sequence goes on from NC_046287.1 coordinate 29,663,134, forward strand.
AAATGTGTAACCATTGCTGTACACCTGAAATTAATATAAAATAATGTGGATTGTCAACTGCAATTGGAAAATTAAAAAGGGGGGGAGATGAAGGGGAATGAGAGGTCCAAATTCCCAGGTATAAAATAAATAAGTCATGGAAATGTACACCTGAAACTAATAAAAGAAAAGAGATGCAGCTGAGACACCAGCTTGAAGACGATGCTGTGAGGATAGGCACTATCCTGCAGGGTTTGGTAAATTCCTTAAACCAAGGTCCATCACACGGTATTGTGTCCTCAATAATTCGAATACATAGGTCCAGGTATTAAGTAGTAGAAAGCTAGGAGTAGCCCCACTCACCATCACCTCCAGTGCTTTCCATCCCCATATACACTTATGGTCTCTGAGTCTAGCGGTCCTAATTGAAAGGTAGGGAACATTTCTACCCAAAAGGCACAAAGCAATGGCACCCACTAGTCACACTGGGGTTTTTTTGTACCAGTAGTCCAGGAGGGACAAAAAGGAGTTACCCCAATGGCAAGGAAAATCAACCCTGATCATCCTGAGGAAGTAGAACTACCTAATCATAGGGACATTATTCTGTATGTCTGGCACATCTGCTGGGGCATCTCTTGACACATCCATGCCCATTTTTTGAGTATAAGTAGGCAAGTACAGCAACCCATTTCAAAAAGGCATGGTAACCAGAGACTTAGGCTCCTCAAAGATAAAGTTTGCATCAACCCAAAAAGCAAGTCATCTGGCCCCACCAGCAGTACTGGCTGAGGGTTAAGGGGAATCAGAAATGAGTGTAGAGGAGGCAAATGGTGAGGAGTATCAATTAGGGCATTGGTAACTAACTACAGTGGTAGGGGCTGTAGTTTGTCCCACCACCCTCCTCTAATGTTTCCCCAGGAACTGTGATCATGCATCTGTACAGTCGTAGTTTAATGTGAGAAGCAAGTGGACCTAAGCAGTGCGAGGTGTAGACTGTGATGAATGCTGTTTTCACGTCCTACCAAAATCCTCTCAAGCAGACCAGGGCACTCATTTTCCAGCTGCTGTGAGTGTTGGATGCCAAGGGGTTCACAGCTACATCTTTGACAAGAAGATTGCCCTCTGCTGATAGGAGCTCCCTCACCAAGGAAGGACTGAACCAATCTCCCCTACCCTCAATTCCTATACAACCCACAGCCTATGACTGGCTGAAACTAGGGTACTAAATATAGCCACCCTTGCCTCAAAGGCTGACCACTCCTTAGTCCACCCCTATGGATCAGACCAAGGTTAGATTTTCACTTGAGATCACACCATTGCTCAGCTGTTTCCTCTTCATTCACCTGCTTCACTCTCAATCTCACAAATTTTTCAGAAAATCACTTCCTCGGTAAATTATGTGCCATGATTACAAACTACCCTACCAAGGCTCTGCTGCTAGGGAACCAGAACTAAAAAGCTTTCAAACTTTATCACTTATAAGAACCAATAGTAGAGTTTATTTTAAATGTACATTCTTTGGCCCTACCTACCTCCAGAGAAGTAAATTTAATAGGTGAAGGGTGAGCCCCGGGTTTGGCAAATAAACAAGGACTGACTATGGATTCAGTCCAGTGGTCGACTGACCACTCTTTGAGACACATAAGACTGGATGATCAGCACACACTACCCACAAAGGAAAGCTAGAAGCATCACTGACAGCAATATTCTCAACCACTGTACCCGAGAACAAGTTGCTCTATAGTATTCGCGGGGCTTTCATATTCCAACACATAACGAACCCCTAACCTCAACTTTGTGATATGGCTTCCACTGTACTCATGTTTACAACTTCAAAATGTTTATAAAACATGATAAGTACAAAAGTCAAAATAAAGTAGAAGAAGGTGGCATGTAAGTTATGGGCTGCACATTCTTAATTTAAATCATATATATTTATTCACTCACTTGGTAACTGAATACTAACCAAATGAATTTGTAATATATTCCAGTCTAGTTTTATTAGGATTTGTGCTGTATGTGTAATGTGAAAACAAATAAAATATATTGCTCCATCAACTTATATTATTCATGCATATAAAGTTCTGTGTATCTGCCCACGCAGTTGAGAAGATGCATTAGGAAGTCGATTACAATAACAAGAAAAGGTTATTTGAGTCAAATCAAAACAATAAATGGGCTAGGGAAAAATTGTAAAATATTTGTTTTATACTTTCCTCCAGTGACGCATAAAACATTATCTCCTCTAAGCGTTTATGAACATTTCTGCTCTGTCATATGGCATAAAGTGGAGATTTGTTTAAAATCATTTGTCTGAAAAGTTACACAAGCCACCTTGTACTTCAGAGAAAGTGTATTTTTGATCACCTCAATTGTTAAAAGCTCACAGTTCTTACTTGTAGTTACACTCAGACATTTGGAAATATAGAGGCTGTTTTAACCAACCTCTAACTAACTTATTTATCACATTTGCCACACTTTCCAGTCTTTCTGTAAAATATACCAGCGGTTGCTGACAGTATGCAGAACACTCTGGAATGTTAGGCTTCACTACACCCATCTATTTCCTCTCCTCCAGGGAGGAGTCAGTTGTGTTTATTCACCAACTAGTCCATGACCTCAATTATCATTTTATTGTCTAATTTTGCTAAATATTACATAAACCTAGGAAATAAAAGTTCTCAAACAAAGGAACAGGTCTTTGAAAACTACGATGAATATTTTGAAGAGACCTGATAATGCAGACTTGCTTTAAAAACTGCTCTCAAATTATAAAGAGAGATATAAACAAAGAGAAAAATAGTAAAACTAAGAGAATTTTGTACACTCTCAAATTGCTATACAGGAGTCATTATCATTTTGCTCCACTTTAAAGAATCCCAAACTGAAATCATCAAGGATTCCAAATGGGTGTGCTGTATACTAGAAATGCCAGGAGTTCCAGTCAGACCCATACACAAAACATCGATCTTGGTCTCTGTCATCCTGGCTAATGAATTCACAGGCATGCAGATCTATGTATGGAGGTTTAGGCAATTTTTAATATTTTTTTACTTTAAGTGTTTTTGTTTTGTTTGTTTTGTTTTGTTTTGTTTTGTTTTGTTTGACCAGTCCCAATCACATCCCACTGAAAGCATTCACCACACCAGGTGGTCCTGGTGATAGGAACAGGCAAGATGAGAAATCACAGGACTTTTTAAATCTTTCTATAAAAAATGAAAACAAGTCAAAATAAAGAAATGTGTTCATGACAGTTCTTTTAAGGCAAGCTACCAAACTATGTAGAGCATAACGCAAAACCTGAGCCTTGGTAGAGATTGATCTCGTCAAAAAGTTAAATTTCATGTTAAGATGTATTAAGGTACATCACCCAGGCCACAGCACTTAAACAAATGGTTGTTGGTTAGTTCAAGGAAGAAAGGAGAAAGGAAGGTAACTCTGAGAAGCTATCACCATGTGCTAAGCACTGTTGGTGCTTCATGTACATTACGGTGTGTAATCTTCATTCCTCACAGCTGAAAAAAGTGAGGCCAGGGGAGATTAATCCCCCAACCATATAACAAGAAAAGACCTGTTTCAAACTAAGAGCTCAGGAACTAGAAATCACCATTCGGCACTTTTTACCCAATGTACATACACCCACACCCACCCATTGACTTTCTAGCAAACCCTTTTCCACTGCTTCTTTCTAAAGACAGAGGAAAAACTGATAGAAAATCTGGATTCAAACTACACTTCTAGCATAATTTGACATTGAACAAATCTGTCAAATTTCCTGAACTTATTGGCTTTTGCTTTTTAAAACAAAATAATTAAAACATTAAAAAGGGCAGAGAAAAGGCATGAAGACTGTGTATCCAATATACTACAATGTTGTATTTATCTCAGATCTCTTTTATTCATTAAATAAACATTACAAAGAGTCGAAGCCCGCTTTTATCTTTAGAGGTAACCACTGTTCTCAAGTTGAAATGTACCTGCTCTTTTCCATTACTTTATAAACATAATGTTTTATAATGCCATATACATATATATAGTACTATAGATAGTACTATTTTGTATATTTTAAACTTTGCATAAACGTTATCATGCTATACTTATCATTTTGTCGTGTCTTTATTCAATAGTTTATTTTCGAGATTTATCTATGTTAACACATACAGATATATTAATGTAATAGTTTATTTCAACAGCATTTCATTGTGTCACAATTGATTTATCCATACATTTGTTAATAGATATTTAAGTAATTTGCAAATTACAGCTGTTAAAAACACTGCAGCAACAAACAGCCTTGCACATACAGTCAAACATTTCTTTAATACAAAATCTAAAGCTTTATTTCAGTGTTTCTCACTCATGATCTCCAGGGAGAAGGCTGAGAAGATACACATTTAATAATGATAAATTATCCCCCACCCACCCACTCTGAGTAATTCTTATCGTCAGGGAGATTTGGGGGAAAAAAACCACTCAAGACTAGAAATACATTATACTTCTAGAAGTGAAGTTTCTGAGTCATAGTATGTGCTCATCCCCCACTGTACAAGACATTGCCAAATAATTCTCCAAATAGAAGTTACAATTTTGATGCTCACAAACAGAATATGATTGTAATTTCCCCACAGACTTGTCAACATTTGGTATTCTCACAATTTAGTTTTTTGTCACTCTGTTAGATGTGAAATAGTATGTTATTGTTGTTTTAATTTGCAATTTGCTTTCTGGTTACCTGTAAAATCGAGCATCCTTTTACCCATAAATAATTGGCCATTTGAAATTCCTCCCTGGTGAATTTTGTGCCTCTTTTTTAGTGGGTTGTTTTTCTCTATTGATTTGTAGGAAAATATATATATTCTGGACACTAAAAAGTTGAATATTACATAGCTTAATGAAACAAAAATTAGAACTCCTTTGCCCACCCATCTGATTCCTGAAGTTTTCTCCTAAGAACCAATCATTGTGTATACTTTTAGCAGTTTTTCTAACATTTATCTGCATATCGCCAAATAATATGATTATGTATATTTTGATTTATCAGTTCAAGATATTATTTTTATTGGCTTCCTATATGGAAGTAGGGGTTTAACATTCTTTTTATCATTACCTCACCTTTCCAATAAAATTATAACTCAGTGTTTTATTAAAATATTACAACATAGAATGTTATGATTATATAAATACTGATCACTGCTGAGACTATTACTACTGTTATTCTATTTCTTATTTTGGCATATTTTTTGTTTTTCCTGGAGTTAGTAATTGCCTTATTTCCTCATATGCATTTCTTTCACTAATGTTCCTTAGACTTTACAATCTCACTCATTACTATTTTCCAAGTAAATATGTCAAGTTATCTTTCTTTTCTTTCTGCACCCCCTTTGTCTACCTGCTCCAATTTGGACAGGTTATTCTCTGAACTGGTTGCATAGCTATCCGTCTGGGACCACCTATCTTTATCCTGGGTATTGCCATTCCCTCTCTCCTGTGTGAGATCGCCTGTTTTCTAGATTTCATCTTATTCTTTTTTGGTTTATTCCATTATTTCAGCAGAGCACATCCACCAGTAGCTTCCTGAGATATTTTTGAAACTTCACAAGTCTAAAAATATTTTTATTACCAAAATTCATATACTTGTGTGTTATACACCAAGCCATAGCCTGATATACAATTCCAAGGTGAAAATTATTTTCCGTCATAATTTTAACAGTTTTTCTTCATTGTCACCTGATTTGCAATGTCATTGTTGAAGAGTTTATTGTAATTCTTATTCACAGTCCTCCATATTCAACCTGTGTTTTTTTCCTCCATAGGAGATTTTAGATCATTTTCTTTATCCCCAGTGTTCTGAAATTTCATCATAATGGCCGTGCCTTTTTTTGATCTTTTGTTCATTCATGATGCTGATCACTCAGGGTGGTGAGCCCCTTTAAAACTGAAAATTTCAATTCTTTAATTCTGGAAAATAATTTTGTGTTATATGTTTAACAATTTCCTTCATTTATTTTCTCAGAACTAACTCACTCACTCACTGTCTCACTCTGGAATGTCTATTCATATTATGATGGAACTCTTGGAATAATCTCCTAATTTTCTTATTCTTTTAATTTCTATTTTCTGTCTCTGTATTTTAGTTTTATTTCCTGGGACATTTTCTAAATATTATTTTCCAAGACTTAAATGTATTTTTCATTTAACATTTCCAAAAATTCTTTTTTGTTCTTTGTTTCTTTCATAACATTCTGTTCTTGTTTCATTAATTCAATATCTTCTCATCTTTCTTAAAATAGAATGCTTTCTCATGCATCCTGCATTGCATCTCTTCTAAATTATTGTGTCTTCATGTTCATTTATGTTTCTTTAATGTTAGAGGCTTTCCTCAAATGTATGATGAAGTTTGATTGTATATTCATATTTGAGTAAATTGCTAAAAACTAATTGGAAGCTCTGTGCTGCAAGTGGACAAGTCTCGTTGACTACAATCTTACATTGTAGAGTAATTTTATTTAGGAGAACCTCAAACATCAATGTCTGTAAGAATTTTCTTTATTATTATTTCGTTTGTCCAGAGGTGTAAAAGACTCGTTTCTAAACAGTCTGTATACCAACCAGGGGGTGTTGGGGTTGGAATAGGATATCTCTCAATTTAGTCAGTAGAATTCACTTTTAACCCCCTACTTTCAACAAGGAGCCTCAGCATGACCCTCTGTTGTGTCAGAGATTAAATCTAGTCTGGAACAATTCTCTAGAGAATAAAATTCATGTCTCCTGCCAGGGTCTGGGAATGGTCATCAGGGAACATGGGATGAGACTGGGAACCAGGGGTGTACGTGCTCCTCATACAGACTCTGAACCAAGTCTCATGTTTTTGGCTCCCTTCCCTCACCCCTCCTAGTGCAAAGAGCCTCTTTTTCCTGAGCCCTTCTGGGGTTCTGTGAAGGAAAGCAGCCTGTTTCTTCATGGTAGCCACCTCTCCAGGCACTTAAGTTTCAGTTTTGTCTCCTCTCCCCAATCAGCTACCTTTCATCCACTGGTTTTCCATTCTCCAAACGTGTGAGATTGTCTCATAGCCTTGTGGATCTTTTAGTAGGGAGTATAGGCAAATGTGTAGGTCATATCCGTCATCTTAAAGTGGAAATTCATTGCTGATATCTTATTCCCATCAATAGTTTGTCTTTGGACCTGATCTTCTTCTCTTATAAAGGGAGGATAATACTAACGATAACAGTAATAATACTCATTCATCTTCTTTAGAGTGTTCTTGGGAGCTTCAGGAGATAATGTACGAGAATGCACTTTATGCACTGTAATGTGCATTCCAGTTACTATTACAGATATTAATGTGTTGTTTTTTTTTCATTGTAGGAGGAAACAGACTATACCAGCATTTGCAGAAATGTTGTTTTAGGCTTATTTATAACAACTGGGGAATACCTTTATTTTTTGAAAAGATTTCAAAGAACTGCTCTTCAATAAACTTTCAATGATAGTAATCATGACCTCAGTGATCTAAGAGGAATATCAAATACTACATTAGAGATAGAACACTAGGGATCAGATGTCATAGAAATATTTTCCAAGATTTACTGCTAGATATTATATTTCTGACTTTTAGAGAGAGGTGATCAACCTGTATTTTTAGTTACGTGAACTCAAACTTACCCTTGAATCTGAATATCAGTTCTTATTAAATATTAAAAATGTAAAAAACAGGAAAATCTTCCTAACATTCTGGTAGTGCTCACTGTACCTGGGATCTTTCTCTCTCCCTTAATATATATCAAACATTTACCTTTGGCTTGTTTATGGAAAAAACATACATAATGAAATGTCTGACAGAAAATAGTAAGTGACTGATTATAGATTAATGTGTTTCTAAAAATGAGGCATTATTGTATGAATCCAAAGTAAAAACCTATAGTGGCTCCACAAAAGGTATTATCGGCTGGTAGATGGGCAAATTATTTTTAGAGCTTTCTTCCTCTGTGTTGACCTATAGATAAAGTTTACCTTTCTAAAGCAATTACGAATGTTAAATTTCAATATTTCTAAAGGGAGTTTATTCAGAAAAGATAACTTGGGGCTCAGTATTCATCACTTTTAAATATAAAAAATCAAATTCATAACGATGGAACCCTCTTTTTCTGCAGGATGTTACAGGTCTGATGCTCAAAACATGGCAGTCATAAAGCCATCTTAAAACTGGGAAAGCAGGAAAATGTGAAGAACGTGAATCTTGGAGGATAACACGAAGCTAAGGAATTAACCAATGTTGCAACCATCCTAGCCAGCTCTGAGTTTCTTACAGCGTGAATACTAAAACTCCTTGGTGCTTACGCCATTTTAAGTTAAGCAGTCTGTTATTTGCTGCCCACGGCACCTTCACTAAGGCGAGTATAATATACCAGGCACTGACAAGCCCTACAGACATGAGGACAAATAGGTCAAAGCTTTAACTGTAAGTTGTTCTTAATCTACTAGGGGAGATGAAAACTACAGAAAGTTATTTGTGTGATGAAATAGGAAGAACAGTGACGGAGCTGTGTGTGGGAGCAGAGACTTGTGGGTAAGTACCTGGATATGGAGCAAATGAATGAATAAATGAACCCAGCATCGGAGTTTGTTAATGGCTTCTTGGAGGGAAACAGTACTGAATTAATATTTGAATACCTTAGGAGATATTTCTCATCTGGTCCTTTCCCCAAAGCCTGAAAAACTCAAATCCGTTTCAAGTAGAAAGATCACTAGGCTATTCCCTTCTCTGAACGGAATTATCTGTCCACTCAGCCAGGTCACAAAGGTGCATGGTCTCAAGTGATTTAGGTTGAAGAATACATTTTTGTAAGATAAAGAATAAGGTAATTAATAAAAAGAAAAAAACCTGATTGTCCAGATAAACATTACGTTGACAATATGGGATTTGATCTTCCCTAGGAGATACTGAGATAATGAATCACCATTTCTTTAGAAAAGCTTCAGCTATTTTCCAATCACTTTCCAGTAGAGAATTTTACTTAATCCTCACCATAACCCTTTAAAGTAGTATCTAGATTCAATCCCATTTTGCAGATAAGGAATTGGGAGTTCAAAAAGCTAAGTTATTTGTCAAACTTAGAATCAGAATTTGAACCCACGTCTCCAAATTCCAAGGACAATGCCTGATCAACCACCCCACTCCAGGAATAAACCACCCAGTCTCTCTCACAACCTGCTGAAAATGCATGAAGGCACAGCAGGTGGAGATCTGAGTGGGAACTATTCACAGCCCAAAGGATTGTTGGCAGATGTCCCATGGCATATGCCAGCACATTCTGTCAGCCCCTTGGGGGCACCAGAGCATCAGACGACCAAAATGACAGGTTGTACAAAGATCTAGACTCATTACAAATAGCCCTTCTTTTCCTTTTCTTTCGTTTGTTCTGAGCAGCTGGCATCTTTCAGCGAACTGTCGGTATTATATTTAAGACATAGTACATCATTAAAATAAAGCTCGGGGCTAATAATTATGTCTTGTTCAGGTATTTTATGACTAAAGATTCTGACTTTCCCCCAAGGTTTCCAACTCACTCTTTTCCAAATTGCTTCTCTAAGGGCATTTGTTATATTGTGGACGTGTCCTCCACAATTAAACAGCAGTTTAATCCTCCCTCTCTAGATTTTTTTTTTTTTTTTGAGGTTGTGTCCCAGAACCTAAGCTACTTCCTCTTTCAAGATGGTATTTGTGGAGTCCTCCTTGGCTGTGCCAGTGTGGCTGCGCATAGAGGGTAATCAAAATGGAGAGCTCAGCTCCCACAGCCGTCGTGTAGCTCACACTCCACAACTGTCTATCAGCAGAACTCCTACCCCTCTGTGCTCTGCCTCTATCTCAACCTTTGTTCAACAATTATTAACACACTCAAAGTACCAAATTTCACTATTAGGTAAGGAAAGAGCACAGGACCTGTATTACAAAAGCTTTGTGATTTTTTTTTTTTTTTTTTTTTTAACTCTGAGCCTTTATTGTTGTCACACTGGCTGCAACTCCTGGCAACACTGTGAATGTGTGATGCCTACAACGTCCTGTCCTCAACAGCCCTGCTCGGCTCCTGCAGATGCACGCCTACGGATTCTGTCATGGAGTCAGTCCATTTCCTGGTTGGTCATTGTCTTTCCCTGCTGCCTTCTATTTTCCCCAGCATTACTGTCTTTTCCAAAGAACCCGCCTTCTCATGCTGGGCCCCAAGTAGGACAGCTTCAGTTTTCTCACTTTTGCCTCCAGTTTTATTTTATCTATACAATCAGGATTAATGCTAGTCCTCACCATTCAGAATTACCGTGCATATCAAGTAAGATCAAGTATGTAAAATCACCTTGTGACTCATAAAGAAGTTAGTACTTTAGAATTGGCACAAAAAAAAAAGGCATTTGCATGAAGATTGCCTCTTCAGGAGCTGGTGAATCGTGGTACTTTGTGGTAGCGGGCAACAGCCCTTTGCTAGTTTACATTTAAAGTGGAAAACCCTCTTGGACCATTTCCTCCCATGCGCTGGTATGTAATATGGCTGTGCCAAGTGGCAGAGCAAACAGAACCAGGTGAGGCAGCTCCTTTACACAAGGCTGCAGGAGCACTAGATTTATTTTAAGGGTCACCCCACACCCCCAGGTTGTTCTTTCCACATCCCTGAAAGATACCTCTAACCAGCCTTTCTACATACATTTATTGAAAGCAGGCTCTATGTAAGTATTCTTCCACAAATTAACAATTTACTTGTTAAATCCTTAGCTTTCCTACTGTATGGAATTCACAAGCAGCATTTTGACCCAAATATTCTAACTGCTGCCATGCAACTAAGATTCTCTTCGGTTGTTTCTACTCAGCTCAATCTAGCTGCATATGCATATTCAGTAACAAATAGCTGAACTACTTTGACTTCACAGTTTTTAATCAGAAATAAATTCTTTGATATAGATATCCAAATCTCAGAACCACATACACAATTTTTTCTTTCTAATATAGGTGACATATTTGATATATTTTTGTATAATTTAGAACAATGTAGGAATTTTGACCTTTTCACCCTAGATCATTCAGTAATTCTTTTTTTTTTTTAATTAAAGTTTATTGAGGTGACAAGTGTTAGCAAAGTTACATAGATTTCAGGTGTACAATTCTGTAAGTCATTTATCGATTATTTTCAGCCTCTTTTCAGGGCAGGAGCTTTCCTATGGGCTGAGGATTCACAGCAGAACAAAAACTGAATTGACCCAGCCATCCTAGAACTTGAAATCTAGTAGAATTCTCAGTCTCTTCTGCTCAAGAGATATACCTCTCCACTACCCTGACTTGCTTGATGTTCAGCTTTATCCAGGTCCAACAAGCTTAGGTAAGTTCAACTACCTATAAACTAACTGTTATGGAATATATTAATGCAAACAGAGTAGACCAAAAAACCCATTTATTCATGCAAGTTCCCCGTGGCAGTTTGATTCTGTTCAAATTGACAAAATAAGCAAAATTCTAGACTTTCTCAGGCATTTTGACTTCCATCATTCTCAAACTTGATTAGTTTAGTAAAGCAGCAAAAATTGTTAGATTTGCATAAATCATATTGTTTGACATTTATTAAGCACTAACAATGTGGCATGTTCTTAACATGGATTATTTTTCTTAAAACTCAACATTACCAACATGGTGAGAGATTAGAATTATCTCAATGTTACAGATGATAAATGTAGTGGGAACTAAACCAAGAATTTCTCACCAGGGATAGCCCTTGACACACTAGTGAAATAAATGAAATGTTTCTTCACTCTTTTATACTTAACTTGACATTTATTGAGAACATACTATATGTAAATTATACTGCTCAATTCTGGAGAAGGGAGTAAAACTGGGTTTTACTCCCAGTTTTACTTTTTTATCCTGATACATTTTATCCCAGATACATTTTTATCCTGAAAGGAATTTATAAGCGAACAGAGCATACAGACATGTACAGAAATAATATAAGGCATGAAATTAAGTTGGCAGAGGCATTCTGCAGTGGGAAGAGTCCTGGGTATGGACCAACAATGGAGGGTCCACATGGGAACACAGCTGTTACGGTGGAGTAGGTACTTGGGTGCCATTAATTCTCTTCCCAGTAACAAGGTTAGTGATAGAATAAAGCACAACTCAGAATCTCGGGCAAGAGAATAGAGCAAGTGAGAAGGGCCCATCTTGAATCTCTCCCAGCAAGATGGCTAATGGAAGAACATTCTTCCTCTGCAGATCTCTGGGTTGGCCTTCAGTCCCCTTTCCCACATCTCTCCTCGACCTCAGGCCCGACCTACTTAGACCAACTATTCTGAGCTTCTCTCTCCCACCGCCCACCCATAGGGACGGGCTCTTTCCTGTGGACCCTAAGGAGCTTTCCACTTTACCACTTGTCAGTCCACTCAGGCTGCTCTAACGGAATACCATAGACTGGGTGTCTTAGAAACAACACAAATTTATTTCTCACGATCCTGGTGGCTGGGCAGTCAAAGGTCAAGGTGCGCCAGATTTGGTGTCTGGTGAGACCTACTTCCTGGTTCACAGACTACCTTCCTCTGTCTGTATCCTCACCTGGTGGGAGGGATGAGCTCTCTGAGATCCCTTTCATGAGGGTGCTAATCCCATTCATAAGGGCTGCACTTCCTGACCTAATCACCTTCTAAAGGCCCCACCTCCAAATACCATCGCATTAGGGATTAAGGTTCAACATATGAATTTGGGGAGGACATAGTCTTTTTTTTCTTTTTAATGGTTTCTTTCTTACTGTAAAAGTGACATGTGATTATTATAAAAATCAAACCATTCAAAAAACCAGGAAGGAAAACACAGACTGTTTTTTCCCATCCTCTATCTGCCCAAGGCTAACCTGTCGGTCCCTGGGTACCTGTCTCTCACAGCTTTCTTCATATACACAAGGATGCCCACAGTCAGCACACCCTCATACAAATACACACCATATACACACATGCCCCTCACATACCACATTTGCCTCAGACACTGAGGTGGAGACCTAGAGTCTGGCAATACCCAGAGGCAGAGATCTCTGAAAGGATTGTCATGAGGGACTCAGTGACTGACACCTAAGTCCTGAGCAAGGAGACAGCTCTAAAAATGTGAATCTCCTGCCCAGGGGAAGGATCCCACCCAGAGAAAAGCGTTTGCAGTCCAGGCACCGACACTTACGGGGCCAGAAGATGGGTCCTCTATTGAGATCTTCTCCTCAGTGGACATAGCGTTATGGGGACATAGGAGGCGCCTCATGCCCGGGCCTTCCTTAATGGGCATCACTCTCAGAAATGGCATGGGGGCAGGGTGGTCATGGATCGTTTCCCAGAAATAGGAACAGTATTGAAGCAAGTCAGAGCAGGAGACAAGCACAATGCTGGACACATTTGTGAGGAAAACTACAGAACACGAGACACTCCCAGAGGACTCCTAGGATTGTGAGAAAGAAATTTGCCATTAGTTGTAGATCTCTCAGAAGGCACCCGGGAAACATTTTGAAAAAAAAATTACTGCTTTGTAGCTGTTATCCTGACTCCCAGGATTCTGATGTGAGAAATGTGGGGCACACAAACCATACCAGTAAAGTACTCCTGACCGGGTAGATAAGACCTGGAATCTGAGCTCCCCGAGACCCTGACATCAGCGGGCTGGCTGCAGGAAAGATGCCCGCCCACTGCTCCCTGCAGCTGACACCCGATAGCGTAAAGAGACAACCCGCCCCAAAGAGTCAAAAACAAAGGCTGAAATCAAACAGTCTGGGGTTATACAGACGGTTTCGTGAGGCAAGTCACGAGATACTTTATAACAGAATACAGCTGCTCAAATAAACCAACCTCACTGCAAAATCCTCACTGGCAGAGTTCTGCTGTGTGGGCTGCACAAGTTTTCAAATAAATCCATGCAAAAAAATATGTATATATATATTTTTTTTCTCTGTCGTGCTTTGTAAAACAACAAAGAGTAGGACTGCAAACTGTCCCGAAGACTGGCTCATTACCAAGAGTGACCCCAGCTATGCGAGATTTTGATTTACTAGGGAAAATGCGTTCAATTAAGAGACAATGGGAGAGGCCAGCACTTTTCAGGATACAGAATCATAAAACCAGGCCTCATCCCTACTCCACCAAAATGACTTTGCTAGGAAATAAAACATAATTTGCTGAAACATGTTTGTAAATGTTTACATATTGTAATCTGATTGTTTCAAAATTATATGCATTACCTATTATTGCTTCTGGCAGATTTTTTTCTTTTAGGTCTATAAAACAATAGCTTGCTTCCTTTTTCTAATAATTCAGTTCAAGGTATTTATTTTTATGTTTGCTTGAGAGGTTCAGAAATGCAATTTTGCATCTAAGTTGGAAAAAAAAAACTGACTTGCATTTTGAAAATAATCTTAGAATGAACCAGAAATTCAGAATAATATGGGGCATATCTGAACAGAGGGGGAAAAAATGTATCTAGCTAGAGACATTGTTCATGAGCATCACTGGCATCTCTTCTGTCTTCTGTTCTTTGATGTCCTCAAGAGTGTCAGACTCACCTTGGTATGAATTGACCTCAAGGAACCTCTTCTGTTATGAACTACCCTTGGGTTTCAAATAAATGCTGTTTTTGGAGACTTTTACTGCTTTTCTGGCCATCATCCCAGAAGTATTGATCAGCTCGGTGCCATTGCCCTATTCTACCTCAGAATGGCGCCAGAGTGATCTTCTATAATAAAACCCAAATTTCATCATGTCCGCACTGCTTAAACCCCTGTGGTCATTCCCTATCACCTCCCAGTAAAAGTGCCCAATATCCTTAGAAGGGCTGGAAGGGTCTTCATATCTAGGCGTTGCCCAGCTTCCATTTTCCGATGAGCAAACCGGGAGCCAGTCCGGTAAAAGAGCTTGCTCAGGGTCATCACTGATGCGGGGTCCATCTCAGAAAAGACCAATGTCACATGGAACTGGACGGAGCTTTGTGATCTGAATTTCCTCTTCCAGAACTTCTGCGTTCTCACCAATGACAACTCAAAGTTATTTTCAGTTTTATTTAGAAAAACAGGAATCACACACTATTTGTAGCATAGGAATTATTTGAAAACTTCAGAGTTGAAACCACGTCACTAATGACGATGCTCAGAAAGCCATTCCAATCCGTTTGAAAATCACTGAAGCTACTTTCTTTATTTCACTTCCTTCATCTGATAAACATTAATATTGCATTTGTTTGCTTAATCCCAACAGAGCTAGTTTCTTGTCATTGTTTTCTATGAGGCAACATTTCCTAGATCATCATTATCATGCTGACTCTAGTATGTCACTATTTTTAAAGGACCCACCCTCCTGGAGAGAACCAGGTAAGGCTTTTCGCCTTGGAAGTCATCAGACCCTCAGCAGAAAAAGAACTCTGAGGGGGCTTTCCTCTTACTGCCTCCTCCCCTTATTCTAGGGGTTTCCTCTCTACACTCTGGCTTCTGGCTCTCCAGACTTTGCTAAATAAAACAAGGGGTCCAGGGCCAGCCATGCAATAACACTGGATGCACTGGCCCCTGTGCCTCTACAGCTATGCCCCTTGTCTTGCAAGTAGCTGCTGCTCCACTGGCAATTGAGGCTGTTGTGTGACCTGGTGTCCCTTCATGTGGCCAGGACCTGGAAACCTACCACAAATGACGCAGCCCCAGCACAGCGGCCCTTTGGCTTTGCACTTACCCTAGACAGAGCGCCCTGATCGTGAGCTGAGAGATCTTCTTGGCAATGTGAATCCAATATTCTTCCAAGCTTGGCTCCCCAGTAGGGGGCTACTGGCTCCCATTTTCACCTGTTCACAGATACGAGGTCAGACAATTAAGTTCGCAAACTTTCCACTGTGAGCTTACACGCTTATATAATTTTGATGTTTAGTCAGAAGAATTTTATTTTGAAATAATTTTAATAGAACTATTTGGTAACACCATCAAAATAATAAAATCAGTGTATCGTTCAATAAAACATATTTCAAACTATCGAATAATTTTAATTATTTTAGCACCCTTTCAGTCTCAAAAGTATCCCCATTTGGACATTACATTACACGATTGCTCTACTTGATGATATATGATGAAAAGAGCAGAAGCCCAAATCCATATTAAGAGCAGTGTCCATCTTTTCCCCTATGTCACAGGGTCACTGCATAGTGAATGAATAGTCCTTAATGGCATCCCACTTCAACCCACACTCAGCCACAGCAAATAAACTGCATGGTGCACAGGTAGAAGGTAGTAATTTCTCAGCTGCTTTTGAGTCCCCCGGAGTGTGGATGGGGCCCAGGATGGCCCAAATACCTCCAAGTAGTTGGAGCCGCCTGAGATGTAAGGTGAGACCAATACATACATGGAAGGCTTTCAGGTCCTGGTCAAGCAAGAGAGACCAGGTCACACAAAAGGCAGCCTGATGCCCAGTGATGCAGCAGCCACCTGCAGGACAAGGGACACTGCCACAGGACAGAGCAGCTAAGGGATAGATGCCTAGGACCCTGCAGGAAGCTCCAAGGGCTCCGCCCCCATGTCAGAGCATGGTCTACGTTCCCAGGACCGACACACACCACCATCCTGTAAAGAAGGAAGAGGAAGCAAGCCTAACCAAATGAGCTATTTAAATAGTATCAAAGTGGGATTTAAAGGGGATTAGACCTTTACTTTTTCTCCTCTACCTTCTGGATCAGACTACTTATTTTTCTGGGCACATCTGAGTGCAATGCATATAAATTTGCAATTTTTTTGAAAAGTGGCCTTTTGCAAATGTACATAACTTCTGAAGCTTCTTCCTCTTCCGAAGGAGATTAATCAGGTAGCTCTTCTGGATAGTAGTGGGTTTGGATCAGAGAATTTCTCCCAGTCATCTCTCAGGGAAGTTACTTTTCTTGTTGTATGGGTAGTAAGAGGGTGGTGGAGAGAGGGAAGGGACTCCCATGAGATTCAATATGGGAGAAAAGTATTACAAGGAGAGGTATGTTTCCTTCGTGTTAGTGCTGTTGAATATTAACAAAGTCTTTCTTTTTAACTATAATATGTTACAAATGTGAAACGCGGCATTGAGAAAACAATACGAAATGTTTCCAAACACTGAACAATAAGAGTTTTCAGGTACAGAGTCTTAGGCTGGGAGACCGCCCAGGATGTCTCCATGTGCTGTGTTGATTTCTCATTGGCACACAAAAGATACCTTGCACTCCAGAGTCCTTGGGAGTTTAGAAATTTCAGATCCTTCCTATTCCTGTCTCAAGTGTAAAATTATCCTGCCCTGTGCCTGATCTCTCCCTCGCGCTTGTGCTTAGACGACACTACTGGGAAATAGGAGGGACACGTGGTAATCTGTTTGGGGAATAAGGGGAATGTGTTGGAAAAACAGAGAACATATTCCCTGGGAAACTATTTGAGCTCCACTAAGCAGAAAAATGTACAAACTCACTCCTAATTCACTCTGAAGTGGTGCATTTCAATTCCCTTGTAAAATACAGAAACACAAACTCTGAATGTGTGTCCCAATAAGAGCTCTTTTTAGGTGGCTTGGGCCAAAGGGAGTAAAATTTCACAAACTACTGTGCACTACAAAACACAATTCTTGCCTGCCGATTTTTTTTTCCTAAAAGAAAAAGTATTGTGTTTTATCCACAAAACTACTATGAGAATTTAAAACAAAACAAATAACTTTTTGCCAAATTACCCTTTCATTCCATGTCACTGAATCCATCTCCATCTTCACCATGATCTAAGCTATAAATCTCCACATCGTCTTCAGTTCCTACCTCTCCTGAAACCCACTCGCTATTTTCCCCGACAGTCTTGTCTTCTGTTCCTATGGCCATGTCCAAGTGTGGATCTCATTTGGATCTCACCGAGCTGTCTGGCTTTCTTGAGTCGGACTCCTATTCATTCCTTAGCGTCTCCCCAGGACAACCTTCCCTCTCTCATCCTTTCTGTAAACCACCCCTGGAGCAATCTTCCGCAGACACAGCTCAACTGTGTTTCTCCTCAGATCCAAATCTTGACATCTTCCTGGGCCTGCACAAGACATGCCATGGAGGCATTGAGTGTTCTCCATGACATTTAGTGTCCCCTTATTCCCTATGCTATGTGCTTCTTGCCCTACACCTGTAAGACCACTTTCTGCTATAGTGACATCAAATTATCAGCAGTTATTCAGACACCATCTTACTTCCTAGTGTTTGCACTGCATGTTTCTTCATCCCACATCTCTTCAGCAACAAAGAGATGGAGACTGCTTAACCTCTTATCCTTATCCATATGGCAAAACTGAGCTCTGAGAAACCTTCCCGATCCTTTCCTGATTTTCCTGATGGAAAGTAATGCTCACCTTTCCCATGCCTTCATACTTTCGGTACCTCCCCGTCACTTTCCATACTGTATTGCAGATTATTGGGCTCACTTGTCTTTCCATTACATTGTAAACTGTTTGACTGCAGGGACTGTGTCCCAGTAATGTTTATGGGACAGAATTTAAGGCCATGTGTTGGTCAAGACCAATTTCACCATCATTATCAAGTAAATAAGTAAAATGAGCTATTGTTTATCAGCAAGGTAATGTTTGCTTCAGAGATGGACAAACTACACCTTTTTTAAACAGGTGCCATATCTTTATTGAAGTTATTGGTATATCTGTAACTGACGATGTGTTTAAATATCCTAACTTTTAAAATCATGTATCTTGCACGAATGCTAAAGATTTAAAGATTAAATCAGAATCACCAGAAGTTGACATCTTCTATTACAGGAAAGTGTAGAAAGAAGCTGTAGTGTAGTGTTCTAGCAAGACAAGGTACTCGAAGTCAAAAGATTTAACTTCAGATCTGCCTCCTCCCCTCAATGAGTTGCCTGGTCTTAGGCAAGTCCCCAAATGTCTTTGACCCTCAGTTTTCTAGTCCGCAAAATAGGGGGGAAATGCTTCCCTACCTCTTAGAAGTGTAGTGAGTCAGATGTGACAGTACTTTGTGCAATGAAACTTCTTAATTTATAAAGAATATGCATTAACATTATCTTGAATAAAGGCTTACCCAAAGAACATACTGCAAATAGCAGTTTTCATGCTCCAGCTAAAGCTAAGAAGTAGAATATTGATCTATGTTTTCAGAATATTGCCTAGTAACACTTGCAAAGATGGTGGTGCTGTGCAAATGGCTTGCATTCGTTGTTATTCCACACTGGCTGGTAACTCTTATATTACAACATGGGAATGTGTGCAGGCCAAGGGCATTTCCTATTACAATTAGCAGATATAAATTGATTGATCTGCTTCTCCCAGCCTTTCCAAAGTCACATCGGCTATCCCAAGAATACCTAACACATGACTTAATTCTACCTCTACAAATCTAGTCTGATGCCTCAAAATACAGGAAGATATATAAGCTTCTTAACTCACTTAGGAATTCTACAAATCTTACAGTAATTACCCCACCATATTGAAAGAAGGAAATTAAGAGTCGGTAATAGTAATGCATACCCCTAAGAAATAACTTGGTTTGGGCAGTTTGGGTAATGTAGAGCTATTGTGGGTTAACAGGCTTCCAGGCAGTTTAACCCTTTGGGTGCCAAATATTTCAAATACTTTTTAGTAGTTTAAATGGTTGACCAACTTCCCTACCTTAACAAACAGAGTACATGTGGCTTCTTTCTCCCAAAGCCTCCCCACCTTTGTATGTGCCAGGTTATCCGGAATAAAACGGCCCATCTTTTCCAGCTGCTGAAACCCCATTCTTTCTGATCACTTCAGGTCTTCTGTGAAATCACTTCTGGTACTCTCAGGAAAAGTAATTTACTCCCTCTTCTGTGTTTCAAGTAATTTTTCTCTTAACTATACTTAGTACTTGTCTTGCAACGCTATCATTTTTTTTGTATGCATTTGTCTCCAAATTTCTCGATGGAAGGGTTTGAGGATCTTATTCTTATCTCTTTGTACACAATAGTGTCAAAGGTGAGCACATTGTTTCTCATATCCTGTGTATATAGTAAATATTTAGAAATTTTTATTAAATGAATGAATGTGCTATCACTAACGAAAATCAATTATTACATATAAGTGATGTCACTGAGGCTTACGCCCTTCTTGCTACTATACTGAGTTTACACAGAATGGTAAGCATTTCTGCTCAATGTTGTTTATTTATTTTTCCTTCTCGCCTGTGAATACATATCTTTGTTTTCCATGTAATTTAGGTTCTGTCTCTGTGGGTATAACCATTATCCCTATTCCCACTTTTAATGTCCACTGTTTCTATTCTCTGCTACTTCCTTGCTGCTCCCCATTTCATCTAATATGTTTCTTGTCTTCTCTCTCTATTCTTATGGATTCTTTAAAAAATTTTGGGATTAATGTAGTTCTTTATCCGTATGCATACCTATCATGTACCAATGGAAATACATCTTTCTATTGGCGGGATTCTGGGATAACAAATCATCATCAAAATATCCTAGAAGTTTCCCGTTCTTTTCTATTCCCACTGCATTCACCTTTGCTCTGGTTCTACTACTCACACCCGAGTTATTATTGAAACAGCCTCCTAACACCTCAGGCTACATCCAGGTACTCCCTGTTCTAACGAGAACTACATATCACTACTAGGGTATTCTTCCTAAAATAGTGGTTTCACTTTATTAACGTTATGCACAAGAGCTTTTAATTCCCCCCTTTGAATACATCCCGGTATTCAAGATTCTCACAATCTGGCCGTAGCCTGTGTTTCTCATTTTATTCCCCATTTCTCCACCCAAAGCATTTAGTGGGTTACTGTGGTAACTGGCTCCAAAGACATTCGTCCCTATACCCACACTGATATTCATAGCCTTGTGTGCCTTTATTTGCCTCTGGGCTGGCCCTTCCAGGCAGTTTAACCCTTTGGGTGCCAAATATTTCAAATACTTTTTAATAGTTTAAATTTAAACTTGCTTGCTTCTTACCAATGGACTTGGCAGAAGTCAATCTGCAGGACTTTAGAAGCTGGGTCCTAACTAAGAAGCCTTGTACTAACTTAGGCCTTCATACTCAGGAAGTCTGCTGTTTTTCCCTGAATCATTTTGATTCTATATTGGCCCAAAACACAGCCTTCTCTCCTAATTCTCATGAACTCTGCAAGCAAAAAAGGTTCTTTTCATCTTGTCTTTCCAAATGCCATGCCAGAACTCAAGGCAAGTGCAACCCAAGCCACCATCTGATTTCCTGGACAGTAATAATTGTTTGGTACATGGATCACACCTAGAAAGTCACTTTAATTCTCCAAGCCTCCAGTTGCTCATATAGTTGTATTGAAACATTGTGAGCTCTCTTTCAGATTGTTGAGCCATAAAATTAATGCTTTCAAACTGATCTTCTCCAAGTTCATACCTTAACGAGCTGAATTTTCATTCTCCGCTTCAGACGTCTGCGTCTCATCAAAATGGCGTAACAGAAACAGATTTACCCTCCTGTCTGAAACAACCAAAAAATATATGAAACAAAGGTTTTCAAGACACTGAACATCAGGCAAGTAAGGACAGTAATCCTTGAGACATAGAAAACAAATGAGGCAGGTCCTATGATTGCCCCAGCTTACTGCCTTGAGGCAGGAAGAATTTGGGCATAGCCCTGTGAAAAACTTGAAATAAACAAATGGAGAATTCAGGGAGAACAAGGAGTCTAAAGGTAGAAGGACAATGTGAAAGAGAGGAGAGAGCAGCATAGGAGAGAACATTCAGAGATTTGCATAGAGTCCTCAACAGTCAGCAGATACTGACCATCATATGCATATGAGGAAACTGAAATAAAGTCACATTTCTACTTTATGCCACACACAAATATCAATTCTAGGTAAATTAAATGAAATACATTCAAGAAGCAAAACTTTAAAACTTTTAGAAGAAAATCACGAACATCTCTATCACATCAACATACAGAATTTTTCTTAGGAGACAAAAAGAACCACTAGCCATAAAGGAAAAAAATTAATAAATTTGTGTACACTGAAATTAAACCTCTGGACAACAAAAGACAATATACAAAAAGTGACACCAACACAAGCCAGACAGAGAGAGAAGATATTTACAATCCACAAAACCGACAAGAAATTTTTGTTCAGAATATACAACAAAATCATACATATCTATTTTTAAAAGGACAGCAACCTAGTAACAAAAAAATGGGTAAATAATATTTTAAAAGGCAACTTATTTAGAAAAGGAACAAAAAATGGGATGTATATATTTTATATATGTTCATATATATTTAATATATGTTGATTATATAAAAGATATTTGAATATATGTATACACACATACATATTCAAATTTATCAGGAGAATAAAACCACAATGAAATACCAATTTACACCCATCTCAGGGATATGGACCCATTCATTCATTCATCATAGATTTACTTGAGCACTACTAGGTGCAATGTTCTGTTAGGCACATAGAAACATTTAAAAGTTGAATAAATGGCAATTACAATTTCATTTACTTTCTCTACTAGAACGAGAACTCAAAGAGGGCAGGCACTGCTTCTTCTTCTTTATTTTTTTCTTCAACTTAGAATGCCTGGCATTAAGCAGAAAAATATTTCATGGCAGAAAGATGATGCAATTCCTACTTTGAGGATCTCACGATGGGGGAAGGGAGATCAAGAAAGCATCAAATCCTAGTACCTCACAGGGATATCTTGGAGTGTCACAGAGGAGCTAGATTTTGAAGGATGTGTAGTTCTCTAGCACTTTGGCCAGACTCTATAAAGACTCAAGATTTGCAATGGCCTTTAAAAAAAAGTTTTCCCTGGTATAGCTTCTTTTTTTTCAAGTCAACACAGAACATTTACCATAGTATACACACACACACACACACACACACACACACACTCACACACATGTCTCAAATAACTAATTCCCTGATAGTAAATAACTTCAGCTCCAAATGCCAGAATAAGGAGAGGGAAGAAAGAGAAGAAGAGAAAGAAGAAATGAAGCCATCGACATCCACACAACTTACCGTGACGTTAATGTGGCTTTACTATTGGCTATTTTCATTAACATAACTTTAATATTCCACTGTGTTCACTGACATTACTACTTCAGGAAACTTGCCGAAGAAGAAAAAAGTTGCAAATAACTTCATTGTTAGTTCCAGGAACTTCCTGAAAATCCTACTGAAGTGAACATCCAAGTGTTCAGCTCTTCAAGCCAATGACTGTTTACACTCCAAGACTCTTCAAAACGCTCCACTCCACCCACCTGAAACTGTGACATGATGACCTTTACCTAATCCCAATGAGCATCCGTCTTTCACATTGCTCCATCTCCCAACTACTCCAACTTCCACTGCTCCATAAATTGGAAAGACCTGCCTTACACCACACTTCCATTCATGATTAGAACTCTGAAGAAGTCGTGTCCTCCTTGACTGCCATATAAATCAACTCAGCTTTGTCTTATCAGCAGGCTGTTTGGGTGATATTTTTGGAGAGCCAGCATTCTATACCCCTCCTCTTCTTCTTCCCCCTCCATATCATCATCGTCAGTAAAATGGATTGAGCCCTACCTGCATGCCAAGCCCTTGCTGAATACTTTAGATCCCTGACAATCATAGATCTTACATAAATAGAGTATTTTTAAACAAGTAAGTAATTAAATTATAGGAGGTATATTCCAATGAAATCTCAAAATACCATCCAAAGAGGAAGCTTATATTTTCCACCGTCGTTCTTTATAAAAATTATGGGAGCCGAATATGTTCAAGTCTACAAAATATTCTGAAGCAGAATTCCTTGGTTAGCCCTACGAGAAGCCATTGGCGATTACAATGGGATTGGTTTTCATGGCTCAGCTCAGTTGAATTCTATTAAAAGAATTCCAACAAGGGCAAGAAATGTGCCTCTTCATTGAATGGCAAAGGTAGGTGACCTTCACACAGAAAATATTAGCTGATGAAATAAAGGAGGTGGTAGAAACCGAAACAAAATAAAGATAGGGAGTCTTTAAGGAGGAGAAATGCCAGTGTTTTGCCTTTCACCTTCAAATAAAGAATAATAGACATTCCCTTGGCAAACTGAGAGGAAGAAATGGGGTGACTGAGCTCCGCAACTAAAACAACATCAACTATATATTGTAATTTCACTTTTGCAACACCACACTTTTGACTTGTGGCACCACCAGTAAAAATTCATTTTCAAACAGCACATCTGAACAACCTGGGCCTTTGCCTTAATTCACTTTTCCTGCTAAGAGCCAAGAGGAGAGGTAGCCTTCTATAAGGAGGATGGACGGCCAAGCTCTCCATCGGAGGAGGCCACATGCTAAATTAATCATGTTCCAGCTAGAATTTGCAATTCTTTGAGAGATGCTCAAGACAGTATGAAAAATTTAGAGGTAACAGTGAAAGAAGAAGAGAGGCTGTGAAGCAGAAAGCTTCAGAGGGCACTTTAAATGTGAAAGATGCATTATAGTTTCTCACACATGAACAAGATAGCTTGCCTTACCCAGAATGCAATAAATAAACACTGCATTCCAATAGATGTTCCCTGTGAAGGGGGTGCTCATGCTGGAACATTACAATTTCAGATTTGATGGTCATTTTTAGTTGTTAATATAAATATGAGAATCATCCATCTTAAATTTAGCATTAATTTGTCAAAACCAGCATGCAAAGACGTTGCCAGTCCAGGACGACAAGCTCTGCCTAAAAGGATCCAAATACTATTGCTTAGACAAGTTCGGAAAGGTTTTTGTTATTATTTTAATGTATATTCTTTCCTCTGTTTCTGCTATTACCTGGCTAGTTTTATTTCTGAATTCCTAGGATCTCCACTTTGCATTGTGGATTACACCATACGTTTTCCACATGAATGTAGTCAATATGGTCTTTTCTATTGTTTCTCAATCTCAAAAATTAAAGAAAATTCCTGATCCATCATAAATGAAAGCCACGAAAGTTTTTTTGTTGTTGTTTTTTTTGTCTGTTTTTAAAAGAACAGTTTCTCTAGAAGGATTCTTGATTTTTAATGTGTATTTTTAAAAAGCCATAGAAAAATAAATGCCCTAACTAAAATGACATGAAACTCATCAATTTAATGCAATATTTCATAACAGTTGTAAAAAAAAAAACCATTGTCCTTTCCTGAGGACACTCAGATAATCTCCTTCCAGAATTATTCTGTCATACCTCATTCCTGATCTCAATCACCTCTCTTCCTACCGATACTGCAGTTTTCTTCCTCATGATAGAAAATGGCTTCCTGATGGCCACAGAAGAGGAGAAACTATGGCAAACTTCATCCTTTGGAAATTGTGAGACCTCCATTCTCAGTTAAAATGCAGGTATCAGTTGTCACGCTGAATGGTCTTGGATAGTCACAAGATGAATCAGAGCTGTAGGTAAAGCCCTCTTGCCCCCCACCCCCACCCCTTATCCTCTTGGACACACTGACTGCCCAGGTCTTCTAACACATTCTTCCTTTCCGACTCAACAATTTAGTCCCAGCTCTTCTCCATTCTCTAAAGAAAATTTCCTGCTCCAAATCCCATGTTCTCAATCCTCTGCCTTCAACTAGCAGCTGAAAATTCGATCTTAGCAAGCTGTTAATAATGACTGATAAGAAGCCTGAAATCAACAATCCATGTCCCCTCTCAGGATCTCTGCTTTTCCTTGGTTGCGGGAAGACATTTTCCTCTTATCAATTAATATTTTATAGGTTGCTGGTTCTTTATATTACCTCCATCCCAAATAATACGTTATCAACTCTTTCCCCTCCCGCGTCTCCTGCTTGGGGTGGGGGGTGCTTCCCCATTTCTCCCAGTGAGACGTGAATTCCAAATGGCAAGTTGCTCCTGATGCAGCTCATCTCTTCCAGTCCATGAAGGCAGCCACTTGTGGCCACTCAAGAGCAGCCCTCGCAACTCACTATCTGAATGAGAAAAAGGAATGGCGTCTTGCCTGGTTTGGAGCTTTCTTTTCATTCCTCCAATGTACCCCTCAACTCAACCTTCCCACAGTTGTGTTCCATCTTCCTAGGACACTCTCCCTTCCCTATCACCCCTGAAGTCTAACGTAGCCTCCTGCTTTTTGTCTCAACATAAACTCTGTTACTTCAGGGAATCCTCTGCTAACACTTGCACATACACACCAAGTTAGCACACTGTGTGTTATGCTCCCACAGCACTCTGATCTCTTCTTATATGACAGCCAGCACAATTTATCCTGCGTCTGTAATAGCCACCATCATTCATTCAGATTGTCTTCCACAACTGACTGAAAAGACCACTGAAGCTGATTCGTTGTTGTTCTGCCAATGGACAGCAAATGTTTTTCAAATGAATGAATGAAGGCAAGACTCGTGTATGATTCTTTCTTATATCTGCCATAACATCTAGCAGAATAATTTAAATATAATCATTAGCATTCAATAAAGTGCTTATGGATTAAATGCTGCAATAAGAACCCTGAGGATGTCAGCTGAATTCAACACTACCCCAAATCAGCTGGGAAAATCCTTCCTACAATGGTTGTTGCCTGAACTGTCAGTGGGCCTCTTGCCTTGCTACTTGGCTTAAATGAAAGCTAGAAAGAACAGCACTACATGGGGGAAGAAAAAAAAGTATTATGCAAAGGAGATTAAACTGCCACACTCAAGTAATATTCTCTTTTTCTTTCAGTTCTTACTGGTGAATCTCTCTTCCCCCAAGAGGGAAAGATCACTGGAAGCACACCCATAAAAAAGTCACCCTGTTTTGATTTTTTTTCTTACAAGATGTATGCTATTTAAATTCTCACCCATGGATATGAAGCTAATATTGACTAATGGGAAAAGTGAAAGGAAGAAGCTAAGGTTTATTTTTTTTTAAAGCATATCCATTGAAATTAGGGTCATATGTAAAAAAATTGTTTAAAATCTTTTTCTGAGCCACGTCCAAAACTCCAAAGGGCATATTAAATAATGAAAGTGTAAACTATGGGGATTTGGTGCTGGTTAGTATGTTGGCACAGTACAGAGCTCCCTGTGTGGTTTAAAAAAATTAAGGAATTTTTCCCTCTTCCTTTATCTAGTGGACTCCAAAATTAAAACAGTTTTCTTTTCTTTGTGGAATAATACAAGCAAACCAAATTATACTCTAATATTTTCATTCAATGACTTGGAAAGTCATGAAAATGCTTGTTTGGGGAGTTGCCCATACAGAAACAAAGAAAAGGCCACATCAGGAGGATTAAAAAAAAAAAAGAAAGAAAGAAAGATAAAACAAAGAATTCCAAGGATTGTCACAATCTGACCTGCATAAATAAAAGATAATGGCTTCAGTGAGCTGGCCAACCTTTCTGTGGAGTGATCGGTCTGTGGAGAGCCATGTCTGAGAGGCTGCAGGTCATTATGGCCGGATAAAGCCTATTTCTCATTTATATTAAAGAATCTTGCCTGTTAAGGGCTTGATTTGGATCTCAGACATAAATGCACACAGGGCTGCACACCTAGTTAAGTCAATTGCTACATATGCATTCTCTCCCTAATACACACACAGAGTTTATCACTCACAACTCAACCATTACGCCTAATGTTCTTTTCTTGATTTAGAAAGGATAACAGTTAGGTAGATCAAAAGGACTCAAACTGAGAGGATTGGATCATCAGATTTGCTCTTGACATAGAAAATTTTTCAAATTTTGCACTAATTTTGTCCCCTTTAATCATAACTAGCTACATCAAGAGAAAATAAAACTGCTTCTGTTTTTGTTTTGTTTTTTATATGTTTGATTCACTTTATTATCTGGTTCTAGGCCAGATGGATTGTTCCAAGATAGCGTCTGGAAAATCTAGGCAATGAAATCTTTGCATTTCAAAAAAAAGAAAGAAAAGAAAAATCCAGAAAACATAGTAAACAAAGCCTGACTCCAAGGATAGATAAATATGGACTAAGAAGCCAAGGAAAGCCATGGCAGCTTGGGTCTGACAAGGAACTATGGGTGTAGTTTAAAGACTTTCTCAGGCTAGTCCTCAGAAGGTGGCTGTAGCTTGAGAGGAATTACCACATTTTGCTCTGCAGGTTTAGAAAATCAATGTGTCAGTTCACCCAAGCACAGTCAGGCCCTACTGAATTCATTTGCAACAATAATAAAAAAAATTATTCGGACACTGAATTGCAAATAAAGAATCAATAGATTAATTTATGAGACAATAATAATATGACATAGAAAGTTCTGGACAGATGATTGAGGCTCTGGTCCTTATCTACCCAGTTTCCACCTCTGAGACTCTTTGTTGAGTCACTTGGCCTCTCTGCTTCTCGATTTTCCTAATCATAATCTGAGAGGTGTTAAAAGCTAATTCAAATTGATAAGAATATAGTTCAATAGATAAATGGACAAAACACAGGAATAGAAGGCAATACAGTCATGCGTCACTTAACAACAGGTATATGTTCTGAGAAATGTATCATTAGGTGATTTTGTCCTTGTATGAACATCACAGAGTGCACTTACACGAACCTACATGGGATAGCCCACTACACACCTAGGCTATATGGTGTAGCCTATTGCTCCTGGGGTACACGCCTGTACACCTTGTTACTGTACTGCATACTGTAGGCAGAATGTGTGCATCTAAAAATAAAAAAGTTACAGTAAAAATATAAAAGATTTTTTAAAAAGGTTCCCCTGTATGGGGCACTTACCATAAATGGAGCTTGCAGGACTGGCAGTTGCTCTGGGTGAGTCAGTGAGTGAGTGTTGCGTGAACGTGAAGGTCTAGGACATGACTGTACGCCACTGTAGACTTCATAAACGTTGTGTATTTAGGCTACATGAAATTTATAAAACAACAGATGAAATCAAGCACAAGAGAAGCCGATATAATCAAAAGACACGATAAACACGAGGTGTATGAGGCTGCTGCCAGTGTAACACCTGCTGTTTTGCAGCAAACTTTTTTTATAAGTAGAAAGAGTACACTCTAAAATAACAATAAAAGTATAGCAAACACACAAACCAGTAATATAGTCCTTTATTATCCTTAAGTATGTTGTATCATTAAATAAGTATCATCATAACTGTATGTGCTGTACTTTTACATGACTTACAATGCAGTAGGTGTGTTTACACCAGTAGCACCACAAATGTGTGAGTAACGCGTCGCACTGTGATGATTCTAACATCACTAGGCAATAGGGATTTTTCAGCTCCATTATAGTCATGAGCAGCATACCATTTAGGTCACCCACAGACGGCATATATGACGGTGCTGTACCGTATGGCCCAGGTGTGTGGTAGGCTATACCATCTGGTATGCGTAAGTGTAAGCTATGATGTTTGCATGACAAAATCACTAGTGACGCATTTCTTAGAATGTATCCCATGGTTAAACAACGCATGACTGTATAATCTTGTGGGACCACCATCGTGTTATGTGGTCTGTCGTATACCTAAACATCGTTACGTGCATGTGACTATATAGGATGGTGCTGTGGTTCTCAAACAAAAGCCTGGGCAACTTGGAGTCCCCAGACATCTCAATAATGGGAACACCTGTATCAAGAAGTCCCACAGCATAAATGTTGAGATGATCTGAAAGCATATGAAATAAAAGTCTCATTTTGCAGAATAGTACTGAATCTGTGACCTACCGACATGGGAGAGATCATAAACTTATTCTATGGGAAGTTACTCACTAAAACAATGGTTTTCAATGGGAATGCTACTGCCCCCTATGGGAGAATTTGGAAATTGGGGAGGTGGTTAGTTGTCACAGTGATTGGGGCACTATTGCCATTTAGTTAGCAGGAGGCAGGGGTGCTGCGTCTTGCAGTGCAGAAGATAGTTCTGCACAAGGAACAATTGTTCCACTTCCCACAAAAGTTTGTACAACGTTGCATTAATGAAAATACATTTATAATTATCTCATTTTATTTTAGATACCTGTATATACCAGAGGTGCCAAAAAATGTATACACATGACTTGTATTCATCTTTTATTATTGGTATATATCGAGTATTGCAATTTTAATACAATTTTTTCCTTTCTTAAAATGTGTATACATTTTTGGTACCCCCTGTGTGTGTGTGTGTGCGTATCATTATTTGCCCAGTTTTAATATGCACCGACTTTCCAGGATGGTAACTGCAAAGTAAATCAAGGAAAGATTACACTTTATTATGACCAGACTTTATCAAGAATGTTCACAGTTTGAAAAATCTTACTGTTCGTGATACTTGAGTCAACAACAGGACAGTTATATCAATTTGCATTCCTGGCTATGGGATTCGTGATGATTCTACATATAGAGGCAAACATCTTTTTAGAACAAATTACTTTCCTTTTATGGCTCCCTTATAATAAAGTTTGGGCATTGTTTTAGAACTTACAGTCAAGGAAGTATTACAAAATATTTGTTATATAAAAGAGGAGCGTGGTATGACAGTGCTGAGAATACTGATCTAAGGCAAAGATAATTGCCCTTTCTGGGAACAGGAAAAAAATTTTCCCCTTCCTGGGAATAAAAACTTGAAGGGAGAGAGTGGCAGAAGATGCATGATTGGCCCCTGAAGTCCTAGTGATTATGTAGCCATCTCAGAGAGATGGAAGGCTAAGCTAAAGGCAGGGGCCCCTGGGCTTATTTCCCATTTGGAACCCTGGGAAGATGCCACTTTGCACTATGCCCCTACGCAGAATGTGGCAACCACAGTAGAACAGAAATAGCAGAGGGGTAGCAGGCCAGAAATGGTGGCCTTGAGGCTTCGGTGGCTCCATGCTGAGGATGTGGAAGATATCCACACATTCACGGGAGCTTTCAGTGTGGGAGTCAGATTGCAGCCAAGAGTGGCAAGCCAGAGGTTAGCCACAAGTTGCCCTACTGAGGGTAAGGTGACCCTGACACAGACACTGTAGGGTGAATAGTCAAAGCCAGGGCCGGATGGAGACTGGAATTGAGATCAGCAGACCCAGAACCTGCAGAGAGCCAGGGGGAGGGAACCCTGACTGCCCCAAGGGTTGATAGCAGCAGAGTCATCAGGATTAAGTGACCAGGTGAATAGGCCAAAACAAATGGCCAGCAGGCAGACCAAGACTTGATCCTTTTGCCACAAGGTCGATGTTCCCCAACATCCAGAAGCTGCCCCACATAGGGGGACAAAGAGCAAAGCCAGCCTGAAAGCCTGAGCCATCACCCAGAAGAGGTGAAGTTAACCTGTAAGAAACCGAAACTGTGGATAGTTGGAATGACCAAGTGTCAGCCTCCTGCTCCTGCCAAAATCTCCTACCCTCACTAGACCTGACACTACACAGCAAAGTAAAAAATAAAGAAGCAATATTTTGGACACATGTCAGTTTTTCAAGTACTGCAGTTTCATCCTTCTCTTGAGCACGTTCGCCTCCTTCCCACGTACAACAGAAACTGCTCACCCTCAACTTGGGCTTTAGGAACCAGACTGAAAGTGAGTCCAGCCCACAATATTACATTTGTCGGGAACCTAAGACTATTAAAGTAAAAACAAGAATAAGAATGCCATCTACTGGCATGGAAAGCAGCAAGAGTGCTAACAAACCTGCACTTAGTTTACGTGGGAAAAAGATACAGAAGGAAAAGCTTTTTTAAATTATTGTCTTATGAAACAGTGATAATGGCCAGAGAATGGAGAGTTAAATATAGGTAGTATTAAAGGAATTGATCACAAATAAATTCCTTCTTAACTAGTAAATCTTTCACCTTCATTTCTCAATTCTGTATTTGCTACTCTAGTCTCCGTCTGGACACAAAAAGATTTCATTTGTTTTACTGATTTATCAAGCTGTTTTCAAAACAACCTAAACTTGCTCTTTATTCAATCTCTTTAAAAATGTACAGAGGGTGCCAAAAAAATGTATACACATTTTAAGAAAGGAAAAAACTGTATTAAAATTACACTGATGGTAACCACTTTGAGCACTTCTTGTAATTGTAGAAGTCAAACATGACTTGTATTCATCTTTTGTTATACGTATGTATTTTACATTTTTAATACAGTTTTCCTTTCTTAAAATGTGTATACTTTTTTTTGGCACCCTCTGTATTTATAAATTGGCTTGCCTACAAGTATGTAGACAAAATGATAAAGCATGTGACTTGATTTCGATGTCTCCATTTTCTATATATTGGAGCTGTGTGGGATTTTTTTTTTTTTGTATATTTTTATAGAAGGCAAACCAGGGACCGATGAATTATATTTGTCAATAGTGATTGTCATTTATATAATCATTGGTATGCATTTCCTCATTTGGCTGATGTTAATTCATATTTTTAAATTTTTTCAATTGAATCATTTATTTATAATCATTTATTTGTTATTTGAAAATCCTATTCAAACCACAATATTTTATTAGGTTGTTGATAAGATTCATTAAAATATGCACAATGTCAAGGTTCATTTTATTGCATACAAATATTCAATTGTTCCATCACCATTTGTTGAAAAGATTATCCTTTCCCCCATTAAATTGCCTTGGCACACTTGTTGAAAACCAATTGACTATACATATATGGGTTTATTTCTGGATTCTATATTCTGTTTCATTAATCTATTCATTTATCTATACATAAATTCTACATTCTCTTGATTACTATATCTTTACAGTAATTCTTGATATCAGAGAGGGTATGCTATTCCAAATTTGTTCCTTTTAAAGTAGTTTTGGCTACTTGAGATCCTTCCCGTATAAATTTTAAAATCAGCTTGTCAATTTTTACCAAAAAGGCTGTTGAGATTCTAACTGGGATTTTGTTGAATTTATAGATCAATTTGGGGGAATGATACCTAAGTAATACTGAATCTTCTGATCCATGAACACAGTATATTTTTCCATTTATTTGGGTCTGTCTAAAATTTTCCTAAGCAGTGAGTTTGGTACAAAATGTAATTCAAAATGGATCATAGCCTAAATGTAATAATTAAAATTATAAAAAAATTTCGGGAGAAAAACATAGGAAACATTTTAGGGACCCAGGTCTGGCCAAGATTTCTTAAATATGACACAAAAGATCACAGCTATCAGATAAAATGACAAATTGGATGTCATCAAAATTAAACATTTGTTTTCCAATAAGACAATATTGCAAAAATGAAAGGCAAATAAGCTTCAGACTGGGAGAAAAAAAAGCGTCGATACGAACAAAAGACTTGTAGCTAGACTATAGAAGAACTCTTGCAATTCAATTAGAAAACAACACACTTTTTTAAATGGGTAACAGATTTGAAAAAGTATATGATCAAAGAAGATACACAGATGACGAGCACTTCAAAAGATGCCCAATATTGTTAGTCATTAGAAAAATGCAAATTAAAATTACAATGAGATCTCACTACATTGCCACTAGAATAGCTAAAATTAAAAAGACTGTCCATATCAAATGTTGGTGAGCATGTGGGGCTGCTGGAACTTTCATATACTGATGGAGAGAATATAAAATTGTACAATTAATTTGGAATACTATTTGACAGTTTTAAAAGTTAAACATACACCCACCATACAACTCAACATTTCCATTCTTAGGCATTTACCTAAGAGAAAAGAAATCATATATCTACATAAAGATTTGCATGGGAATGTTCATAGCAATTTTATTTGTATCAGCTAAAACTGGAAACTCAAATATCCATCAACCAATGAATGAATGAATAAATTATGTTATATCCATACAGTGGATTACTATGCAGCAGTAAAAATAATTTACTCAAAATTAAAATAAGCTATTGCTCCATGCAACAATATAAACTAACTCAAAATAAATACGCTGAGTGAAAGAAGCCAAATGAAAAACACATTGTATTATTCCATTTATATAAAATTCCATAAAATGCAAACTAAATTACAGTGCCACAAAGCAGATCAGTAGTTTCCTGGGGATGAGGAGGGAGGTTGGGAAAGA
Source organism: Rhinolophus ferrumequinum (assembly GCF_004115265.2). Taxonomy (NCBI): domain Eukaryota; kingdom Metazoa; phylum Chordata; class Mammalia; order Chiroptera; family Rhinolophidae; genus Rhinolophus; species Rhinolophus ferrumequinum. The sequence goes on from NC_046287.1 coordinate 29,697,013, forward strand.
GAGTAAGGGAGAGAATACAAAGAGGCATAAACTTTTAGGACTGTAGACATGTTCATTTATCTTGACTGTGGTAATGTTTTCATGCATGTGTACATATGTCAAAACTCAACAAAAACTGTGGTAAAATACATATACATTTGCCACATTAAACATTTTTAACTTTAAAAAAAATTTTTAAATTACATTTGACATATAATGTTATATTAGTTTCAGGTGTACAGCATAGTGATTAGACATTTATTTAACTTATGATCACCCTGATAAATCTAGTACCGATCAGACACCATTCATAATTATTACAATACTATTGACTATATTCTTTATGCTATACTTTACATCCCCATGACTATTTTGTGACTGCCAATTTGTGCTTCTTAATCCCTTCACCTTTTTTACCATCCTCCCACTCCCCTCCCATCTGTCAAAATGTTCTCTATATCTATGAGTTTGTTTTCTTTGTTTGTTTATTTTGATTTTTAGATTCCACATATAAGTGAAATCATATGACATTTGTCTTTCTCTTTCTTATTTCACTTAGCATACTACCCTCTAGGTCCATCCACGTTGTTGCGGATGTCAAGATTTCATTCTTTTTTATGGCTGAGTAATATTCCATTGTATACATGCATCACCTTTTCTTTATCCATTCACCATTGATGGACACCCAGGCTGCCTCCATATCTTGGCTATTGTAAATAATGCTGCAAATAACAGGGATGCACATGTCCCTTCAAAGCAGTGTTTTGGGTTTCTTTGGATAAAAACCCAGAAGTGGGATTATTGGGTCTTTCTTAGCCTCTTGTTATAGCCTTTGCTTTAAAGTCTATTTTGTCTGGTATAAGTATTTCTACCCCAGATTTTTTGTTTGTTTACATTTTCATGAAATATTTTTTTCCATCTCTACTTTCACCCTGTGTGTATCTTTCAATTTGAAGTGAGTCTCTTATGGACAGCATATGTAAGGGTCTTCACATCTTCAGATGATACCCTTAATATCTTTTAAAAACATCTTTTCAGCCATCTCTAAACAAAATGCTTTAAAGATCAATGAATTCATTACTTTTAGTGTTCTCTCTCTGTTTTCTCTGGTTTCACAGCCCACTATCAGCTCTAAGTCCTTCCTCTGAATACTTTCCCAGCTCTTCACAGTCTGGCTGTTCTGAGTGACTCTTCAAGGGAAATCCCAGGGAACAGCTGGATGGACATGATTCTCAGGGGCTCCAAAAGAGTCACCTTCCCGCTCTCCCAGGGCCTGACCACATTCAATAAATATCTGTTAAATTTGTGTATAACTAAATACATCTCAGACATAAATGAACTGGACTGAAAAATCTTTACTTTAGAATCCGAAATGGTTTAGGCTAAGAGGGTGAGAATATTGTCTCCAGAATCACGGAATATCTACTTCAGAGGGTCATTGTGAGAATTAAATGAGACTTCTGCCGATAAGCACCTAACAGGCAGTATCTGGAAGGGAAGAACCTTGGAGAATATCAAGACAATGAAACATTCACAGAAAGTTGAAGCAACTCATAAAAGGCACTCAGCTCATGAGGAGCAGCAGCACAGAGAGAACTCCCACATTCCAGCTCCTAGGCCTGGGCTCCACTCTTGAGAATGTCACCAGAGAACTCCAGGAAGTCCATGGAGTTTAATAAATCAAAGACCTTCAGGGTAATTAGATACAAAATGGACAAATTTCAGTGGGCAATGAAATGCGAGGAAAATAAAGCAGACAAGAATAAACCTTCTACGTACAAGAGTTTCATGCTAAATGTTCTCTCACTTGTTTTCGCAATCCCTGATGTGTGCATTTTTAGCCTTATTTTATGAGAAGAAAACTAAGGTTTAGAAAAAATTCAGCGATGTGTTGAGACAGAGTCTGCTTTACGGTGGAGTAGGGCCCTCCGGAAATTAGAGTGGCCTAGTATGGGTAAGTACACATGTCCAGTTACTCAAGCCAAAGAACATGGCATCATCCTTGATTCCTCTGTCTCACCACCTGCAGTCCATCTGCTATTAAATTCTCATGGCTGTCCCTCCAAACTATGTTCAGCATCAAAACCTCTTCCTACTTCTGGTACCACCACCCTCTCCAAGCCACCACCTTTCCCCTGGGTTACTGTGGCAGCTTCCAACTGGTTTCCTTGGGTCTCCAACTATCTGCTTTTGACTCCTTCAATCTCTTCTCAAATCATCAACAAGAATAAATATTTCCTCCAATGCTTTATTATGAAAGTTTTCAAACCTACATCAAAGAAGAAAATGTTTACAATGAATCCTCATATCTACGTCCCAATTCTACCATGAACATTGGTTTATTTTTGCTTTATCATGTTATCTATCCCTCTTGAGAGATTCCTTTAAAATGTAAGTCACGTTATGTTGTTCTTCTCCATAAGAACCTCCCAAAGCTTCCTTTCTCCCTCAGAGTAAAAGTCAAACCAGTGTAATGACCAACAAAGGCCCAAAGGATCTGCACCATCTCACCTTCTCTGTCTTCGTATCCTACTGCTTCCTGTCTCCTCCTCTCCAGCGCGCACACACGCACACGCACACGCACGCACACGCGCACACACACACACACACACACACACACACACACACACACACACACTCCTCTCCATCCACACTGGTTGTCTTTATTTTAAGAGACACCAGGCTTTGCACTGGCTGTTCCCTTGGCCTGGAATTCATTTCTTACAGATTTCTATATGACTCATTCCCTCATTTCTTTCATGGCTTTTTTAAAACATTGCATTATAGTGAGGCCTTCCCTGTCCATTCTATTTATGATTGCAAGCGCAAACCACCTTTTACATCACCTTCCTCAATTCCTGCTTTTTATTTCCTCCATAGGCTTTATTACCATGGCAGTTTTTATTTTAGTTATTAGTCTTCTCTAATGTCTGTCTCACCTCATTATAATTTGTTATTGTTTGCAACATACAGAACATTGCATTAGGCATTTTATACATGTTGACCTCCTTTGATTTGCACAATGGCTCTCCGAAAGAGAGATTCTCATCCTCTTTTAATAGTAAGGAAACTGACTCAAGGAAGCAGAGGAACTTGCCCAAGACCGCCAGTGTATGTGGGCACAAGAATTAAAACTCAGGTCTGTCATATCTACGGTCCATTCTTTCTCACCATATGACACAAGACCTCTATGGTGGGCCAGGCAGAGCTCCCAGGTAGGCCACTCAGCCAAAGGCTTCTGTCACATGCTCCTCATTTTGTATTAAGCAGTTGTTTCTTCAAGATGTCCCTGTTGAAATTCTAACCCTCTAAGTGGAGAAATCTCAAGTCAGGAGTCATCAATACTTCTTTAGGGTAGACTAGATGACCAAAGAGAGAACCCATGCCCTGGGCATGGTATTTACAGCAGGGCCTGTAATGTGTAGAACAGAAAATCAAGGATTATCTACAGAAACACCCAAGGCACTAAGGGGCCCTAGTGCACTTTTCATAAACTTTTCATTTTTCTTAGAGACACACTAGAACTAATTCAAGGAAAACTATACATACTGTTTCATTCCTCAATTATAGAATTTATCACATGACATAATAGTAACCTGTTAATACATTATTGTTGTTTTTTCACTAGACTGTGAGTCTCTTGAATCTAGGGAACATAGCTTATTCAACTCCCCAGGGCCTAGCACAGTTTTGGGCAAATGGAAGCTTAGTAAATATTTGTTTAATTAGCTCATGAAGTGAATGAATGAATGAATGATGATATAATACCTATGAGGAACCAAAAAAGGAAACTCTGCTAAGAAGCCATGCAAACTTTTTTTAAGGCACTTTTCTCTTTTCTCCTGATATCAAACACAGACAGTACTATCTTAATACTATAGAAACGGGATTTTAAAGTGATTAATGCATATCACAGTAACTAAAGTTCCAACTTAGAGGCATGGGTGATTAGTTCAATACCAAATAGCAGTAAATTCTGAGAAAAGTGCCTGAAATCCTAGCTAATGAGCTAGGCCAAATACTGGTTGCGTTTCAATTAGAATCTTAGTCCATGCACAACACTTACCCTTCCCAGTGCAACCTCTTTTTAGTTCTATTATATGACAGTATTTGTGTCAGTGTCTGGGGACTATATTATACCATAAATTCTTGAAATCAGGACCACGGTCTATTCCTACAACACAAAGAGCAATGATTTGAAGATAGTGGCCCTTCACACAGCATTTGTAAAAACTAACTGTTAGATTTACTGTCTTCCCTCTAACTAAAGTGAGTGAGCATAGACTCTTCCTGTGATAAGCCAATTGTGATTACTAGATCAAGCACATATCAGGGTCGGGTAAAAACAGGCTACCAGTCAAATAGCTTCATAATCATTACATCGGACATACCACAGACTCAAAGGGGCCATATTTAAGAAAACAATTTTCATTAATTCTAATAGTAATGCTATTAGCTAACATTCACTGACTATTTGCTATGTCAGAACTTGTATTTACTTACAACAGCTCACTTAGTCCCCAGAACACAAAATTCATGATGTACAATTATCATCCCCCATTCACTGAATGAGCGTATTAAGGTGTGAAGACACTGAGCAAATCTCCTGGGGTCTTCCTTAGCGTTGGAGCACAGAAGGAGCAGGTTTGTATGGGCTCAGCATACTACAGATCTCATTTTAGCATTATTTTGATTACTTTATCTGAAGTTTGGTGTTTTTGATTTTGTCTTTTTGATCTGTTTATTTTTTATTTCATCAGGCTGTTTTTTAGACTTTCATAGAGTGTTTCAAATGTAGGATCTATTTCACTTTCAGACAGCCTGTGGACCCTTGTAGGACTTGAGAGTTGATTTCTTGATTGCTTTGCACTGTTCTATCACTTACAATAATAATTACAGAAGTAAAAGAATAATAAAATGGGTGGTTTGAACCCATATTATATGAGTCACCAATGGGCTCTAAAAAGCTGCCATTTTATTATTTCCTTTAGAGATACTTAATAGTGAAATAGTCAGTAGTAAAGTTTAGTGCCTAACCAGCACTTAATATTCCCTGCCTCCAGAATTATCAAACCTCTTTAAAGGAAGAATAATCAAAGGAGGTTCATAATATATACGTGTGTCCACCAAATTTTATATCATCTAGGTTAGTAACTCAAATGTAAAGGAGTGGGAATTAAAGAGCTGTGATCAGCTATACAGACTGGAAAACAAGAAAATGTGGGAAAAGAACCCAAATGAGGATATTATCCAGAAAATTAAAGTTGTATGTGGCTGTACATATAGCATATACTACCTGGAAGAAATGGCCTTAAATTGTAGACACAGCATGAGACAGCCAATGCAGAGTTGGTTAGTTTCACATTAACTCATATAATCTGACCTCTTCTGACATAGTTCAACACCTGAAAATTTTTCATTCCTCTCTAATAAACTAAATGTCTCTTCACCTCGGTTCAGCTAGATTTCCAATAACTACCCTTACTAGCAGCTGCTGATTAACTGAATTCTTTTCAGCTCTTGCCCAGCTGCTGGTTTCTTTACCTTTTCTGGAAAACAAGGGTATATCTTTATATCTAGGCATGATTGGAAGTAGTGTGTCACCTCGTCATTCAGCTTACAATAAAGCCTATTGATCCCCTTTCCCAACACCACCAACCCCAGGCTGCAGACCCATTTGGGCACCATCAGGGTCTTGCCACACGGAGTCATCCTGCACAGTTGTTGCTCAAGCGTTTACCAGAAGACTCCAGAACTTCTAAAGATCTGGGATATGTAGGTTATAGGTCAGTGTATATAATACTGATTCTTCAAAATTTGTTGGGACTCACTTTTTTATCCAGTTCATGACCATTGTTTGGAAATGTTCCACACATGCTTAAGAAGAATGTGTAGTCTTTAAACATTAGATCAAACTTAGCGTGTTGTTCAAATGTCTATATCTTTACTAAATATTTTTCTCTTGGATATGACAATAATTGAAACAAGTGTAATGAATTTTTCACTATTGCTGGTAGACTTGTCTTCCTCTGGTTCTATCAATTTTTGCTTTATATGTTTAACATATTTTGTTAGAGACATATGAGTTTAGGGTTTCTATATCTTCCTATTTCATTGGTTTATCATTATTTAGTGATCCTCTACATTCCTCATGTTTTTGTTTTAAAACCTATTTTGTCTTATCATATATCTGTATCACCTTTGTTTTGGTTAACATTTTCCTGGTATATTGTTCTTCCATCCTTTAAATCATTTTATACCTTTATAGTTTAGATCAAAATATTCTAGTTTACATCTAATCCAATTATCCCTGTCTTTAGTATATTTAATTTACTTTTATTTATTGTATTATTGAAATAGTTAAATGTATCCATCTTTTTAATACATATTTGTCCCATTATTAATGCTTCTTGACTTTATTTATTTTTGTTTGCTTATTTGTTATTTTGTCTATATTGAACCTACCTTGTATATTACTTCAGAGTCACTTGCACTACTTTTCTTATGTCCGCTACTGCTAGAGTGACCATTTCTATGTGGGCTCCAACAAGCTTCACGTCGTAGGTGCAACCTGACAGCAACTTGCCTCAGCACCGTGGCATGTGTTTCTCACTTCCTGCCCTGCAGCCTGTGAGGATGCCACACATGCAGGCATAATCCAGACATTCTAAGGAGAACAGGGAAGAGGCACCAGTGGATAAATGCTTTTCTGTTGTTTTGTTGTTGTTGTTATTTTTGAAAGACAGCCATGAAATGCATTTCATATAGACTCTCAGCTGTATCCCTAATGTGGGATTAAGCAACCAGTTAGTTGCCTGTATCGGTGAAAAAGAGGGAGACGAGGAGGAAGAAGTTTAAATTAGATCTTGACTTGTTACAGTTCAAAAGCCACTGGCAGTGTACAGATGTTGGCAAGTCATGAGCCTCTAAAGCCCTATAAAATAGAGACAATAGCTTTTATTTACCTCAAAAGATTCTTATAAGAACAAATATGTAATATGGATACACCTTCTCTATTTTTAAAGTGTTTCTATAATTTGAAAGTGCTATTTTATTACCAAGGAGCATTATTCTTCATTGGCAGTATGCTTGGGGGTAATAAATGATTTCTCTGATTTCTGAAGATAATTCTAATACTGGCTCAATATTACATAGGTAATATTACTAAATATTACATGTGTTGTTATATGCTAACAGCAGTGGACTTGCCATTAAGATTCCAATTATTCTACTTACTTATTTCACAAATATTTATTTATTTATTTATTAAGCATAATGTGCCATTAATGCGTCCATCTGGGAACAAGTTACTTCCTGGCTCTACCTTGTACTATACGACATGGACAAATTATTCAACGCCTCTCAGCCTCAGTTTTCTTTTCTCTTCTTTCAAATGGTGTCAATAACAACAACAACATCTCCCTTGTATAATTGTTGGGGAGACGAAGATTAGCTGTTTGTACTAGTGCTACACGCAAAGTGTTATATGACAATAAAGACTCTACTGAGGCAAGGGATGTTCAGGTCAGCCTTGAATGCTTCCTTGAAGGTTTTAGGAAACATTTGAATCATAACCAGGAAGAATTTTTTATTTGAGTTGGCCTGTCCCCCTTGTTACCTCGCTCACCTTATTTTGGCAAAAAGGCTGTGAACGAGAGTAAGAACTCCTAGAAGGAATTCACTCCTGGAATTCCTCCCGAAGGATCTCCCAGCAATGAGGGGCATGCAGACTCTAAAATCCCCATAGTTGGGCTATAAGGGACCACACACATGTGAGTGACTGCCAAGACTTATTAAGCACCGGGCCACTCCAGGAGAGCATTATTTATAATTAGTGCCGGTAGGACTAGACACCTCTCTGTCTGCTCCAAGGCATGAAATGCACACGATTTACCTCCCATCCCAGCATTTCATCAAACAAGAGCAGCAGACACCTCTGTGCTTGAAAAGCATAGCAGAACGGCTCCCTGTTGACCCCCGTCCAAGTTTTGAGTTGATGGAAAATTTCCATTTTTCTAGTTTTATCTTTGTTTTTATGGCTGGGGTATGTTATCTAGATCTTTGTACTGCTCATAGTAATGTGGTCTCTAAACACAAGTCAAAATTCATTCTCTGATCCCAAAAGAGCCTATAACTACTTTAAAGAATTTCTCTCCACCAATTCTTATTTCAAGGGAATCCAGCTGACAGGCCTGAGTTATTTCAGACAGTTTAGATACAAAATTTTATGCACACGTTTGTTTTTATATATACTCATAGGTGTTCACACATATCTTTCACCTCCTTCAAAATTTAGAAGGAATAAAAACACGAGCCTTGAGTAAATCATACAAGATCTACTGTCTGTCTGGCACATCCTTTGTTCAGATATGTCTCCTTTTGTGTTGCTTTCCTTGCCTGGTCTATTTTATTCCATTTGAAAAGGCCAGTGTAAGTCTCTTCAGTTTTTGCTCACTAAAGACCTTGTACTCGTGTATAACCTGGGAAAGTGATTGGAAAACCAGTTCTCTTTTAGGACCTCTGAAGCACCAAACCATAATAAACTCCACAGAGGAAAGCAACTAGAATGAGGAAACCGACCGACATTTCACTCCCATTCCTATGAGGAAGACTGCGAAGGAAACTTGTTTACACATAAGTCAATACATCCAGAACATTCTTTATGTTTTCTAGGTAGGCTTAACATGGGATCACAGATAAAAGGGAGCATTGCAGCAGTCAAATTATTTACCAATACAACAGCACTCAGCCACTAAAAGTACAATTTCAGTGGCATTGCATAGTCTCTGTGGCAACTATATTGTGCAGTATCAATCACATTCTTTTATAACTTTAATTTTTAAATGGGGCAATAAATTTACATGGTATAAAAATATCACCATGTTTAACATTTCCTATTTGTCCTGACATTTTTATTATTCCAAACATAAAGCAGTTTATATGTAAATTGCCATATGCTCTTAAGTTAAGCTGATAGAATCCTATCTGTAAAGGACTCATCATTTTGTTGTAAACATGTACAAAAATCCATTGCACAAACAGTTCCAAGAAAAACAGAGGAAGTATCACATAAAAGTAGCAAACAAACTTTGAGCCCAACTCAACAGGGTCATGAATAATATTTTGTGCTTACCTTTGATTATGTTCTAACAATGACCATATTCTCTGGTTTAAATGCAGGGCATCAGGTGATGAAATATTTCCCTTTATCAGCAAATTTAAAGATTAAGCACATGCTATATGGATCAGGCAGGGACTATATATTCCAATGTTTCATCATCCCAGCTTGTAAGCATATGCACACATACACACACACATGCACACACAAGAAAGAAATGAAAAGACACAGGAAAGAAACGAAAAGACAGCTCAAGTTCAAAGAAAATTTTCTGTAAGATGAAGTAATTTTACTCAAATTTATCCACCCCTTCAAAACTGTCATGATAGTTTTGTTCATAAACAAAGACTGTATCAGAAAAATCCACAATAACCATATTTTAAGTCATTTAATCATCTATTTATTATACTTTATTCCATTATCCAGCATTCTAAACTATATTTAAATAAATTGAATAGGGCAATAGAACAAATTACATAACATTAAATATTTATATATTTAAGAGATCTGTGAAAGAGTGGCTATTGAAGATGATGCAGGAGAATGAAGTAAGCAATGGTATTTGAAGAAACAATTACAGGATCTCAGGAATGGGATGCTCCCAAAATCGTTCATTCATTTATTCATTACATGTTTACTAGCACCTCCTAGGCACCAGGCCCTCTTCCAGACACTGGGGATATGGGGATATGCAGGTTGGTATAGACTGAATGTTTTTGTCCCCCATCCCCCAAATCCATGTTAAAACCTATTCCCCAGTGTGATGGCATTAGGAAGTGGGGCCTTTGGGAGGTCATTAGGTCATGGGAGTGGAGCCCCCAGGCTTGGGTTTAATGCCCTTATAAAGGTGACCCCAGAAATCTCCCTCACCCTTTCTGCTCTCTGAGGAGCCAGTGAGAAGTAGTCCGTCTATGAACCAGGAAGCGGGTTTTCACCAGACACTCAATCCGCCTGTGCCTTAATCTTGGACTTTCCAGCCTCCAGAACGATGAGAAATGAATTTCTGTTGTTTAACTCACCTAGTCTATGGTATTTTTGTTTTAGCAGTCTGGACCAATTAAGACAGAGGTGAACATGACCAACAATGTCCAAGCCCTCACTAAGCTTACATTTTGGTGGTCAAGAAAGTAAATAATAAAATTAGCAAATAGTTACATAGTGTCCCACACTGGTAAGTGCTATGAAGAAAATAGGTCAGAGCAATGTAATGCTTTTAGGCAGAGTACAGCATCATTATCCCATTTACATTCTTAAAATATCATCCTGACTGCTGTGTAAAGAATAAACTACAATAAGACAATTATGGAAGCAGGGGGACTAGTTAGAATGTTATTGTCTTAGATGAGGCAAGAAATAAGGACAACTTGAATTAGAATACGAGTGATGAAAGTGATAAGAAGGGATCATATGTAAAATCTACTTTGAAGAAGGAGGCAACAGGATTTGCTAACGGATTGGATGTGGAGTGTGAGAAAAAGAGCTGTCAAGGATGATTTCAAAGTTTGGAGACTGAGAAATATTGGATACAAGAAAACTCATTTACAGAAATGAGGGACACTTAGGGAAGAAAGAGTGTGAAGGGGAAAAATCAAGAGTTCTACTGCCCATGTTAAATTTCAGAAGCCTGTTAAACAACTGTGTGAAGATGCTGAATAAGTAGTTAGTCGAGTATGCATGTCTGAGGATCAGAGAAAAGTTCTAGCTGGAGAAACAAATATTGACATCAGTATACAAGGTCTGACAATTAAGTTCGCAAACTTGTTGCAACGTTGTTGCTAACCTTTTTTGATATCAGAGGGATTATTCATTATGAATTTGTACCAACTGGACAAACAGTTAACCAAGTTTACTATTTAGAAGTGCTGAAAAGGCTGTGTGAAAAAGTTACACAAAAACGACCTGAACTTTTTGCCAACAATTCATGGCTCTTGCATCACAACAATTCACCAGCTCACACGACACCGTTTATGAGGAAGTTTTTAGCCAGTAAACAAATAACTGTGTTGGAACACCCTCCCTACTCACCTGATCTGGCTCCCAATGACTTCTTTGTTTACCCAAAGATAAAGGAAATATTGAAGGAAGACATTTTGATGACATTCAGGACATCAAGAGTAATCCGATGACAGCTCTGATGGCCATTCCAGAAAGAGTTCCAAAATTGCTTTGAAGGGTGGACTAGGCACTGGCATCAGTACATAGCTTCCCAAAGGGAGTACTTTGAAGTTGACCGTAGTGATATTCAGTAATGAGTTAGGTAGCACTTTTTCTAGGATGAGTTCACCATCCTAGAAATGCAGAAAACTTTCCCAGTGTGAGCGCAGATGGAATTACTTTAGCTATACAACTTCTCAAATCATGTATTTCCCATGCACCCTTTCTCATAAATTATGAATATACTCTACTAAAATTAAGGAGAGTAAATCAACAAATAAGAAGAAATGGATCTAGTCAAGATAGTAGAGTATGTAAATGCTGTGCTTACTGTCTCTCACAACCACATCAAAATTTCAACTAAACCACAAAACAACCATCATTGAGAATCACCTGAAATCTTGTTGAACTGAAGCCCTACAACTATGGACATACAGAAGAAGCCACTTTGAGACTGGTAGGAGAGGCAGAGACACAGAATAAGCTGGTCCCACATCGGCGTGTGACTATTAAAAATCAGGAGGGATATCTCAGCAGTGCAGGTCCCCACTGCCTGAAGGAGCAAGGGGTCCCAGCGCCACGCCAAGCTCCCCATCCCAGATTTCCAGTACCAGGGAGAGAAGTCTTCATATTTTCTGGTTATGAAAAACAGTGGAGATTGTGGCTGAGTGAGAGAAGGGCGACTGGAGTCCCAGGTGCTTCTCTTAAATGGACTGTGCATGGACTTATTCACTGATGGAATCACTGGCTCTGAGCGCTGGGGCAACAGCTGGAGAGGTGGCAGGCACATATGGTGGGTAACTGAGTTGTCTGGTTTCAGGACAAGAGCTGGATGGGCAGCTTTGTCCCAGAAGGAGGAGCTGTCAGAAGCTGTTTCTTTGTTGAGCCCTCCCCCATCCTGGCATGCTGACACAAGCAGCCACCAACTTGAGTCTCCATCAGCCTGGCTTCACCTGAAGATTCTGAGACCATGACCCAGTCAACTTGCAGGCTCACCCAAGACACTTCCAGTGGCTTTTTCATACAAACTGCTTTACTTGGCTCATACTACTGACTTTCCTAGGCTCTCTCAAATATTCATGGAACTCGGACAAGCAGCATCTGGCTTCAGCATGTCCTATACCTCTGACTGAGCAGCCCTACATACAGCACTAGTAGCAGCCAGCCTTGGTTCACAACTTGGCCTCTCAAGGCACCTCCAAGCACAACACAAGCAGTAGCCATCTGCAGATTGCTTTGTGGCTCCTGTGGGTGGTCCCAGGTGGGGGACAGACTGTGGCTAAAGTTGACCTGCAGTGGGTCCCCTCCCAGGAGCTGGAGCATCACCCATCCACTTACAAGAATGACACACCCAAGAGGCAAATTGGATGAGCACCAGAGCCCTACTGTAACAGATCCTGCTCTGTAGGGTCAGCCCCACAACTCCTCCACTGTAGACACAGTCATTCCTCACAACCAATCAGCCTGAGGGTCAGTCCTTTCCATTGACATGCAAACAGCAATCAAGGCTCAACTGCAACAGGCAGGCACACACAACGCACACAAGGAACACACCTGAAGTGCATGGCTCAGGTGACCAGGGAGACTGCGCCACTGGGACCCACAGGACACCTACTTCATAAGACCACTCTATTAACACCGGGAGACATAGCAGTCCTACCTAATACATAGAAACAAACACAGGGAGGCAGCCAAAATTGGGAGACAAAGAAACATATCCCAAATAAAAGAACAGAACAAAGCCTCAGAAAAAGAAGTAAACAAAATTAAGACAAGCAATCTACCAGACGCAGTGTTCCAAACACTGGTTATAAGGATGCTCAATGAACTCAGAGTGAACTTCAACAAAGAAACAGAAAATAAAAATAGAAATAGAAAACATAAAAAAGAACAGTTAGAAATAAAGAATACAATAACAGAAATACATTACAGGGAATCAACAGTAGACTAGATGAAGCAGAGGATCCAATCAGTGATTTAGAAGATAAGGTAGCAGAAAATACCCAATCAGAACAGCAAAAAGAAAAAAGAGTCTAGAAAAATAAGGACAGTTTAAGGGGCCTCTGGGACATCAAGCATACAAGAAGGAGAAGAGAAAGCAAGGAACTGAAAACCTTATTTGAAGAAATAATGACAGAAAACTTCCCTAACCTGGTGAAGAAAAAAGATATACAAGCCCAGGAGGTATAGAGAGTCCCAAACAAGATGGACCCAAAAAGTCCCACACCAAGACACATCATAATTAAAATGTGAAAGTTTGAAGACAAAGTGAGACTCTTTAAAGTAGCAAGAGAAAAGCAGTTAGTTAACCACAGTGAAGCTCCCATAAGAATCTCAGCTGATTTCCCAACAGAAACTTTGTAGGCCAGAAGGGATTGGCACAAAGTATTCAAAGTGATGAAAAGCAAAGATTTACAACCAAGATTATTTTATCCATCAAAGCTATCAATTAGAATGGAAGGACAGATAAAGAGCCTCCCAGACAAGAAAAAACTAAGAGTTCATCACCACCAAACCAGTATTACAAGGAATCTTAGTGGGTTATCTTTAAGATGCAAAAAAATAATAATAATCAAAAATAAGAATAATAAAATGGCAATAGCTACATACCTATCAATGATTACTTTCAATGCAAATGGAGTAAATGCTCCAATCAAAAGATAGGGTGGCTGAATGGATAAGGAAACAAGACCCTTACATATGCTGCCTACAAAGACTCATTTCAGATCGAAAGCCCCCCCACAGACTGAAAGTAAAGGAATGGAAAAAGATATTTCATGAAAACGGAAACAAACAAACCAAAATAACCTGGGGTATCAATACCTATGCCAGAAAAAAATAGACTTTTTTTCTGTTAAAAACAAAGTCTATAACAAAAGACAAAGAAGGATCTAGTAATCCCACTTCTGGGTATTTATCCAAAGAAATCCAAAACGCTGCCTTGAGGGAATGTGCCCATCAATATGTTCATTGCAGCATTATTTACAGTAGCCAAGTTATGAAGCCAGCTTGGGAGTCCCTGAATGGATGAATGGATAAAGAAGAAGGGGTACTATAAAATGGAATATTACTCAGCTGTAAAAAAAGAATGAAATCTTGCCATCTGCGACAATATGGATGGACCAAGACGGTATTGTGCTGAGTGTAGTAAGTCAGACAGCAAGACAAATGTCATATGATTATACTCAGAAGTGAATTCTAAACAACAAAATAAACAAACAAACAAAACAGAGGCAAACTCATAGATACAGAGAACATTTTGACGGCTGCCAGACGGGAGGGTATTTGGACGTAGGTAAAAAGGGGGCAGGGGTTTAGAAGTACAGATTGGTTGTTACACAGTAGTCATTGGGATGTAGGGTACAGCATAAGGAATATAGTCAACAATATCATAATAACTATATGGTATCAGATGGGTACTAGATTTCTTGGGGTGACAGATGGGAAGAGTGTTGAGGGCAGGGTGATAAAGGTGAAGGGATTAAAAAGTACAAATTGATAGTTATGAAATAATCATGGGAATGTAAAGCATAGGGAATATAACTACTAATATGGTAATAACAATGTATAGTGCAAGGTGGGTACTAGTCAAGGGGACCATTTCTTATATAAGTGTCTAACCACTGTGCTGTACACCTGAAATTAATATAAAATAACATTGAATGTCAACTATAATTGAAAAATTAAATGGGGGGAAACGATAAAGGGAAATAAGAGTTTCAAAGTTCCAGGTATAAAACAAATAAATCTTGGGATGTAATATACAGCATAAGAAATATAGTTGATAATATTATGATAGCGTAGTATGGTGTCAGATGGTTGCTAGACTTATCATGGTGATCACTTCTTTAACATAAGGAATATAATCAATAATATGGTAATAACCTTGTATGGTGCCAGGTGGGTACTGTTGCATAACTGTGATGTACACCTGAAACTACTATAATTTTATATGTTAGCTATATCTTAATGAAAATCTGGGGGGGAAAAAGAGAGATGGGGTCCACGAATCAGAGAATCAAACAGAGGAGAAATAAAATAAAATAAAATAAATAAAATAAAATGTGCTGACAATAAAGGTGATAGCAATAATCAGGCTAGAGAATTTCTAGATTGGAGTAAGTAGGTGCAGGCTGCATGAGGGATGTCAGAGGTGAGACCAGGGGGTGAAGGTCTTGCTAGATGATCACATACATTTGATCACTTTAAAAATGGTATTGAGAAGGTGTTGGTAGGATTTGAAGAATTCATGAAAACAACACAGAAAAGTTAGAAAGGAAAAAACTGGCAATTATTCATACTAGGAAAATATCTTTTCTTTGAAAAGAATGTGTTCATAGTACACTATTTTGCTCAGCAGTAAAAAAAAATATTTATATTTTCAGAATCATGTAAACACTAAAATTTTTTAAGCAAAAATTATAACAATGATATTAAAGGAATGTGATACAATTACATTGATATGAGCAGGGGGAAATGAAGAGAGTTCTATCTTCATCTATCATGACAGCAAGTCAATAGATGTTCCTAAAATTGATAAATCAATTTAAAGTCGATTAAAATAATTTAAATAAATAGCAGTATGAGCATAGTATCTAGAAATACCGAGGTAAAGACCGTAAGAACAACTAAAAGACGTGAAAATAGTTGTCCCTGGAGAGCAGGACTGAGGGGCTGAGAAGAACAGGGTTAGGGGCTCTGATTTTCATTGTAAACCTTCATAAAAATCCTTGATTTTTAAATTATGTTATTTTGATAAAACTAGAAAATAACTTTTTTTCTTGAAATTGATTTTTCTTTCCAATCATTCCACTCCTCCCTCCTTTCCTTCCCTTACATTCTTAACGCCCATAAACTCATACCCTTATAATGAACAACACGGCAGGAAGGCAATAGTCATATTGGCTATTTCAGAAACATACACCAAATGTTTGTTAGCTAGATTGGGGATTATCTGCATTTCTTAGACTATATCACACATAAGATTCTGAAATTCATATCTTAGTTTTCAAAAAATGGAAGTTGGTGGACATGGAAGTTTCTATATTTCAAGTAAGTTTTCCACATAATTAGGATCTGAACTGTAACAATAACTTCAATTCTAAAACTAGATCCTATGACATTAAAACATTCAGTTAAAATTAAAAACAACTGAACATATGAACAAAAGCTATGTCATATAAGAAAAATTCACCAAACACCAAAATTCCATAGAAGGTTATTTTTATGAGTCAATACAATCTAAAAGAAAGGCCTTGGTTCTGTCCATGGAGGGGAGCCTGCCAGTATCATGAAATAAAATAAAAAATGAAGCAATAGGTCCATTGTCTGCAATATTATTTCCTTAAATCTGAGAACATAAAATGTCTCTTGTGTCTTACAATTAAAGTAAGCTACATTCAGATGCTGAAAAATACCTGCAAGTTTTTCCCATAAAGATAAATATCCATCCTTACCCCATTCTCCCTAGATCTTATAGGGTTTTTGTTTTATTTTGTTTTTTTGTTCAAGATGCTAAACAGCACTGAAAATTGATAACAAACAAGCCAGCTTAATTTAGTCTCAAAGTAACTGACATTAAACAGATGATCAACCATCAAAATTACTACAGCAGTGTTTATTTTCTAGATCATACTTTCTAGTCTTTGAAATGTCAAATATCCCTTCCCACTGAGAGGCAAATATGGATATACATATGCAAGGATGTCATCAATGTGGAGAAGATTGAAAGCAAACTTATAAGGATTCACGACAGAATTAATCCTTCCCAAAATTCTGATTAAGTAAGGGGCTGACAGCTTGCTTGATTTGGGGGGATCTGAGTTATTGATGACTGACATAGAAAGTGGAGTTCCTTATTGTTTGACCAAAGGGAATTTCAGATTTGAAAGTTTGTGACCTCCAAATAAAGGACATTCATGTATGGTGTGCTTTATTTAAATTAATATCATATAGTCTCTTCCAACCTATAAGCTGCCACCTAAAGAACTGCATTCCTTTTCATTACATCAAAGAGCAAAAGGCCACAAACATGCTCATTAATGATTCTGAAAGTCCCTTGAAAACATGTAAGCCTTTAGAATAACGATGGGAAATGCTATCGCAGACCTCCATGCCCATCACTCAGCCTAAGCACTTAAATTTGCCTTTGCTTTCTTGCTAAGCCAACCCCCCACCCTCACCCCAAAACACATACACTTTAAAAAGTTATCTGTAAATGAATGTGTTTAGCCATGGCACACAAGTGACTGACGTCCAGCAACCACCCTGCCATTCCATCTTATCTTGCTCCCAATGACAAAATGCCAAAGCATTAATTGGGAACAATGGCTCTTTCTCACATTCCTTCTGCCTTGTCCTTACATTATGTGTGGGGACACAAGTTTCACTCTTCAAAGGGCTCACTTTATGCTCAGAAACAACAGCCAAATGGACAATTGCCAGATGATGGCTGAGTCCAAGAAGAGAAGCAAGCATGAGGAAGGACAGAGGGAAGGTGTTCACTCTGGCCCCATTTGAGGCAGCTTATAGCATGTCCTGGAAGCTTAGGGAAGTGGAGGCACCAACAGACACCAAGGGCAACAGTCCAGTCCAGGGAACAGCATCCGAATAGAACGGCACTGCCTGCAAGCAGTGTTCTCAGAAACGAATAAATGGGTAGCTGAGGCCAGAATGCACTGGTGGAGAATGTAAGATGAGGCTGCAAAGACGAGTTTTCAGAATAAATTACAAAGGGTCATGTGTGCTGAGCAAAGGAGTTGGATTTTTATCTTGTAGCCAGTAGGGAGTCATTCAGAATTTTTAAGAGGATATAGTCCTAGAAGTTTCAAAATTAATCTGCTTCTCCATGTTTTACCACTGAACACTGAAACCGCTCTTATCTCCATTTTAGAGTTGATAGGAGGATTCACTCATGAACACAGATTCCTCCAGTGGTCTTAGAGCAAGGGCCCATAAAAGGAGAGAATACATCTTTTCTATGTATTTTATAACCCCTCTAATCTGCTTAGTCCTAAGCAAGGTCGCCTTAAGTGCATGCTAAATCTATTCCTAAAATTTCCTAAAGTAATCTGCAGCTCTGAGTCTTCTCCAATAATTTCACCAAAGAAAACTTTCAGAAGCTTCTCATCTTCGTTCTACATAGTGCTTCATTTTTCAGGACCAATGTCTCCCAATAAAAAATGTCAATATATTTGGCATTTTTTTGCCCTTTCACGAATCCCATTTGTGGTTATGTGTCCCGACATTCCACCTCAGGTGCAAAGACGCAACTCTCCGTCACCTCAAACAGAGGCCAAGACCATTTTCTTGCATTATTATAAAAAGAGATTTTTTTTTTTAGAGCCTAAGAAGTGCTCAATAGATGCTCCCTGCTAGACTTGCAAGCGCCTCCTGCTAATTTCTAAGCAGATTAGAGGGGCAGCAGACCTCCAGACAAGGCTGCGATTCCCAGACTGATCTAACCAGAGCACACAAAGCCAATCAGCACTAGCATTCACCTTAGCTCAACTACGGGTTAGAGATGCTTCTTTGTAGAGCAGGACTGCACAGTGCCAGATGGACGGATGTAGTTTATTCAGAAACCTCTCCAGAGAGCCCCAGGCTGAAAATTGCTGCTGGGGCTCCAAAGAAGTGAGTCCAGGCCAGGAGGCCACCGGCCGGAGGCCAGTGCACATCAGTTACAGCCTGGGCTTCTTGCCTTGTAAAGAAGTGGTGGGGGCAGAGGTCAGGCTGCCCCCACTCCCCCAGCACGCAATCCCCCATGCAGCCCCTGAGCCAGCCAACGCCCGTTAGCAAGGGTGGAGGCGTTCTGTGGGTAACATAGTTACCCACACAGCCAACAATTACCCCATGCTGATTGTTTCCTTCTCTTTTACAAGTTTTGATGTCTTAAGGTTACTTTTCAGCTTAGACAGAGAATTGAACGACTCTCCAAAGCACTGTTAGGTGCTTATCCCATACATATAATTCATATTGTCCCCATGCTAGAGGTGAGGACAATGAGACGCGGAGAAGGGAAGTGACTTGCCCCTCAGAAAGCTGTTAGCACCACCTCTTTAAGCCGAAAGCTTTTAAGAGGCACCCGCGCCCCCAACCCCAGGCTTTTCTGTTCACTTGGCCAAAGCTCTTTCCTCTGCGCCACACCAGCTCTGGCTTGCTTGCTGTGACAAGTGGATGCAGTGAGGAACTCAGGGATGATGGGAGATTTCCCCTGGAGACGGTTTTCAGGGGTGTGATGGATCACACCCTGATTTGGGGGGTGGGGGGAGAGACAAAGAAGGGAAGAAGAGAGGGAGGAAAAGAGCAGAGGGGGGAAAGGGACTTTAACTTGCTGGTTTCCACCCCTCCGAGTAGACCTTATGATATATTGGTACAAAATTTAGAGCAAGTTCCATAACTATAAATATGGCTAGCTTCAGTCAGAGTAGCTAGAGTTTACAAACGTGTTGAGCATTCATGATTTTAGAGTAATTTTTGTCAGACTAAGTATTTTGGGTGTTGAGTCCCTCTCTCTCTGCCATTTCTGATCTGATGGCCATCGAGTGTGGAGAGGCAGGAAGTGCCTGAGGCCTTAGGAAACTCCGTGCCAGGGGGCTGCCAGAGGCCTTGAGTGTTGTGCCCTCATGGAGGGAATTTAAGACAGCAGAAAGAGGCATTAAATTTACCTTCTGCTACCAACTTTCTTTTCCTAAATCTTCTGCTGTGAAAAAGTCCCCTATTTTTCTGCCTTTCTGTCTTCTTCCTATAGATCCAGAATTTTTTTTTATTTTTATTTTTTTTTTTAGGGACAGTCTGACTGGGGAAGTATTTTTTGAATTTCAACAAGAAAGATAATCCCTAACTGCGCCTTACATAATAGATCTTCTGGGGGCCAATCTTAGAAACATCAAATTATACATTGTAGGCCTTTTGATTACTGAAGTACAATAATAAAATTATACAGAAATTTCCTTAACTGTGGGGTTGAAAGGAACCAAATAACTGGTAATTGGTCTCAACCACAGTCAATAATGTCCTTTTTATTTACATTTGGTTTTCCTGTAAACTGCCTACTGGGTTGTAAGGAACTAAGAGGCTAGCAAAAAACTGAATCCCCATCCATCAGTATTAATCTCACACTTTACTGTGGCTCCATCCATTTATCTTTCCGACACAAATTAGAAATTCAAGAGTTTTAACAAATGAGCCTGCAAATGTAAACTTATTAGGCCATATATTTTTACTACACACTGTGCAGTGCCCTCCACAAAGCTGTCCCTTCAGAGAGCATTTTCCTATTTTGTGTTATTGATGGCAGCTAACTAATCACATTTTTAATGTTGTCTTTGGGGAGGGCTGTTTGAGTGAATGTGCAAGCTAAACTACCCAGAATAAATCTACCTTATTAAATGCTTGAAATTATGTGTCTTTTACGATAAAGAAACTCCTGAGCATTGTTACATTTGCTAACCTTCTTTCTGCAGGAATCAAAAGTCTGGGATTAATTAAAATAATACATCAAAACTGGGGTGTTGTGCAGAATGTGTCTGTGTGTGAGGAAAGGCCAAGAAAAATTGGTTAATTGGTCTCTTCATCCCTATTCACTCCCTTCCATCTAAATAGCTTTAAGTGCTGCTTTCTGACCTGGAACTACAATAACATGAGCTGAGGAGAAAGACTCGCCTGCTTGTAGACAATGGCTGGTCCCCACCCCGACCCCCATCTCCAGGAAATTCAGTCTCCTTCATATAGGGCCTCTCTGATTAACAAAGAACTCCAAAGATTTTGGTCCCTAGACCTAGAAGCTCTCAAATATAGAAAAATTATAAACATATTGTGAGCCCAGCACTGTATTTCTTCTAAACAAACATGCAGATTTAAGGCCTCTGAACAATGTCATGCTTCACAAGTATCAAAAGAAAACATCTGGCAGCCCAGTACTTCTTCCCTCAAAGCTCAGGTCCTCCTTTCCTTTAGCCATGGCAGGCAATCAAATGGTGGGCCTCCCTCGGTACTGTGTACAATCATTTCATTATTCTGAGGTGGTTTAATTACTGGCAGGTCCTTTATTACTGAGCTCAAGTGCTAATCTGAGCCCTGAGTGCATCTGCTTTCTACCTCGGTTCTTTGCAAGTTTTGCACTCTCAGAAGCAAATACATACATCGCCACAATTCTGGCTTGTCACATAAATTTCAAGGATGACAAATGATGGTTAAGCTTGAATAGAGGGAATGGAGATCATCTGGGAACCAGAGCTCTCAGCATCACAAGTGGTACAGAATTTGGAATTTGCATCAAGACATACACGTCAGGATATAAAGAGATGTAATAGAAATTCACCTAAAAGGGAAAATATATATTTAAAAAAAAATGCTTACAAAGTAGGTGATAAAGCAAGAACTCAATTTTTTGCAAATTATGTCTCAGTGACATGACTATCCCACCTGAGATGTATGGCCTTTGTGAAACTGACATTTAAACACAATAAGCATATGCTCTTCATAGAAATTAAAGTCACAAGCATTTCACGACTGCATAATAGATGATTTTAGTGTTCCCCTGCAATCAGAGTTCTTCTCTATTACTTAGCTTGGAGGGGAAACGTAAACTTGATTAGTACTTAACTAGAGTGTAATGGCTGATAAATTGGCCTTAATGTTTCAAAACTAGACAACTATGCTAAGGTTGACTAGAATTTATTTCTTGACTACACAGATACACTCATTTTTCTCACTCAGTCACCAGGAATCAACAATTTAAGATTACACTGGTTCTCTTGAAGCATAATTCTTATTTATCTTGGGTAACTTAGAGTAAAGATTTAGCTGTTATCTCTAGCAAGGGTACAATCTGAAGAAAGGTAAGGACTGATGAATTAAAAAGAAAGACATAGTTGGCAGAGGGGAAACTGACTGGGAAAGCCTTCTGCATTAGAATTTGGTTTGAAAAATGCCAAGAAGCTGTTTAATTAGTCACTCAACAAATATTTATTGAGCACCTACTTGGCGCTAGTACCTGTGTCAGGTGCTGGAAAGACAGTTAAACAGCTCCTGCCCTCAAGGAGTTAGTGAAGAAGATAGAAGTGAAAGCAGATAAGAGCTATGATAGAAACAGAAACCAAGAGTTTGGGAGCTCAAACAATCACAAAAGAAATGTTCCTGCCTCTCAAAATTGTATTTGTTACAATGCTTAGAATCTACATTACACTTGTGTTCATTACATTCACGTGGGAAAAAAATTCCATTTTGCCGTTTGTTAATGGAAACAATACCCACATTTTAAATAGTTACATCGTTACCTTCCCTGTGAACCAGGTGAAACTCCACATCACAGAAGAGCTTATAAAAAGTTGGGTTTACACACAGAATTAAATAATCATTAAAAATAGCCCATACTAAAGGATATTTGTTTGTAAAGAGCACCCTGCAATTAATCCTTTATTTAAGCAAAGAACCCTTTTTCAATTTGAACAATCCTCATGTTTACTTGTGGTCTAAGCCTGAATGTTCATGTATCAAGTTTGAATTGCAAAAATCTTAGTGATAGGTCCCTAGGCAACACACGGCATGATCTTCTCAGGCCATGACACCGATTGTGCTTTCAGTGAATAGAACAAAAGGCATTAAAGGCTCTAATCCGTCTTGCCCTCAGGATAAGGTCCAAACTCTTTAACCTTTCATGGATTTGGCCTCTGCTTAATCCTCCAGCCTCCCACAGAGTGACATAAAATAGTGAGACCTCTGTCAGCCAAGTAGTTCCTGAGTGACTACATGGAACAGAGACACCTCCACCACTGTCCCCCTCCGGTCATGTTGGATAGATACGAGTCATAAATAAAAGAACATTTTTCTTAGTATGCTCCTGGATTCAGGGGTTGTCCGTTACAGCAGCAGAGCCTCTCCGACACTCGGCCACAGCAGAGTGCGACCTAGAGCTAAGTTTTCTACACTGAAGCACTCAAGTGCTATTGTCACAATTTTTTACATACCTAAATACTATTTTTATTTAAATCAATTTCATTTTATCTACCTAAAAACATGTAGTTTAAAATAAAATGATATATTACTACTGTAAGTGGAAAACCAGTATCACTTTTAGTAAGTAGAAAATAACTGTAAAAACCACAACTCTTCAAATAAGGTGTCTCTGTATACACCACATTAAAATCTCCGATATACCACCAGCAAAAATCTAATGCACCTTTACAAATACTAGTAAAGAAAAGAAAAGGTATGGGCCTTAAGTCCAACAGAATTACATTTGAAGCCCAGCTCCACCACCTACTGTGTGTCTCAGGTTAAGTTACTTGACCTCCCTGAGCCTCATATTTTATAAAGTGGAAAACTATTAGATAAGATTAAAGATGAAATAAAATGCTTATGAAATGCCTGGAACGTATTTTTAGTGCACAATTCAATGGTTTTTAGTATACTGGCACATTTTTATTGCTCAGACATATTAGATGTTGTTATTGTTATCATTATTATTTTTGATGTCACATAATCCCTAGATTGTGAACTCTCTAGGGCATTATGTTTATTCATCTCTGAATCCTCATTACAAATAAATGAAGTGATAACCAAAAATTTTTGACCATATCTGTGGCATTTGCTTTTGATCCCTGCATGAATCAAATCAATCAGTCAGCTAAATTACTTCTCAAGGTGTGCCTGTAAACCACTTTGACCAGCTTTGATTGATTGCCACCCGCAGGTAATCAAGGGTTCTAGTCTTTATAAACTACATCTTGTTTACATTCTTTACATTTAAAGAATGCTTCAAAACAATCCGTACCTTGTGTTCTAGTTCAAGTTTACTAATTAGTAGCAGAAAGGATCTCAAGTTTGAAAGTTTGATGCATATAATTGTCATAGAAGAAAAAGCCAGGTTTTATAATCAAAAAGCACCAGACTCAAGACATTCCTACATTCAGAGTGTCTTACTGTTTTCTTTTCATGGACACATCGTGAAGCCATTTTGTAGTGGTTAAGCATACGAAATCTAAAATCAGAGATAACATAAGTGTGTAGCTTGAATCCACTGTGGACACGTTACTAAAACTCTCTGTTCTTACTGTCGTCATCTGTATGATGGTCCTATAACAGCAATCTCCTCTTAGGATTGTCACAAAGGGTGAGGGAATTCACAGAGCTTAGGCCCCGACACACAGCAAGAGCTTATTACATGTTAGCTGTCACTACTTACTATCTGTTGTACACTTGATTATTGTGATTATAAAACTGTATGTTCTAACTAAGGATTCAAACTTTGAATCAGTATAAACATTTCAGGTAGCTAAAGAGAGACATTAGGCATCCTATAACTTCTTTTTTATATATGTATTTTCAATTCCATCGTTTTGTTAACTAGGATAAACTAGATTATGCTGTGGTTTAAAAAAAAAAAAAGTCCAACAAAAGTTTCTCTTTCACTCTTCCACATGACAGACAACAGACAACATTGCAGGGCAGCTCATCCCCAGGGGCTTGAGTCTCAGGGCATCTCCACATCACTAGGCATGTCCATGATCAAAGGCTGGAGACTCAACCCATAGTACTTCCACTCATGCGTCTTGGCCAAAGCAAATTGCATAGCATACCTACCCCTAGGGCAGCAGGTGGGAAAAAGCTGCCCACCCATCGGCCCAAAGAGGAAGGAGAACCAGACACTGAAGAGGAGTGGTAATGCCAGCCAGGATTGTGCATGCTCATAATCATCATTCATCCGTGGACTGGGTCTTGGCAGTTATAATTTCTCAACGTTCTTAATAAAAAGCTATCATTACATTGTAAGTCCAATAGAGCACTTAAAATTCCAAAGCAGATATTAAAGGTCATGAAAGAAGAATCCTAATAAAACACTTTTAATGCACACACAATTTTAGAGATTTATGACAGCTTCTTTTCCCACTCTAAACTCTGATCTTATTTCCTGCTAGAAGAAAGGGAGAACAGCAGGAAAAAAGGAACCTAATTCACAGATCCAGTCCATGGTGGGATTTGGACTTTAGCACTATGATCACGTGACTTGTTTTAGGCAAGGGAACAACAACCTCTCCATAGGAAAGAGGTGTCCCTACTTTACTGTCTCCTTCCAATTTCCCTCCCTTTTCTTGAAAAATAAACACTATCTTGTAATTCTCCTACTTGCTCATGCTATCTCCCTAGTTTGCTTTTTTTCTCTCACTGTCAAACAACGGAAATAAGTTATATCTCGAGTCTTGTTCATTATTTTCCATTTCCTCCTTCCATGTAACTTTTCTATTTGGTCTCCAAATCTGTACCCACAATCTCAATCACCCCAGTTACATCACATACTATATCGGTTGAATATCTAACTTCATAAATCTAGAATCACACTCAGAATATCCCGCCAAAGCCAGCAACCTCTGTTGCATTATTTTAGTTAATATTCTGCCCAACTTTGAAACGTGAGAACTTTGATGTCTTCATCTTTCTTAGCCCCCAATTTTATCTGGTCTCAAGGCCTATTAATTCTTTTCCTGAAATCTTTGTTTTGTGTACTCTTCCCTTTCCATTTTTTACCACCATTATACTTAGTGCCTCACACCTGGACCACTGACATCTTCTTCTAACTGGTCTCCCTTTGTCCAGGCTTTTCTATCTCCTGATGTACGCATGCCGCCTGCACAATCATCTGAAAACATGACCTCTATTAGGTTAATGTCCAGAAGGAGGAGAAGAGAAGCCGTCTACAACTTGCCACTGCATACAGTATTAAACACCAACTCCTTTTCCTGATTGGAGCTTGTGTCTTAAGCCTGAATTTCCTCCCAAATAAAATCAAAAGCACTTACTGATCGTAGGAAAAGTCATCTACTTTCTTTCTCTGCCTTTACCCATCCGTTGCTTCTACCCAGCACACGGCCTCCCATCTTCAAATTCCACGTGCCATTTACAGCTGAAAACAAATGCCTTCATAAACTCTTCCTGAACCACGGTCGGCTCTATAAATACCACATAATTGGTGCACAAGTAGTCACAAAGCAACATCCCACAGAATGCCACTGAGATGTATTTTGTTTGGTCAACATGATGCTGTTGCTATTGTTTAAACTGAACTTTTAATACTTTTCAGGACCACATATACTGTTCACTTGACTTACCACTTGAGTTTGCAAACCCTGGTCTATGCCATGTCATGCTGTGACATTGTTTATTTCATAATCTTGATCTGTGATTTAATAAATTTGTTATATTTATTTTTCCAACTAAGTTGTTTGTTTCCTAAGGTCAGGGAAATGCTTTTATACAATTAAAAATTTAATAGGTCAAAGTGAGTGGAAAGCACTTTGTAAACATAATTAGCCAAAGAATTGTTGAGTGCTACCGTGTTTCCCCTAAAATAAGACTTAACCGGAAAAGAATCCCTAGTATGATTTCTCAGGATGACATGTCCTGAAGATAAGCCTTAATGTGTCTTTTGGAGCAAAAATTAATATAAGACCCGGTCTTATTTTCGGGGAAACACAGTATGTCTCTTTTGTCCCAAGTTCTGCCAGCACCAAGACCAAGAAGATATCTCAGAGCTATTCAGGAATCAAAATGGTTTTATTCAGGGGGGAAGATAAATGATTCCATAAATGTCTTCTCTCCTCTTTTCCTCCTTCCCTACCCAACCAACAACTTTTATTTTCATATTAATTCTTGGACTCCCTCAACATTTAATCATAATTTAATATTTAAGCCAAAAAAAATCTGTATGTAAAAGCATCCTTTTGGGAGCGCTTCAAATTCCAATTAAGAGAAGTAGTTGTTGAAGCATGTAGGTTCAATATGGAGAAATGTATAAAGATTTTTTTGAAGAAAAATATATATCAAAATTCAGCAGAGAAAAAAAAGAATCCCAGCAGTTACACTAATTTGGAAATAGAAGAGGAAAATAATTGCAGGAAATATATTGAGAACAGAGCAAGAGCAGGAATATAGTAGTGATTGAAAGAGTAAATTAATACCGAATGCATAATGCCAGCCAGGATTTCACACATCTTATGTATCACAGTAACTATATGAGGTTGGTATGTTTGTTCTTATGTTTACAAGATTTACCTGAGCTTATACAACTTGGTAAATAACAGCATCAGGATTCAAACTTGGATCTGACTCGAAGCCTGCATTCTTCAAACCAGGCTGCACAGTCTCCTAATGGAATAAAATAGAAATATTAGGCTAAGTAGGTGATAATTGGTTCAATAGTTTATTTTAACTAAGAAAACCTTTTAACTGTATTCAAAAAGAAGTAGAAGCCACAGAAGAATAATTCTAACAGTGCCAGATGATAAACAATGGTTACGAAGAATTACTCTAACATGAAATGAAGTTTGGACAGGACTTGACCTGGGATGTGACTTTGAGGTGATGAACACACAAGGCAGGAAATGCTGGCAAGACCAACACTGGGGAGGGTAGAGACTGCAGTTGACATTTTAAAGTTGTTCAAGCTTTTTGGATGACAATTTTGCAATATATTAATAGTTCAATACCCATAAAATGTTCATGCCGTATGAGATAGGAATTTCACTTCTGGAAACTTAACTCAGTGGAATAATACAAAAGGTGCAGGTAGAGGGGAGGAGAGCCTGAATGAACAAAGATACAGATAGCTGTGTTTATTTATAGAAGAAAAAAGGAAAACTACTTTTAATAATATGAATGTACAATAGTTGGAGAAATATTGGGTAAATAGTGGACTATATAAACCCATTCAAATGCCAAACATGATTGCTTACAAACCTTAGAGAAGTATTTAAAATAGGTCAAAGGCAAAAGTAAAGCATTAATCTTGTATGAGGACTAACAATTAAGTTCGCGAACCCATCCTAGAAAAAGTGTTACATACCTCGTGGCTGAATATAACTATTGTCACCTTCGAAGTACTCCCCTTGGGAAGCTATGCACTGATGCCAGCGCCTAGTCCACCCTTCAAAGCAATTTTGGAACTCTTTTCCTGGAATGGCCGTCAGAGCTGTCATCATATTACCCTTGATGTTCTGAATGGCATCAAAATGTCTTCCTTTCAATATTTCCTTTATCTTCAGGTAAAGAAGGAAGTCATTAGGGGCCAGATCAAGTGAGGGTGAGTAGGGAGGGTGTTTCAATACAGTTATTTGTTTACTGGCCAAAAACTCCATCACTGACAGTGCCCTGTGAGCTGGTGATTGTCGTGCTGCAAGAGCCATGAATTATTGGCGAAAAGTTCAGGTCCTTTTCATCTAACCTTTTCATGCAGCCTTTTCGGCACTTCCAAATAGCAAACTTGGTTAACTGTTTGTCTAGTTGGTACAAATTCATAATGAATAATCCCTCTGGTATCAAAAAGATTAGCAATATCATTTTGACTCTTGATTTGGACTGATGGAACTTTTTTGGTCATGGAGACTTGGCTGACTTCTATTGTGCACTTTGATGTTTTGTTTCAGGGTTGTACTGATACACCCATGTTTCATCACCAGTGATAACATGGCCCAAAACATCATCTTGCCTCTTCAAAAGGTCTTGGCAAACTTTGACTCTCCTTTGCTTTTGTTCATCACTGAGTTCCTTTGGGACCATTTGTGCACACACCATTCTCATGCCAAGATTTTCAGTTAAGATTTTCCTAACTGTTTCTCTATCAATGTTTACTTGGTCTGCTATGCTTCTCACAGTCAGCCAACCATTTTGACACACAATTTGACAAATTTTTGCAATGTTTTCATCAGTTCTGCTCGTTACTGGTCACCCTGACTCTCCTCATCAGTGACGCATTCTCTCCCCTCAGAAAAGTGTTTAATCCATTTGTACACTGCCGTTTTCTTCATGGCATAATCCCCATAAACTTGGACTAACATGTCCCTGATTTCACTTCCACTCTTGCCAAGTTTAACAAGAAATTGAATGTTTGTTCATTGCTCTAATTCAAGCTCAGACATTCTTGCGATGGCACACAAAAACACGCAACAACAATAATGAATGCCACTCAGCAAGATACCGCCACACTTTGACACGAACATAATTATGAGACACTGATAAACCAAGGTCATGAAACCTTACCGAGCTGTTTGTACAGTGCTGCCAATGTAAGCTCACGGTGGCAAGTTTGCGAACTTAATTGCCACATCTTGTATGCACTATACTAATAGCTACTATTTTAGGGCACTTACTGTGTTAAATTCTGATCTAAAAGCATCACATGTATTCACTCATTTAACCTAATAACTACTCAATGAGGAGGGTGCTATCATCATCTCCATTATATAGATGAGAAATCTGAAGGTAACAACAAGTTATAACCAAGATCACACAGCTTCTGAGAGCATTCCAGGAGATTCCAACCCATGTAGTCTGGCTCTGAAGTCCAAACCATTAACCAGTGTTAATGCTGCCTCCATAATTATAAGGTTCATAATAAAGCCAATGAAAAGATGAAAAATATGTGGATAAAGAATAAGAAACATCACTGAAGAGGAATTAGTACAACTTGGAAGTAGAATGAAAGTAGACAGTGGAATAGATTCATTAATTTATTTTGTTCCTACTCTGTATAAGACCCTTAATAATTGTTGTAATAAGAGATTTCTCTGACAATAGTTTCATTCAATCCTTCCTAGAGTTTAATTTTTGTGATTCTTTACATAATTTTGGTTTAGAGACACTAAAATAACTCATAATTAATATTATTTATATGTAACTAGCCATATCTGTTTAAAATTTATACATACATGTTCATGGAGACTTTCATCCACAAAATAAAAAATTATAATGACAAAAATAGTGAAGTATAAACAAAATGTAATAAAAATAAAATTATACCCCAACTCTGTCAAAAAGAAGTTCAACTCTCAAATTTATCATGTGTGCTTTAAAGTAGTGAGCATTTGATACCCTAATTTATTTGACTAAAATGGGATTAAACACTGTAAAGAGATTAGTCTACACTCAATTTTTCAAGTTACTAATAGATTTAATCCCTCAGCATTTTAGGGGGTTGTGGCAAAGAGAAAGACATTGTTTTCTTTAATATATTAAACAGATAAGAACAAATACTACATTTAATCTTAGCCAACTTTACTAATCATTGTCACCCCAATGAACTTTAATAAAAACTAAAAATAAAATAATTCACATTTAAAAAATATATATCTCATTAGTTATTTTAAAAAAAAGAATATGACTGTATATAATTATATACATATATATTCAAATATTTCTTTAATCTATTTCATATGATCTACCAAAAATAAGTTGCAAAAGAATATTGCAATAAATGATGTTACATCCAACTTTTGCAAACCATAAACTGTCACTATAATGTCACATTTCATTTCAACCCAGTTTCAAAACTATAACCCTCCAAATCTCCAAGGTAATTTAAGCTGTACTGAACCTTAAAAGGTTTCAACTTTAGTTAATGCCATTTTCCTTGTTGCTTGAAAATTACATACCTAAAATATTAGGGACAAATTATGCAATAAAGCAATCAGAAGTATTGCTATAAACAACAGACATTTTCTTGTGTGACTCTTAGAAAACAATTTTTTTTACTTTATAGACAAACTATATGTATTGTTTTAAGGGGCATCAAAAAATTACTAATCTAGTGCCTATAAAAACAGAATAAAGCCTCTTTATAACAAATACTGAACCAGATTGTACATAACACACAAATTTTCAAAACATCCATTTGATGTAACATTTAAACTGAGCGCATGTGATTGAGTATTGTAAGAAAAGAAATTTTATCCATTGTTTCTAAAACTATTTCAAATGGAATCATTTGAAACCCTGATTAAAAATGTATACCACTATGTCAGGTAAAGTATTGAGGACTAGAAATATGCTTTTTAAGACCTATTATACAATTTTTATTATTTGAGGAATGGAAAGTAAGAAGCAAAATAGCACAGTTTTTAAAACAACATAAAGTTTGCTACAACGTCCATCCTTAATTTTCTCCAACCAAAAAGGTTATATAAGGAAATAAAATGACCAAATGAAAGAGCACACAAAGCCAGGCAACAGCACTGTAAAAATCTATTGAAGAAGTGCAACTGTAGTTGTCTTTCCTGGGTTTTTAATTATGTGTTTGTTTGCCATGGTGGCCTAATTTAGTCAAGAAGATGAGCCAACATTAAAAGCTGGTAGGAAAGGTAAGTAATCCCCAGGTGGGCTGCTTGTGCCCAGGAGTTTAAAAGCGACATACTCAGAGGCAGAAGCCAAGGCACATTGGAGAAGGGGGTCCACATGACAAACAGTGAAAGGCGAGCAAATCAAATTTTTCACAATTAGTTGAACAACAACTGTGACAGGTTTAGCGCTTAGCATTTTCATTTGTGTGCTCAAATTTGGTTATCTGTCCTCTTTTATGCAAATTCGATGTGACAGGAGAAGCTGGGAGCACTCAAGCAGGCCAATCATTCACAACAGGGGCTAGGGCTGCCGAGGCCGGGATTAAATGGACTGAATGCTGATGGATAAATGACAGGAGCGGCGCTGAAAGCCTCATGAAGTGATTTAAAACTTCTGAGGGAGGATGCCAAGAATATAATTATGCTTTATGGCCCCGCCTCAACTGTCAAAACTGAAAAGATGACAGAAGAACATAAATTGTACCAAATGAATATTATCAGCATTCATAATTTAACCAAACCCAACATGTTTATCCTACGTTGGAAAACAGATAAGATTGGAAAGCTGGGTTCTTCTACTACAGGCCTTAGGACTGAAGCAAAGTTTACAAATGTGCAAGTAAAGCACAATGGAGAGAAATCCAAGACATCGCAGCTTTCGTCTTAAAGGATTTCCATCTCCAGCAGAGTAAAGCTTCCACTCCACAAAGTTCGCAGTCAGCTTATCTTCCAATGTGTCTGCAGAAAGGTTCGGGGTAGCATCTCTTTATGTGCCTTGGGCCTTGGGACACCATCACCTGCACCTAGAAGAGTCTGAGGGACCATTTCCATGAATTTGTACGGTGTCTGCCCTCTGTCCCACCTGGCACTGGCAGTGATTCTATCAAGCCAAAAGGGCTGAAAAACACTCGAGCTTGTTATCTAGTTTGTTTCACCTAGGTCTTAGAATTTTATTGTCTCCACAGGTTCTTAATAGAATGTTTCACAACATTAAATTTTTCGGAGGAGTACAGTCTTCTGTCTGAAAACAAAGATGTGAACTATTGTCCTCAATGCCCTTCAACATCTGACTTTACAAGTTCGCTCCTGTTATCACTATACACACACACACACACACACACACACACACACACACACACACACTCCTTTCTGGGAAGATATCAATGATTTTAGACAAAAAGACAGAAAAAGCCCACACATGTGTACTTTGTGAATAAATACTTAAAGGAAGAATGTAATCTTAAATTCATTTTATAGAAAGGGGGGATACCAAGCAATGCCTACAATATGAAGAGCTGCAGAAAGTAAAAAGATGGGAACAGAGGCAAACCATGTTTAAAAGAGCTACAAAATCCTCCTATTCAAGGAAATAAATACATAAATGTTAAAATGGAATTTGTCCCAATCAACCAATGTCATAAGCTAATAGAAAATTTGCTGCTCTATAATTAACTTTGACAAAATTTGTCACCTTGAGTTCAGTTCTTAAAATGCATCATCGTTTACCACAGGATTAACTACTGTAGGGAATGTTATAAAATTCAGAAAATATTAGTTGTAGATATATGTATTTAAAATAAAAATATCAATTCCTGTGGGAAGGACTCAACCCTAAATATGCTAATAAGTAAGAAATAATTACACCTATCTTTACAAGACTAGATTATTATAAATAAAACATCAGTTACTAAATAAACCTGTGTGGGGACAGAGCCCCAGAAAGCAGTTTCCAGGCTCTCGGCCTCACATAGAAAGGTGCTGGCTCAGGTAGTAGATAGCCATCAGCTGTGGCTGGTTGGCCGTCAGCTGTAACCATTGAGCCATTGGCCACTAATATAACTGCTGTGGCTACGGAGGGAAGTCGAGGAGAGAGGAGGAGAGTCAGTCGGTTGGCTGCAAAGTGGACAGCAGGTCGCACGTCGTGTAAACCCAGCCTCCAGTGAGACCATAGTGGTATGACTCCCCTACCTATGGCTCCGTGGGTGTTCCTTTTTGGCCTAGCCATATCCTGCGTTCTTGTGTGGGGAGCGGGACCAGAGACCCCACTGGACGCCCCGCACGACAACCTCTTTTTAAATTTTTTATAGAAGAAAAAAATATATGTGCAGAAAAGTGTGCAAGTCATAAGTATATATATATTGATGACATTTTACAAACTAAACACACCTGTGTCACCACCATCTAGATCAAGAAATGGAGCGTTCCCGGCACCACAGAAGCCCCTGTATGTCCCTTCTCAGTCGTTAACCCCGCAAATGTAACCACCAGTCTTCTGAATTCCTTCAGCACAGCCTGATTTTGCCCGTTTTTGAAATTCATACCAATGGAATCATACAAAAACCTACTCGTTGTGGTCTGAATTCTTTTGGGAGGAGGTGGGAGTATCTGAATTCTTTACTCAGTGTTCTGTGACATTTATTTGTGTTGTTGTGTAACAGTAGTTTATACTTTTTCATTGTATAACATTCTATTGCATGTATTGAATATTCTACCATTAATGACCACTGGGTTTGCTATGAGCATTCTTGTACATTAACTCCGGTGCACATACATTTTCATTTCATTTCATTACCTAGGAGTGGGATTGTTGGGTCATTGGATAGACATATATATTTTTTAATATGAAAATACAGCTTTAGTAGATCCTGCCTAACAGTTTTCTAAAGTGGAACAAAGCACTTTTTTATATAGTAAGGAAATCTTACTATGCCCTGTGAAATTTTCTTTTAGGTTACAAAGAAGAAGAAAAAACAGCAAGAAAAAAATTAACCAAAAGGAAATACACACACTACACATTCAATTCTCAGACAGAAAATCGTGTGCCTAAATTGAAACCTGAATGTTGATTTCTCCTAGTCCTTCCAATATCAAATATGCCTCACTGGAAAGAAAGGAGTGGTAGTCACAGCTGCCAACTCTGATGCAGTCTGCTTACGGAGTTTGGTATATATGCTGGCAAATGATCAGTTCGGCGGGTGGCTTCCCCAAAAGGGTGTTGTATGACTGAAGCCAGATATCTCTGCCCACAAATCCCAAGTCTATGTGGCACACACAGGACACATTCTATGTCATTCAGAACATGAGCCACGTTTTTATTCATTGAACACATCTGATTTTATCCTTTTAAAACAACAAAAGACCTGTTGTACTTTTTAATCTATAAACGTGCTTTTACAGTGGGTAAATGGGCAGAGATCTCACTATTCAACCTCATAACTAGTCTCACACAGGTGAGGCCTGGACATCACTATTAGCCAATCATCATACTAATAAGGCTCAACTGCTGTCAAAATGGGTACATGCAGCTTAAAAAGCAGATCTAATTGCTAACTCTATCACCAGCCATGCTGACCTAAGTCACAACTCAAAACATCAGCAACCAAACCCTCTGAACCACAGGGAAATTTACCGTCTGGTTCACTCACACTTCTCCCCAGCAGTTTTCAATAGCTCATAAGGAGAAGGAGTTGAGATCTGCATGCCCTCCCTCCAAGAAGGCCCCTGGTCTGAGAATTTCCCCACTTTTCTCCAGAAACCATCAGGGTCTACAGGGTAATTTTTTTCTATTGTTGTTGTTGTTGTTGTTTTGCACATATTAAAAATGAATCCTTTACCCAGAAGTACACACAGTAAGCTGTCCCTCCCTGGGCTCCACATAACCTTTGTTCTGAGGACAGACACCTCTAGTTCCCCTGACTCCCCCCTACCCCCACTCCGGGGTGCCCACCTGCATTTGTCGTGCCTTTGCTTTTCATTGCATCAATGGCCGGGCATCCTAACGTTCATCCCAAGGCCAGGACAGGTGTTCTACGACCTCTGCATCTTCATTCTGTCTTCTTCCAATGGGCTCCAGGTTTTTGCATCCCACTCTGGCTTCATAACTATTGCTCGTAACCTGTATCGTTGTAGATTTTTTTCCTCTTAATTTTATAAAGCAGCAAGGTATATGGTTTCCGTTTTGGTACCTTGTTCCTCAACGTTCTCCACTTAGTCAGTAGCCAAGGGGGAGGTGGATTAAGCGTACATCCTTTTCCAGTTGGAGTTCCCTGCTAGTTTCCCAGCTTTTACTTCAGCCTTTAAAAGGGTCGGTGGCAAACGGAACTACCCATCAACATGGCCAGCCCACTGGAGTGGCCATTCCCCACTCTTCCTCACCAGAATGGCCGAGACAACACTCAGCAAAGATAATGCCCAGCCCAGCTGACGTGTTCGGGGGTCTCAGTACTCACACGGTGGGCCTCATGTGTCTAACTAACACACAGGCCACTCCTCTCCACATAGAAGTCGATGGCCAACTTAGGACTTCCCCCACCGAAGCTTCTTTCCCCTCTCCCATTTCTCCGGTGTCCTGGATGGTTTACCAATTATTGGGGAAATATCCCAGGGCCTAGAGACCAAAGAGGCTGAGAACTCCAGAATTCCATCAAGACTTTATTGAGAGAAATGAGGGACAGAAGCAATGCCTTCCTCAGCTGCTGCAAGACCATAGACCTTTGCGCTGAAAGGGGAGGGTGGCGTGATATATATATATATAGCTGAGCAGCCCCGTGCTAACACAGGTGGCTTATAGCCTCCCGGCACTAGTCAGGAGCTCGTGCTTGTGAAGAGCTCTGTGATACAAGGCAGTAAACAACGTAATGGGCCCACTTATCTACGCAAGAACTTCCTTTCAGGTGATACGAGCTTACCCCTCCTGGGGTGAACTGGAGGTCAACTTGCTTCTTAACCTGGTGTTGGTCACATTAAGTACCGGGAATCATTTTGCCTAACGAATAACCATCTTTCTCCACCAGGCAAATTTTTATCCATCCTTTAACACTCAGCTCAGATGTCATCTCTGTGGAACTTTAGCAACTCTTTGAGACAAAGTTAATCATTTCATTTTTTAAGCTTCACAAGACCACTATAGCATTTAATATATTGTATTGGAATTGCCTGCTGGAACGTCTGCCCTCCCCACTGGGTCATGAATGTGACAAGAGCAAAGGCTGTATCTATTTTCCTTTCCACTCCCCATTTCAATTCAATTCAGCTAATATTCAACACCCAGCATTGTGTCAATTTCAAAGTTGGTACTTAATAAATATTTCACTAGAGAAAGAAAGTGAAGGGAGATAAATTTACATTATTTTAAAATGCTTTCAAAAAAGTTCTGGCAGAAATTTCTTTTTTCACTACTTCCAAAAGAAAAAAAAATGTGCTTTCTAAAATCCATACTTCGATCAGGAAACCTCAGGTTTGTTTTTAAAGTTTATGTTTATAAATTGAAATTTAAGTGATGAATAACTTAAATTATATGGCATAGCACAAGTGACCTTGGAGGTAATCTAGTCTAGGGAGACAGCTAATCTATGGCACTCTTGGTGCCACTCTCCACCTCCTGCACCCAAGGCAGACAGCACTAATCGATCATGGCACTCCTTCTCATTAAGCCCAGACTCAGCCTTAGAATTCTCAACTCAGCACAAAACAGGCTGCTTTCTGCAGTTGGTGGTCAAGATCAATCCTGCTTGTCACATCTGATCTGGCTCATTCTGTCCTTACAGATAATCCCCAGATAGGTTAAACGGCTTTGCCTAGGTTACAGAGTTAATTAGTAGTAGAGCCTGAATTAGAACCCTGGTCATATAAGGCTCTTTCTGGTAGAACACACTTTTTATTTCTATAGCTGGTTAAAAGAAATAAATATATCGTAGAAAATGTTAGTTTTGTTCATTGTATGTATGTGTGTGTTACCTGTTATATATTTTATACTATAATAGTTTAGAACTTTCACTTACTATTTCTCAACCAGTGGTGTCAGCTGACCAATGTATCATAAAGACCTCGTTGGTATGTCACACCAAGCCAGTCTCCCCTTAAAGCCATGGAAGCATAATTTTTCAAAAATTGACTGCAGCATTCTGGAACAAATATACCAATTTTTTTTTAATCAAAAGTGAAGTACCTCTAAAAACTTGCCATAAAAAGCAGTAAAACACAAAATAATGCAATGAAACAAAAAAACACTGGTCAGTTTAACTGTTTGGTATCTTATAGCTATAAGATAGCACATCAAAGACATATTTGAAAAAACAGCTATGGAAATTAGAATATAAGCAAGACATCAACTATATTATTTTTTAATTGGTTATCCAGTTAGTAATTTTATTAACTTTTTCTGTATATTCACATTATTCTTTTCCCTCCAGGTTTCATTGCCACCAGTACAAGTGGGTGTCAGGGAAGATCCCAGAACTGTCTTGATAGTATTTTCTAAACTGCTCAAATGCTGTAGGTGTCTAACTTCATCACATGCAAATACTTATGTGTAAAAGAATGCATGTAAAAGAAAACAAAAAATATATTAAGGAGTAAGTGCATGCCACTGTTTTTCTTTTCCAGAGCATAAGCTTAAAATTCTCCAAAGGGATAGACTCTTTCTTCCCAGTGGGCCAGCAGGGGTATAAGAAAGAAACAGAGAAAGTTGAAATAAATTAAAATCTAAGATTCCTTAGTCTCTTTTCCTTTGAGTAGCAAACTGAAAAATACTCTCGAAGAATCAACACCCAAGATACCTCATTATCAGAAATAGAGAGGCAAATGAGAAAGGGAGTAAAGAAAAAGCAACCCCACAGTCTGAAAACAGATAAAAGAAGGCAAACAAAGTTCTTGGACATGGAATCACACAGAGGTTACCCATCTGAGGATAAGAAATGAAATAAACTATTAGCAAATAACAATGATAGCCTTTGGGAAAACATGTCTGATTTTTGTGAACCAAGAAAAAGTAGTTGTAACTGACCTCTGGTTGACATTTGGACAACAGGTGACCATTTATTTGGATGCATGACTTACAAGTGTAGCAGATTTATGACAGTGGCCCTGTAGACATGCCTCTTTGGAGACCTGGGGTATCAAAGCAAGGCATTAACAATCCTAGTTTTCCAACAATCCCTGGAAGAAATGGTCATGGCAGCTACTGCAGTTATTAACCTACCACCTCTCAGACCCAATCCAACCCTTCTATATTTGGCTCTGTAATGCTGGGTGTCTGCAAACTACATTGCTCAGGCTAATTGCCAATGGGAGGCACTGTTGGGAGGCTACAAGGGGAAAGAAGGGGCAAAAAGATGCTCCCACTTCCAGCTCTTGCGTGCATCCTTCCAGCATCTTTTATCACTTTCAGAATCAGCTGTGTGATCCCCTCAGAAGTCCAAAGAGAGGCTGTGAGTTGGTCCCACTGCCATGACAGCTCTCTGTTCTATTCGTTGTTCTTGAGAGATCAATGACCACCTCCATCACTTTTAAGCTGTTGTAACTAACACTTCGTTATCCACTTTTGTAAAATGTCTCATGAGTTTATCACAGGGAGACAAGAAGGCACTATAACTACATGCTTTGCTACATGTGTGTGAACTGAATAAAGACACACAGTGACCAATCATAGACAGACTTTGAAAGAAGCAATGTGAGTGTCCACAGACTGTGACGTACATGTCTTATTTACACACTGATTTGAGGACTTAAGAGCTAGAGGTAACATTTGCGCCTGATACAGTTAATCCCAGTTAATATACCATGGTAATTGATTTTGAATGATGGTATTTGAGGATTGGTGTTATTTAAGTAAAGGGTGGAAGGTAAAATTCATGCACATTGGAAGGGTCTAAAGCAGGGGTGTCCAAACTGCGGCCCGCGGGCCAACTGCGGCCATGATCCATTTTTAATTGGCCTGCAGCAAATTCCAAAAATATTTATAGTTTACTTAATATTTAAGTTCACTTAAATAAACCAGGTGAGGCAATACGTACTTCACCTCGAGTGAGTGGCCCGGCTGTTTGTATATTTTACCACATGTGGCCCTTGGTGAAAACCGTTGAAAAAAGTTTGGACACCCCTGGTCTAAAGCAGATAGTCATTTGTATTAAGACTCAACTGTTTGGGATTCATAACTTCATTCTTTTTTAATCATAACTCACCTGTTTCCATAAATGTACCTCCAAATTTGACGAACCTTTTACTTTTGAAACGGATTCATGGTAAAATTTTATGAACATTTAATGTTCCCTTCTATTATCTCTATTCCCATGTATTACTTACACCTTTCCTGGTTTTCACACACTAGATATGTCAGTCATGGTGAATCGTGCCCATTGACCTATTTTCCTTT
This sequence comes from Rhinolophus ferrumequinum, assembly GCF_004115265.2. Lineage (NCBI taxonomy): Eukaryota > Metazoa > Chordata > Mammalia > Chiroptera > Rhinolophidae > Rhinolophus > Rhinolophus ferrumequinum. The sequence goes on from NC_046287.1 coordinate 29,736,524, forward strand.
TGGGCTGCTCTACTCAGCAGCCTCTTGTGTTTGTGCGGCCAAGGATTAGATGAGATGGGCACCTACATTATAGTTGGTGTCCATACATTATAGTTGATGCACACATACATTATAGTTGTCTGGCACAAAGATTGAATCAATGTTTGTAATTCTCCACAGTTTCCTGTTTTAGGATCCTACATCCGTGCCCTTTCCCATGGGACACTGCTTTATTAGCGAAAGCAAGGTATATTCTCTGCCTATTGGTGTCTTTGACTATGTGATTTGTTTGAGCTGGTGAAATATGGGGGAACATGACGATGTGCCCACTCACATGACTTGTTCAGTGGTCTGCGCCTTCAGCCTGGGCCCCAGAATGAACATTTGGGACAGAGGTAAAGCCAACCAGTGGCCTAGAGCTTTCCAGTTGTGCCCAATTCTAGGTCAGCTGAACCTGCAGACACATGGGAGCATAAAGACTTATGGTAAGCCACTTGGGTTTGGGGATGTTTCCTTACACATTTGTTTGTTGGTTTGTTTGGCAATACGTGACTAATATAGGACAACAGTATAGATTTCGCCACTTAGAAAATCAACCCCCACCCCCCGCCCAAGAAACAAATTATGCTGGAGAACACAACAAACATTTTCCAGCTAGAGAGAAAGCAGAATGGAGCAGAAACGCAGAGAAGGCTGACAGACTGTGGAAAAGAGGTACGGAGTCATTGCTTTCAAGCTTGAACAGTTGGGGAATTCCCAGCCATAGACACCCTTTTAAGCCAGTTTTTACAGAAGATGCTGAGCTCATAAGAGGTGCTTGAGGCAGTCTGAGTTCTTTGTCTTACAAAGAGGCATGAGGACTGTGCATTACTCCTTAGGTTAGGGTAACAGAGCACGTTAGAAGGTGACCCGATGGAGAAGGGGAAATGACAACTTTCCACAGAATTCCCTAGATCTAAACCAGATCAGGTCTTAGGGTAAATCCCATTCACTTTTCTGAATGACACACTAGGAACAGATTGTGGAACTACCTTGCATCCGTTTTCATTATAACTATCTGAGGCCTTTCCTTTTCCCCAAGACATGGAGCTCACAGATAGTGTTTTCCATTCCCTGAGTCGTTTTAAAAATAATTACTACATCATTGAGTCATTACTATGTCCCAAGTAAATCCTTAATCTCCACAATTTCATCTGATTTTCTCAATAGCTCAGTGACAAAGGTGCTATTTTTAACTCCATTTTATATATGAGGAGTCTAAGACTTTTGCTCTAAGTCATTTGCTTGAGGTCACAAAATTACTAAACCCTGGTGCTTTCTCTCTACTTTAGCCACGTTATGCTATTTGTTTCTAGGAAATAGTGGCAGGAACCAAAAGTACCAACTCTTGCCCTGGGAAGATTTTCATTACCCCAGGCAATGAAATCCTTGAAAAAACAATTCAGATCCTTGAAATCCTTGAAAAAAAACAAACAGTTCAGATCAAAAAATATATATACTTTTTCTTTTTTACTCATAACAAGCACGGACAAACACATTTTTTCCCTTACACTGGTGTTTTTATTGTGGTGCTAAGCTTTGTTATTCCATCCTTCCTCCCTGGGATTCTCCCTCTCCTCCATACCTCTTCCTACACCCTTACTATTTATAATTTCTCTTTTCCTTTTCCCCAGAAAACTCCAGGGAAGCCTAATCCACTTATTTTATAAATATTTTGGGTGCTTATTATGAGCAAAGCACTTAAATTTTGTAATGGACAATTCCAATATTCTAGTTAAGATTTCTGGGGATTGGTTGCATATGGCAATCAGCAAACCCCAGCGTCTGATATCTGCCCCAGATCTGAGCAAAAGTACTATCAAAACTGATTTAAAATACAGAATTTGATGAGTTCCATGCACTTCTGTCTGCCATACCTACACTTTGACAGTCCTCAAATGATCGGGTCTTGACTGCCACACACGTCTCCCAACTCCTCCTCTGCCATCCCTGTCCATGGTGAACCCTAGAACATCTACTGATTACCAAAAAATGACCTTACGTTCTTCATCTCCCCCTTCCCTTTGACTCTTTTCCATTTATCTATAAAATATGCTCATGTGTCTACCATTCTAAAAAGAAACCATCACCACCTTTCCTTTACCCAGCAAAGTCTTCAAGCTACTCTACTAAATTTTGCCTTCCACTTTGAGTTTCCTATGTTCTGTCTCCACCTGTCTCCACAGTTACTCTTCATCCCACATCAGTCTGGGTTCTCCTTCCATGAAACTGTGTATGGATTTATGAATTGCTAAATCCACAGGTCCTTTCTATTGATCTTGACTTATTTAATCAAGCCCCCATTTTATTATTTGTGTGTGCGGCTTTTGTGACACTTCAGTTAGGTCTTTTCTTCTAGTGACTCTTTTCATCTACTTTCTAAGTACCTCTTCTCCAGACCTTGCCAACACTGGGGTTCACCATCCTTACTCTTTCCTGTTTGCATGTCCTCACTGGGGAATCGCATTCATATATATGCTTCCCAGACCTTTATCTGCATCTGACTTCTCTCCTGTGCTTCAGATAGCAGACATCTACCTATAGGATACTTCCGTTTTGATATCCCACAGGCCCCAAAGCTCAAGGTGTCAGAAATGAATTCAAATTCTTTTCTTGTCCAACAGCCTGTTCCCAGTCCCACATGCCCCATCTCAGAGTACGACATGGCCATCAGCTTTGCTGCTCAGTCCAGAAACCTGGGGTCTCTTTGCCCTTATTATGCCCGATGTCCTCCCTGCCTCCAATTCATCCTCCTCACCATTGCAAAAATGACTTTTCAAGCTGCAAATATAACCATTTCACACTCTCCTATACTCATGCCTGTCTTCCTCCTATTCCATCTCCTTCATTTTATTTTGGTCTCCACTTTTAACTCCCATTCTTGGTTTTCTCTTTGGCTGCCCCTTCTAATTTTCCTTTGCAGATTCTGCCTACGTTACCTGGCTTAACTGTAGATGTCCTCAATCTATACTTGAGCTCTAGGAATCTCATCGTCACTCACAGATTAAAATCTCAGTACTAAATAATTCTAATATTGTGTTATCTTCACATTGCAGCCACACAGAGCTTCTTTCCACTCTTCAAATGCACCCTATTTGGTCCTCATAGCACTGTTGCACAAAACTGTTCATCCCCTCAAGAAAACACTCTCCTCTAGTAAACTCCTGCTGTTTTCAGGTCTCAATTGAAAGATCACTTTTGGTGGAAAGCCTTTCCCGACATCACAGATCAGGTTCATTTGCTTTATACTTCCATAAAATTGTTCCTTGCCTTCGGAGCATTTATTTTGCTTTTGTTGTGAGCTTCCTTCCCCTTTTGGGTGATTTCAACCCTCCTGAACTATGGTAAAGGGCAGGGAGAGGAAGGTAAGCGGCAGTTGTTTCATCCTAATCTACCTTTTTATACATAGGTGAGCTCTGTCATTTCTCAGTCTGAAGTCCCTTTTGGGCAGCAAAGCTGATCGGAAGAATAGTCACCATCTACGAGTACATAGGACTACTTCATTTACTGGCACTGGTTGTAGTGTATCCAGTGGGAAAAATAAGTCTGTAGCATTTCTAGAAATTCTCAGGCATGCAAACTCAATTTACTCCTTTTATATACCCCAAATACTTGCTCACTGACAAGACCTCATTCTTTATGGTGAGCACACATCCTTCCAAAACATTTTCCCAGACTGTGCTCTACGATGGAACTAGGTAGATATCACTCTGTCTTTATACTTTTCTTAAAAAACGTTTTGAGATCATTTAAATTCAAGTGCAGTTGTAAGAGATTCTATATACCCTTTACCAAATTCCCAGTGGCAATACCTAGCATAAGTGTAGCACAAAATCACAACCAGCTTACTGATATTGATAGTCAAGATACACATTTCCATCACTGTAAGGATTCCTGGCGCTGCCCTTTTACAATGACATTCACTTTCCTCCCACCCCACTACTTCCATAACATGTGACAACTACTACTGTTCATTTTATTATTTCAAGTATGTTATATAAATGGAATCACACAGTAGCATTTTAGGACTGGCTTTTTTCACTCATAATCTCTGCAGTTTCATCAGAGGTGGCATGCATCATCAGTTTTTTTTTTTTCTTTTTTTCACTGCTAAGTAATATTTCATGAAATGAATGTATCAGTTTAGCCATTCACCCATTGAAAGACACGAGTTATTTCCAGTTTTTACTATTATGAAGAAAGCTTCTATGAACATTCATGTACAAATATTTGTGTGAAAATAAATGCTCGGAATATAGTTGCTGGTTCACACAATAGTTACACATTTAGCTATTTAAGAAACTACCAGTTTTCCAGTGGCTACACAATTTCACATTCCCACCAGTAATGTGTGAGTGATCATTTCTCTGCATCCTTGCTAGCATTTGTTGTCACTTTTTTCCTTTGGCCATCTGATAGGCACGTAGTGATAGCTCACTGTGGTTTTAATTTCCATTTCCCTAGTAGCAAAGGATGTTAAATGTCATGTGTTTGCCATCTCAATATTATCTTTGGTGAAATCTCTGTCTTTGCCCATGTTCTAATTGAATTGCTTTATTGTTCAGCTTTGAGTTAGGTATATATTCTAAATATCAGTGCTGACACATACTAGATGTGCTTTCCAAGTATTTTCTCCTACTTTGTAGCTTTTCATCCTCTTAACAGATTTTCAGAACAAAAGTTGTACATTTTGATGAGGTCCAATCTATGCTTTTATGGATCATGTATTTGGTGTCAAATCTAAGAATTTTTTTGCCTAGCCTTAAATCCCCCCAATTTTTTTTCTAAAAGTTTTATAGTCCTACATTTAAGTTCATGATCCATTTGACCTGTTGTTAAGGTGTGAGACTTAGGTCAGGGTGGTTTGTTTTTTAATGATTTCCAATTGTCTTGGATTTATTAAAAAGGCTGTATCTCCTCCATTCAGTTGCTCCTGCATTTTGTCAAAAATCAGTTGGGCACGTTTGTGTGGGTCTACTTCTGAGATCTCTATTCTGTTCTAGTGATCCATCTCTCTCCCTCCCATCAAGAACAGGTTTGATTACTCTTGCTATCAAATACCTTAAAGGTAGATAGACTGATTTTTCTCACTTTAATCTTTTCAAAATTTTTAGTTCTTTTGCCTGTCTAAATTTTAGGGTAATTTTCTATCTACAAAAATCTTGTAATCAAGTATTGTTAAACCTGTATTGTATATCAATCAGGGAAGAACTAACATTGTTAGGTTTTCCAGACCATGAACGTGTCTCTCCACTTAGGTCTTGATTGCCATCAGCATTTTGTGGTTTTCAGCATACTAGTCCTGTACATTACACCTAAGTACTGTGATTTACACCTAAGATTTACACTGTAAATCTAAGGTTAGATTTACACCTAAGTACTGTGTTTCTCCGAAAATAAGACCGGGTCTATTAATTTTTGCTCCAAAAGACGCATTAGGGCTTATGTTCAGGGGATATTGTCATGCAGGGTGTCAGGCGGGGTCTCTGGTCCCGCTCCCCACATAAGAACGCAGGACACGGTGAGGCCAAAAAGGAACATCCCACGGAGCCATAGATACCCGTCTATCATACTAGTATATTCTCGCTGGCGGCACTATACTCTCACTGGAGGCTGGATCCACACTGTCCACAACCCACCATCCTAACTGCAATCCGCGCTTGCCAGCTCAGCCACCATCTTCTTGCTAGCCCCCCATTTTCTGCTAGAGTAGCCACAGCAGTTATATTAGTGGCCAATGGCTCACTGGTTACAGCTGACGGCTAACTAGCCACAGCTGATGGCCATTCAATCATAGTTGATGGCCATTTACTACCTGAGCCAGCATCTTTCCATGTCAGGCCGAGAGCCTGGAAACTGCACTCCTGGCTCTGTCCCCACAGATGTCATCCTCAAAAATCATGCTAGGGCTTCTTTTCCCATTAGGTCTTATTTTCGGGGAAACATGGTATATAATTTTTTCCATGTGTGCCTGTCACTGACGTTTTTAATTTCAGTCTCCAAGTGTTCAATACTAGTAATATAGTACAACTGATTTTTGTTGTTTATGGTTTGTGGTAAGCCATAGTTAGAAATGCACACAGGAGGGGTAACGGTTCACATTCAGAAACCTCCCAAGTCCAACTGGGCAAGAGAAGTTACAGGGAGGTCCCATAAGGATAGCACAGCAAAAGTCCTGACACACTGAAACTGGCCATGGGTTCTCAGTGATATGGCTTATGGCTTTAGGTAGCAATATAAACGGTGCTGAGGTGCTTGCTCTGGCAGGTAAGAGGGTTCTGCTGGGGGAGAGGTACCTTGGAGCTCGGGTGGCATCACCCCTGCCCTGAGTGCTCCCCATGCAAAACACAAGATGCCCTGAACATGTTGTCTTGGATACACACTCTTCTATGAAATTTTCATGCTCAATAATTAAGGGAAAAAACAAAAATGTACTTGGCTTCCAGGCTGCTTTCAATCAGAGCTTTCCAAAATGCAGAACTAAATCTTTAATCCAGCCTCTTCTTCCCATCCTTGGAATTTTAGATGGCTCTATTCTTTTGTTAGCACTCCCAATTTGAGGATTCTTTTTCACTCAAGATCTTCACAAAATTTAAAAATTCTATTCCTTTAGGTTAACCAAGTGTGGTTGTGTAGGATTATACATTTTTAATGTGTAGTTTTTATTCATGTAGTATTACAAATATGACGTGTGTGAGGGCTATCATGACTAATTATCGGATCAGTACTCAAAGAATATTTTTGTGAAGATACCTGTTTGGTTTTTAATTTACCTCATTCAGCATATTTGCTAAGTGCCAGCGATCTTCCTTTTTATCATTCCTTAATTTTCTAACTCTGAATATTGACTTATAAGAAAAAAATAAAATGTAAAACTGGCATATTACCTACTAGGCTCCTATCACAAAATGCTGCCTTAAACTAAGTACAAATTTGACAGCTATCCATTTCTAATTCCCAAACTGCAAACATCGGTAACATCTATGTATTTCTTCCTACCACTGACTTCTAATAAAAATGCAGGATGCCCATTAAGTCTTAAGTCATAGATATTCCTTTAAAAAAAATAGGTTGGTAATGTCACTGAAAATTTTGATTTAAGGGAGATCTTTGAGATAAATAATATTTTAACAAAAAAAAGTTTCAAGAATGTGCAAGACTTTAAAGGCTTACTTTTTTGTGTAACTTGTACTCTATTGTGCTTGATATTAGAAGTACTAAGTTGGTCTTTTCATTCACTCCATGTCCTAAATTCAAAATCTTCAAAATACACTGCATACTATATTTTAATCAGTATCATGATTCTCACAGCACTAAATACAAAATGTATTCTTGCATACTTCAATAATACATATTTTAGATTTATAAAGTGAATCAAAGACTAAGAAAACTGCCACAACATTGCAAACCTTCAAATATTGGAATTAGTGTAATACAATATTGTATATTAGACAAATATTAAAAACATGACAATTACATGTATAGCTCAGAAAAATGTTCATGGTTTACAAGGAAACTTATTCTTCCCAATAAAATGGGTATCTTTTCAAAAACAGACTTTTGACATGGAGGAAAAATACATGGAACCCACTATCTTCCCCTTCCTATTCTTTCATAGTCTATTTCATGCTTTATGAATTACGTAACAAAATGTTCATGAACTTCATGGGGAAAATATTTTTCTGGAGAAAAGCAGTTTGGAGAGTTGAGATAAAAAAATATGGGGAGCTTGCTATTGTTTCTATAAATTATTTGGTACCTCTTTGTGTATTCTTATAGTGGATATAGTAATAAGAAATGGAAATTCCAGTCCAGATTCTGCCATTTACTTTATTTTATAAAGTTAAAGATTATCTGCCCTAACATTCAATACAGATTAGTCATGACTTAGTCATGAGACTGTAAGTTCTTGAAAACTTATAAAATGCCGTAACAAAAGTATAAAAATCTGTAGTTCCAAGGAAAGTTTGCTATCGTATGTAAAATCCTGGCAAACTATATATTGTGGAAAATATTGATAATATGGTCACTACTGCATCAGAGCTACTGTATCAGGCATTACGTGGTTCCTATTACAATATGAATATAGAATAAATCCAGTAAGTTCTAACACATGTGCAAAAAAACCCCCGATATTTATGTTCTCCAAACTGAAATTTAATTAAAGTATCTAAGTATTTATACATAGCTTTGTAAAAGATCAAATTCAAAATGTATCACAGGTTTTAAAAACAAGTGTACTTTGACCCAGCAGTTCTACTAGGAATGTATCTTGAAGGAACAATCAAAGATGTTCAAGGATACAGCACCATTTATATTAAATTAAAAAAAAAATGGAAAGGCCCTAAATTCCCCAAATGAGGATTGGTTCAATACGTTATGGTTCATCTACAAATGGAGGGGCTTTGAAAATGGTATAAACCTGTTATCATAAACAAAAAAGATTACAATAGTATACATTAATATAACCCCCCCCCCTTTTTTTTAAGTGTTCATCTCAAAGTGGCCCATGCGGGGATCGAACTGGCAACCTTGGTTTTATCAGCACCACGCTCTAACCAACTGAGCTAACCAGCCACTCCTATAACCCCATTTTTAAGTGTCCAGTGGTCATTTATAGAAGACAGGCTTTCTACCATCCTATCTCTCTCTTTACACTATCATGTGATTTTTAAAAAGGTAAGAAAGACCAAATTCATTCATAGTTTTCAGGTTAAGTAAAAGCTGACATGTTCAATCTGCAAATATTCCACAGAGGCTGGCAATATAGGTATAAAATACATAATTCTTTTAATTTTACCAAGTGTATCATTATTAACCAAAGCCCCCTATACTATTTCAAGCCAGTCCTATAGTATTTCATCAGATCTCTTTTAACTAGATTTTTATCAAGATGTATGACTTTGAGATGACAATGTATTTTCTCATAGAAGCCGTGTCACTAGTGGAAGACAGGTTATCTACCAAGCTCATTTAACCCACATTATAGATGACAGAAGGTATATCTGTAATGAAAAACAAAAGAACAAATTTATCATTTGATGAAATTAAATATGAAATGAATATGCTGAATGCTGGAAAAGCAGGTTAAATCAGAACAGAAAACATGTTCAAATAAAAACTGAAAATTATGGAATAAAGTTCTAAAAAGTTTCAAAAGCTTTGGAGGTTGACAGTATACGCACTTCGTCTGATTTCACTTTAGTCCTTCTTTGACATCACAACAATATTTTTGTACTTATCACTCAAGATAAGGAGAATCATTTTGGTCCCCAAATGGAATCAAGAGAAAATTTCTGGCAGTCAAGAGGCAGGAATTAAGAAGAAGGTATGGAGGATTTGTAACGTATGAGAAAAGAGGTCATTAGGCCAATAACACATAGGTACCAAAAGTGACTTACTAATTTAAAGTGAGAATGGAGTGATAAGGAGGGATAAGGGGCAATGTGAAGCCACTTCTTTATATAAACATTTCAGAATTCTCAATTGTGCAAAGCCTGAGGGCTGCAAATGTTTCTTTCTGTTCTCTATTAATATAATAATGCAAGGTGCAGGACAATTTTAAAAAGTTAACAACTGCTTTTAAGTAAGACTATTTTATTTAAAAATTTTTCAAAATATAAAAATAATAAACATTATGGATATTTAACAAAACATAATTCAACTATAAATAATAAAACTGTTGACAACCCCACAAACATGTAACACTATAAACATTCTAAGCATACAAGAGTAGTTTTCTAGTTCAAGTTTTACCTTTTTCAGTTCAAGTTTTATCACCTTTAAAAATAAACAAAAAAAGCTGCTACAGCTTAACCAATTACTTTCGCTCCACTCAAAGAGCAGGGAATTGTTTCCCCATGCCAACATACATTCGTGAAATGGGATACTTATGGGCACAGGTATTAAAAACTGGAACAATCCAGTCTCCGGACAAGAGAAGACTCCTTTGGTGTTTTTAGGTTCAACAATCTGCAGAAATCGAGTTAAGCTAACCCACTTATTAAAGGAAATCTTGTGCCTGACAACATATCCTGAAGTTGGTATCACACCCAAAATAGGTCCAGGATTCTGAGAATCAACAGTAAACATCTATGAATGCTTTGCTGATACTTAAAAATTGTATCTTAAGAACATTCACTAAGGTGCTGGAATGAAGTCTTGTAAATGTAGAACACAATCTACACATTAACACAAAACTTGTACAATGTAAATAATACATCTCTTTCCAACTCATCAAATGTTCTATAAATATATAAGAATTATCCTGCCTCCTGATGAGTAAAAGACAGATGGGAATTTAAAGCAGAGCAGGATTTCACCATATTTTAGGACTGCAAAAGTTTTCCATTTGAAATATGGGAAAACTGAGCCATGCTGAATGGATCATTTCTTCATTGTAGCCACATTAACACCACTCCTCTTATCAAAAGAGCTAATGACAAACTGAAGAAACTATTTTCAGTTTGGGAAGCGGGGCACAAATAAGTACACTGTCATTCTGCATCATATCTTTAAATTATGGGGTATTTTTAAAGGGCTGGGCTCTTTACCTGACTCACCACAGACCACTTTTATGATTATGATGTTAGATTAGAGTAAGTCACAAGCAATCGTAGATTAAAGCCTAGCAAAGTCTAGATAACAAGTTCAAAACTGATATTGAAAGGTTTTGTAGCACCAATGACTTTTTCCTAAGACACTTGGTGGCTGCATCAATTTAAAGTATTATTTATCTTGTAAACAAGACCAAAAATATTCAGTTGATCTGTACTTTGAGCATAAATATTTATAAACTCTATTTTTTTAAAAAAAGCAAATATAGATGACTAGAACAGCTAATAGTGTAAAATCCAAGTATACTGAAAAATATAAAGAGATATAAAAGGCTCCCACAATGCAATCATGCAGAGGTAAACTTTCATTCAATTACACAAGTGATTCTGTACAGTTATCTACAAATAGCTCCATGAGAATCCTATTCAGGAAAATGAAATTAAAATCCTTTAATTAAATTAATCAATATATGGGAATTGACGTAACTGACCTACTGGATCTCACAGTTTTCAAAAAGCGCAGTGATCTTAGAGAATCAAATCATCGCGACTCTGATTTCAAATGATATGTTCAATTTTGTTTTCCTTTATTTTGTTTTTAAAGGCAAGGGGTAAAAAGGAAGATGACAAAATAAAATTGAGGGTGATGGTATGTGGTCCACATCCATTAACCAACTAAAACTGTTAACAGCAAATATGGTCTCTTCATACTGGGTTTCTACGCTAGCAGGTAAACCACTGTTACATGGGCAGAAAAATCTTTCCTTGAAAAAATACTGAACAAATCTGGGAAAATATTTACAAACTCCCTGAACCTATATGCTAGTTTGCAAATATAAACTAATCCTAAAGTCTAATTTTAAAAATGCCTTGTAGGCTACTAGGTCATAATTATGTTAGAAGACCTTCCAAGTATGTAATTTTCCTTTAAACCAATCCTAACATTAACCATGCTGTCTCCAACTGATGATCAAAATAGATAACTTACATTATATGTTCATTCTTTTTATTTTTCATGAAGACAAATGCAATGCATACTCAAGAAAAAAGTGTTTGCAGAACAGTCAACTTTACACACAAAAAAAGAAAATATGAGCATGGACAAGGTTGAACAGAATCAAGTGTAATTCGGACTTTTCTAATAAAGATTTGCTACCAAATATAACTTCCAACTTCTCAAATGCCTCATGAGAATCTATAAAGAAACACTCAAAAATTAATTTTCTGAAAACTTTTCTTATGGTGCTCATTATAAAAAGGGTATTTTGGGTAAATATTTAGGATAAAATTCAATCACACTCTATAAATAATCCTAAACCATGTTGTTTTAAATAATATGGGCCATGTTGTTATAAATAATACCTTTTCCATAGTAGTCTTTAACAATGTTAGACACACAGCATTATTTCCCTTTGCTCTTAAGATTGTCTTTGATGTCTTGTTTGCAAGGGAGGAAAATATGGAAAAACTCTAAATTAGACATCTAACAGATATTTCTCAATATTTATAATCCATAGGTTATCCTGCATTACTTGAAAAGAAAGAAAATTATTCTCCTTATTGGTTTTAAAGAGCTAATTAAAAAAATTATTTGAGTTAAGTGGTCTTGGCAATAACTTCAGTAAGTGTATTTGGAAGAAATAGGCAAGTTATTATACAGTGTGCAAAAATGTATTTTGCCATCTGTTCAAATTTATTTCAAGTGATTATCCTAAACCCAAAAGTGTATCCTAAAACCCAGAAAAATTAAAACCAAACCCACGTTTAACTTTAATCATTTTCTTCATTCTAAATTATTAGTACTAATTAATACCACGTCAAAGCTTTATGGACTTCCCAGAAACAATTCTCAACTTGGCTGAGACTAAACTTATCTCCTATTAGAACCCTTTGCTTGGTGTTTAAAAAATAAATGGCTATAAAGTAAGGGGAGAAAACATTTAAGACTAAGGACAAAGGACACACTCAGATATACTTCTGGACTCAGATGTACCCCTAGAGAACTGTAAAGATAAAAATGCTAATTATAGTACATGTAAACATCTATTCAAATTGATAAAGGGCAAACATAAAATGATAGAATGATGTTGTAACAGTCGTCTCCAGACAGGAACAAGTCTTGCTGTTGTAGTCACAAAGCTAAATTCAGGCAATGATGATCTCTCTCTGCTGAAAAAAGAGAAGACTATTAAAAAAACTTTGAAAATAGGAAATAAATCTAAAAATTGAATCACACCATAAACTGATCTCTAATTTTTCTAAACATTAAAAAAAAAGTCTATTTAAGGAAGGATCAAAATCAAAGTCATAGACACATTAAAAAAAAAAAATCAGCTTTGGCTTCCAATGATTTTAACGAAACTTCTCTGCATCAAGCCTTAAAACATTAAGCTGCAAAGATCACAGCTCTACAACATGGCAATGATATAAAATTTTTGGTTAGGAAATGTAGTAACTGACCAGAAAGTAAATTTTTATAGAGAGGTGGGTAGGCAAAGTAATTTGAAAAACTCGTGAATTCCAAGATATTATATATAAAAATGAAAGCAAAAACAATTATCTTGTTTCCCAAAGATTTTAAAGTAATTGCAAGTTATATCTAATTTCCTTAAACTCCATGATAATCATTTCATTCTTTAGTCACACTACATAACATAAAATTCCGTACTAAGCACAATGATTAACAACAAAAATAAATAAAAAGGAAAACATCAAAATAAGACAATGCTGGGTATACAAGGATGACTCATTTTGGATGAGGGAAGATGAGTGGATGGATGAAATCAAGTAACAGAGAAGGGATTAGGAAGGAGTATAATAAACTGATACCCAAAAAGTAAAATAAAAATGCTTTCATTTACACTAATGAGTAACATAAAATACTTATAAACTGCAAAAAAATTATTCACCAAATTAGAAAATTTTCTATTAAACGATGTTTTCATTAGAAATTACTGAGCATGGCAATCACGTTCACCAAGATTTCTTTTGTCCTTAAGGGCTTTTAGGTAGCTATTTTGGAAGATTATCTGCTGTCATCCGATAGGTATATAATGATCAGAGAGAAAAAGAAACTCTCTTCTCTAAAAGCCTGTCTGTGTACATACTTTAGAGAAACTAGCCAGTTCAAGAAATTACTGAGAACAAGGTAGTTCCTGAGATCTGGGAAAAGGAAACTTTCTTTCTGCCTCACAAATATTATACATTCATAATTTAATCCTAGATTACATTTCCACTTTTAATTTATAGGATTTTAGAAGAGTAAGAAAAACTGCAAGACCAAAAAGTGAACTAACTTAATTATAGCCAGAATTTCATACGACATGCTTGTTTTAAAAGGCTAAAAGACTTTTGTAAGGGAAGAAAAAGAATCGTACAAATATTTATATATATTTTAGAAGGACTAAAAATAATTTTCTATAATTAGTTGACATATGGGTAAGGGGAAAGAAGAAAATATAGATAATAGTTTATATAATGCTCTAAAACAGCCATTGAATTTTAACATACTAAACAAGCAACTTTTTGCTTTCTTTTTGTAACCCTTAGAGCCAATGATTAGAGTTCCAAGTAAGATTGGAAATACAGTCCCCATAAAACAGTTTTAGTAACAGGAAATTTCCTTCAGTTAAGCTCAGCCATACTGTCTACAAATAATCAGCTAGAACAGTGATGTCTTGTCTTCATAGTAAACTAGTGGTTGATACATTTCATCATATTACAATAAAATAAGCACTACGGAATACTCTGCCATTCCTGCAACATGATTTCAATAAATGCTTGGGCATTGGTTAAATACTAAAATTAATTTTTAAAATGTTACAATTATTCAATAACAGTTAAAATAACACTACTTAAAAGACATAAAATATTGAGTGAAATATGTAAAATGACAACTCAACCATCCCTTGAGGTAATCCTAATCAATCTTTTAACCGATAATATATAATTTCCCTCAATTTTTTCCTGTAAGTAGCAGCTACCTACATTGTTCTTAATCCTTTTTTCACCCCCAACTCAGCCCACATCTGTACTAAAGCAAAGAATTTCTTAGGACAACTATAATTAAAAATGTGTTTGAGTTTTAGGTAGCATATTGTAATAGAAAAAGAGTGTTAAACTTTGAGTTCAGAAGTGAGTGGGAAAGTTATAAGTAGGAAGGAAAAGTGCTAGTGAATACAGAAGTTAATCCATACTTTCCAGGCTGAATGGAATTTGTGCCAGATAAGGCAAGCATTTGGGAACACTATATACATACAAAACTGTGCTAAGACACTTAATCATAACCAAATTGAAGTTGTTTCCATTGATAAGGTGACAGAAACAACAATAACAACAGTTATGAAGAACTGGTGTAGATACAGTAAATTGTTTTAGATTAAAAACTAATATGCCACCAGAGAAACTATAGATGTGAAAGAGACCTTAGAGATCATCTAGTCCAACCTCAGAAAACAGCCCTGGATAAGTTAAGAGACTTGTTTGAGGTCAGAGTGAGTTACAGAGCTGGGACCAAAAGTTAAATCTCTTAACCTTCGTCCAGTACTCTACACTAGGTAATCTTTAGATATAAAAAATTAGTGAGATGGACTAGATTGGTGGCTTTTGGCATTTCTATTCTTACACACTGATAGAAACCAAAAGGCTATTTTACTCCTGAAAGTGACTACAACATTTAATACTCTAAAATATTAATGGCTTAGTAATTGTTATGGAAATTCCACTAAGACTACATGTGTCCTCTTCCATCAGTATTTGTCACCCCATTGGTGACAACAATATTTAACTGTATCAATTGTTTAGCAAAATGGCCCCAATGACTGAGAAGACCTTCAAGAGAGATTTTTGAAAAATTGATAAGAATTAACAAGGGAGGTAATTGTCACTCCATTATTGGAGATGTAAACGTGCATTCATTCATTAGTTCATCCAACAAACATCTGAGTGCCCACTATAAGCCAGGCTTTGTGATAATCACTAGAGATAAAAAGATGAATAAGACATGGTCCCCTTCCTAGAGGAGCTTGTAATCTAGAGGGGAAGACAGACATATAAACCAGATAAATTATAACATAAGTACTTGTAACAGAGATATGAACAAAGTGCTGTATTAAAAGGGAAGGTAAAGGTATGAACTGGCTAATGACCAAGAAGTCTAATTTTGTTCACGAACTACCACATTTACTGTACACACAATCTCATGCTCTATCAATAATTAGAAAGAAGATAGCAACGTAGAGTTAAAAAAAAAAGAAAGTTGGTACTGAAACTAGAATGCCTGCATTCAAATCTAGTCTTTCCATTACTACCTGTGACTTTGGACAAGTCACTCCATGTCTATTAGCTTACGTTTCCTTATCTGTAAAATGGGAATTAACAACTAAGTCAATGGGATATCTTAAGTTTTAAATATGAAGAAATAAAATACATGTAGAGTACTAGTATTTATAAATATATTAATTTTAAAAATTCAATAGTAAAAATCTAATGTAAAATCATATTAATAAAAATATAATTGTGAGCCTAATGAATGTTGCTAATATTTAATCCGCATACTTTGAGACCAAATAGAAATATATTTGTCTTCTACTTCATTCACAGAAAAAATGGCTTAAAACATTTTAATTTTAGGATACTAGAGAATGTAGTCTAGGGAAAATAATTAGCTATTTACAAATTTAAATAAATAATTTCAGTTACATGGTAAGGGAATTTTACAGTAATTTAAAAAATACCGCTAAAATTTCCTAATCAAATTATAAAGCCAAAAATCAGCATGGAGATTTAACTGGCCTTTGAAAGATTTTTCTTTCTTTATAATACCTGTTTGGTGTAAAGAGAAGAAACGTGAGCCTCTGCCAATTTGGCACCTTTCACGACTACTAAAAAGAAAAGAAAACAAACTTACCTAACGAATCAGAATAGCACATAGTCAACATGCAAGAGACTACATAAAATATATCACAGATCTAAATATAGTGAAAAAGTTTTTGAGTACAGTCACTATTTTGACAAAAGGAATTTGATTTTGAAATCTTAAATATGAACATGTATACCAATTTCAAGCCAAAACATTCCTAAGAAACAGTATTATCATCAAGAACATATATATAACTTTAACCCTAAGTGTGGGAAAAATCCACTGGTCACTCCACTGGCAGAAGACTATGGTGGTGGAATTAACAGTTTGTGATTATGAGGACCCAATATGAAAAGAAAGTGATTTTTTTAAATGTGAATTTTAATATAATCACTATAATCTCAGGAGGGGCAGAAACACTTGTAACCGAAAAGATGAATTTTAAAAGATAAATATGTAATCTCCCACCCCCTCATTCTACAAAGAATGCATTTATTTTCTGGAAACTCCTGTATCAACTTTAAATGATCGTGTTCACTTGCCAGAGAAATCCACTTAAAAGTCACAATATTGTTGCAAATGTCAAAGATTTTTATACAAGCATAGGAAATGCACACTTAAAATATCAGACTGGAACACTTACCAAACAGTGTTTTCCTAAAGTAGTATCTATAGTACATTTCTTTATTCATACATCTTCAAATGGTCAAGTTTTCTTTCATACATCCAAAATGTAATGTGATGGTTTTCTTATTCACCAAATGTTAGCTCTACTTGAAGTCTGGTTCCAAACTAATCGGCCTGCTTTTAAATTTTAAGACATCTGTTGAAAATTTATAGGATCAAACCAAACTGAAGTGGTATAAATTTTAAACAGTGGATTGTACATTATTGTAAAAGTACCAGTAACCATTATTATTGAGGCTAAATTAGTGATTATAGCTCCTTTTGTGATAATTGGGGGGGAAGGGTAGATCACCATCTGGAATGGTCTATTTATTTCAATTGTTTTCTTTTGTTTTTTTTTTTCTTTCTTTTTTTTAAATCAAAGAACATTGTCTTGTTTTTGTTTTTTGTTTTTTTTTGTCATTGCTTTTTTTCTTTTCTTTTCTTTTTAAGAGACCATTCCACTTTATTTTAAACATCTGAATGCATAAGGAGTCATATGCAAAGCAGTCATTAACACCGTTATCATTAAAACCCATATGGTAAAATACATACACAAGTCCAACAAAGGTCTAATACATAGTAAAGCCTAAGCATACTACTATGTAATATTATGAATACATAACTTGAAGACTTTAGTTAGAGTACTATGTTATCTATTCATTTTTGAAAACATTCATTAAGATTTTAAATGCAAATTCATTCCTTATTTGGAGTAAAACAAAATTCTCTAAGTTATAACAAGTATTGGTCATAAGTTTTTAGACCTATTCATTAAATTACAAAGAACCCAGAGTTCCGTAATATTCAGTAGAAGTATGTAATAAAAACATTGCATATGTTTCTGGTGTGATGCCTTTAGCAATTGTTTACTGAAATAAAATGCAAACATCAATCTTTCAAAATACAAGATCAGAAGGTAGTTTTCTTCTCTTTTGTCTATTTGTGAAATCCATCTTTATCACATTTACCAAAAATTGTTTTTACAAATATGTAAAAGTACATTAGATAATACTAATGAAACACAGGTCGAGTTCTAGCAAATGCAGATCAATGATCAGTCAAATCATCTTCTCCAAGAACGAGATTCATTATCCTCTTCTTCTTCATCATCATCTTGAAGTAATGAGTCATCCACCATAGACTCTTCCTGAAACTTTAGGTTAAAATGCATTTAGGAATTTACCCAAAAGAAAAAAAAAAAAAGAAAAGAAAAAAGTTGACACTTTTAAATACTGATTTCTCTCAACAGAGTCGAATACAAAAGGTATTTCTATAGCTAGAACATTCAAGAAACAAAGAAAAGCAACCTTTGTCACTCAATGGTTTCTCTGTAGTATCTATTCTATTGCTTGCATCAAACAGGCACTAAAGAATTGTCAAAGTAATTAAGCCTTTGTACATGCCGTTTCTCCTGCCTCTCTTTATTAAATGATACTATTTTCTACATCTACAAAACAATGCTCAACATTTTTTTTTTTTTAAAGAAAACATCAGTAAGTCTTCTTTGACTTACTATAGCACTGGACACTAAACCAGTTAACTTGCATAAAAATCTATCAATATTTTCTATTGTACCTAAACAAACGTTTTCTTTTATAGCATTCCTTCTTTCCTCCATTCCCTTCATAAAGCTTCTCAGACTGCTTTTCAAACTTTTCAAAGTACCTAATACCAGGAGCTCTCCTGCTTTTTCTCCCCATTCAATTCAAACTCATGGAAGGACAAAGGTATAATCTAAAATATAAAATGACAAATCATGTACATGAGTTTCAAAACACACAATTTATTCTTGCATTTGACTATGGATATGTGTAACAGCCTTGAATGCTCTTCAAACAAAATGAAGTGACACTATGAAAATCTAACAAAGGTAAAACATGGAACATTTTATTTCCCTACTTTACCTTTATTTCTTAAGTTCATCAACTTCATCCTACAACTTATTTCAAGATTAAACAAAATAAATGCTTATTTTTAAGTTGTGGGCTTCAAAGGGCTCTCCCACTTCACTGTTCTTATGCTCATGTCTCAGCCATCAGACTAACTGCTGTTACCCAAGAAAAGTGTACTCTTCCACCCCTATCCCTCTGCCCAAATATGTCTCTCAACTATAGTCCCAGTCCCAGCTGTTGGTAATGGAAAGCTTTATTATCACTTAGGGGTCAGCTCCCCTGTAACACCTCCTTCAAGATTCTTCTTGACAGAAATAATCATTCCTTCTTTTGGATTTCAACAGCATATTGTTCAAAACTTTTTTCAGCATATCAGTCTACCTTTTATTATAATTAGTTTCTTTTGTGTCTGTCGCCACCACCCCCCTTTCCAGATTATAAGCTCCTTAATAGGGACCGTGTCTTATTCATTTTTGTGCCTATCAGAGTATCTACCATATAGCAGGCATTCATTCTAGTAAACTAAAACGATATGAATTAAAATAAACCTGAAATGTTAATACAGCAATTGAATAGAATATATACTCTAAAACTTGAAATATGAGATTTCCTGTGGATAAAAATCTAATGAATAATTATTATATTCTAAGAGTAAATGAAAACTGAGTATATATATGATTTTCATATATTCTTTCTGGATTAGCAATCCACAGATCTCATTAATTCAGAAAGTTTAAAGTTGTCTGCATTTATCTGTTATCCCCTGCCTGGAATATGGCTCAGGAATAAAAATTTAATGTTAAAATCACATTTTATATAAAAACGTGAACATTTAAGGGAAAAACCAAGTGGGGGGAAAAAAAAAACATACTTCCTCTTCATCAGGTTCAATTTCTTCTGTTTCAACAGCTGAAATATTAGTTACTGGTTTATTCCATGCCAGTTTTAGATCCTGCCCTTTGAAACGAGCCCCATGAACTGCAGCCTAAAACAATTAAGAACATTGGGATATAAATCATTAATAATTTCTGGAAAAAATGAAATATTACATGATATTTAAATTAAATGAGCTAAACACAAGCAAAGACAGCTGTCTATTAATTTGCTTTGTGGTTCTTTATTTCTCTATTTACTATTTGTTATTATAATTTACTTTTTTATGATTACTTATTTCTAAAATCAGCCTAGTGACTGCCTATTCCTTTAAAAATAAAACAAGAACAATTACTCATAACTGATTAGAGTTATTTCAGTACTGGCCAATATCTGAGAAGAAGAACGTATGTCTACATGTCTATGATATAATAATTGCTATTCAAGGCAATAATCTCAAAGCACTTCAAGATCCTGGATGTAGATTCTGAATCAAAGTCTAAATTAGAATTAACAAACTAAATATATTTTACTGCATTTTAATTCCTGTTAATTTACAAATGGCATATATAGTAACTGTAAACTAGACACTTAACAAAATAATAATTTTGCATGTGGAAAGTATCACATTATTTTTAAATTACATCGCAAATACCATAAAATGTTTGATGTATTATGATTACAAAGGAAAAAACTCTTAAGTTTTCTATTCAAAACTAAAGTGCTTCCTACAACGATTTCAGAATTGCATATGATAAAACTTAAACTTAGCAAACTTAAGTTCTTGCTACATTAAGTTGCTGCTTTGGAAATAGTGCATTCATATTAAAGTAACATGAACTAACATAAATCAATATTAGCAACATACAGAAATAACTCATAGTCACAAAAGATTTATAGCATAATCTCAAAGTATAGCATAATGTGAAATGTAGAAACAATTACATGTTCAATGACATCTGACTATGAGTTGTGTGATATTAAAGTCCCCAGGTATAAATTTTAAATCTGCACACACAAATTTATGATAAATTTAAAAGCTTTCATGCCTATTAAAATGCAGCTCAGGAGTTTTTAGTCCATCTCTTCATCACAACGTCATACAACTAAAAATTTTTAAAGTGCTTATATAGGAGATTTAAGTTCAGAAACAACTTGTAATTTTTTAAGCTGTAACTATTACATAAAAATATATTACTGTAAAGAATTCCAACTGTCTCATGCAAAATGTCTACTCATAAAACTCAACTTCTCATCTAGCCAAAAATGGCAAAAAATGTTAGTGACATTTTCTGTAAATTATTGACAAAAATTTCTGAATCTTTATTTTGTAAATCTCTATATTTAGCACATGCTTCTTCAAATTTATAAGGGGAGCCTACAATTCTCTAATGGTTTCATTTTAAAGTTATTTACAGGATGTTTTTCAAAGCTAAGTATATTTAACTTTTTATTAACTTTGCTTCATCAGAAGCTTTTGGCTATTTGGCTGTGTAAATTTTAAAAATAACTGAATTCTTGCTTTTTGAAGATATAAATTTATTTCATGTAATCTGCAACATAACCTCTTAAAAGTTTACAAAAATTCTTCTGGACTTCCACCCAAGATGGCCATAGGTAAATGCTGTGCTCATCTCCTCCCACAACTGCATCAAAATTATAACTAAATGATAGAACCACCCTTGACAACCACCTAAAGACCAGCTGGACAGAACTCTTGTAATTAAGGATATAAGGAAGGCACATTGAAACTGGTAGGAGGGATGGTGACGCAAAGTGGGTTGGTCCCACACCACTTGTGGTAGTTAAGAATAGGGACGGATATCTCGGCCGCAGAGCTCCCCATTGAAGAGCAATGGGTACCAGGCCCACACTGGGCTCCCAGTCTGTAGAGCCAGAAACTCAGTCCGGGTGGGATAGAGGACTGCTGGAAACCCAGGCATCCTTTTAAAGGGCCTATGCACAGACTTACTCACTCATAAACATTCACTCTGAGTTCCAGCAAAGGGACAACAGCTCGAAAAGTGCCAGGAACATAACAGGGAGGAACTGAATTGCCCCACCCAATTAACACATCCAGTGAAACCTCTTTCGGAGACTAACCTACGTACGGGGCTGGCTTGGTCCCCCACTACAAACTTTCTTAAAATCTCTCAAAGGTCCACAAACCCCAAACAAATAGCAACTGTTCTCAGTGTGCCCTGTACCTCTTGTTAAGTGGCCCAACCCTGGAACTACTGGCAGCTGGCCTCAATTCACAGCATAACCACTCCCAGGTGCCTCCAAACCCAGCACAGGTAGCTACCAACCAAAGATCACTTTGTAGCTCCTACCAGATGACCTCAGGCCAGACACAAGCAGTGACCTTGGCCTACACAGGAGCCCCAGAACCAACACACTAGATGGCCAGCTTCAGACCATACCAGAGCACCACCCAATTAGTGTCAGAAAGGACGCATCTAAAGGTTGGACTTGGCAAGCACCTGAGACCCTCTAAAGCAACTCCCACTCCGTGGGGTCAGTCCCTGCATAACAGCTTGTCTGCTGAAGTCATGGCTGTTCTCACAGCCAGTCAGCTTGACGGTCAATCCCACTCACTGACATGCCAAAAGCAATCAAGGCTCAACTACATCAGGCACATACAACTCACAGAAGGGTCACACCTGAAGCAACTGGCTCAGGTGAACAGGAAGACTGTGCCACTGGGCCTGACAGGGCACTTACTATATAAGGACACTCTGCCAAGATTAGGAGACATAGCAAATACACCTAATACACAGGAACAAAGGGAAGCAGCCAAAACAAGGAAACAAAGAAACACGTGCCAAATGACAACATAGGACAAAACTCCAGCAAAAGAACTAAACAAAATGGAGGCAAGCAATCTACCAGATGCAGAATTCAAATCAATGGTTATGAGGATGTTCAATGAACTTAAGGAACAGATTATCTCAGTGAGAACTTCAACAAAGAGATAGGAAACATTGGAAAGGAGATACAAAACATAAAAAAATAAAGTCAGAAATGAAGAATACAATTAACTGAAATGAAGAATATATTAGAGGGAATCAACAACAGATTAGAGAGAGCACAGGATAGAATCAGTGATTTGGAAGACAAGGGTGCAGAAAATTGCCAAACAGAACAGCAAAATGAAAAAAAAAAATCCAAAAAATGAGGATAGTTTAAGCGGCCTGTGGGACAACATCATTTATAACAACACAGGGGTTCACATCCAGGGGTACAAGAAGAAGAGAGAGAGCAAGGGATTGAAAACCTATTTGAAGATATAATGACTGAAAACTTCCCTAACCTGGAGAAGAAAATAGACACACAAGTCCAGGAAGCACAAAGAGTCCCAAACAAGATGAACCCAAAGAGGCCCAAACCAAGACACATCATAATTAAAATGGCAAAGGTTAAAAACAAAGAGAGACTCTTAAAAGCAGGAAGAGAAAAGCAGTTAGTTACCTACAAGGGGACTCCCATAAGACTGTCAGCTGATTTCTAAACAAAAGCTTTACAGGCCAGAATGGACTGGCAGGAAATATTCAAAGTGAAGAAAAGTAAGGACCTACTACCAAGATTACTCTATCCAGCAAAGCTATCTTTTAGAATCAAAGGAGAGCTAAAGAGCTTCCCAGACAAGAAAAAGCTAAAGGAGTTCATCACCACCAAACCAGCATTACAAGAAATATTAAAGGAACTTTTTTCAGAAGAAGGAAAATAAAAAACACAAATAAGAAAATACTGCCAAGAAAAAAAAAATCTCACTGATAAGGCAAACACATAATAAAAGCAGTGGATCAACATTGAAGCTAGTACACAGGCTAAAAAACAAAAGTAGGATGATCCTATGTAATTACAACAGGAAAGTAAGGGATACACATACACACACACACACAATAGAAGTACAAAATAATGACAAAAACATAAACTTGGAGGGAGGGGGTGAGTAAAAATGGTAGTGACTATAGAATGTGCTTGAACTTAAGTAACCATAAACTTAGACTGCTAAAATTGTAGGTTGGTCTACACGAAGCACTTGGTAACCACAAACCAAAATGTGGTACAACATGTACGGAGGGCAATTTCATGACTATCCATCAAAAATTTAAATGCACACATCCTTTCACCCAGCAGTAATCTATCCGGAATATATCCTATAGTCATATTCACATATGTACAGAGACATGTGCACCAGGAGTATTCACTGCTATACAGAAAAATAATAAAAACAATGCAAAGTCCATCAACATGGCTGATCACAGTTAGTATATCCATATAATGGAATACTTATGCAAAAAATTAATTTATTTTTGGGATAGACAATACATGTTCATGATTTAAGAACTCCAAAGGTTGTGAAGAAGTAAATCATCTTCTCATCTTTATCCTTAGTTCTCAAGTTCCCTGCCCAGAGATTACAAATGTTTTTAGGTGTTCTTCCCAGCAATTATATAATTTGTGGTAAACCTGACATTTTTATTCTCAGACTTATATACAGAGCACATAACTAATTATGTTGGTGTCAGGGAAAATGGTGAATTTTTAGCATGGAGAAAAGGGATATGAAGATGCCTGAGATTAAGTAAAAACCATATAATACAGAATTAACTTGCAAGTATTAGTACGTACGAACTCTTAGTTTATCATTTTCTTTCTACCTACCTACCTACCTACCTATGTACCTACTGTGTGTGTGTGTGTGTGTAAAAACCCTAAGTTCAGAATTAAATGGGAAATGTCAGAAGAAACTTTAAATTTTCTTCATACATATATATACGTGCAAATGTACATGTGTATATGTCTATTTGTATGTGTGTGTATAAATGTATGTATATTTTTTCACTCCCAGCTCTGATCACTGAAAAGGATTAGTGACTGCAACATACTCAGTAGTAATGAGCACCCTTGGTACTCATGTTATGGTCTCTAAATACCTTTGCCCAGTAAAAAGAATCAGAGCTCCTTAGAGCAATGACCAATTCCAGGTCTGGAAGACAAAATGTGTAAGATGAACCTAGAACACCTTTTCATACCAGAAAGCAAGGACACTATCATAACCTATTAGAGTCCTGTCAATAACTGAGAACAGGCGACCAACATCCATGAAATGTCTCAGTGTATGAGTTCATGATTGCATAATACCAATCAAACTACCTCACGATATGAACCTTATTCTGGATTCTAAACAAAGTAAGTAAAAAATTTATTAAAAAACCCAGGAAATGTACACTGTGACTGGGTATTTGATAACATTTAGGGATTACCAATCATTTTTAGGTGTAAGAATGGTACTGTCTTTTATTTTTTTAAGGCTGTAACCCTGAGACATACGCCTATGTGTTTACAGATGAAATGATACAATGACTAAGAATGGCTCTAGAATAAGGAGGGGGAGGGTTGTAGTGGGTGAGACACAGACAAAATGGGCTATAAGCCGGTAATTGCTAAAGCTCTATGATTAGCATATGGAGGTTCATTTTACAATTCTCTAATTTCTATGCTAGGAAATGTAAACAAAAGTCTGTTTAAAAGCCGAAAATTTTTATTCACAGGCTTGCTCCAGTCCTTTGCCTATTTTTTTTATTAGTTTCAGGTGTACAAAACATGATTTACACCCCACACAAAGTGATAACCTCCTGAAGTCTACTACCACTCTGACATCAATCATAGCTATTACAACACCACTGACTATGAGCGAATGTGTGTGTGTGTGTGTGTGTGTACTTAATTTGCCTATTTATTCTTGCACATAGTTATTCAAAGTTAGCAGCCAATTAGGAACTAAGGAAAGAAGGCATACACATAACAGAAGGAAAAATAGGCTGAAGATCTGACAAATGATGTAGTAAGAAAAAAGTATGAAAATTAGTTGTGAGGTGGGTTCCCTATCTTACATGGAAAATGGCTCTGGGAACAATTAACATTTGGAAAACACTGGGTTAAGCAAAATTAAACAAGAGTGTTTACCTTCTGCTTTTTCAAGTCACTTAAATTGTGAATCTGAATGGAATATACAAAATGCAGCTTTTCACAAACTTATCTGACAAGAGAATCCTTTGTAAAGGGAGCTCTTGTAGAAACAATGTTCTGCAAAAACAGCATGGGGAAAACTGACCTAAGGTCAGAAGAGTTAAAGCTGTAATCCTAGTGTACCTTACATTTTTAGTAACCGCAATGATTAAAACTAATCTATAAAAGAAGGCTAAACCAATTTTATTAATGTTCGTAATAACCACAGTATACAATGTTTAGGTAGGAGTTACATTAAAGAACCACAAATTAAAAAAAACAAAAGTAAAATCTAATTTTTTAGAACTTATAGGGAAAGACTTCTTTCCATTCCTTTAACTCTTGAATTCAAGCTCCATGGTCCCTTTCTCACAAGCTTCAGAGTTAGATTTACGAATTCTAGTAGCACAGTGCCCACCACATATAGCAGTACTTAATAAATATTAAGTAAATTAGGAAAAACACACACCAAAAAACTGTTATGTACATGATATGATTTACCTTGGTTGAATTCATTTATACATATTATTCTTGCTATTAATTTACTATTTATTCAGGCCGCCCCATCAACTTCCAACTGTTGATGTTACACTATCCTCTATGACTCCAATTTTGTATTTCTAACTTCAGGTCAGAGAGTTTTAAAATCATCTACTCTTTCTGGTTTCCTATTCAGTTTCCAATCATCTCTTATTCTGGAGAAAAAAAAATCCACAATAATAATATTCATAATAGCTAACATTAAGAGGGTTTACTATGTCCCAGGTACTTAACAAATTTTGAAATAGTGAATCCTCACAACTACTAGGAGTTGAGGTATGGATGTCAAAAATGTACTATTAGTAGAATAAAATTCTCTTCTGATTTAAAAAGCTATATATATATATATATATATATATACACACACACACACACACACACACATATATATACATATATATACATATAAGACCTCTTTGAGTTTGGGACTGATTCTTAAAAAGTGGAAGCTTAACTGTTCCTATTCTGAAATCTTGGTATCTTACAAAGGTATAGAAACAATTCAGAGTAGAAAAAACATTCTAACCAGTCATGGGAAGAGAGTACTTTTTGTTTGTCCTGTTTGGGTACTTAATCCAACTTCAGTACACTGGGGTGGTGCTAAACAAACAAGAAAACAGAAAATTTCCTAACTAACCAGAGTCAAATCATAACCACCTTAACTTAAAGCTAGAAGTGTTCTGTTCATATTATTATTATTCCTTAAAATACTTCAATCTCTTTCCTGGGGGGAGATTTCTCATTTTTCAGTCATGTTTCAATGTCTCAACTACCTTATTGTTATCCTATACTTTCACTTTGAAATACTATGCATCCACTGTTTATAGAAAATAGAGACATTCATTCAATCATCTAGGACAATGGATTAGAAAATAACAAAAAGGAAATATTTGGAAACAAACATTAGCAAAGGTTGACAATTTTCTTTTCTTGGAAAGGTTTATCCTTTATCTTCCTACATTTTGGTATATTTTCCTTTATTTTCCATAATGCTGGTGATGGTAAATGCAATCTTTTTTGTACTTTTTAAGCATTCTTCCTTGACAAAATTAAGAATTGGCACCCGTATGTCAAACACACTAATTTTAAATTTCTAAACCTTACTGTTCCCTAAAACTCAGAAGTTCGAAAACCACTGTTTTAGCTATACTCTGCTTGTATAAAATAAGCTTCAACTTAATTTCCTGTTCTCTTCTAAAATAGAATGTTACAAAATCTAAAGAAATTTTTTGGCTTAAGAAAATGTTTATGGTTTAACAACCTTTATAACTTAATTCAAATGTTTAACATAGCAATGGTAGTTTTCTTTTCATCCTGTTTGGTAAATCCAACTAAAATGGTACTTACCCTGAAAAGGTAACTATCATTAGATTTAACCTAACTTATTTTGTCACTTATTCAACCTTGATGTAATGTAATTCAGTGTTTTACACACACACACGCATGCACACACACCCGAGGTGGAAAAGCAAGACCCAAGAAGGCATATGTCCATAAGCCTTAGCAAGAGCAATATTTCCAAAAATTATTTAAAAGGCAAGAGGTGTTTTTTTCCTCCCTCAGCCAAGTAGTACGCAGAAAAGTAGTATATATTTAAAGTTGTTACTAAACCCACAAACTTGATAATACAGTATTTTAATCATTGGTACAATAACAACTACTATTGTTTGTATGACTGTTTCCTAGAAAACAAATAGAACATAAAGAGATGATATTCAGCTACCTATCTAACATTACGTTGAAAATTATCACTGAAGTCATCATTCAAAAGAAGCTTATTCTTGTATTCAACAATACCTTTGAGAGAAAACTTGATCAAAGATCTATTTTTTCAACATAACACATTTACATATAACTTTACAAGAAAGTTTTAAACTCTCATCAACTATAAATTACTTTTTACTTTCACAAAAGATCTTTAAATGACAGAGAACTCAAAACTAGATTTAAAAAACAGAACTAGGATTAGGAGTTCCTAGACAATAAAACTATCCACTACCCACCCCACTAACCTAGAAATTAGGTTAATCCAGTGCTCAGCTGAACACTTTCTGAGACTTACCAGACCCCCAGTGTTTTATTGGCTACAATGTCCCAAGAACAACTCCTAAGCCCCCAGCAATCTACCACTGTGCTGGCAGGGAGTATTTACTACAGAGAGGATAAATAAATTTTTAGAAGGTTTTCAAAACTTTAGACCACAATCAACTTAAAAGTTCTAAAAACTATCCAACTCTGCCATTCACATCAGGCTGTTTGGAAAACGGTCCAAGGACAATATGGTACATCTATTTCTCTACAATCTTGAACAAATACACAGGGCTAAAAAGGTTTCTATGAATCCCCAACCTTTACACCCATTTTCCTTTTTTAATCTTTTAAACCCAGAATAAAGACAAGGTTGCATCTACTTCTTGTCATTCTTTGGAAACACAATTAAAGATACATAGTGTAAGACAACTATACTAAAAGGACCCTAAAAGCTAGAGCTATATATCATGTCTTGGGCAAAAAGTCACAGAGATCGAGTTGGGGGTATGCTGAACTAGGGACACTTCTTTAGGAGTTGGCCAACACTATTGTTCTGGGCCATCTGAGAAAAAGGATAATGGGAAGTAGGGTGGCCCTATCTCCTGTGAAAGAAAAAAGGAAGAATTCTTGGTGTCTCAAAACAATACAACTTGACATTCAACTTGCTAACTATATATTCGAATCATATCATATTACATATAGGATTGCCTAACTGCTTTAGGACATTCTTCGAGGCCATGAATTCCACTTCATGTGTTCTACCTACCGTCAAACCGTAGTTATTTAGTAAGTTAAAAAAAATCCATTTATATTAAAAATTAAAAACAGTATTTATAAAAAAATTTAAATCTGGATCTTCAATAAATTAGATTATTTATAGTACTTACTGCTTCAGCTTCTGCTCTTGTCTTGAATGTAATTACTGCATGAAGTGAGGAGTCGTCAATCTGACAATCTTCAATTTCACCATATTGCTTTAAATTAAAAACAAGTATTTCCTCCAAATAAATATTTTGAAACATCCAAAATCCTAATGGTTTTTAAAATATTAAAATACCAATAAATATAACGAGAATACATAAATTCACGGTGATTAACAAAGTGGAGAATAATTTTAGTACTTGGTATTGTAAGATCATCCAACACTGTTTACAATTCTACACTTTCTGGAATTAGGGAGACTTATACTTGATTGAACTATTCTTTAAATAAAGGGAAACAATGGTTAAAGACTGAGCTTCCTTATTGTCTTTCTTTTATACTCATTCTGATCCCAGAATATGATCAATTCTTTCGAAAGCAGAATATTTAATCCTCACAATGTTTTGAGTTTTTTAGTACCATTTCCAATTTAAAGATGGGGGAGGGTAAGAGAACTTAAGTCCTTTTATCCAAAGTAATTAATTACCAGGATGAGAATCCAGGTCTTTTGATTCAAAAGTTTAACACTAACTTACTCTGCTTTCACTCTTACTATAAACTCCTCTAGACAACACACTCTTCTAGGAGAACATTTACAAGCTAAACATATTAAATTATGCTTGTTTTGGTTTGTTGGATTTTATTGTTTACATGTGTAGGAGGATTTTTCTACAAATAGCAACCTTTATCACATAAAATTCTAGTCCTTTATATGTCATTACTAATACTGGCCTTCTTTCTTACACAAAAATAAAATTATAATTCCACAATCTCGTTAAATATACACACATACTCCACACAGAAAGTTCTGTAGAGCACAGAGAATGGACTCTAGAATCAGATCCCAGCTCTGTTAAGTTACTGTTCAAAAAGGAGTAAGTTACTTAATCTCTTCATGCTTCCTTTTCCCTATTTCTAAAATAGGCATAATAAAGGTACCTACCCTCATAATCAAACTAATACTGAGTTACATCAGGCACTCAGAATAATACCTCCCATAAAATAAGTGCTCTACAAGTTTTAAACTATAATTTTCATCCACTGGGACCAGTAGCTGTTTCATTTCCAGACCGGCTAGTTCAAGAATGCAATATTAACAGATTAAATTCCATCTTAATAGGAAAAAAAAAACTGGATGGCCATGCAATGTGTTAAATTTTCCTTTAAAGTAATTATCAAATGAAACTACAGGACCTGCCTCTCTAACACTCATGTCACAATACCTGAAGGCCTACTAAGTGTAAGAATTATAACATTTTTTTCAGATAATTAAACAAAACCCCCCCCCAGTTTGTTTTTTAAATAATTAACAAAAGATTATCATAGATTAATCAAACTCTTCAGTCAGATTAATGGGTTTAAATTACTCATGTCATTTTCATAATTTCTCCTTTAACATATCCATTATCCCCAACACTAATTATCAGTATTTGTTTTGTTGGGCAGTAAGAAAGTACCGCAAAATGAGGAAGAAGGTCTTCTCTGTCGCTCTCTGTAAATGCAGAGATTTCCAATGCCCTGGGGCGGTGATCCACCACAGCATGACCGGGTACACCTCGACCTCGACCTCGACCCCGGCCTCGGCCATGAGTTGTACCTCGACCTCTTGAATGAATTCCTCTGCCACGACCAGATGAAAGAATCCCCCGTTTTGCAGCCTAGAAGAAATGAGACACGTAGGTTATTAAACATAATAATTACTAGCATAAGCCAAGTGTTATACTTTGTCAGATGAGTCAAACTTTTACACATTTTGATTCAAATTCAAATAGTGCCCTAAAAGGATCTCATAATTTAAGCTGGGGTTTTATTTTTGAAAGTGAAAGCA
Source organism: Rhinolophus ferrumequinum (assembly GCF_004115265.2). Taxonomy (NCBI): domain Eukaryota; kingdom Metazoa; phylum Chordata; class Mammalia; order Chiroptera; family Rhinolophidae; genus Rhinolophus; species Rhinolophus ferrumequinum. The sequence goes on from NC_046287.1 coordinate 29,767,730, forward strand.
AATTTAAGTAGCTAATGAATTTAGAAAAAATAATATTTAAGCAATGTCTTGAAATTATTAAATGTGCTTTTTTTCTACCACATTCGTACTCTCCAAGACATGAGACTGCATCACAAAAAGACCAGCAATTACTGATTTCCAAATAATAGTGTTACGTATTACTTCAGAAGTCAGTTTAATACATAGATACAAAATACCTATATACACAATAAATGTATTTTCCTATTTATGACTTTAAAACAGTGTTTCCATTTATTTCCCTGTTGACTTCAGTAGGTAGTTATTTTAAATTCATCATTTTGATCACTTATAGTAATGTCCCATAGTAACTTATATTCTACCACATCACTCTATGTGAATAGCACACCATTCCTTCATTTATTTATGAATATTTAAGGACTTCCACTTTCTATGTGCAAGTCCTTACCTCATGAAACTCAAATACTAGAAGGGTAAAGAGACCTTAAACAACTAAGTTATTTGATTTTATTCATGAAAAGTGACTCGAAAAATGAGGAAATACTTTACTTAAAGATTTTATAAAACATTAAAGATCTGCACAGAACACTAAGATTTGTAATAAATAAACTACTAGAATGAAAGTTCCATGAGGACCCCTCCACTCCCATTTTATTCTCTACATTATCCCCAGAAGTGGGGGTTACAGCATGAACAAAGAAACCAAAACTGAAAGGAACATGGTATTTCAAAGAGAAAATAAAATCTAGTGTAGCTGGACCACATGGAATGGAGAAACGAGGCTGGAGAGACAGGTAGAGCCAGATCATGAATAACTTTAAGGACCACATTGAGGATTTTGAATTTTATCCTTAGAGCTATGCAAATCAGTTAAAACATTTAAAGCAGAGAAGTAGAGTGATGTGATCAAATCAAAGCTTAAAATGTTATTCTGGCTAAAGTTTAATGAACAGGGTAGAAAGAAGAGAACAAGCTGGGATACTAGTCAGTAGGCTACACAATAACTCCAGAAACTGAAGACAAAAGTTTATCTACAACAGTGGCAATAAAGAAAGAGAGAAATAAATGCACTTAAGATACATTAGGGAGTAGCATCATGGATACAACTTGGTGTTTAATTGGGTATGAATACTTAAAGACAAGGAGGAATCAATGAAAACTCTCAGGTTTTTGGTTGGCGCAGTTGCGTAGATGGAGTTTAGGGGCAAAATAAGCACAATTTTGAACATGGTTGAGTCTGACGATGTAAAACATCCAAGTGGAAATGTCAAGCAGGTGCCACTTCCAAATCTCTGCAAGTATAAATATCTCAAGATATCTTAACATTAGCTAAAATAATCTAAAATACAAGGATTAATGTTACTAATAAAGCAACATATATAAAAGTGTACTATGAGGAACAAAATGTTCCCTGAAAAGGGAGTCCATGGACAAATAAGTTTGAGCAATACTGAACAATACGTATTTTTGGCAACTCACAAATTAATAGCCTCTAAAAAACCCTAGAGTCAAAAATCATGTCTAATAAAAACTTTTCCAAATTTATTTAGCCTCCGAGCTTTTTTCACGAATATCTGTTAATAAAAAAATGGAATGGGTGTATTCATGACCACACTCTGGGAAACAGTGCGTTACTGCATATATATTAGCTGCTAACTACAGTTTAGCCATCATAAAAAACAAACAGAAAATCTTAGTCAGTGTTTAGCTATATCATGATAAAGAATCAAAACATAAACTAAGAAACAATATTGGTAATATTATGTATCTAGTAAAATTATGGGCTAAAAATTTTTGAATGATAATTTGTTTTTTAAAATCCTACCAACCCAAATATGAAATCTCCAGAACAGGGAAAATAGTTCTGTATTAACATAAATATCTTTTTCAAAACCTGTTATCTTGGGCAGGACACACAGGCAACCATTTCAGGTTTCCAGAGAATGCAAAATGTGTGTAGGTTTAGGACACCACCCTAGGGTTTCCTATGATTGTTAGATAAGACAGAGCCTTAAGACAAACACAGTGGCTGCTAAATGTTAAGTCTTTAATACCTGGATGCCAGTACTCAATATAGATTTGTACTGTGTTAGAAAAAGATGATCAAGTGCTAACAAATTTGGAAAAAAGTATTATTCTCAAATTAAACAGAAGTAATAATCTAAAATATAAAAAACTAAATTGTGGCATCAAACAGATAGAGACAACTACTAACTACTTTAATGACATTAATGTCTCTGTACTTAAAAATGTTATTCTGATTTTTAAACATCTTTTTGCTAAATGTTAAAAAGTCTCATATACAGGAATCAATTTCACTTGATTTTCTTATATAATCATGACTAAGTTATAAGAAAGCAGTTTATTCTCTCTTCTATAAACATCCACAGCGCCATCTATAGGCAAAATAAGCATGTTCGTCAATACAGTTCTACCACTGGAAGTCTGATTCTTAGAGAACTCGATGTAATATGCCTATTTATGCATAGGATAGCTCCATAAAAATAACTGGAAAAGGTTTTAATATACTTTGGTCTAGGGGGAAGGATAAATCAAAATTAGAAAAGGAACAATATTCACCAGAAATGGAAGGACTCAGGTGTATAGGTAGAACTGTTGCCACCCCTCATTAAATATTTTCTCTACTAGCTCTGAAAAATATGTTAACTTCTTCCCTCTTTCCTATATCAACTCCCAATATGTTTGTCAGAGACTGCCAAGAATCACTGACTAGAATGAGGAGAATATATTTTCAAATTAACCACCACGACTACAGCTGCTCCTCTTTAGCACATTGTGTAGCTATGATGAAACATACTTCCAGCTGTAATTCTGTATACTTTCGCCGAAGTTCAGTAACTTCTTCTCCAGCTTGCATCTTCTTATATAAATCCAGCTCTGTGTCCAGCAATTCTTTCTGCATCTAGAAAATAGTAATTTTAATACTTTAGGTGACAATAATATCTTATATTTACACAAAACTGTTTTACAAAAACTTTTACACTTTCCTATTTAATGTGTACATTTCTTCTCTATCTCCAGTCATACCACCCTAGCCCAAGCCATCAATCACCTCTGGTCTACAATACTGCAATTGCTTCCTAACTTCTTCCTACTTCCACTGATTTCCCTATAATTCATTGACAGAAGTCAGAATGAGATTTCTATAAACTGATATGAAGTAATTTTCAGGAAATAACTGAAAATAAAAACAAAAAACCAAGGTGTTAATAAACAATACATAGTACAAATTTATGTAGGCAAGAATACACATACATACACCAAGGAGAGAAGAGTGAGGAAGAGTGTGTTAGGAATCAAAGGGGAAAGGTCTTCTATATATACCTTTTTATAGTTTAACTTTTCAATCATGTTAATGTTTTACTTATTCAAAAAAATAAAATTAAATTAGCAAGAATGAGGGGCGAACCAAAATTGAATACATACAGAAATACACCTAACTTTATCAAATTAATAATATAACCACACAAAAGGAAAAAAAGTAATCCTAAACCACAGTTCTCATTCTATACCCTTAGTGGAATATATTGTGAGATTATAAGAATGCAAGTAAGTTCTAAATTTTATGTTTAGTTAGTTGTTTGAAGTGGTATAGTTATAGCAATTCTGGGACTATTTGCAATGTATTATAGGACTGAGCAAACAAATACTGTATTGATGTTAGTGGGAACCAAGTTGTCATTATGGAAACAGGGAGGTAAAATATGGAATAAATATGGAATATGGAATAAGAGAAGGAAGAACCCTGTGGTGTTGGATTAGAATCAGAAATATCAATATGAACTCATGATTTTTTACATATACAAGCACACACCAAGTGTAAATATTGTTTAACTGTTTTTTCTTAATCACTTATTACCATCTGAAATTAAGTTACACACTTATTTGTATCTAATGGGTTAATCTACCTGAATTTCCCTTCTTCCAATAAATTCATTCTGTACAGTGCTGTCAGAATGTTACTTCTCTGTTCCTTAATGTCTTATACCTCCAACTTCTTACACAATACAGCTCAAACTCCTTAGTGAAGTATTGTAGTACCTGTATCATTTTGTTTTCAAGCTACCTTTACAAGATTATCCATAACCATTCTAATTACAGATTTTCCAACTGTAATCCACAGGATTCAAAAAATTAGTAGAGTTTGCTTGTTTGTATTTATTTACTAATTAATTAATGGAGGAATGGTAGCACACAAGGGTTAGATTTTGAGCAAAGAATATTACATAAAGGAAAATGAATCGTAAACAATGTAGTATTATGTTTTTTAAGTAATAATATGAATAATAACACAAATTAAAATACCTGAGTCTTGGTTTTTATACTTTTTGGAAGACAGCGTCCAGGAGAAGCAGCTTTGACCTCATCTTTCAACTTGGTAATATTTTTTGTCAAAACCTCTAATGTTTTCATTATTTCTGCTTTATCTTCAGACTTCATTGCTTTGTTTTTCTCCAGTTTTGAAATTAGCATCTGCCAAATTTCAAGAAAACAATGTAACATACTTATTCCTAACGAAATATAAAAATAAATTACTACTGTATATATTCATAGCAAGGCTTAGATAGCAGATTGGTGATGCTAACTATCTCAATTTAAGCCTTACTCTTGGTTTACTTTGTGAATAACTATAGTATTACTATTTGGGTCTCTTAGAAGAAACTCACTTTGATCCCTGAAAAGTTGTCAATTTGAAATATTAAGAATTTTCCTTTCTAATCCATTTGTTTATATTACTGCCTCTATAAATCAGGATAAGTAGGAGGAAGTTTTGTTTTCCTTTCCTATACTGAGGTATTAGGAAAACAGAACGTTTACATTGTCAAGGGATTAGCAACTGGCTAGGCTTACTAAAAATGATATCCCTAACATGGATAGGAAAAAAGATAAACGAGGTAAACATGGGGTAGAAAATACCACAAAATAGTATAGGTTCTGCTTCAAGAAGGTTTCAGTTTTTGATGTAAAGCCTTTTGATCTCTCTTTAACAAGTATACCCAAATTTAAACTATAAAAGACATATATTTTAAACCAAAATGGAAAAAGTTTCTGTATTTTCAATATTTTGAAGTGCATAACCTTTATTACCAGACATAATTAAGAACCTACACTAATTTAATGTCATAAACTGTACAAAGAAATACTACAAGCCACATGAACAATTTTTAATTCTCTAGCAGCCACTTTAAAAAGATAAAAAAAGATACAGTAAAATTAATTTAATAATATAATTTATTTAACCCAATATATTAAAAACGTTAACATTTCAACAAAAATTACTGAAGTGTTTTACTTTTTTTCTTCATAGTCTCTGAAATCTGGTATGTTATACTTACAGCACATCTCAACTTGGACTAGACACATTTCAAGTACTCAATAGTCACATGAAACTGTTACAGTAGCTACTGTATTAGACAAGCCAAGCAAAGAAAGGTACATATATCTCAACACTGAGGAAAAGGTTGCATTTCACTATCTGTTGAACAAACATACCTGGATAAATACTCCTTATTTTCATTTCAAGTTTGATGACCATAATTCAATTTAACTACTCCAATTCCCAGTCTACCATTTAATTTATGTTCTTCATCCCCAATATGTTATCAATTGACATATACTTTGTCATTGATAATATTTTAGTTTTACCACTGCCAATTCCAGTAAGTGTTTCTCAGGACTATCTATATAGCATACGATTAAATTCACTCAAAGTTGCAACATTTATAAAAACATTTTGCCAAACCTGGCTTTAATATTTTACCTTCTGTGTTTCAATGTGCTTTTCTAAAATTTCTTGTTTCCTTTTCCTTACATCCTGTTGAAGTTTCAGTGCCTCCTAAAGAAAGGGATCAAAAATATCATTAAAATATTTACTGTTTATTTTTCCAATGAACAAAATTACTCAAGAGAACAGAAATAGGTTTAACGGCAGAAGTTTAGCAACAAAAATTAAATGCAAAGTTTTCCTACGAGAAACTTAAATATGTATGCAAATATGTATTCAAAGATCAGGAGAGCCTTTCATTCCAAGAAAAAAATTAATATTTACTTCTACACTATTGAAAATAAAAGTTCAGTGGCAGCCAGCATATTCCTTTTACTTCCACTTTGTTAATAAGCATTGAAAAAACACACACATGCAGAAAAGTTTTTCCTCCATGTAAACTGTGTAAAATAATAGCTGTACTTACCTGTTTCTTTTTCTGTGCTTCATTATTATCAACTGCAGAAGTGGAAACAAGTAAGGATTTTTGTGCAGCTTTCAAAGCAGCTGGATTATACACCGTTTTTGTTAGGCCAGTAGATGTAGATAACACCTACCAATACAAATTCCAATTTCATTTTAAAAAATGTATCAAGCATCCATGATTTACTAAGTCCTGTTTTCTTATAAAACTCAATGTTAAAGTACTTCTGTCAAAATTTAGCACATTGAACTAAAATGTACTATATATGTGGAATAATTAAATCACATGAATGAGGGAAAAACTATAAAATTTTTTTAATACCATATACCTATAGAAGAAAAAGCAAAAAAATACAAAAACTTTAAGAAAAAACAGTCATTATTATATCACTGAGAAGATATTAATTGCTGAATATATTTGCTAGTATTCTTAGTGACTAAAGCAAAAACCGTACACAGAGATGGCACAGGAGGAAGGAAACTGGATGCTGGCCCTCAAACAATTTGCAATTTACAATTCGGAGATGAACTTGATTGCGTTCTTTCTCCTTTCCTTTGCAACCATGTTTCCCTGAAAATAAGACCTAGATGGACCATCAGCTCTAATGCATCTTTTTGAGCAAAAATTAGTATAAGACCCGGTCTTACATTATGTAAGACAATTAAATACAATTGTCTATTTAATTCTTACATTATGTAGGACCGGGTCTTATATAAGACCTGACATTATATTGTACTGTATTGTATTATATTATATTATATTATATTATATTATATTATATTCGGTCTTATATTAAAATAAGACAGGGTCTTGTATTAATTTTTGCTCCAAAAGACACATTAGACCTGATGGTCTGGCTAGGTGGTAGTTTTGGGAAACACAGTAGCTAACATTTCTTTCTCTTTTCCTTCTGCTTCAAGTGACCTTATTCTCTTAAGCCCGGCTCAGGTGCAGCACAACCAGTCAAGACTTCCACAAAGCCCTAATCATTTATTTCTTCTACCTAGGTCCTTTTATGAAATTCTATTCCTACAGCTATTATATATTTAATAAAAATGACCTGATGATGTACTAATTAGTCTCCCCCGCCCCCCCGTATACACTGTAAGGGCCTTGAAACAAAAACCATGTATTTCTTCTCTTTGCACTTCTTCCAGTACCTGAATCTTGCTACTAACTAATTTAATTATGAGACCCTCGGTAAATTCAAGTACCTTTTGGGGCCTCAGTTTGTTTATCTATAAAATGAGGAAGTTCAACTTGATGATGTCTAATGTGCTTATTAACAAACCCATGAGGATAGGGATTTTTTTTGGCTTGGTTCATTGCTATATTTTCAGTGCCTTGAATAGTGCGAGGGCACATTATAAACATTCAATAAACACTTTGCACTAAATTAAACAAATGATGACAGATCCAAGTGGCCAACCTTTTCTACACAAGAGTCAAGTCAAGAAAATAAAAGTGTACAGACTGCCTTCAAAAGCAAGTAGTTGCAGGTTCCATGGGGTGGTTGGTTACTGGTTCTTGGAAAAGAGTCTAGGGATCCCTTCAGGGAGATTTCCGAATGCTATAAAAACTGAACATGAAACCATGTATATGAACAACGTAACTTCCACAGGAACAAACACAGCTTCCAAAGTCTTAAAGGAATTCATGACCTAAAAGTTTTTAAACTACATAAATAGAAGAGTATCCATGAGAGAAGAGTCTTACTTTCTGGATACTAACATGTAAATATCTGGGTATACCACAGAAATAGCAATGAGACACTACTTTCTAATATTTTATTATGAAATTAGATTAGCAAAAATCACAAAGTTTAGACAACTCATCAATATTCTTAGTATTCAAGAATGGCTGGCCTCTAAATGAAATGAAACCCTAGAATACTGTAATTATACTGGTTCTGTACAGCACAACTGATCTTTAAAAATAAAGGTTCTTTACAGTACTTGATGTATATCAAAATTTCACTAATTTCCTGCAATGATGAAAATAGTCAGGTATCACTAACATATGTGAATGGTATATTCAGTAAAACACAAGAGGAAACATAGACCAAGTTTGTGGTCTAACTTCAGACATCATTCTCTATAATTCCAGGGAAAACTTTCTTCCTTGCTACCTTACCACACCACACATCGCCAAACTTTATCATTACATAAGGATAAGATAATAACTTTAAAGGGAGAAACACAAGATAATCTGTGGAAAATAGTTTGAGTGTTTCATAAACTGTTCTTCATGAGGGTTCCATAACAAGTTGAAAAGTTGTGACCAAAAAAGATTTCTGTACTCAAAAATCAGTTGGAAACAATGAATATCATAACGCTATTTTCAAGTTTCAAATGTATTTTACCATAAAAGCTGTGAGAAAACCAAAAGTAAAAAAACCCATGTAATTTGTTTAATTGAGCATTTCTCCAATTTCAGTAGAGTAGGGAACACTTCTTTTCAAAGTTATCTTATTAACATCAGATATCGGACTAAGGAGAGCATTTTCAAAGTAATTAAAAGTATCTGATAAGAATGACAAGACTCCTTTATTCCTAGAAATATCCCACTTCCTTGTTTTATCCAGGAGCTTCTTCCTGTAAAAATAGAATATCAGCTAACATTTTTCACTGAGCTTAGGACATCACTAACTATGAAACGCATTATCATTTTACATATCCCAACTATAGAAAAAAATGCCAATTATAACAAGAAACACCAATGACTATAAAATATAGCCCAATTCCGAAGGTGTCAAGTGTGAAAATAGAATGTCTTAAAACAATGAACTATTCAATTACAAATATTACTTACTATTTGAATCTATTTAATTCCAGAGTTTAGATAGTAAGAATTTGGAAAGCAAGACATACTGTAGTTTCAAAAGATGAGGATAGAGTTGTGATAAAAGAAGACAATCTGTTAAAAATGAAACCAGTGGAGGGGAGTAACAGACCCAATAGAAAAGATGCTGCAATTCTCAAGAACACAGTCAAAGCACAGGCAGTGGACTTTCCAAACTACAACACCTTCTCTATTTTCCAAACAGGTTTCGGTATGCGCTGTATTTTTACATACTGACCTTCTTTCTAATGACTTTATTTCATTCACTTATTAATTACAATTGTCTGTGAATTCTTTTGGATTTTTTTACACACACAATCATGTTGTCTGTAAATAAATATAGTTTTGTTTCTTCCTTTCCGATCTTTATGTCATTTATGTCATTTTCTTGCCTTATTGTACTGGTTAGGCCCTATGCTACTAAAAAAAAGTAATGAGTATGGACATCCTCTCCTGTTCCTGATCTCAGGGGAAAAGCATTCAGTATTTCACCATTGAATGTTAGCTGTAGGGCTTTTTTTTTTTTTTTGCATACATATACACTTGGTCAAATTTAGCAAGTTTTCTATTCCTAGTTTTTAGAATGTTTAATGTTACTTCACGAATATTGTTTTTTTCTACTTAGATAATCATATGGGGTTCTTCCCTCCCATCTCCTGCCCCCACTTTTTTCTGTTAATGTGGTGAATTAAAATAATTTCCAAATATTAAATCAACCTTGCATTTCTGGAATAAATCTTACCTGGTCAGGATGTATTATCTCTTTTGTACCACTGAACTTTTGCTAATGCTTTGTTTAGTATTTTTGTGCCTGTGTTCATGAGACACTGGCTTGTAATTTTCCTCTTGTAATATACTTGTCAGGTTTGGTATTAAAGATATGTTGAATTCGTAAGATGAGTTAAAAAGTATATGCTTTGTAGTTAAAATGTACATCATTAATAACTCTTACTTTCCAAGATAAAAGCCAATTTCCTCACAAGATAGAGACTGTAATTCACCTTACCTTATTTCCTATGTAAAGTATTACCAATCATAACTATTATTTGTACTTGGCAAAAACACAGAAAAACAGATTTTTCTCATGGAAGGAAACAAAGTATTTTGTAAAAATTATTTACTACAAAAGAAGGTTATTTCAAATAATGTCATCCACGTACGACTTTGAAATAACCAATGGCCTAGTTGGAATCAAATGCGGAAGGAACACAATTAAGATGCTTCACAGTCACACAGTACGTTAGCTCTAACAGGTTTCTAAAGCAGAAGTGCCATGCTTGAATACAATAAAAAGACAGTTTCTGAGGAGTTATGTGTAGGAAGCTTATTAATATAATTACGGTAGGGTCAATTTTTATATTATCATCTTTTCAATAAATCTGAATGCTCATTTATGATAGTCTTTTAAAGCAGCACATAAATGTATTTTCTATAGCAAAACCTATTGGGAATTCTGGTGAGAACAACATGACTTTACTTAAAAGTTAGATTTATAAAATATTTTCAGGGATTAACAGTTTTATTTATTTCAGTAATACTAAGTAGTTTAAAAGAGACAAAGGGATTAAAGATCTTGCAAAGAAATATTTTAACATCAAAGGAAAAAATGTGTAGAGTCAATAAGCAATGTTGGCCACAATAGCTTGGTTCCCAGAAAATTCAGCATAACAAATAATTTTATATATATCATTGTTTTTCTGTAAGAAAAATAATCCCGGTAATAATCTTGATAGAGTAATCCAGGCAATAATCCTGACAGAGGCCAATGTATTTTTTAAAAATCAAAATTAGTCAATAACAGTTATTTAAAAACTGTCACAAATTTCCTTAGTCTTTATATTTAAAGTAGCAAAATTACACAAATACAAATTTAAAAACCAAAGGGTTATTTAAATGATTTTATAGTTAAGTAAACTAAGTGATTAAGACTTGTTCGGGATCATACAGAATGTCAGCTTTGTAAAACCAACAGCTTAAGTCTCTACATGATACGCAATGTTCCTTTATACAATTTCCCTTTTAAAAGTTCCATGGTACAGGTGTTACCTGTCATCCTGCAAAGAAACCAAGATATATTTTCAGATTGCAAAAAAAAAAAACCACATACTGCTAAGAAACAATAACATCCTGTATTACGTGCTTGATATACCTAAAACTGATACAAGAACATTAAACATTAAGTGATTAATCAGTTTGCTTCTCAGAATTTTTAGTAGGGCTTTAGGGATATAATTAGGACAGTCTCAATCTTTCTTTGAAAACTAAACAGGATGGTATACACAGATGCCACATTTATTTTTTATAAATCTCCCTGAAGTAAGCAAAGGCACTCAAATATCATTTGATTAGCCACTCTACTCAAATAATACCTATTTAATAGTTATTGCAATATCTCAACATTTAGCAGTTATCAATTAGGTTTTAAGTGTCTTCTCTCTTAGCCCTCTCACAAAAATTGAATCTTAGCACAACGAATCACTACAGGGTTTAACTGTTATTTATTAAGGGTTAAACGCAGTATTATTTATAAGGGGATAAAATTTTACATCTACCTTTTTCCCGAAAATAAGACCTAGCCGGAAAATCAGCTCTAATGTATCTTTTGAAGCAAAAATTAATATAAGACCGGGTCTTACATTATGTAAAAATTTAATATAAGACCCGGTCTTATATTGTATTATATAAGACCCAGCATTATATATTATATTATATATTATATGATGAGACCTGGTCTTATAGTAAAATAAGACAGGGTCTTATATTAATTTTTGCTCCAAAAGATGCATTAGAGCTGATTGTCCAGCTAGGTCTCATATTTGGGGAAACGGTATTTATTTGCTTTAACAGTGATAGAGGATACTATGTAGATGCTAGTTTTGAGCTTTCCCCTGCTTTCAATTAAAAACAATTTTTTAAATAATATTTGATGACGGGGATTCTTCTGTTCTTCCTGAGTCTTCTCTGAACGACTGACCACTAAAGATTCTGAAGCAAAAACCACTATGGACTAGGGAGAGATACTTCCAAGAATAAGTAAAAATAAAATGCTATTCTTCAAATAGGTTCACTGAAAATGACTCAAAGTTACACAACTGTAAATAATTGTTTTCCTTAAAAGATACTTTACAATATTTACCAAGTAATTTTTTTTATAAATAGCCCACTGCCATCAGTGATTTTTTTTATAAATTCAGTTAATGATAACTATATTAGTAAACTTAATTCCAAATCTGTACCCCTTTTATCCTAAAGATATACAAAACATGTTAATAAAACAATAGTGAAAATTAGCAAACCATACTAGAAAAATTTTGTAAAAGCTATAATTAGTACACTTCAATTTCAGAGTCCAAATTTGAACATAAACAGATCCTTAACATAATGAGGTTTTCAGGCATCTCTAGAATTGTTCAGTACTACACTAAGTATTACAGACCTAATATTGATTTTTTTATTCCTTAGTTACTTATTATCAAGGAGGATAAACCTAATCAAAGTATTTTCATATTGCTAAATTTAGTAGCATAGATTAAGCGACACAAATTTAGAGAAAAGGGTGATAACATATGGAAAAATGTGGAGGTTTCATAGAAGAGGTAAGAGAGATTTTCAATCTTTAAAAGAATGACTAGAATTCAGTTAGGCAGAGGGAAAATGCACTCCAGGAAAATCACCCGCCCCCCCCCAAAAAAAAAGAGGCAGGAAATACCAAGGGACAATGAGCAGAAAACGACTCCTTAAGGAAGAAAGGAAGGACTAAAGTAGAGGTCACGGAAACAGAATAATTGAGGTATGATGAGCTGTGACCCAAGCTAAGTCATTTAGCTGAGGACATGAAAGTTTCTGTAAGTAAATGACATTAAAATAAGTCTGAGGGTAGGCTGGTGGCAGTGTAAATTAGAGGAGGAGAATCCAGCTGGGATACTGCATCCAGAGACCCGGGACTTGAAGGTGGTAGAGAAAGAGATGTGAACTACGAACACAGCAAACGGCTCTAATGGCTTTTAGAACGCACAGACTGGAAAAGGGTGGTTTCACTGCCAGAGGTGAGAGCCAGGAGGAGAAACTAATTTATGTGGAAAATACTGAATCATCTTAGGCATGTTATTATGCCTGAAGTAATGCTGAGATGCCCAATGGGGAAATCTGATATACAGAATGAGATTCATATTCAAATTTATAGAATTGCCAAAGGTTAACACAGTAAATAAGGAAAACAACATACTGAAGAACCAGTGAAGAGAGCAGGCTATCTTATAAGCTGTTCTGTTTACCTATGAAGTCAATTTCCTATGAATCTTCTTCATAATGGAATAAGCCATGGAATAAAAACAGGAGACTCAGATTCCAGTCCCAGCTTAGTAACTCATAGTGTATACAGGGCAACCCAAAAAACTATTTGGGCTTTACTTTCCTTTAAGGTGAGGGCACAGAAATGGGAAAGATTATCTAATATTCTGTAATTCCACATACCTCAAGTAAGACTAAAGATCAGAGCATTCACTCATACCTAAACAGGAAAAAAGACAAACACCTACACAGAACTATAAGATAGGTCCATATATGTCCTTAATTTAATCCGCATTTGCCCCCTTATTTAAAAAAAGAAACAACTAAACGTATTGTCAGGCTATACACAACAGCTGTTAGTAATAAATAAAAAACTTGCATTTACATCATCTTTTCCAGTTAATGAAATACTTTTAAATAAATAATTTTATTTAATCCTCACAAAACCCCATGAGCAAGACAAATAATTACCATCATCATTTTACCAATGAGGAAAAAGGATCAGAAAGATTAACAGTACTGGCCAAAGTCATGCAGTTAGTAAAGGAAGAGCCAGAGTTCAACTCAGGTAAAATTCCTAATTCATGGCCCTTTCTGTTAGGCTGCCAGAGTTTTCAAATTAAAATGTACAATATCTCTAAAGAAAATAAATAAAAAGAAAAAAGAAAAAAAAAAAGGAGAACATGGAAAATACCGTGAGTGGCAAGTATTAAAATGCTGATGCAAAAAGTAAAAATAGGCAAATATTTTTCTTTTTCAGCAAATGGAAAGCAAAACGGTAGGAATAAGAGATACAGATACCATTAAGAAGCAAAAGTTGGAACTATGAAAAAAATAAAAAAATTAAGATGCCACCTGAAAACATTTATGAAGCCAAGACAAACACATCATGCTATTCTTCTTACCTTTTCAGTTGCTGAAACAGATGGCTTTGATACAAAACCCAACCTGTCCTTCACAGATAACTTAGTTACATTCTAAAAAAATTGAAATGGACAATTTCAGTGTTTCCCCAAACATATATAAGTCTGTTGGGATTTTGAACATTCTGATTCTACTAACATATATTCGCTATATAAGTATACTGATGTTATTCACACAAACCTGGGCCGTTTTCAAAGACAGAGACAGAGAGAAATGTGTGTGAAAAAACAAACAATATGCAATATTACTCAATCATGAAAAACTATGATGTAAAACAAGAAGTTTGAACCAGGTGGTTGCTAAGGTCCCTCTACTGACACAGAATCATAAATTCTTAGAATCCTATGTTGACAAATAGAAAGCTTGAACATTTTAAATTAGATTTTAGAAATTGAAATATGTTCCTGATTCTCAACCTTAAAAATAAAAACCATTCTTTTTTAAAGTATGTTTCTTTTATAGCCAAATACACTGCATTTTGTGATGATTTGGAATAAAAGGATTGGTTTTTTTGTGTGTGTGTGGTTTTTTTTAGTAATTAATGTACCAATTTACATTTTCCATGTCTTTTATAGAATCTTAATATATACTCTTCAGGAATTATCTAGGAAGACTACTTTAATACGGTGGCATCCATTAGCTAAGTAGGATAGTATATCCTAACTGTATTTTACATGGCAAATACTGAAATATCAGGAGACAAAGGAAAGCTAAGTTTCAGAGTCTGAGGGTGTAGAAATAAGAAACTGCTACTCGAGTATGGAAGGGAGTGGGAAGGGAATGACAAATGGAGAAGAAAAGCCGACTCAGGAATAAGTTATGCAAAGTTCTGAGAGAGCTGCATAAGTAACTTGAAACAGCTAAAACCCAAAGCTTTCAGTTCAGGCTACTACATAATTATCTCTGGAATAGAATTCTACTTAAGTGAAAGATGATGGGAAAAATAAGATTTAGTGTACTGAACTTCACTTTTCAGGCAGTTTTGCTAGACAATACCTCCTCCACAAAGTGAAAGAGAACTCTTTCTTATAAATAGTATTAACTAAAGAGAAGAATTTAAGATTCAAATACTACAGAAAAGGTAGAACGTGAAAATGTTATAAGAGTAACAAAAACAATTTACAGGTGAAGTTCAAATATGTATAATTATCATTATTTCAGTATAAAATATATACAACTATCTATAATTCAAATCACCAAGGGAAACTGATTTACTGAGAACTTACTATGTGACAGGTACAATAATAAGACTCTTCATTTACCTGCGGAAGGTCTGCACTGGCACTCTGCGCTTCTGCTGGTTCAATAGTACTTGAGGGTACTGGACCCAACCGCTCTTTGACTGACTGCTTCACAACAGGCAAAATGGGCTGCTGAACTAAAGGCTGCATTACCTCAGAACAAGAAAAAAAAAAGTTAAACAAGCTAATTAGTTCATAACCATGGAAAGTCACCTTTACTATTTTGTTACTAAATTGCCCATGCAGAGAAAGTCTTAAAAGTCCAGTTTATAATCAAAACCTAGCCGCCTTCCAAGTTCCTTCTCTCTCCCCACACGCCTACCACACACACTTTTTTCCTTGCATATAACTTATCTATAGAGAAAAAAAATTAAAATCTACCTTTCACTATCTTTTTTTAAAACACACAGGAGAAAGTTAAATTGAGAAACAAACTGCTATAAGACATCTCTACAAGCAATTAATCTAACATTACGTATTGATTGATTCGCTGATCAAAAGACAGAGGAAGGAGGGAGGGAAGAATTTCCAAGATGAATCCATAGTCTTAGTTTCTGGAATATGTATGGCTACAATATACTGAGTATCTCTTTATCTACCAGGGGCTTTTCTATATGTTTGATACATATTATAATTGTCTAAACTAGGGATTAACCTCACAATAAAATGAAAGAAGAGGTCAGAGAGGTTAAGCAACTTCCTCAAGTCTATACATTTAACAGTGGTTAAAGCCAGGACCTGATCTCACATCCACCTGACTGCACTGCCTCTGCTCTTCAACACAGTGTTTTCTCAGAGCATCCTAAGAAAAGCATTGAATTTCACACAAATCTCTCTCTTACCTTTGGAGAAGTGGTTTGTAACTGCTGGGTGCTTCCTTCTCTGTGCCAATAAACCTTAATAAAGCGATTGTTTAGCACTGCTTCTGTACTCGATATTGCTTTCTTTGCTTCTTCATATGTTGCAAATTGGATAAGGGCACCTTCAGGATCACCATTATAGGCAACCTAATTAAAATATTAAGAAGAATGAATTTCCAAATGAATCTGTTGCTTCATACAGTAAAATTCCCCAACAAATGAAATACTGGTCCATGTAAGTACGATTCTATCTTTATACTCCCTTATATCTAAGATTATTAACCATAGCCTACTTTCACTGCAGAAGAATTGGTAACTGAGGACTGTTCAGAATTGAACAAGAGCCTCCTCTCTATATGACACTTAATAGAGAATGCGTAATGCACAAATGTTATAAACAGGCATTCAAAATGTTTGACTTTTTACCCCCAATATTAATACTATGAGAAATAAACTATGTCAATGAGTGACTTGTCTAAGATCCAGAGTCAGGAGAAAACAACACAAGCTACTTTAAAAGGGGTGATCTCTAAATAAAAATTACAGAATAATCCATCTGTAAAATGTTCCCAACTTATTAATTTTCACAGAACTATTTCCAAAAGTACAAGAAAATTTAAGGGGAAAAAAAAAGCCAATCACATTTTACACATAAAGAAACTGAGATTCAAAGAGTGTGATTCTGTAGATCCATATGAATAAGTAATATAATCAAGGCATTTCACTTCAAATTTCACGTTCTTTCAATAATAGTTTTTTCCAAAGTGTGGTATATAAACTACTATTAGTGTGGGACAATACAAAATAGGGATTAAGAACAGAGACTCTGAATGGAACTGCCTGGCTCAGACTTTAACTGCTACTCTCACAGGAGCATGAGCAAGTTATAATCTTTCTGTGCCTGTTTCCTCTTCCATAAATAGGATAACAATACCCATACTGTAGTGTTGAGTTAAATATTCATGTAGAACAGGGAGTATACAGTAAGCATTCAATAAATAACCACTATAAGGATGATTTAGGTAGTATTTATAGAATATTTATATTATATATATATTTATACAAATATTGGGATTAAAAATATCAATTCATCAATAAGTTTAATTGGGATAAAGCTAAAAGGTTTTTTAAACTGTTTCTTAAAAACATGTGTTTATAAATAATAATGCAGGTAGTATGCAGATACAGCTAAAGAGATGAGAAAATACCAACCTCACTGGTAACTGAGGAAATGCAAATTGAACAATAGTGAGATACCATGCTTTGCCCTCAACTTTGAAAATTTTCTTAAATTTAATATTATCAATATAGTTAACTGTATGAGGAAAAAATTTCCGACAACTCTTTTGTCTAGATCTAAACATGATAGATCAAACTGAATTGCCATAAAAAAATATTCAGAGATATTCAAGGTTAAGTAAGTAACTACAGGGCAGTATGTAGAATATGGGTTCACATATTTAAAATATATACATATATACACACATACATATATATTTAAGTTTGCATATTGATTGATAAGTAGGTAGACAGATAATCAGAGAAACACAAAACAGCAAATCTAGAATAACATAGTAAATTGTTAGCAATCATGTGAGGAGAGAAATGTGAGACACATGAAGAGTTGAAGGGAAAACATTTTCTGTAAATTCTATATAAATCTCTATGCCCCATACCAAGCAAGCATGCATTTTTTCATCTATTATTTTTTAAATAGCAAGAAAACAAAATTTTCCTAATTATCAGCTTAAGCTGTACTCTCTAAAATTCTTATTTTTATCAGATGATGAAAAATAACTCTAACTGAAAAGACCACCACAACACAAAAAAAAAGGAAAAGAAAAAAAGCCCAACATTATTTCAACACTTAAACAACATATCATATAATATAAACTCAATAGTAATAACCTCACAAGTTATATACACCCAAGCCAAGGACTAATTTTAGGTTAAATACAAATTATATTGATATTTTTCTTGAAAGGTGTTCAAAAATGATAAAGGAAAAGTAAATGTTTAAACTAATTAAGGATTACATGGTATTTGGGCTCCAAAAGTATCTGTTAAATGCATCCCAACATAGAGGCAGCAAAAATAACCTAAAGCATTTTGTTGTAACGACTTTGAGAAACTTGAGGAAATAAAAACTACTATAAGATTAGATTTAATTTTTAAAAAATTTAAAAAAAATTATATTTTACAAGTGTGATTATTTAACTTTGCTATAATTGTATGATAACCTCTATTAGGTAAAAAGTATAAAATATGATCAATCAAAACTCTGCCTTTTTGAAAGTACAAAACGTATTCAAAATCACATTTTTTCTAAAATAGTTTCATTTCATATCCAATCTTCCAAATTTAGAATATTACCAAATTTTCCATAATACTGCTTCATAAAAGTATTTTTCTTATTGTATTAAATTCCCTCCCTAAATAATTAAGCAAAAACAACAGAATCATTTCATAGCTCTTACCTGTAAGTTAACTAAGGTTCCGAAACGACTAAAATGCTCATTAAGTTTGCTGATATTATTTAATTCTGGAGGAACTTTTCTAAGTTCAAGTTTGGTATTTTCATTTCCAAACTGAACCTTTTTCTGGAAGCCTGGGCTGTTTGTTCTATTAAAATTTGGTCTGTAACAAAAATCAAGTTAATTAGTACATTCATTTATAAATCGTGATCTCTATCAAGTACAAAGGAATAGTTTGACAATTTAAGTTCCATTTTTTTCAATATTGAAATTATTGGTTGATAATGGAAATTTAAATTTTCTTCCCCAAAAAATGAAGTCTCCAGATTAGTAATGTTCACATCTTTCATAGACGCCAACTGTAAAGGGTTCTTCCGTATCACTCATTACTTGCCACTTCCAATCTACTCCTACGTAAAATTCTTAGCAGGAAAGGTCCAAGCACCCACTCTAAGTCAATTTGCGTAGATAACCTTTGTTCCACTTCTGCAAAAACTAGCTTACTGAAATGCATCCTATTTTAAAACTTTGATTAAAAGGTTCCCACTTGAAAAAAAATTCACAACTACAGACCATTTGACGCTTGAAAAAAAGGACAAAATTGTGGCCCAGAGAGGTTACACTGCTTGCCCCAAATCACAGAATTAAAGGCAGAGCCAGAATTAGAAATCACCCATTTTTGAATGATTTGAACACTCTAAAAGTGTGATCCTAGTCTCTCCTCAAACTTGCAAATTTATAAACGAATTATCATACACATCCCAACGTTCTGATTCCTTACCACTTTCTCTGAAGCCCTTCCTTGACAACTTAAGTGGCTGTACAGCCTCACCTACCCTCAAAAAGATCTTTCTAACTCTTAGCAGGAACTGCCCACACGCTAAAGCCTCCTCCCAGACTTGACCCACACTTTCTTCCCTAATTAGGGGCTCATGACTATCCTTTACATAATAGTATTCAGTATCTTTAACTTAAGGAACGTTTTTTTTGTAGGTGGGGGGAGGTGGAAAGAAGAAAAATTGTAGTCTCAACCACCACACCATTTCTGTATGAAAAAACTTCCCAAGTACTAGACAACCAACCAATGAAAAATTTAGAAAACTTACACTTTAGTGGGGGACTGTCTATAGAACAAAATCATATAATTTGAAAAAGAATACTATACTGTCATAATACTCCAACTATTCTAAAAATTACTGCATAATAAAATTCCTCAATTTCCCTGTCGGCTTACTTATCAAACCAAGTCTTCTTTGTAGTAACTCCAGGCTCCCCAGAACCAATGGTTCTTTTCCTTGACTCTGAATCCACTACTATCCTCATACTGCTTTTATTAGGAGGCTTTTCTGTTTGAAAAGAAAATAAAAACATAGATTAATATTTTGCATTTATCACAGCTACTTCCTTAAATTCATACTGAAATAAAGTTTTGGCTTTTTGCCCAAATATACACATTTTAGAAGAAATATAAATGTACATTCAAATATAGTAATCTAAGGGATTTTAACTTATTAAAATTCATTTCAACCTAACTGAAGAAGAATCAGTAATTCTCACATGTCAAATTAAAATATGACTCTATTTTTATTTCTATAAAATGCCTTTAATTGGCCTCTTACATTCCTCCACATCCCTTACTCCCTTCCGTTCTAGTCACAAAACTCTTCCAGTCTCTCAAAAGTATTATTGGATGTATATGCTTTACCTACCCCCCTTCTCTGGCTAACTCTGACTTATCTCACACATCTTTACAGCAGATCAGGTGGTAAACAGCCAATATCTAGCATGGGCGATGTTCACAGTGCAAGCTGCAGTTTCTTTGCCCAGTGGTATCTTCACAGGATCAGCTCTGCAACAGGATTTTTGGCTTCATTCCTGCATTGCAAGCCTGGTTCACAGGCTCTGAGGAAAGTCTTTGAGCTATCCAATATCCTTTTTTACTTGAACATTCTTTATCTAAAGGTTCACTAAGAGAAGCGATGATGTGTTTTCCCCCAGTAATTGTGATGTGTTTGCTCCAATTCATCTGTATTCCCTCACTCAGATTCTCCTTTATTGTTATTTATTTAAAAGAGAGTTAAAAAACAGAGGCAAGTTCCTCTGGGTATACAATTAGCGAATGTATCGATTACTTATAGGTACTGTGTTACCTACCCCCATATCCTTTTAATTGTTTTTCTGCTTAAAATTTTCAGCACTGGTTTTATTGAAGGTAAATGGAAAACTACTTAGCCCTTCTTCCTACCTATATCCAATCAAGGGAGCATCTATCAAATTTTCCACCTCCTTAGAAATCTGGAAAGAACAATTATTAGGGTCTCTAGATCACCTTTATAAAAGTAATCCCAAGGTATCAAGTGGCCAAACTTTTTTCATTTGTTTAATAATAATTCCTCCATAAAGTTTAAAGTATGAAGCATAAAAATAAATTACAGTCTATGACAAATTAAATTAAGGCCATCTACATAGGCTATTAGAAATATATAACTATATAATGAACAATATTACAAGCTTTTATTTATATACCTGTCACAATCCAGGACTTTAAATTTTAAACCAAATAGGCTATAGATGAGAACATTTTGGGGAGAGGGGCACTAATAAAAGATAAGGAAATAGAAGTATAGGTAATCCTCAATTTAAAGGGGTTGCTATCAATAAATTAGTTGTGGTACATGAAAACAAGTATTAACAAAGAATATATTATTAATGTTATTAATAAAGAATATATTCCTAAACCAGCTCACAAAAATAGTACCTGATGTATCTAAAGAACAGTACTAAAATAATCACTATGTATAAAGATTCCATGGGAAAAGACTATATAAGTAGCCACAGCAGACATTTCTCTCTCAGTAGGGCTACTTCCTGTAACTTGTACCTACATGCATGTGGAGTTGAAATTACCACAACTCCAACTTCTACGTGGTCAGATTTATATGCAAGGGGTTTGATCCCTCTTCCTTCTCTTATCACCAACAAAAAACTGGCCTGGCATTGGAATGAGTCTAGTAATTCCTGACCTACAGTGGCATATATTAGTGCCACTCCAACAGAGCAAGGTAAGAGACGACTTGATGTGGGAGTTCTAGTAAGAGCAAGGAATAATCGTAATGCAGAAAAGAAGTGTTAAGGAGTGACCCAAAGAAGGAAGGGGTTTTCTCTAAACTAGTTATGTAGGAGATACTCAGGAGATAAATAGCCACAAACTTAAGTTGCTACTTTCCAATTACAAGCAATTTTATATTCCTTACATAGAAACTGTTAAAAAAATAAATTTGTTTCTGTTATTAATGATAGTTATTAGAATGCCTCGAGAATAGCTTAAAAGGTGTGAGAGAAAGGAGACATCCACATGAGATGTCCTATGATCTCAAATAGGATGTAAATTAAATTGGGTATAAATTAAAATGATCCTCAAACCTCCATCACAAAAAGTTCTTTCAACACTCAAGGTGGATGCTGATAGTTTCCAATGAACGAATTAAATAAAATGCAAAGTATAAGTAGTCACAAGTTTACTAAACCTCATTACTGACTGCTGCTTAATTAAGGTGGACTTTTATTCACGATTGATGAGGCCTGATTTTTATTTTACTTTTTTTTTAGTAGGAAAAACTGTAATGAAAATAAGATTTAAAAGTTAGTTGAAATAGGAGAAAAAGACATTTTTATTGGCATACATAATATTTGCTATTATGTCTGCCAATCCTACACTTCTGTATTATCAAATATTATCTGTAGCAAATGCTCCATCTTTCAAATTAATGTGACCTCCCTCCCTCCTCTGAATCTTCATGTCCCTTTGCACCTGTAGCACAGCAGTTTTGCTGCCCTGTCTTGTGATTGTATCAGTCTAAACTCTATCTTCTCCTGTTTAGAAATTTTATCAAAAAGACTATCTCCTCTAAGAAAATTTGAAAAGCTAATAAAAATAAGTGACTACCTAAAACATAATTCATTTTGCTTAAAATGTTATAAGCAAACCAACATCAAATTCTAACATGTCAAAAGAAAACAAAGTAAAATACACATCAAGCACAAGTTTGTACAGCTGATTTCATTATCCAAACTACGAAAGAATCTATCTTTAGGAGTTAAACCATTACTCTCAAGAACCTATTAAGACTGCATATGATTAAAAATGTCCAACAAAAGCTACCCTAGAAAATACGCACTTTTGTGAAATTCCTTTCCCCTTGGATGGTAGAATAAAGTGTCACCAATACCACAAATAGGGAGACCAAAGGATCCAAGAAATACACATAAACACCATCCCTTACTCAACCCCAATAAATGCAGGATTAACTGTTCTTTATAAACGTTTTGTCACTCTTGACATTATGAAAATGAGAAGAAAAGATTAATCATAGTACCTCTGGGTGGCAAATCCATATCCCCTGATGTCAGTCCTATCAAGTTAGGCCTTTGTGCATGCACTCTGTGTCTATACATAGGTCTGGAAGTGTTTGTTATACTTGGGGCCTCAGGATTGTAGCCATCTGTGTCATATGTATCTGGTAATACAAAAACTGTAATTAAAAAACAATTATAAAAAACTCCACTTTGTAATTTTTTTATATTGACAACAGAAAAATTAAACCATATATTACTAATACATAACTAACGTATTTCATACGTATTAAAATTATTTTAATTTCATAAAAATAAAACTGTTATTAAAAATGTAACTAGTTTTTTAAAAAATCATAACTGAGGCTTTACATTTAATGTACATTCATCATATCTACACTTTATTATATATAATTTTAGTGGAAAAAAAACAGACCTGCTAGAGCAATTCATTCTAGACATTTTAAATTTCCTCATCTAAAAGTCTGCTCTAAAACTACATTACATTA
Source organism: Rhinolophus ferrumequinum (assembly GCF_004115265.2). Lineage (NCBI taxonomy): Eukaryota > Metazoa > Chordata > Mammalia > Chiroptera > Rhinolophidae > Rhinolophus > Rhinolophus ferrumequinum. Next base: position 29,791,410 of record NC_046287.1, read on the forward strand.
TGAATATAGAGAGCCAAAACTGCACCTGCAGTAAAAAGGGAGGGTGGAGCAGGCGGAGGCTGATGATGAATACCAGTTGTTACTACAGTAGGGACAGAGCTGGTTGCAGAGTTTGGGGGAGCATCCATGCCAGATGGCTGCAAAGGAGGAAGTGGAGGTGGTGGTCCTGTCAAAACCAAAGAATAAGAAATATCATCTGAAAGCAAACAAATAAAATAAGTTATTTGTATATCCAAACATGGTATTATCATTCATCAAACTATAATATCTACAAACACCAAACTCTTATAACTATATTAGTTTTCTAGGGTAAAAGATCCTTTAAAAGTATTCCAAAACAGGTTTGTGTGAACAGGAATCTGGGATTCATCAGGGACGTGCATAATTCAGGGTCATTACAAACCATAGGAAACCATAGGTTCCAACAAAGTGGGGGTACTGGTATGTTCTAAATGGAAATATCCTACCCTTAGTTCCCAGCAGGCATCTATAAAATTACTTTAGACACTTTTAACAAAAACAAGCATTAAACTATTAAGTTTTTTTTAAAAACTATGAATGAACAGATAATAAGTACGGGTAAACAAACATATTTAATTACCTGTGACAGGTGGTAGACTGGGTGGTAATGGACCTGGTGGTGGCACAGGGGGTCTCAGATTCACAGGTGGGGGTGTAAGAATTGGTGGAGGTGGAGGGAGTCCAGGAGGAGGTGGTCCTTCGACAACAGGAGGTTGTGCTGGGAAAGGCAGCATACCAGGCAGATTCACATCTTCTACAACGACCGGGTCACTTCCATGATCAAAAGGGCACATGTCTCCTCTCATACAGAAACCCTTTTCTGTGAGAAACAATAAAAAGAAAAATGAAAGTGCTGTACGTATAAATTTTCTCTAAGTTAACAAGTTAACAACAGTAAGATATTTACAAATAGGAATATTTTTAATATTGGACAAGAATAATTAACCATATCATACAAGCACCTACAAATTTCCAGTAATATAAAACACTTATCACATGACAATATCGCTAACATATACACTTAAAAAAAAAAACAAAACCCAAATTAAAGTGAGCGTACCTAGTTAGAAAGATGATATAAAACTTACATATAAAAACTTACATATAAAAACTTACATATATTTGTCATATTTTGTCATTAGAAACATTTCCTATATTTAAATCTCTCACTTAAAAACTTATTGCAGCTACAATACAATTTATAAAACTTTCACAAAAACCTTTACGGTCTTCAATTCAGCTACAAAATTCTTATGTAAGTGATACTCATTTCACATTTGTAGGTCCTACTTACGCCAATAACCATTCATTTCTAAAGAAGAGAGTTTTGTCAGGAATGTTTCAGTAGCAGATTCCCTAATAATTCATTAGATGTTACTCGTTTGGTAAATCCCAAAAATATATTAAGACTTACATGCAAATAAATACTGTAGTATCTTTAAACTGATATTCAATAGTCAGTGGTGACTAATGAAAGTTTCAATAATATTAAGGAATTCATGAAGTGCTTAAGATTAATTTTCTACTATTTCCAATAGGTTAAGTCTTTGAATAATTGTGCAATCTAAACTTACAGTACGTATTCAGCTGCAAATATTAATTCAGTACTTCATGAAACAGTTGAAAGACTTACCATCATAGTCTCTACACCGTTTCTTTGGCATTGGTGGTCTGACATATGAGTTATGGTCCACTTGGTCTTCATGAAATTCAGACCAACTTTCGGTAGTGTTATTACCATGATGAGTAGGAGCAATTACTGTAATAGTGCTACTCAAGGTAGGTACAGGGTAGTGGCCAGACGAAATAGTAGGTACTGAAGAAACTGGAGTATAATTATTTTCTAGTGGATCTGTTCTATCCAGGTCATATTTAGGTTTTACCAGATCCCGTTCTGAAACAAAATATAAATAACTTATAAAAATATACTCTTAAAAAAAACAACACATCAAAGATCTAAGAAAGTGAGATTTTTGCTAAACAGAGAAAATATTCAAATTTTACACAATCCTCCCTGTTTTAAAAAAACTATTCAATGAATACACATGTTCCAAGATAAGCGACTTGTTTTCAATATAATCTGAACTAAAAAGACCACACAAAGTTGCTGTATTTAATGAGTTTTTTTCCTTGGAGTTCTGTTTACAGAAAAGAGATTTTTAAATTTTTTTCATTGCAACCTTAGTATGCGTAACTTCACCCCACAAAACAAAATATGCAATAAAAGTATGGTTATTTTTCCTGTGATGAACATTTAGTTGTCAACTATCAAAGATCCTAGCATGCATTTTTACAGTGAACACTATTTACTGAAGATGAGAATGAATGAGGAGAGGAAGAAAAATGAGTTCATATTAAATGTGAACAAAGACATTAAATGGGCTGTATATGGTCCTAAGAAAAGAGAAAAGGTATTAAGGAGGTTTGTTAAATGAAGCAATGTGCAACAAGGCCAAGTACACGTATATCACATGGAGAGAAAAAAAGTCTTAAGAGAACAGTAAGAGAAATACTGGGCTTATACAAAGGCTATAAATATTATTTCCTAGACTAACGATGACTGTACAATAAAGATTGCAAGGGTAGCAAAAATCTAAGCTTAAGTAAAGGTGTTTTACTCAAAGGTGTGTTTGATTAGCTATAATATTTTCTTTTCAATGGTACACATCGCAAGAAAAATTATACATGTTGGAGATCTTATCATCTTGCAAATACTCACATCTGAAATAAAAATTTTAACTGTTTTCATAGTTTTGAGGCATAACTGATATACAATTAACTGAAAATATTTAAGTATACAATTTAATGAACTGCGATCTATGTATACACACCTGTGAAATCAAACACCACAATCAAAATAATGTACATACACTCAATCAAATTAATGTATATCCTCATAATCCCAAAAGTATCTTCATGCCCTTTGATAACCCATGTCTCCTTTACTCCATCCCAGTGACAGAAACCACCGATTTGTTTTCTGTCATCATATATTAGTTTGCATTTTCTAAGATTTTATATACACATATATTCTTTTTTGTCTGGCTTCTTTCACTCAGCATAATTATTTGGAGGTTCATCCATTTTGTTGCATGTATCAATAATTCTTTCCTTTTTATCCATTGGATGGGTATACCTATACTTTGTTTATCCATTCACCTATAGATGGACATTTGGGTTGTTTCTAGTTTGGGGCTATTACAAATAAAGCTGCCATGATCATCTGTGTACAAGTCTTTGCGTGGAAATACACTTTCATTTCTCTTAGGTAAATACCTAGGCTGAATCATTTGGTAGGTATAGGTTTTACATTTTCAAGATACTGTCAAAGTGTTTTCCAAAGAGTTCCAGTTTATCTCAATCCTCACCTATACTGGATAAAATCAGTCTTTTTAATTGTAGTCATTCTGATGGATGTGCAGTGGTAATTCAATGTGGTTTTAATCTGCATGAAATAAATTTTTTTAAAAAAATTTTTGAAAAGCATTCACCTGGACCAAATCAAAATAGAAAAAATGAAGACAACACTGACAAAATTAAAATAACTTTTAAAGCCCTCAAATAACAAGTATTTTCACAATAAAAGAATGCCAACCAAAATATACACATATATGACTTACCCCTGCTTCGTGTTCTGCTCCTGCTTCTAGTTCTGCTTCTGTCCCGATCCCTGTCACGAAGCCTCTCTTTACTCCAACTGCGACTCCGACTCCTGCTGTAACTGCGACTCCGCCCTCGTCTTCTATTGTACCGGTCTCTGTATGAATCTCTGCGAGGGGGGTTTCGATCATAATCTCTTTTGCGAGAACGATCATCTTTTTTCCTCTCATCACGACTTCTAAAAAATTTACGATCACTTTTATGTAAATAATTTTTAGGCAGATACAACTCTAATTAAAACTCTAATTAAGTGCAAAAGTTATATTAAATTCTTGCAAGATGATGATTCTTTATTCCACCATCAGAATACAAATACAGGAAACTCAACTTAAAAAATGAACATGCTCTGCTTAAGTACTCTTAAAACTCCTGTAAGGGAAAAAAACGCTTAAAGTCTTAATCCTTAGTCTTATAAACAAAGGCATCTATACACTTAGGTACCTAAATATGTCTTATAGTAATATGTCTTATAGTAAATATTCTCTTGTACACGTGTACTAATATCGTCTCACACTTACAGGCATGTATCACATGCATTGTACTCTAAATTCTTCTGAAATTTTAATGGAAAAAAATAGTGTAGTCACACTGAAAAGAAACAAACTGCTGGCAAAATAAGGGTCTTGCATTAAAATTTCACTGGAATTTGGAGTTAGGAATAAAAATAACAATAACTAATACATGCACATGCCACACACTGCTCTAAATCTCACTTCCAGGACCTACAAATCTGACCTAGATAGTCTTGGTAGAAAAGGACCAAGTTACAGTTCCCTACACCAATAAAAGAGTAGACATTACTAAAAATACAATAAAATAAATTCATCCAAAAAGAAAAAAGAGTACACATTACTTGCTCCTCTGTAAAATATAACCAACGCTTAAATATTGAACATGGTTCAAAATGAATAGTCACCTATTTTCTCTGTATCGGGAGCTTGACTGGGGAGGGCTATGATTTAGCCTTCTGGAAAACTTCTTTTCTCGCTCTTCCTCCTTTATGATCTGATATACCAAAAAAAAAAAAAAAGTATAAGTTAGCAACAGTTATTCCTTGCCATGTTACTATTTCGATGACTTGATACTAAAATGTAGGAGCAAAATTGTCACCTTCCAAAAGCATTCAAACAAATTTCTAAGTACCATCATTTAGTTTAATTATTAAAGACAGACATAGTGAAAGGTTAAAGTGAATCTAAAGAAACTCATAAATGTTTATCTTAGACAACAGTGGTGAAAAAAAACATTTTAAACAAGTGTGCTCATTTTAATATTGTTAGTGGAAACCCAATTTTATTACTCCCTTCAAAAGTCCACCATACACTCATGTTTTGTTTTCATGCATTTGGTCTGGCACCAAACAAACACATTAGGGGATATAGGAAAATACATTAGAACTAACCAAGTCATAGAAAAAAAGAGAACATTTGAGAAAACAATATACAAGATGAGATAGTTCTCCAGTTTCTCATTCTAGTATGGCAGTTCTAAACAAGGTCGGACAATTAGGTCCGCAACTTTCCACCGTGCACTTATTTCTCTTTCTTACAGGAGGCCTCCATTCATACTATATAATTAATAGAAAGCAGCCCTGGAAAACATTGCCTTGTTCAGTGTACTTTCTCTAGGGCAGAGTTTCTTACGCTGTACTGCCCAGAATACCGTTTCCATAGGACATTAATAGGTGTTACTAGAAAAAAAGGATTTAGATGATAAAGTCAGGAAATATTGAACACGAGGTTTCTGTAAATATGATAGGACTCAAGATTTTGCATCTTTAATAAGAACCCTAAGATATTCTCAAGGAGGTAGTCCGCAGATAATATAAACATATTCCAGTTTATGCCAGTTGCTCCAGCATCCCTTTGGGAAAAAGTCTCTCGTGTCCCACTTTGGATGATAAATAGAAATCCTATCAACAGACCAAACTCTGACACTGCTTAAAAGCCTTCTTGTAAGTTTGCCTTTTTTTCGTAAAAATACTTTTGTTCTCTTCCCACCCACGTCAACCCTCCCCAACCCCCAAAATGGGTACAAATAAAACCCTCCTGATGCACTTTTCTTTTTCTATTTGCCTCAATGCACACTCGCGAGTTTATGTTGACAGATCATCATATTCTACATTACATGCTCCAGGGGATCTTTTACTGCATCCACAACATTTTTAATCCAGATTGCCATCTGACATTTTGACACTTCTCAAAGATCAGGGATAAACATCCTTAAAAATTGGACAAGGAAACTATGGTGAAATATTATTACATCAATAGATATAAGACTAAGGCTTTGCCACTAACTAGTTTTCGGGGGAAGACTTCTTACTGCTTCTCAAACCAAGAGACAATGATTTACTAAAAAGTTTTTAAGAATTAAAATATAATTTGTAATAGCAAAAACCTGGAACCAACCTAAAATTCCATTAGTGGGCAAAACTTTAAAAAATTATCTATCTCTATGGAGCATAAGCAGTTGCCAATACAATATCCATTATCCCTTTCTTCCTTACCAACAGAACCCTACACTGTTTGGTATAAAATACACAGTTTTAAAATTATGTCTGGTCTTTCCTCTGCAGAGGGAAGTGACATGAGTGTTTTCCGTGTGTCTGTGTAACTACATATATATACATATGTATAAACATGTTCAGATAACAGCTAAAAATATACTTGAATGTTACATATTACATATGTGTATTACTACATAACAAACGTGTATTACTACATAATAAACATAATAAACATATATAATCAGAGGGGAAAGATTATGAGGGGAAAAAAACAAAGGTCACAACCACATTTTCCACTATACAACAATCTCTCAATAATAATAGCAACTACCATTTACTGAGAACCTACTATATGCCACATACTATGCCAGGTGCTTTACAGACATCAATTTAACTATTCATCACAAAAACCCTATAATTTTTCCATTCCACATATGAATAAACTAGTGCTCGGAAAACTAAAGTTTTCAAGGTCACAAAGAAGTGACTGGTAAAACCAAAATTTTAGCCAAGATCTGTTTGACCTAAAGCTAGGCTAACTGCGGAAATAGCTTGTCAATTATTTTTGCTGGGATTACAATCTTTAAACATCAAATTGAGGAGATATGATTACTAAACAAGAATGGTAATCTTGAATAAAAGGTTAAAACTTCAAAACCTCTTTAAGTATGAAGTCATTTCCATTGCTCTGTAAGGTCCTTTTATTTGACTACCTTTAAAATAGTCCCCTACAAAAAGCATGTAGGACAGAAGCAAACAGGATCTACTGTCAATGTAATTATTTTCATAGAACACAGATACAAGTCCATAGCTCTAAGATACTGTGCAGAAAAGAGTTACAAGCACATCTGAGTCTGTTATCCTTAGAAGACCGGCTTGCAAGGTAGCCCCTTAGATAGCATCTGCAAACTTTGATTTCTGGAGGGTTCTATAATTCCCTGATAATAACAGCTCACTATGCCTGAATTGTTTGTGTACACAATGGGGTTTATGCTGAACACCTACCTTCCTCCTGAGAGTTTGGAATTTTGGTACATACTAAGGCAGAAGGTACCTATGTGGCCAGATATAAATAGAAACCCTGGGCACTGAGCTTCACAGGTTCACACATATTATCACTACTCATGAAGCACATCCTGTGTGACTCCACTGGGAGAGGCCTCTGGAAGCATGCACCTGCTTTCCCCCAGACTTCACCCCATACCCCCTTTCCCTTTGCTAATCTTGCTCTGTATCCTTTCACTGTAAGAAATCACAACCATGAGAATGACCATGTACTAAGTCCTGTGAGTGCCCCTAGTGAAATCATCAAACCTGGGAGTGGGCGTAAAGACGCCCAACACAGACACAGAAACTACAACTCAGTTTAATTACTCTTTATATGTTTTTAAAGAACATGTAAGGCTTACCACAAATCCTTACCTCTTCCTTTTTTATATCTTTTTCTTGGTGCTGAAAAAATTCTACCTTCAAGCTTCCTGATGACGGCTGTTCTGGAGGAGGTAGATAACTCTTTGTATTCACAGCATCAAAAAGTTTTTCCACAAATATCTGTGTCTCTAAAGACATAACCAAAACAACATAGATTAAAAGACATTTACTAAGATATTAATTCTCCGTTTAACAGCTTCCCAACCAGTTTGCCATGGCACAAGTCCCATGGTAATACGGATCCATTCAATCTTCAGGGTGATGGGGGCTGGAATGGCCAGAGCTTCTGGGCCAGTCACTTCCAGCCAGACGAGTCTCCATGTACACCACCCAGTGTGCTAAATACAAATATTACCATTATCTAGATGTTGGCAAAGTGAAAAAAGCAGCAGCACTGGGCTACACAACATTCAAAGTAGATTCCTAAGAAGTGCTATCTTTGAATAAACAAGCATTCATTTTCTTAATCTTTAAAGAAAAAATATCAGCATACTTTAAGAAAGAGTATAAGGATGTTAATGAAAGAAAAGGCTTCTTTATAAATAAGCTATGGATATAATCAGTAATAACACTATTTGTTCAATTTTGTTACAATTAAAACCTGTCTCTGAGTTTCTTCAATGCTGTGGATAATCTAATTTTAAATAATTTATTAAAATAAAATAGTATTTTTAAGTCAAAGATCTTACCTTTTTGAAGAAATACATCCAGTTGATCAATACATAATGCCTTTAACTCTTTTTCACTTTTGTCTTTTTTTACCAAAGCAAGAACATATTTTGCTAGAGCTGATGGATCTGCATCACAGCTGAAGAAAAAAAGTAATGTTGAAGAAAATTTAGATATAAATTGCATACCCTACAAATTCCAGTTACAAACTGACTTAATCAGTATGATAGTTACATGAGTTAATATAAAAAGTACCTGGCTCATGAAGACAATGAAGAAATGTAAGGTCTCCCTTATACTATTATACTTTACATGACATAAGTAGTTATAATTCAGTATCCTTCCAAATATATACGGTAAAAGATGTATAAAAAAACTCAGTAAACGTTATTAAAAAGAGAAATTATAACAAAGTAAAAACAATTTCAAAACATCAAAAGCTAATTAGTGAAGTACCAATCAAAATACCAAAAGGTCTCCTCAGAAATAGCCAGGAAAACACCAAAAGAGAGTGAAATAAAGGGAAACTTAAAAACATAGCATACCATGTATTTTACAATGGAAAAAAAAGTCTAGAAATAGACCCAAATATATATAGGAATTTAGATTTCATAATGGTGGGATCCAAATCAATGAAGAAGAGATGAACTACACGACCTGATCCTAATTTCCTGACCCACAGGAATGATAAATGTCATGAGATGATAAATGTCTGATGTGCTACTAACTTAAGTTTCAGGATAATTTGTCAGTAATCATAAATCAACTTTTCTCATAGATCTACTTCCATTTATTTACAAAGACTTTAAGTGGGTTATAACCCAAACAAGAAGAAAAAAATCCATTTCAATGGTACATGAGATTTTAAAAAAACTTTTTCTTTGAAATTTACTTCAAATACTTATACCAATGAATTTTTAAATAAATATAGACAAAATAACTTATGCGAAATTAATATTTTCATGTTATAAAGAGCACAGAAATACTTAGACGTGTTGTGAAATAAGCATGAAGAAGAAATGGGACAATAACCTCCTGATGTATTTGTTTATAGATATAATTGGCAATCTAGTAAAACTCCATGAGAGACCATGAAATAATATTCATGTTAGATAACTTAAATAAGCACAATTAACTAAACAATAACCTAAGTAGACATCAAGCTAAACATATATCAGTTTACTGGAAATCACTGTGATACATAACATTATCACTGTGTTATATACTGCTTTATTGAAATTGCTATTAATAAACAAATTCAGAGACTCTACATTGAGTCATCCAATATTATAATTTGATTCAATATTGGTTTGATTGTTGTGGTTAATTTCCAATTTAATAATGGCCTAACGATGTTACTGTTACTTTATTTACATTTCTAAACATCAAATCTGTTCTATTCCCACTCCATTATTTTTTAAACAGGGCACTTTAAAAGTGGATTAAAATGTTAGCAGCTAAAAATCTGGAGAAAGACCTTTGTGATTTTTATAATTAACATGGTCTAAGGACTACAGTTTTATAAAACAAAAAGATTTCCTGAATAATCTTTGCTCAAACAACTTCTATAGGAAGCAATTTGAATCAAATCAAGAACCAATAAAGTCAAATCAACTAACATACGCAAAAATTTTAAATGCATCGGACAGTCTGAAAGGCAGATAGATTACTTTCCAAAATTTGCTAGAATGCAAATTATATACTATAAGGTTTATAATTTCACCTTTAAAAGCAAAACAGGTAAATTTGTATTCAAGAGGCAATATTTTTTAAGTCCTATAAGAAGTCATTTCATTTTTTTATTTCAATATTTTTGAAAACAAAAAAAGGTATGTAACTTGCAAATTATAGCCTACTAAAAAATAATCTGCACCATTAAAGTTTAACAATATACCCAAATGTTATGGATCAGGGAAAAGCAAAATATGTGCTCTTTTTTCTACTTGTCTAAAGTGCCAATGCTACGTAACTCTGAACACCTAGCAATGATAATCTGCCATGTAAAATTAATGACGTAAAATGTCTAAATTACCTAAAAGAAAGTTACATTCTCATAGTAAGACGTTACTTTTTAAAAAACAGTATCCATCGCAAACCAAGATTGTTCATTAGGTACTTTACTACCCACTGCTGAAAAATAGATTTGTGATTTGAATGATATATTATCTTGTCAGAGCTAGACTTTATTCTCCTTCTGCTATACTGCTAGCATTCTGAAAATGTGTGAAAGAAAAGTGGGGCTGAAATCTTTCAGATCAGAGAGACCAAAAAGAAAAACAAACATTTTGAAAATGTTTAAGGACAAAGAAATACTACTAAAAATGACAGACATCATTCCCACCTTAGGAAAAAGGCCAAATTCCCACTGCTGCTTTATTTCATAAGCACTTAACCCAGCAAAAATACAATCTGCCAACAAAGCATGATTCTAACCAGAGTACTTAGAAGAACGTCTCCCAAAAGAACTGAATTTTCTTAAGTAATACTTAAAATAACATGAATCAAATCTGCCTTAATATAAAGGCTCTAATTACTACTCCTAACACACTCATGCTATTAGTTTTTATTTTTTAATTTAGAACTTTCAAAAAAGTATGAGACATTAAAGTGAAAACAATATTTCAAAAAGAATATTACAATATTTCAAAAAGAAATTTTAATTACAGAAGGCATATGTTTCCAACCCCCAATTTTTATTTTTTATTTTTAGTATTTTTGGCTAATCTTGTTTCTCCTTTCAAATTAACTTTCTATTCAACTTGTCTAATGGCAAAATAAAAAAAAGAGATTAATGGTTAAAAAAAAACAAAACCAGAAATTAGTTTTGTTTTACTCAAGTTTCTTAGAGGCTTAAAATTCAGTGGAAGATAACTGATGAAATTTAACCCAAGCTTCCATTTTCAGCAATCTTAAGGAGGAGCTGGAGGTGGCAGTGGGAATTTAAAATTAAATTTAAATATGTTAACTCAGTAACTTTAGAACACGCATATACACCCACATCTGTTCCTACCAAATTTTCACTTTATAGTCAAGAAAAATATCTAATTTGCATCAGCCATGGCTCTATTATTCTGTACTTAGAATTATTCTTTTAAAAATCCAAGCTGCATTGCAACAAATATGTACATTGAAAAATTCAGTTGCTGTAGTTTATTATATAACTTCATTCAATTCAAATAAGGAGGTAAAAATAGATTACAGCAATAGAGCTTCATTCAATTTAAATAAGGAGGTAAAAATAGATGGTATGTAGCAGTTACAGCAAAGGTCACTCACTGAGAATTATCACACCCACTTCATTCTACAAAAATCACCACCACAAAATAAGCATATCTAAACATGATCCATCCATGAGCATCATGCAAACCACTTATCACTACGAAAACCCACAATACACGTAACTACAACACTGAAAACTATTCAGTCAGTTCCTTCATTTCCCTGTATCATTACCGCAGGAAATACTAGCAGTGATTCTTTCTTACCTGGAGAACAGTGGTTCTCTAACTTTTTGTTCTCAGTATCTCTTTACACTTTAAAAATTATGAAGAACTCCGAAGAACTTTTATTTAAAAGGGTTATATCTGTCAATATTTATCATGTTAAGAAATAAAATTGGGAAATTTTAAAATAGTTAAAAATAATAAACTCATTCCAACTTAACACATAGTTAAAAATAATAAATTCATTACAACTTTGATTGGGGGGGTAATCAAAAGGAGGAAATTATTGCTACAAATAAATGGGAAGTCGAATGGTGGGGCTAACTTTAGGCACAGCTGGATCCAGGAGTTTACATGATGACATGAGGATGCCCCGCTTTTCCATTCTGCTTTCCCTGGAATTGCAGGCCCTCTCCATGTGGCAATAAAGATGGCCCACAGTAGTTCCAGCCTTACAAGTACACTATTCTGGCAGCTAGAGAAGTCAGAGAATGGGGCCTGCCCTTCTGTCCCCCTGCATGATACTAGTCCTTGAAAATGATCCATGTTCCCCAGAGTGGGCCACATCCCACTGCAAGGCAAGGATGGACAGAGCTCCATGACCAACAACCTCATTGGAAACGAAATACTCCATTTTTTAATGAAAAAAATAATTGTATTTCCACAAGAAAATAAATTTTAGTGAGAAGATTGACGTTTCACGTTTTTTGCAAATACCATGTCTGGCTTAGAAGACAGATGATTCTGATATGCTGACAGACAGATGATTCAGTTGTGATATGCTGTTTTGGTTGAAATATATGAAGAAATCTGGTCTCGCACAGATATACAGTTGGAAAAGTAGGGACTTCATAGGCCCAGTGAAATATGAAACAGTCTCAAGAAAGTCTAGGAATCCTTACACTACACTTGAGAACCACTGTTTTAAAAACTCTGAAGATTTTAATTAAACGTCTAATTCAAAGACAAAGTCAATTTTCATCTTCTTAAAGGTGAAACCCAATAATCAGATTGTAAACTCTACGCTCTTCCGAGTAAAGAGCAAAGCCCAAATGGCAAACAGCACCGATAGGTATGGTCGTGCCACAGAACTCTCTCTTAAAAGAAAAGTGGAATTGCAAATGAAATGCTGACATGGCAGCCCATAGCACAACTCCACAATCAGCATGTTTTAAATTCCCAATCATAGCTGAGTTCTCTGGGACAGAGTCCTGCCTTCCGAAGGTCACCCCCTTCAGTTACATGTGGATTCACATTCTACTTAGTTACAGATTACTGAAAAATGAAATACAGTAAAATTTGAAAGTTGTAAGATGTCTTACCTCCTCCCCACCCTTCAGAACAGACATTAAAATCTGGTTACTATCTTTTAAGTACTATTCCCTTTCAAATCTAGTTGTCCTCTAAAGCCAAACTGTCAGCCTTTCCTTGAAGCAGTCTACTATTGTTTTTTTGTATTTTTTTTTTAAAAAATACTGGACTTAACTCCAAAAACCCATGGTTTTCAGATTTCTAGTCTGGTGTTATCTTACTCTATTCATTAGTTGGTAATCCTAGGTTAGTATTTTATTTCCCTAGGCTTCAGTTTTCTCATTTTTTAAAACAAAGTCACTGAACCATATGATCTGAAAAAAAAAAAAGTGTCATTTTTTAGGTATAAAGGCTAACTTTTCACCATCATTGTACTCCCTCCCCTCCTCTTATTCCCAGGAACTTTTAGTTAACTGAACTTAAAAATAATTAAATATGTAATAATTTTGTTTTTCCTCTAGGTCTTTCTCAAAAGCTATAGAATCCCCCTTTCTGACATTCATGAGCAAATTTTGAACCTTTGGGAGGGATAAATAATAACTAATTCTACTAAGTAGAAACATTTAATCTATTTCTCCTACACTGGCAGACAAATCTGTACATATTTCTACCACTGTTAAATTTGTTACGGTTGGTATGCTTGTCTGTTTCCCCCATAGGGATTCTAGGTAACCATGCCTACCTTTTCCCCAGATCCAATCACAAGGTGCTAAGAAGAGTGTACTCATTATCCCATTATATAAGAGCATACTAGATCACAGGGCATATCCACTAAAAGTCACAAAAAAAACAACACTCAAGTTAGGTCTAACCCAATTACGACAAATATAAAAGTTCAAGTTCAAAATTCGGTCACAGATATAAAAAAGTCAATAAATATGTCTCCAGTATTTTAACAAGTCCTTCCTAGTTGCCTTTTCCTCCCACAGCCTGACTGCTGAGATGGCCCTCATATATACAAGGTCTGGCAAATAAGTTCACATACTTGTTGCAATGATGTTGCTAAACTTTTTTGATATCAGAGAGATTATTCATTATGAATTTGTACCAACTGGACAGTTAACCAAGTTTACTATTTGGAAGTGCTGAAAAGGCTGCATGAAAAAGTTAGACGACCTGAACTTTTTGCCAACAATTCATGGCTCTTGCATCACGACAACGCACCAGCTCACAGGGCACTGTCTGTGAGGGAGTTTTTAGCCAGTAAACAAATAACTGTATTGGAACACCCTCCCTACTCACCTGATCTGGCCCCCAATGACTTCTTTCTTTACCCAAAGATAAAGGAAATATTGAAAGGAAGACATTTTGATGACATTCAGGACATCAAGGGTAATCCGATGACAGCTCTGATGGCCATTCTAGAAAAAGAGTTCCCAAACTGCTTTGAAGGGTGGACTAGGCACTGGTGTCAGTGCATAGCTTCCCAAGGAGAGTACTTCGAAGGTGACTGTAGTGATATTCAGCAATGAGGTACGTAGCACTTTTTCTAGGATGAGTTTGCAAACTTAATTGTCAGATGTATGCAATTTACTTTGAAACACATCAAAGGAGGAAAGTGGTAAGTACACGAAAATGTTAATGGCAGAATCTAAGTGATATGGGTGTGTCACTATAAAATTCCTTCAACTTTCCTGTGTATTTGAAATTTTTCATTATAAAATGTTGTAAGGGGAGGAGAATCAAGCAAAATCAACTAGGAAAATGCTGAAAACAAATATTAGTGACTGGGGACTAACCTTACTAGGAATTATAAATCACCAAAAATTGAGTGTAGTTTAATAGACATAGATCAAACTAATGTATAAAAATTGTAGAATAAACCCAAATGTTTAATAATTTAGTATGTAATTAAGGTGACATCTCAAATGATCAGGAGAATATGGGTTATGTAGCAATGGTGTAGGGATAACTGTGTACGCCTGAACAAAAAGAAACTGATAAAGCTAGATCCATACTTCATGCCTGACACTCAAACGTTATCCATTTCAGGTAGATAAAAGTTTTAAGCGTTAAAAATAAGATCATAAAGGGCATGGATGATACCACTAGACAACTCTGAAGACAGAGAGTGACTTGGTTCAATTTCTGGCTCGTTGACTTACTGCGTTAAGTCTATTATTACTACATGGTCACATAAGAAGCTCTATGTGATAGTTACTGCTGTATTGTCATT
Organism: Rhinolophus ferrumequinum; assembly: GCF_004115265.2. Classification (NCBI taxonomy): domain Eukaryota; kingdom Metazoa; phylum Chordata; class Mammalia; order Chiroptera; family Rhinolophidae; genus Rhinolophus; species Rhinolophus ferrumequinum. The sequence goes on from NC_046287.1 coordinate 29,806,627, forward strand.
ATTATCAGTATCTTCATCTCAGAATGGGGAAGGTTTTTCTTCCATGACTATGATACAAAACCCGCAGACCGTGAAAGAAAGGATAAATCTAACTACATAAAATATTTCTATATTTAAAAAATTACCCTAAGCAGAATCAAAACATAAATGTCATATGGGGAAAGAGCTGCTGCTCACATCAGTTTTCTTAAAATATGAAAAGTACCTACAAATCAATCAACCTTTTTCAGTATAGGTGCTGCCGAAGCGCGCACCAACCTTTTAAGAAACCAATAATGCAACAGAAAAACTAAACAGGGTACGAACAATTAACAGAAAAAAAAAAAACCCACAAAAACTATATACCTGTACGTTCTGTTACACATAATAAAAATTGCCAAATCTAACTATAAGACAAATGCATGTTAAAACTACATTGGAATGGGCCGTGGGCCAACCCAGTGGCTCAGGTGGTTGGAGCGCCATACTCCTAACACCAAGGTCGCCGGTTCAATTCCCACAAGGGCCAGCAAACTGCACCCTCCACAGCTAAGAATGTGAACAACAGCTCTCCCTGGAGCTGGGCTGCCGTGAGCAGCCAGAGGTGGTCGGCGAGTGCTGCCGTGGGCTGCCGTGGGCTACCGTGTGCCACCATGAGCAGCCGACAGCGTGCGTGACCATAGCGGCTGGCAGCCAGCAAGAGCAGCCGTGAGATGATCAAGTGCCTCAGCTGCGGGGAGTGCAAGGCTCACAATACCAGCATGTGCCAGGGAGCTGCACCCTACACAACTAGACTGACAAACAACAGTTTGAACCAGAGTTGGGGGGGAGGCAGATGAAAGGGAGGGGACTACATTTGGAGTTCCACTTCTGGTTGAATGTGGGAAATCACAAGAGACCAATGCTCTCATCCTAACAAGAAAAAACAAACCAGTTAAGCTGCAAAATTATGGTATTTTTAAAGCCCAACGAGATGAGGACACAAGAAAACAAAAGAACTACTGTTTCCCCGAAAATAAGACCTAGCCAGACCATCAGCTCTAACGCGTCTTTTGTAGCAGAAACAGGGTAACTAAACACCAGAGGTGACAAGCCCTTTGTAAGAGAAAAGAAACCATGATTACTCTTATCTCTGGTGGAAAGACAAGAAGAAGAGAAATCTGCCACCGATGGAGGGAAAAAGAAAACAATTTTTTCATCATCTTTTAACAGTCATATATGGATTACCACGACAGATTAGAATCCCAACGCCTTTCAGCTACATAGTGTGTCTACAACCACTCATCAACCCTCACCAAAAAGTCAGGCGTAGTTCTGGAGGCAGAGAAGGAAAACTAGAAGAGATGTGCCAAAGCACCCCCAACTTTCAATCAGCAAAGTCTGGGAATGGAGTAGGAGGGCTGAGCAAAACTCTTCCAGGCATTCCAAGCCTTCACAGAGAATTGGGTGTTTACCCTACAAAAGACAAGAGGAGCAACAAAGCAACAATGCTGAAAAATAGCTACAAATGTAATGTAATGGGGAGGTGGGACTAAAGAGATCTCCTCAGAATACAAAGAGATCTCAGCAACTCAAAAAACCAGGGCTGTAAAGCAGAAAATGATCATTCACCAAGTTCCAAAAGCTGGAGGTAAAGTGCAGGCAGGTACCCAGAATCTTCTTATTGCTCAGATTCCAGGACCCATGAAAGCAAAATCCTGGTCCTGCCCTCAAAACTTTAGAAGCCAATGGTGAACTGAATCAAAGTAAAGTTTTTACAAAGCCTAGAACCAGGTCAACTACAGAGCAATTGACTCAGCTTCCATTGTAGTGGCCTAACAAAAGAAAGGGCATGCCCCTTAATGAAGATAAATTTACTTACTTTGGTCTCCACCTCAGTATTCTTTTACAAAACGTTCAGCATAAGATCAAATAACAAGGAACACAAAATAGTAAGAAAATGTGATCCATATGAGAAGAAACAGTCAATGGAAGCCTACCCAAAGATGGCCCAGATTATAGAATTATTTGACAAGGACTTTTAAAAACTATGATAATAATGCTAAATAATTTATTAAAACATATGGACAACATGCATAAGGAAATAGGGAATTTCAGCTAATACACACAAACTATTACAAAGAGCCAGATGGAAAAACCTAGAAATGAAAAATACGGTATCAGAAATAAAGAATTCTACTTCAGCAAATGGGACTCCTTAGAGGGGAAAAAAAAACCAGTAAACTTGAAGACAGGAAAACAGAAAATATCCAAACCAAAAGCAAATGGACAGAAGTAACTTTTAAAAACATATCTAAGATGTGTGGGACAAATCACACAATCTAACATACAAGTAGCTAAAGTCTCAGAAAAAGAAGAAAAATGAGGTAGGAAAAAAATGTTTGAAGACATAATGACGAAGGACTTCTGAAAACTGATGAGACATCAAAACAAAGATCTAAACTGGAAAAACCAAGCAGGATAAAGCACACACAAAGCACATACCTGTGTACACCCGCCCTACATACAAACAACCCTAAGCATATCATAGTCAAACTGCTGATCAAATAAAACGAATCAAATCTTAAAAGTAGTTAGTGAGACAAAAAGACATACATACAGGAAAACAGAGGCTCAAATAACAGCTGATTTCTCACCAGAATCAAAAGAGGACAGCAGGAATAAAACATCATAAAACAGCTAAAAGAAAGGTATAAAACCAATGACCTAGACTCCACCTTAACAAAGAGGAGATAAGCAACTGAATTAAATTCCAAGTAGGTAGGAAAAAAGGAAGTAATAAAAGTATTGAAATAGAAAACAACGAACATTGTTCTTGGAAAAGATAAACAAAGTCACACTACTAGCAAAATTGGTCAAAATAATAAAAGAGTAAAATTACCAACATCAGGTATAATTTTTAAAAGAGGAGGGGGAGCACAATAGAGCCTATAAGCATTACATAATAAGGCAACAATGCAAATTTTATATCAATAAATTTGGTAATTTAAATGTAAGAAAAATCCTTGAAAAACATAAACTGTCAAAAGTGACAAAGGAAATAGACTATCTAGTAGCCCTATACCTATTAAAGAAACTGATTTTGTAATTAAAAAATCAATTCCACAATGAAACCTTCAGTCTCAGATGGTTTCATCAGTGAAGTTTTTCAAACATTTTAAGAGAAAAGTAATACTAATCCTAAATCAAGTTTCAGAAAAATGAACAGAGTATTTCCCCACTTCCTTTAATAAGGCCAGCATAACTTGAATTCCAAAACTAGACAAAGGCAATACAAGAAAAATATAGATAATCCTCATAAACAGAAGCAAAAATTCCTACCAAATATTAGCAAACCAACTCCAGCAATACTTATACAAAGGACAAAATGTCATGATCAAGCAGGATTAATCTCAGGAATGCAAGGCTGGTTTAACACCTGAAAACCAATCCATATAATATACAATATTAACAGAAAAAGAGAAAACCCCTATGATGATTTCAATAAATATAGAAAAATAATTTGACAAATTCAACACCTTTTCATGATGAAAACAATCAGCAAATTAAGAATACAAGGGAATTTTCTCAACCTGGTAAAAGGCAGTTATAAAAAATCATTTAATACTGAGACATTTAATTTTTCTCATAAGACTAGGAACAAAACAAGGATTTCCACTCTTCTCACTTCAATTTAACTTGTACTGTAGTTCCCAGCCAGTGTAATAAGAAATGAAGGCATTAAAAAAAAAAAAAAAAACAAAAGCAAAACTATCATTATTCATAAATGACATGACTGGTATAAGAAAACATCAAAGAATCTGTAAGTACTAGAAGTAATAAGTGTACTTAGTAAAGTTGCAGAATATAAGGTCAATACATAATTATCAATTATATTTCTATATGCTAAACAACAAAAATTGGAAAATTAAATTTTAAAAGTCTTATAAAACATAACATATCCAAGGGAAAAAAACAAAAGATTTAGGCCCTCACACAGAAAACTACAAACATTGCTACCAGAAATTAAAGAAGACTTAAATAACTGGAGAGATATACCACATTCATGAACTGAAAAACTAAATATAAAGATATTCTTCTTTCTAAAATTTTGTTGAATGATTTCTACAGTCAACAAAACCCGTCAACAATCACACAGGCTTTAGTGTGTGAAATTGACAGGGTGATCCTCACCTTTATAGAGAAATGCAAGAATTCTGCCTAACCAAGACAATCTTTTAAAAACGACAAACTTGGAGAACTTACATAAACCGATTTCAAAACTTAGTATAAAGTTAGTTAGCTTTAGACAATGTAGTATAACCAACAGAATGTACCAACACACAGTCCAGAAACAGACTCACATACATACAGTTAACTGACTTTAAACCAAGATGCAAAGTGATCCGATGGGGAAAAGAAAGTATTTTTAATAAATATTTCTGGATACATTGGTGATAGCCATATTAAAGAAAAAAAAGAAGCATTAGCCCTATGTCATTTCATATACATTTTTAAAAACTTCATCAGAGATGACAAATACACCTAAACATAAAACCCAGAGCCAGAACATTTCTAGAACACAGAGTACCTTCATGATCTTGGAGGAGACAAGTTTCTTGGACATGAAAGCACTACTCATAAAAGAAAAATAAATTGGACTTAAAAAAATTAAAAATTTCTGCTCACAAAAAGACAATATTATATAAAAGCCACACAGTGGGGAAAAAAATATTTATAGCACATATATTGCTTATGAATACATAAAGAACTACAAATCATCATTAAAAGACAGCCCAATTTTGAAAATAAGATTAAACACTTCACGAAAGACACGATAAGCAATAAGCACACAAACAGGTCCTCAATAGCATTAGTCATCAAGAAAATGCCAAATTAAAACCATAGAGAGAATTAAACTGTCAGGTCAAAAAAATAAACCCTATGACCTAGCAATTACTCTCTTAGGTGTTTACCTACAAGAAAGAAAATATTTCCACAAAGACTAAATAAGAATATTTATAGCAGCCATATGCAAAAATGCCAAAATTAGAATGTGGTTGCCTTTGTTGGGGAGGGAAAGTAAAACCTAGAAAGGGGCACAAGAGAACATTCCAGAGAATGTTCGATTTTGTTTTACGTGGTGATTATACAGGTGTATATAACATATGTCAATACATACCCAACTAATCTGTTTATGTTAATTATATGTGGTAAAGATATACACCATACTATTTGTCCAATTTATCAATAAAGAACGATTAAATAATTATGCTATATCCTTTACACTAAAATACTATGTAGCCTTAAAAAAAAAAAAAAAGAAGGACAAGCCTAATACCAATTAAGTAAAAAAGGAGAAAGAAGAATACATAAACATATTTGGTTGTATGTTGGTAAAATATCTCAGGAAGAATCACTAACAGATCTCAAATGTATTCCTTTATTTCATACACCCAGAAAATAGTAAATATGACCTCAAGCTAAAAATAAGTAACTTTTACCTGTTCCAGAAATTGACTGAAAAGAATTTTTTCCACAGAAATAAGGGTGGGGGGGAAGTAAGCATGGTAGAAAGGGTTTACCAACCCACTCATTTCTCTTTTCCTTTATTCTCTGGGACTAAGGAAGTAGGAGGAAGGCAAAAAAAAACCTCCTAAAAGCCATTTAGCTCAAGTTTGACTTAGTCATTCTCAATGTGTACACAACAAACACTGGAATATCTTATTTTTCTTTTTTCTCATAATACTACCCCTTTCTATTGATTTATACATATAAAATAATTTTATTTGAGAAGTACTGTAAGGCAAAGATAAGGTAGTGCTAAAACACAGAAAATGCTAAATTCATTTTAACTACTCAGCATTCAGAAGGAAAAGCCAAGGAAGGCTGCAGCAGTGAAATGCGGCAATGAACATCAACTTGACAAACATTAAGGAGGTAAAGAGAATAATGAAAAATAATTTAGCCAATAATTAATTACAGGAAAACTCTTCTACCAGCTGTAAAATTCATCAGATTAGGACTGCCATAAATTTGTTTTCTGTGTAACGCCATGGAGGTCAGCAATCTTCAACATAGCAGCAGCCAACAATACTTGAATGAGTAAATGTTAATACTTTTCAGTGTTCTTTCCCCCTAGAAAGAAAACACTAAATAGACCTAGATATTAGAAAATCTTCCATTCGCTCACATATTTGCTTCTCTGAAATAAAATTCCAGGTAAAATATGGTGTATGTCATATGCCTCTTCCCTTTACTTAGATCATGGGTACACAAATGAAAAATTTCAACTAATGCATATTTATACTCGGGTGTATACCACACACAAGGTATTGTGCTAGGTGCTGTACAGAACACGAAAACAGTTAAGTCTTAAATTTTGGAGTCTATTTTCAAGGAAGGACCTTAGAGTCTAATGATAAAGCTAAAACAAGTAAGAATTAACTACTAAATAAGTGTGCAAGTGATGCGTGTCATGGATGATGCAAACTAGTGCCAGCAGAGAATGATGCCACTGCTTTCAGCTGGATGGATCATAAACAGCTTTCTGGAAGAACTGGAATCAAACCTGACCTTTGAGTTCAACCTATATAAAGGAAATGGAGAAAAACAAGACATCATAATGCACAAGGCGGCTCTGGGATAGCAGTGTCTTGTTTTGAATCCTGTCTCCATCATTTATTAGCTATGAATGAAGTGTATTACTTAATCTTCCTAAGACTCAATTTCCTCATCTTTAAAACTGGGATAACAGAACCTAGCTCACACACGATGAATGCACAATGTTGGCATATAATAGGCTCTCAATGAATGCTATCTACTACTTACAAATTGAAAGAAAAGAGACAGTAGAAGCAACATGATGCAGAATCACAATAAAAAATTGGCTTTGTTGAAATTAACTCATGTAAAAAATAGGAAGATATAAGATGGAAAGATAATTTAAAGCAGTTAGAGTTCCAAAAGCCAAGTTAAAAATATGCAATTTATTTAAGAGTGCTAAAGGTTTTGATCAAACAATAGGATATAAGCAAGGTTGGGCATTCATGATCAAACTGGGACAAAGGACTAGATATAGAAAGTTTGTTAGGAAACAAACTGCAATGGTTTAGATAAAGCGTATGGGGACCCCTACTGAGCAATGTCCTTACTAAGAATTATTAAGTGAGACAAAATCAAATGATTAACTACATGGGGGGAAGAAATGAAGGGTGAAGTCAAAAAATAAAATATCAAGCATTATGTGGACAAAAGACAGGGTTATGTAATAAATCTGGTAAGTCCAGTGACAAACAGGAACCTCACAGGATGATTTGGTCATAAATTCCTAACTGGGCAGGTGAGGATGGGGAGTCACGTGCCAGACATATATATTCTTTAGTACAAGGTTTTTAAGTGTGCCCTGTCCATTGCTCTTGTGCATATAGGTTAATACACCCCTAAAATGCCAGCAGTAATCCTCTTTTCCAGACCCTTGGAAAGTATAACCACCCTCAAGGGAGCACATAATCCTATTAACCATCCTATACCTTGTTTTTGCCTACCTTTATGTAACCTTCCTTATGTTCCCTCCCCTAATTCCAAATTAAGAAAAGAAACTGAAAAACTGTTATTCTCAGGAGCATTTGAGATCTTGCTCTGCAGTGTTTATGTCATCAGTTTGGGCTCAAATAAACACATAAAAATTGGAAGTTTCTTACATCAACATTCACTTGGCATAGTTGGCAAGATTCCAAAGAAGCCCACCAAGAACCACCTCGCGGACACAGACCTGGGCCTGGTGCCAGGTACCAGCAAGGGCCTACTGTGCCCCACTAGCTCCCCACTTGAACTTGGGTTAGTTTTCCCTTTGAATCCCTGACTTCCTTGCTTTAAATAGCGAGTCCTGACTTTGAGTTGTCCTTAGAAAATACTCGCGGTGGATAGATAAGGGTTGCGATAACCCAGGGAAAGGAGAGGAAAAGTAAGTGGTTGCTTTTAATTTCGTTTTAATTGGACTGCTTACTGTGAGTCTAAACAAAATCTTTGCTGGTTAAATGAGAGACTGAACTCTGTTTAGGTCCAGAAGAGAAAGGACACTTGCTTCCCCAAACCGACCAGGCAACCCCGCGGGACGAGAGTTGTTGCGGGTCTCTGAATACGCAGTGGCGGGGACACTGCGAGGTGTCTGCACAGGAACTCAACCAAACCTGGAGAAGCCAGCAGGAGCCCGGAGAGTTCCTTCCTTCATGGAGAGCAGGGCACCCTGGAATGGGTTCACTCTAAGAGAGGCGTCTGTGCATTGGAAAGCTCTGGCAGTCTGATAAGCTCTTGCTGGCCCTTGCTTGGATATTCTACTGTGACTAAGAATCTTTGAGGGGTAGCCTGAGGAAAATTTTTTCTAGGGCATGAATCGGTCCTATAGGGATATCCACTACATTCTGCTTGTCTGGAGACGTGCACGGAAAAGCTCGTTTTCCCTAGAAGTTTGTTCAGACTCTACAGATCTTAAAATTAAGATTGTGCCTCCGAGGTCAACAAGTCCCTCAACAGCCAGCCTCCCTATACTACGATGGCTGAGATGAGCATCCTTTGATACTTCCAAATTAATCTTTTCCACACACAATTAGAAAAAAGCCAGCTATAAAATTAGACAGAATGAATGGAAAGCATACTTAATTGGTCTCTAAAGCTTAAAAAACAAGATTTAGATAAATGGATCAACCTATGATGTTGTTTAGGGGCAACCCAATTCTTTGCGGTAGTAAAAACAGCTGTCCTTATTTTAAAAGGGAGGTCATTTGGAACTGAACTTGTCAAGGACAGATAGAAATTGTAAATGCCTCCAAAATAAAATTTGGGTCCAACTGTTCTTTTACAAACTAGTCAGTTTTTCTCATGCTGAAAGATCTGTTTGCTACTGTTTGTATGTGTGTCTACATATGTATGTGGTAAATGTGAGATAATTTTCTACCTCTGGATGGCATTGTGAAAATTAATTTAAAGGCATCTACTCATAAGGACTGGGTATTCTAAAATTCTCAGAAATACAGAAACTAAATCAAATACTTTTCAAGTTCACAGGATAAAAAGTTAATCTTTAGTAAATAAAAGTTAGTAAATTTGTTGGCTTAAGTAGAACAGACATGTCTTTTGAGTTATTGATATTAAATATTTTACCAGGGTTTTACAAAAATAAGTCTATGTTAATAACTTACTTTAATGTCACTGAAATATGATTCTAGAGGTTACAAAACGTCTTCATAAATTTGACTTCTTAGTTTTTTATTAGAAATTGAGGTTTCACGGGTTAAAATCTCAGTATATGTAGGAATAACTGCTGTGGTCCTCAAAACACAAAAAGATTTGTGTTCTCTCCTTATGAAAGAAATTTTAAACTAATCAGACTTGTTTTTTTTATGCTGAATTGCATGGGAAGCTTTATAAAATAAGTGATGAAAAAAATTGGGGGAGAGGGGATAATACTGTATGGGTAAACAGTGGTTATAAATTAAATGATTAGTTAGGACTATGGAAAACCCAAGACAGCCGCTTGGCTGTCTTGGGTTTCCAGGCTCCCTGGCAAATCCCCGTTTTCGGTTTTTGCATTCCTTCATGCACTAAGCATTAAAGCTGGACTTAAATTAAATGAAGTTCTGAGCTGACATTATTGAAAGGAGACATCTTACACAATCGCCAAGGTTTGATAAAGTCACTTGAAGAAAATGCCAAATTGGTAACCACTTCCTTCACAGTGAGCTCCCAGGAGAAAACCACTTTAAAGATCACTGACTGCCACCTGGAAGTTTTGTTTATGGGAAAAGACATCAAATAAGACTCTCTCCAATCTCACTGGAAGGGACCTTATCAGGTGCCTGTGAAGGGACATCTACCCTTGTCTCTGACACTCACCTCCTGCCATAACATCAAAAACTCCGCCAGGATGAGACGTTACTGCTAACAGAGGCAGACGGCTATTCCAAGACACTGACAAGGTATGTAATACCTACAGACTGATGTTGAACTCAGAAACCATTTTGTTTGTCTTTACCTACCTGCCTACTGTAAGTCAGAAGTTACGTTTGTTCTTTAAGTTTCTCTATACAGTCCAACCATTTATGATTACTAAAGATGTACGCTCGTAAGATAACTTTTAATACTCTTTCTATGGTTTATGTAAATGTTATACTAGATGCAAATTACAGAAAAATGAGACAGATGGAAAAAACTCAGATCATGATAGTTCAAAAGATGTAAGTGATCCAGTGTGTTTTTCACAATGAAGGCTGCAAGACTGACTGCCTTCCATTTATCTGCCCTCCCCTTTTGGGAAAATTTGGCCTCATCGCACATCCCATGGTTCTGGAATCGCCCCCTTGCCAATAATCCACTGATTCAACAAGGCAACGTCGATACTGAGACTTCTAGTGCTGTGAGACCACCATCTGACCAAAAGGTTGGTCATCAATGCATTCTTAAGATTGATTTATGACCAAATGGGGTAATTGTGGATGAAAAGGGAGTTCTGAAATAAAACTGACAAGCCCAGTGATGGAAAGTAACCTTACAAGATGATCTGATCATAAATTCCTAACTGGGCAGGTCACAGTGGGTAGTCATAGCCCAGGCTTATAACTTCTTTAGTATAAGGTTTTTAAGCAAGTCCTATTCGGTGTTCTTGTGCATCTAGGTTAATACACCTTTGAAATACCAGAAATAATCCTTTCTTCCAGACTCTTGGAAAACCACCCTCAAGGGAGCACATTATCTTAATTATCCTGTACCTTGCTTTCTCCTACCTTCATTAATCTTCCTTGTGTTCCCTCCCTAATTCCAAATGTATAAAAGAAACTACAAAACTGTCATTCTCAGGAGCATTTGAGGTCTTGCTTCCTGGCAATGCCATCAGGCTGGATCAAATAAACTCTCTTAAAAATAAAAATTCTCTACAGATTTGGATGCTTCTTATGTCAACACCTGAATAATTAAGAGAAATGAAACAGAAATAAGTGAATTCAGAGAGCATTTATTTTCAGAAACAGTTTAAAGTTCAGATAAGAGAACCAGGTGTATATAGAACTAGCAATTAGAGGTAAGAGCTTAAGGCTTTGAAAAGCAGTCAAGTCGAACACACATACATGAAAAATAAATGCATACAGTTTCTCTTAGAAAAGGTCTGAAATTCAATGCAAATGTATATGTAGTATATACAACATCCTAAGGAAGGAAGACTTTCATGAAACTTTCAAAGAACCTACAATACACACACACACACACACACACACACACACACACAGTTTTTATGAACCACTGGTGTGGATTATAAAAGAAACCATCCATGGGAATGAAGGTAAGTATCAGGAGTGGAAATGGCTGAGAAAAAGTCATGGGAACAGAACTTGCAAAATACAATTAAAAGGCAAGAAAAAGAACTAACGGAAATAGGACTGATTTGAGAAGAACCAAAGAATTAGGGAATCAAGACCTCAAAAGTTTAAATAAACAAAAAAGAAGGCAGCATTAACATTATCCAATATTATACACATAGATCAAAGAATAAAACATCTATATAAATTCTTTACATTTCGTAAACATAAATCATTGGTAATACTGAGGTAAGCAATTTTGGTTGAATATAAGAAGAAACTATTTTGTAAAGCATTAAAAAGTAAATGGTTGGGGCCAAATGAGTGAAAAATTAAAGACTGACAATTATTTTAAGACCAGTGAAAGGAAAAGAAAGCTAGCATGAAAGTGACTAGGAGAAAACTATGATTTATTTTTTGCTTTGTTTTTGCTACTATTGTTGCTGAGTTTTTCTACCTTAAGAAATGGGAAACTGACATTCTATGTATGCCCAACGGAGTCTGTAGAAAGGGAAAGATCAAAGGAGGGAAACAGGAGTAAAGTTCAGGAATAACACGATCACCTTTCAGTTCTTCCTGTAAAACAGGAACAAAAATAAATTTTAATGTGGTGAGAAAGGTGGGGGTGAACAGGGAAAAACTACAAAAACCCAAAGGGGTCTCTTTCTTAAACTCTAAAGCAATGACAATCATGATGCTTTAGAATTTTGCTCCTTTACAATAATAACAGCTACTGCTATGAAAATGTAATAGTAAAAAAGTGTATATAATAATGGGAAAGAATACACTGTATTGTGCAGTAGTAAATTAAAAACATGACCCACAGTCAAAAAGCTTGAGTTTAAATCACTGTTCAGTCACATGCTACATAGCTAATTGTGTAACTCTGGGCAAGTATCTTAACTTTGTGCTTCAGTGCCTCAGCATCACCACTTGCAAAATAGAGGTAATAGTACTTACCTCATAGCACTTGGAAGTAATCCAAAGCTTTTAAGAATGCATACAAATGTTAGGTGGTAGTGGCAGCAGCAATGGTAGTGATAATAACAGTAGCAGTAGTAGTAATGTAACCTATCTGTGTTTAATCAACCAGTTATTTAAGGAAGGAGAGAAGGGCTAGGCTCTAAAAAATATGCCTCATTCAATCCTTTCAACTACAGAAGGAAACAATCAACTACAGAAAGACACAAGTATAATTCTCCCTATAATATCAATAAGGAAAGGGGAGGTGCATCGGCCTAGATTACTCAGTTAATAAATGGCAGAACTAAGATTTGAACACTGGTCTGTATGGACACAAAACTTATTTTCCTTCCATTATACAACACTACCTTCACAGCACTACATAGCATCAGGAGCACAAAATTAGGCGTTCTGTTCTTCAATACTGAACTCACAAAATCTGAGCACATCAAGTCTATCTGCCTTTCAATTTTATTTTCTGAAAAATGAAGGGGTTTGATTAGATCTTGTAGTTTTTTTTCCTTCAGCTAAAAAAGTTCATGATTTCATTCAATTACCACCGTTAGAGGCATGCAAACTCATAAAAAGTTTTAAAATATAACAGAAAACCTTTTCTGTTTAAAAAACAGAAAAACTGAATATCAAAAAACAAAAAAAACTGACACTTTTATCCAGGACTTCACTTCAAAAAAACTGAATGTTAGAGAAAAGAGCAATATCAAATTTTACTTTATTGTTACCAATTATGACTAAGCAAATGTTTGAGAGAACAAAACATCAATCGTAAGTATTTCAAGATGACAATTAACACCTAAATTTTCAATAATTTCTGAAAAACAAAACACAGAAAGAAAAAACCCTGCTATACCCACAGACCTTATTATCAAATAAAACACAGATTTACTAGCTTTTATTTCATGCTGAAACTGCAATCATGCTAAATTTTTTTTTAATGTCAACCTGAAAATTCCCCTGCCCTGTAACCCTTCACTAGCTTCCTACTACCCTTCAAAGACATTCAAAGTCCTTAACATGACTCAACACAGTTATTTGACCTGGCTCCTCTCTTTGCAGCTATCCAATGCTATTCTTCCCCTTGCTCTTTTTTTCAATTTCCTTCAGTTCCTCCAAGACAACTTTTTTCTTTCATTTTTAGGGCCTTCATCCAATCTGTTCTTCAGAACCTACCGCTCTCCGTTCCCATCCTTCTTCCCTAGCAAAAGGCTGAGATCAAATATAATCACGCCAGAAAAAGCTTTCCTGACCTCCCAGACATATATTTTGACAACATTCTTGACTTCTTAACACTCACTAGTCTTGTAATTATTTGTTCAACATTTGTATTCCCTGCTAAATGGTAAACAACATGAAGAGGCTCATTTCATGTCGTTTCCTACCATTTCCGAAGAGCTAACACATTGATTAGCAGAGTACATTAAGTGCTCAATAAATGTTTCTGAATACATTCAAAATGTGGGGCAAGTCCAAAACCACTTTTTAAGTAAGCCCTATATGAGTTACATCTCACCCTTGGTCTTTAAAATGTTCCTCCCTCCGATAGGTGCTATTTGGCAATTATATAGCTTTAAAGCAAAGCAAAAAAAAAAAAAAAAAAAATCCTTTAAAATAATCAACACATTTCAAAGTTTCACAAAACCAAGGTTAGAAACCACAGGTCTTAATTGGAAACAGCTTTAAAAGTCATTATTTAAAAGAATTCACCTGAAATGCAATTAAAAGACAGGAACTTGGATACAAGGGCTCAATTTTACCACAACGAAGTATGTCATAAAAGGACCAATCCCAATGTCTACCACTGTCTAGGCTCTACTAGTAGGCCTTATTTATTCCAACATTAATGACTGCAGTGCTACAGTCATATGAGTAGGCTATGATACCTGGAATATACTTTATTAAAACTAAAGAAAACTAAGCATACACACTTAAGTAGCTATAAACAATCTTTTAGGTTAGTGGAAAAAAAGGAAATGGTAGCAAAACGATAAGTAATTTAAAAACTGAAGGCTTTTCATAATTTTTTTTTAAGTTTTCTGTTCACCTAATACTTACTGAGTGCTAATCACAAACCAGTGTTCAAGATTTTCTTAATACATATTCATTATTTTCTCCATTTTAGAGATGAGGAAACAGAGGCACTGAATTAAGTAACTTACCCAATATTATACAGCTGGTAAGTGGCAGAAAAAGAATTCAAAGCCAGCCATTCTGGCTCTAGAGTTCTCTCTCTCAATCACTACACTACACTGCTGCCCACTCTCTTTCCAATCTACTGAAATAGGGTTTTTATCTATACCATCCCACTCCAGTGAAATTATCTTGTTATGGTCACCATTGACTTCTACTTTGCCAAATCTAAAGACAACTTATGTGCCTCCATCTTTTTCATCCATTCTGCAGCATCCCATCAAGTTGACAACTTGCCTCTTTTGTCATACATTTCTTTAGTGACATACATCCCAATTTTCTTTCTACCTCAGACCGAGGCTCTTTTCTCTTTCCTATCAACACATTCTTCCTAGGAAATCTCCCACAATCCCATGGATTTAAATACCATCTGCATGATTCCAAATTTCTCTAGTCCTGGCCTGAGTTCCAGACTCATATACCCAAACACCTATTTGACATCTCACTTAGATATATAACACCTTATACTTAATGATCCAACCAGGCTTCCCCCTCTCCTCAATCTGTTCTCTCCCTGCCTTCTTTACCATCATCTACCCAGTTGCTTAGGCTAACTTTGTAGTCATCATCCTTGATTTCCCTTTCCCTCATCTCCCACATGCAATATATCAGCTAGTTCGACCAAATCTACTTATAAAATATATTTAGTTCTGTCTCCACTATCACTTTAATGCAAACAATCTACCTCTCTGCTTACAATACCCTTCAGAATAGTCTCCTTGCTTCCTCCATTCTTGCCCCCTTAATCTCCATAAAGCAGGCAGAGTAAAAACAAAATCAAATCAGTCCTTGCCTGCTCTAAATCATCTAATGTCTTCCGATTATAATTTAAATAAAATCCTAGCTCTGGACCATGGCCTGTAAGCTCTTATATGATTTGGCCCCTGCCTACTGCTCCAACTTCAAGTCCTTCCATTCTCTCCCCTACCACGAATTTCCTTGCAGCCACAATTGCCTTCTTTTTCTTGGAACACACCCTGATTATTTCTGCTACAGGGCCTTTGCACTTGCTGTTCCTTCTGCAAACATTCTTTTTCCAGACTTTCATGCAGATGGTTCCTTCTTCCCCCAATGTGTTGCTCAAATGTCACTTCCTCTGAGGCCTTCTAATCACTCTTTCACAGAATCCTGTATTATTACAATTGTCATTGCTCTTAATTATTACCTGAAGTTATCTCATTTGCATGTTTATTTGGTCTTGTCCACTTTGGAATTTGAAAGCTCTATCCCCAAAGCCTCCCACAGTAACTAGCAGGTGCTTAATAAATGTATTAAATGAGTGGATTTTCCCCACTGCATTTTAAGTTGTTTATTGTAAATCAACCAAATCTGAGAAAGCAGTTTGCCCATAATATTTTCTTACCACGTCGTCAAAGATAAATCCTTAAAATACTTTTTTAATCCAATCTAAAACATTCCAGAACTCTGAACACCACCCCCCCAACACACACACACACACTCTCTCTCTATCTATAGCATCCCACTTAAAACTGCTAAATATTCCATATGGATAAACCACATTTTCTTTCTCCTCTACAAGAGGACTAACGTGTAAGTGTGAAAAGAGAATTTTACTGAGTACCTCAGCACCTGTTACATCTTTAATCAGTTAAGAGAGGTGCCCGATATGCCAGATAGCACATGGGAGACGTGGCCTTTCTTTCAGGGATAGTATTTAGGTGAAACGTTTAAGTGACTTAAGACTATCCAAATCCCTAATAAGGGCTATTTACTTTGTTTAAATAAACAAAATAAAATAGTCTGTGGGCGGGGAATTATGCTCGGATTTACTAAAGAAACCGATAGGACCCTCGGCAAACGTGTGTGTGTGTGTGTGTGTGTGTGTGTGTGTGTGTAGGTGTGTAGGTTGGGGTCGGTGTACATATAACGGGAAAAAAAAAAAGCAGGGCACAGTAGGTTCAACGACCAACTCGGCGATAAGATAAAGGTCAGCTCGGGCTCTCAGGGGTACCCAGACCAGGGAGCGAGGGTGGAAGAGGAGAAGAAAACACAGAGCCCTGGGACCTCCGTTTACCGCTTCGGCCTCCACCGCAGGCACTTAAGGAAACTGCACATATCGGTGCGTCCGCCTGTTTCCCACTTCTATCCCTGCAAGGAGATAGCCCCGGATACTCACATGGGCTCGAGAGTCTTGCTGAGCCAGGACTTCAGTGCCTCGAAGTTTTCAATGATCATTTTAGAAACCATCCACAACGGCCCCGAGGCCCGTCAGACTCGTCAGCCAGCCCAGGTCGCGGCCGCTACAGCCGCCGCTGCCCCCGCCCCCTCCTCCGCGCACCGCCCGCGTGGGCCGCCGTGGGAGGCGCCGGTGGCAGGTTCCCGCGAGCCGGGATAGGTGAACAGCTCCGCGGGGACGGCCGCAGTCTGCAAGTCCAAGGGGTACCAGGAGCTCCCCCTCCCCGGACCCCGGCCCGGTATGAAGCAGCAACGGTTTGCCCGGGCCCTCCCCCTGCCCTCCACCCCACCGAATCTTTCTGGACCGGGAGCGCGGCACGCGCCTAGACCCGGACTTTATCTCAGCCTCAGGACCAGGTGCTTGTTGGCAACGCAGAAGAGGCAAAAGTGAAGAAAGCGAAGACGAAGGGCAGCTAAATGGGAATGATTCGGGGGGTCTTCCCGGCTCCCAGCACCCCCAAGAAGATGGCTGCCGATAAATCTCGCGAGAATTGATGAAGTCTCGCGATGATTCCTGGAGCCTGCTGGGAAGAGACGTAAGATCGGCGGAGAGCACGCTAGAATAGTACAGTAATTTGAGGTTTGCGTAGCTACGTGGCCTGCAGTTTTTGTGCCTTTTTTGGCTTTAATTCTCTTTAGGAATAAAGGTTTTGTTTTACAATGAGGGAAAGACCACTGATTTCAGAAACAGCGGGAGCCCCAGCTCATCCTCTGTAACAGATGGCCGTGGCGCGTCAGCTGGAACGAACCTGCGGACTGGAGCGCTCTTTAAGGGCTTCCACACCGGTGGGTGCGGGGACGCAGGGCAGGGCCTCCGGTTGGTTGCAGGTTTGCTGCGCTGCGCCCTCCGTTTACCTGTGTCCTGCAGTACCACGTTCTGTGTGTGCTGTGATGTGAACAAATTTGGGAAGCACAGGCTGGTATAATCTAACCTATGAGACCTCCAGAGGATTAGTGTCTTGTCCAAAATTAGTCGGTTTGTTGGCAGAGCAGTAATGCCCCAAATGAAAGGTGCGATAACCTTGACAGTTCTCAGATAGTTTCTAACTATCTGAACCTCTCGGACTTTTTCCCAGCGAAGATAAGAAAGAGTTTGTGTTTTTAATTCTCTTCATTTAGAGCCGAACCAGCCCAGGTGGGGAAATGACGTACAATGAAAAGAGAGACCCTTCATACCATCATCCCAAATAAATTAACTTCCCTTCTCCTGTGTGGTCAATTAAGTTTGCTTCCTGCCCGAGTTGTTCTATTTGCTATTGTTAACTACCATTAAGGTGCTGGGTGGAATTTTTCAAAAAGTCTAGTGCCTGTAAACTATAATCAATGAAAACAATTCAAAATATAAAGACACTTAGAATAAGTAGACCAATAAAAATTTCTTTATGGCAGACACTAAATTGTTAAGAACTCAAAAGTTTATAATTTGCTGTAGTGAAGTGTCCTTAAGCAATAAGTGGAAAAGATTATCAAGTACGAAGAGCTAGACATTTGTTTTAAAATATAGCATATAGAATAAGATGCAAATAAAATCTAGCTATTGAATAACCAGGGTGTTGATTAAAGCAATTTAGCTAAGTGAAATAAGCCAAACACAGAAGAACAAATATGTGATTACACTTATCTGAGGTACCTAGGGTAGCCAAACTCCTAGAGACAAAAAGTAGAATAGTACTTGCCAGGGGTGGAAGAGGTAGGGAAGAATGGGGAGTTATTTTTTAATGACTAAAGAGTTTCAGTTTGGGATAATGAAAAAGTTTTGGAGATGGGCCGTACTGTTAGTTTACAATAGTGTGACTGTACTTGATGCCGTTGAAGTGTACACTTGAAAACGGTTAAAATGGTAAATTTTATGTATATTTTACTGCAATAAAAGATGATTTATAAATTTAATATTGCTAGTGGAAATGTAATATTCTAATTGTTTAGCCTGTTTGTTTAATAGCCTTGCCACTGACTGACTCCACCATCGTTTTCAACCTTATCACCAACTGTTCCATAACTCTGGCCCTCCACAGAGGAAACACTTCAGCAATTGCTACTAGTGTAAACTGGAATCAGGATATACTATCATTTTCCCCTTAGGAAGATCAAAGTATTTCTGGTAAAAGAAAAGAGTTAGAGGAACCATCTCCAATTCTTAGTAGGCACTCCATGTATACTGATAGTTGACTGTATGACTCCATGTAGCAGTACTTCCATACTTCCCAAGGGGTTCAAAGCATACCAAAACAGTACAGAGTAAGAAGACTAAGGAGTTGTGCTATTAGTAATAGACTGGAGTTCTTTATTTTGTTCCACATTTTAGAAAAGCACTATCCAATAAAAATATGTTAGCCACATATATCATTTTAAATTTTCTAGTGGCCACATTTTTAAAAAGTAAAAATAATAATAATATGTTTTATTTAGCCTATTTATCCAAAATTGTATCATTTCAATGTACAATTAATATAAAAATTATTGAGATATTTTACTTTTTGTTGTTGTTACTAACTCTTTAAAATCCACTATGTATTTTATACTTATAGTACATCTCAGTTCAAACAAGCCAGGATATACTATTTTTCAAAAAGTCTAGTGCCTGTAAACTCAATCAATCAATCAATCGATTACAAGGACTCCATACCCATGCTTAGCTAGTGGCTATGGTATTGGACAGTGTAGCTTTAAAACTTTAGAGAGTGTCTCTTGTGGGCGTTTAACCGTGCCAGATGTCTGTTGTTTCAGTGTTGTTGGTCATTTTTGTCTGCTCAAGTTCTGGCCCTCAGTAAGAATGGGCTCTGGCAGCCGGTTTGCCCAATGGTTAGAGCGCAGTGCTCATAACACCGTGGTCGCCGGTTCGATTCCCACTTAGGCCAGTGAGCTGTGCCCTCCACAACTAGATTGAAAAAAACAATGACTTGACTTGGAGCTGATGGGTCCTGGAAAAACACACTGTTCCCCAATATTCCCCAATTAAAAAAAAAGAAACGAATGGGCTTGAATTTCAAAAGCTCTAATTAAGGTTCTACATCATTACTTTTGTAATAGACAGTTGGTCCTAAGGCTACTAAGCAAATAAGAACAAAATGTAGAGGTGAAACTTCTTCAAAAGATTGTTTATTCCTCCCCTCACTTCTATTAGCCAGAGAATAAAGGAGGGAAGAGGAGGACAGGGTACACACAGTTTTCTTCTGATTCTTGGCTTGAAGGACAGCGACATCTCCATAGTAAATATTTGTTGGAAAAAAAAAGCAGTGAAATGAATGACGTGGCAGAGTACTCACAGAAGCTCTATAGGGATCATAGGCATATAAGCATATAAATACCTACTTCTCATGGAACTCCAAAATGAAGTTTGTGAATCTGCTTTGGTATCTCTTGGGGTGTTTTTCTTAAGGTATTCTCTTGGGGTGTATTTCTTAAGGTATTCCTTACAATAGCTAATGGAATGTCATAGGTAGCCTCACAGATGAAAGGAACCTCAAGAGCCCTGACTCAGTATATGAGCTGTCAGACACTCATCAGGTTGTGGATTTTATTTTCCAGGTTATGGATTTTATTCTCCAGTGTTCATTCAACAAATATATGGTACATCTCAGTTCAAGCCACATTACAAGGGCTCAATACCCATGCTTTGCTAGTGGCTATGGTATTGGACAGTGTAGCTTTAAAACTTTAGAGAGTGTCTTTTGTGGGCATTTAACTGCCACAGATGAAAGCCTACTGTGTACTGTGAACTTCTCTAGGCCCTGGAGATACAGATGTAAACAAGACAGGCAAGGTCTTTACCCTCCTGGGACTTGTATTCTAGCTAGTCTGTTAGACTTTCTCAGGGATCTTTTGGTTTTTTGGGTTTCCCTGCCTTCGTAGATTTTTTTTTAATGTTTCTTTTTTATTATTATGGAAAATTCTAAACATCTACAAAAGCAGAAAGAAGTATAACCTTTCCCATCATCCTGTTTCTATAATAATCAAATCCTGGTCAATCTTACTTCAGTGATACTCCACCCTCTCCCTTTATTCCATTTCAAATTATTTTAACAACATAGACATCATTTCACTGACAGATGGCTTTTAATAATATATTTGTTCCTCTGGATACTGAGATTTACATCTATCTGTCATCATCTGTGGCAGTTTGTGCAGGAGACTTTGGAAATGTATGAATGTGTGTGTGTGTGTATGAATATGTAATATATATATGCATATATCTTCAACCTCCATCTAATCAACCATTAATACCTATTGAGTCTTCATCCTATGCACACCTAGAATGTACTCATTGTCCTGCACCCCAGACTGTATACTGCAGCCAAAGAAGCCGGAAAAGCCCATTCTAATCATGGCACTATTTAAAACCTTTTATTGACTCCCCACTTCCCAGGCTAAAGTATAAATTTATTACTAACAATACTTAATTGCAATTGTGTTTTATGGTATTAAGCACTGTGCTCAATGCTTTACTTTCATTGTGTTAGTCCTCACGATTTAGCATTCCCATTTTACAGCTGAGAAAATTAAGGCTTTGAGTGTCCCAACCATGGCAGAGATTGAACTCAGGTCAGTAAACAACAAAGACCACAGTTTTAACAGATTTTTAATTAATTGGCCCCTGCGTAGCAATCCAGCTTCATATCTCACCTTTTTACATTTCATACTACAATGCTGCCGTACCAAAGTATTTGTACTTTCCCAAACGAACAGTACTGCATTATATAATGTACAACCTGGTACAGGCTGAAGAAACCATTAAAACAGGAACATAAATATGTTTTTTAGAGAATTTGGGATTTCTTTCAAAGTATTAAACACAATGATAAAAACCAGACAGAAGGACTTTCTCACATGTATTTTAGTTAGTATTTTTATTTTAAATTTCAAATGGAGGAGCATTAAAATATTTTTGATGCTGTGGGCCTATAAAATCCTTTATTCCTACAAACAAGCTATGCTATTTTTATTCTGTTTTTTACACAGAAAGCGTCCCTTCTGTTTATAACACCATGCTCAACCATATTCTTTACCAAACTTCTAATCATCCTTCAGGACTTCTCTTAAAAATTATTTCCTTCAGGAAGCCTTCCCTGAATAGGCTGCGTGTTCACAGTGTTTATCCCTATTATACTTGTATCACCCTGTATTGTTAATATTTGTCTGTCTACCATATTAAAAGATCCTAGGTTCCTTGAAGGCAAAGCTTTTTTCCATTCACTGTTTTATTCCCAGTATCTAACATAATAGATAATACATTTCCTTTCTCAAACAAACTTAGGCTTATTAGCTTGCCACAGCCAGACAGAGTGCACACCATAGAGAGAGTTCAACATTTCAACACGTAGAAGTTAGGAAAGAATATCTATAGAGTTAGCCATAGGTTGGCTTTGGCAGAGATTGGTCAGAATTTGTAAACTAGGAAGTTGCTGGAACAATCAGTGGGTTTGTCTTTAGGACACATGACTTTGTATGGAGTTACCGTTAGGTTTGTCTGTGGTCTTAGAACACCATGGGTCTGAATGAGCTGGTGTTAAGAGTCTGAACTCAGTTTGTCTTGCTTGTTAATGGTTTTGTACAATTTTTCTCTTTGGTGAGTTACAAAACAGGTTTGCAAGTTGTGGTTTCTATCTTCAGTTTCCCCTCACATTTTAGTTGCCAGCTGAATTGGTTTTCTCTTTATCAGAAGAATAATGACAAAGTTCCCAGTATAGGCTGTTATAATTTGATATATGCCATAAAATAGCAATATAAATGAAGTATTTTGGAGTTAAGAAGAAACAACTTTTTTTAACTATCATTTCGTTGCAATCCTGCCACATGCAAGGCTCTACATACATTATGTATTAGGCAAGTTACATATATTACTTTATTTAATCCTCAACAAGCCAGTGAAGTTGGTCCTATTTTTCTTATCCTCATTTTAAAGTCAAGAAATTGAGATGCAAAAACATTAAATAACCCACACAAGGTTACCCAGCTAAGAGATAGATCTAGGAATTTATTAAACATTTGGTGGGTACCATCCTGGGAGCTCTATGTAAGCTCCAAAATAGACCTCCGAAGTAGCTCTATCCTATTCACCGTTGAAGAACCTAAGACATTGAGAAGTGAAGTAACTCATCTAAAATCATAGAGCTCATGACCACATCATAGGGGCAGGATTCAGACCCAGGCATCCACTATCTATGCTCATCACCACTTTGCTGCTTCTCTTGAACCCCGTACTCCAAAGAAAACCACTGCAAATTGTATAACGCTGGGCACTGAAGAAGAAATCATTATCTAGTAGAGCTGCTTAGCTGAGATGTTCTGGTTTAGGGTCTCATGAAATTGCAGTTAAGATGTCTGCTGGGGCCACAGTCTTTGAAGTCTTGCCTTGAATTGGAGAATCTCCTTCCAAAATAGCTGCTGGCAGAGTCCTCAGTTCCACAGCATGTAGGCCTCTTCATATGGATGTTTAAGTGTCCTCATGATATGGCAGTTGACTTCCTCCAAAGCTGCAATCCAAGAGAGAGCAAGATGGAATCCACAATGCCTTATGAATTACCCTTGGAAATCTAACACCATCACACTCTGTTCATTACAGTCAAGTACAACTCACATTCAGGGGGAGGAAAATTAAGCCTCACCTTTGGAAAGGAAGTATATCAAATAATTTGTGGACATACTTTAAAACCACGGCACTACCCTTGAGGCTGGGTGAATACTATTATCAGTGATTCCTTCAGCAGTCTCTGCGGAGAATTGACTGCTTGCCTGCCTATATACCACCTTGGGGAATAGAGACTTCGGTGGTGTGCTTGTCAATGTCTAGCAACTGGCTTTCTAGAAAACAAAATGGATGGATACATTTGTATATACATAAGTTTTACTGATATAAAGGATGTGCAGCATACAACTTATGAATAATAAAATGTATAATACTGTTTATTATAAATTAACACAACAAATTGGTTCTCACAAAATGTTTTAGTTGATTTTTGCCAAATGCTTGTTATCTGTAACATTTGCTTTCTTATGCCTGGACAATCAACAAAACAAATCAAGCCTAGCTCTGTAGCCCTTGCCAATTTCCATGGTGTACATGTTCTCACCATGACCAATTTCAGGTTACTAACATATCATTGAATGCAGAGTTGGAAAGAGATTCATAGTAACACACCACTATACAGTATTTCCACCATACAGTAAAATAGATGTAAATAACCTGAGAAGCATAAATAATAATAAAGGGGAATAATTGCCTGTTTAAATATAAATGTAATTTTAGGTTTAGATAATTTAGTTTTTAATAAAATCTGCGTTTAACAAATAGCTTGCAAACTTCTTGAAAAATTACCAATCAGCTCTCATAGGCTGCTAATAGCTGGTTCCAGCACACCATTGACTAGAAACCCCTTTACCTTCCACCACCTGGGGGATTCCCAGTATTTCAACTATCAGAACTGAACACATGAACCAACCAAGAAAAACAACATCTTATGTAAGAAGCACCAGTAGTTTGAGAGAGGAATATCAGTCAGAACAAACAAGGGGAAAATAGAACTGATAAAGAGAGATGAAAACCTGAATTTTTTAAAAGGCATCGTTAAAGAGATTTAAGTACAACACACAAAAAAATTAAAGAATTTAGTAAGTAAATAGAAGGATAAGATGGCCACCACTGAGACGCTAATCAATGATCTGCAAGGTAAAAATAGAAATCATGGTAGAAAAGAGGTAGCTTGTAATTTTGCAAAGCACATCACAAATTAGTACATCATAGGTTATGCTGTCATGACAAAGAACAATATTTATAGATACTCATAATTGTCATGTAAATCATTGCTTAACTATGCAAATATAATCCTCCTAGCTTGAAAAACCAGTATTTTTAATCAATTAAATACTAACATACTTACACAACATGTAGGCTTTGTGGTTACTACAACTTAAAAGCCATAATAAATTTTTAAAAACTAAAAATCTTCTGTACATATTGCCATATATGTAGAAATTTTTCCTGTATAACCCACTTTAAGCTGTACCATATTTCAGGATGTATTAAATGGGACAGGTGCATACTGAATCAAATCTTATCATTGATGTTCAAATGCTCATCCTGCCAATCTTAGTGGTATATTACCAGAACTTAACATTTATAAGAGTATGAAAAACTCAGTTTTATTAAGCTACTCTCTATAATATGGTAAGTGATTTAATGGAATTAACAGTGTGTCAGTTTGTATTACCTAAAACCAAAATACTCTCTGATATGCTCCTGCAGAGCCAGCAGAGGGAGCTCAAATGTTTTTGCTTTTTAACTTACTAAAAAAACGTTTAAAAGCTGTTGGATTATGAAAAATACTGTTGTTATTTAAATGACAACAATGTATTGGTAAAAATAATTTTTATACTTTTATTAAAATAATAAATGTATTCCCAAACAAAAAAGATATCAGTATCACTTATTTTATTTAG
Organism: Rhinolophus ferrumequinum; assembly: GCF_004115265.2. NCBI lineage: Eukaryota > Metazoa > Chordata > Mammalia > Chiroptera > Rhinolophidae > Rhinolophus > Rhinolophus ferrumequinum. The sequence continues at coordinate 29,831,733 of NC_046287.1, forward strand.
GAATGGCAGGCACTTAAAATTATATTCTTTCCATTTACTTTTTCAATAGCTTTTACTTAAAAAAGTTTTTTTTAACCAAGATTTCTGGTTTTGGTAAGGTGGACTAAACTAAAATGGAAAGCTTCCAGCTGCAAGCATAAAACATGATAAGTAAAATATGGCACATTTTAAATTTAATTATTTCATATGTAATAAAACATTCCCATCTACTCAATTATCAGCCCCCCCACATACATAAACACCATTAATTATTAGTTTTTTATGTACACTATAATTTCTTCATGAAAATATATACATATGACTATAAAGTCTCACTCGAATTCATTTCTTTCTTATAAAAAGTAGCATATCATATACCCTATTGTGCATTTGCTTTTATCACTAATATATCTTGGAAATCTTTCTGTAAGTCTAGAGTAGAGACCTTACTCGTGTTTTTAGAAAACTTTGTATAGTGGGTAGCTAGTACATTTTAAGAATGTATCATAATTTATTTACCTATTCTTAGTTGATGAACTTTTGAATTGTTTCCAGTCTTTTTCTGTTGCAAACAATTTTTCCAAATACTTGTATAATAACCTTGTATACATGTGCCAGACATAGTCTTCACATGCACAAGTCCCAAAAATGGGGTTGCTAGGTAAAAAGACATGTGATTTTGTAATATTGATGAATATTGCCAAATTATCTATGCAGGTTATACCAATTTATATTGCCTTAGGAACAATGCACCTATTGTCTCACAATATTGCCAACTGAATGTTATCAAACTTTTGGATTTTGCCAATCTGATAAATGAAAAATGTAGCTAGTTGTGCACATAGTGTGCATTTCTCTTATTATGAGTTAGTTGAACATCAGCATCAGAGCCGTTTGTATTTCCTTCCCATGAACTTACTGTTCATAATTTTTTTTTTTTTTAAGATTTTATTGGGGAAGGGGAACAGGACCTTATTGGGTAACAGTGTGTACTTCAGGACTTTTTCCAGGTCAAGTTGGCCTTTCGATCTTGGTTGTGGAGGGCGCAGCTCAGCTCCAGGTCCAGTTGCCGTTGTTAGTTGCAGGGGGCGCAGCCCACCATCCCTTGCAGGAGTCGAGGAGTCAAACTGGCAACCTTGTGGTTGAGAGGACGCACCCCAACCAACTGAGCCATCTGGGAGCTCAGCGGCAGCTCAGCTCAAGGTGCCGTGTTCAATCTTAGTTGCAGGGGACGAAGCCAACCATCCCTTGAGGAGTCTAGGAATCGAACCGGCAACCTTGTGGTTGAGAGCACACTGGCCCATGTGGGGATCGAACCGGCAGCCTTCAGCTTTAGGAGCATGGAGCTCCAACCGCCTGAGCCACCGGGCCGGCCTGTTCATAATTTTTGCTCATTTTTCTATTGGGTTGTTCGTCCTTTTCTTATTAATTTGTAGGTGGTCTCTATTTGGGCAATTAGGCCTTTGTGGTATGTGTTACCACTTTGTTGTCTTTTGACTTGTATTTATTTGGCATGCAGAAATTTTCATATTTACATAGTCTAATTTATCAACCTTGCCTAATGCCTTTTAGATTTTGGGCCATAATTGGAAGAGCCATTTGAAATCCCAGGTTATAAAGAATTTTCCTATGTTTTGTTCTGGTACTTTTATGATTTGTTTATTTTTTTCATTGATTTTTGGATTGTGACTTTATTCTGAAGTACAGGGTGAATTATGGATCCAAGATTATTTTTCAAAATTGGTAGCAAAATGTCCTAATACCACTAATATAGTGAAACACCCCAATGTCTCCACCAAAAAAGTGTTAGAACTAATAAATGAATTCAGTAAAGTTGCAAGATATAAAATCAACATACAAAAATCAGTCACATTTCTATATACTAAAAATGAGCTATCTATAAAAACAAAGAAAACAATCCTATTTACAATAACATCAAAAACAATAAAATTCTTAGGAATAAATTTAACAAAGGAAGTGAAAGATCTATACACTGAAAACTATAAGGCATTGATTAAAGAAATTGGAAAGATACAAATAAATGGAGCAATATCATGTGTTCATGGATTAGAAGAGTTAATATTGTTAAAATGTTCATATTATCCTAAGACATCTATAGGTTTCATGCAATCCATACCAAAATTCCAATGGTATACAAGTATTTAACAGAAATATATATATATATATATATATATATATATATATATATATATATATATATATAAAATATGTATGGAACCACAGAAGACCCTGAATAGTCAAAGCAATCTTGAAAAAAAAATAATGCTGGAGGCATCACATTTCCTGATTTCAAACTATATTACAAAGTTATAGTAATCAAAACAGTATGGTACTGTGCTCGCTTCGGCCGCATACATGCTAAAATTGGAACAATACAGAGAAGATTAGCATGGCCCCTGGACAAGGATGACACACAAATTCTTGAAGTATTCCATATTTTTTTTAAAAAAAGATAAAAACAATATGGTACTGATATACAATCAGACACATAGACCAATGGAACAGAATTAACATTTCAGAGATAAACCCAAATATGGTCGACTAATATTTAACAAAGGAGCCAAGAATACTCAATGGGAGAAAGAATAGTCTCTTCACTAAATGATATTGGGAAACCTGGATATTCACCTGTAAAAAAAAGGAATAACATTGGACCCCAATCTTACACCATTCACAGAGATTAACTCAAAATGTATTAAGGACTTAAAGGAAAGACCTGAAACCATAAAACTTGGAGAAGAAAACAAGGGAAAGCCCTTTGACATTAGTTTTGGGAATTATTTTTTGAATATGATACCAAAAGCACAAGCAACAAAAGCAATAATCAACAAGTAAGACTACATCAAACTAAAAAGCTTTTGCACAGAAAAAGAAATAATCAACAAAATGCAGAGGCAACATAGGAATTGGGAAAAAATAGTTATAAACTATATATCTGATAAGGGGTTCATATCCAAAATATGGAAGAACCTCACACAGGTCAATAGCAAAGATACCAAATAATCCCATTAAAAAATGAGCAGAGTATCTGAATAGACATTTTTCCAAAGAAGACATACAGATACATGAAAAGATGTTCACGATCACTAATAATTAGGGAAATACAAGTGAAAACCACAATGAGATATCACCTCACATCTGTTAGAATGGCTATTATCAAAATGACAATAACTAACAAGTGTTGGAGATGATGTGGAGAAAAGGGAACCCTGGTACACTATTGGTGAAAATGTAAGTTGGTGCAACCAGTATGGAAAACAATATGGAGGTTCCTCAAAAACCTAAAAATAGAACTACATATGATCTGGCAATTCCACTCTGGGTATTTATCAAAAAAAGAAAAAAAAATGAATACACTAATTCTAAAAGATATATGCACCCCCCTCCCATATTCATGGCAGCATTATTTATAATAGCTAAGACATGGAAACAGCCTAAGTGTCCAATGACAGAGGAATGGATAAAGAAGAAGTGATATATATATATATATATATATATATATATATATATATATATATATATTTCTTTTAAAAAAATGAAATCTTGCCATTTGTGACATCAGTGGACCTTGAGGACATTATGCTAAGCGAAACGTCAGACAAAGACAATATTCTATGATCTCACTTATATGTGGGTTCTAAAAGTCAACAGCAACAACAACAAAAAACAAGCTCATAGATACACAGAACCGATATATGGTTAACAGAGGCAGGAGGTGGGGGTGCAGATGAAATGGGTGAAAGGATCAAAAGGTACAAACTTCCAGTTATAAAATAAATAAGTCATGGGGAGGTAATGTACATAATGTACAGCATGGCATATATAGTTAATAATACTGTATTGTATATTAGAGAGTTGCTAAGAGAGTGGATCTTAAATGTTCTCACAAGAAAAAAAATTGTAACTGTATGGTGGTGAATTTTGGTAGACTTATTGTGGTGATCATTTCACAATATATACAAATATTAAATCATTGTGTTTTATACCTGAAACTAATACAATGTTATGTGTCAATTATGTCTAAATTAAAAAAACAAAAAAGATAAGTAGACTATATTTATGTGGATCTATTTCTGGGCTTTCTATTCTGTTCCATTGATCTATTTGTCTATTCTTTCATCAGTGCCACACTGTCTTGATTACTGTAGGTTTACAGTATGTCTTGAAGTCAGCTAGTGTCAGTTCTCAAATTTTGTTCTTTCCCTTTAATGTTGAGTTGGTTATTCTGGGGCTTTTTCCATATAAACTTTAAAATCCACAAAATGACTTACTGGGATTTTGATTGGGATTGCACTGAATCTATAGATCAAGGTGGGAAAAACTGACATCTTGCTGATATTGAATTTTCCTATCCATGAACGCGGAATAGCTCTCCATTTATTTAGTCCTTTTTCTCTTTCCTCGGAGATTGAAGTTTTCTTCATATAATTCTTGTATATATTTTGTTAAATTTATGCATAAATATTTCATTGGGGATGCTAATGTAAATGGTGATGTGTTTTTACTTTCAAATTCCACTTGTTCATTGTTGGTACAATACTGACTTTTGTATATTAACCTTGTATCCTGCAACCTTGCTATAATTGCTTACTAGTTCCAGGAGTCTTTCTGTCGAGTCTTTTCTACATGGACAATCATGTCATCTGCTAACAAAGACAGTTTTATTTCTTTCTTCCCAATCTGTGTAACTTTCATTTCCTTTTCTTGTTTCACTGTGTTAGCTGGGACTTCCAGTAAGATGTTGAAAAGCAGTGGTGAGTAAGGAACATCTTTTCCTTGTGCCTGATCTTACCAAGAAAGCTTCAAGTTTTTCACCATTAAGTATGATGTTAGATGCAGGGTTTTTTTGATAGATGTTCTTTATAAAGTTGAAGAAGTTACCCTTTATTCCTAGTTTCCTAAGAGTGGTGTTTTGTTATTATTATTGTTGTTGTTGTTGTTATTTTTAAACAGGAAGGTAAGATAGCTGGACTCACACTTTAAAATCTGTCTTCCCTATGGAGGGCAGTAGCTGAAATCTCTTTTGAAATCTTTTAGCCTTACTGGGCTACTTTAAATCTGCCCCGTGGAGATAGAGTTCAGGCTTTAACTAAAGATTTGAGCAGAGAATTTGGAACTTACGTTCTCTGGACCTCTCTTTTATGAGATTTTCCTTTCTTTCCAACTACAGTGGCCACCCCAAACTCCATGCTTTGTTTATCATTTCTTTAAGCCAGTGTGACTATGGGTTTCTATGCTAGTTTTAGTTCCCTCACTGGAGCCTACCCTCCGGATAAAAATTGTATATATTCACCCGTATATATTCCTTCAAGTGTTTATTTCCCTCCAACTTCTGCCTGATTTGGGCAACTCTCCAGTTTATTTAGGTAGTTGTTTTATAGGCAATTTTTTAAAAATCACGATGTATATTTGAATGATTACTCTGATGTTAGTACAGAGAATTGGGTTTAGTGAACAAACACTGGATGCAGGAAGCCCCAAACAAGATGACCTGAAATGGGACAATGATCTAAGACTGGAGAAGACAAAAATTGAGAACATCTGCAAGCTTACATTGGTGAGCTTTGTGACTCTGAACTGCCACACTTGACCCATCTAAAATTTTCTTCATTGCATAGGGAAGATCATAAAAAGAGGTTGAGGTAGTAGTCACCAGAATTATTGTCACCTAAAAGTCACATATGAGGCAAAAATAAAGAGAATTATCAAAGCAAAAACATTCTTGCTTTAAGCAAAAACATTCTTATCCTATTTCTCCTCATTTTCCATTCACAGAAAATAAATCCAGAAATTTCATGACGTGCCATTGATGGGCAATTACAAAGATATACCATATCAAGTAGGAATTTCGTCAACTACTAGCAATAGTGACCTGTTACAATGGCTTAAACACCTAAGCATTTATTCATTTACATAAAAGAAGTTCAAAAGTGGGTTATTCACAGGGGGCGGCCGGATGGCTCAGTTGGTTAGAGCGCGAGATCTTAACAATGAGGTGGCTGGTTCAATTCCCGCATGGGATGGTGGGCTGCACCTCCTGCAACTAAAGATTGAAAACGGCAACCGGACTTGGAGCTGAACTGCGCCCTCCACAACTAGATTGAAGGACAATGACTTGGAGCTGATGGGCCCTGGAAAAACACAGTGTTCCCCAATATTCCCCAATTAAAAAAAATTAAAAATTATAAAAAGTGGGTTATTCACATTGGCCCAGAGTTCCACAAAGACAGAAGGAATCCAAGTTTTTCTATATTTCTGCAGTGCCTTTCTTACTATACCTTTCCACCTTCACGGTGAAGGGTGAGGAGTAAAAGGACTCATCCATCCAACCTTTCTGTTAATAAGAGCCTTTTAATAAAGCCCAACCTACAACTTTTGCCTACCTCTTTGACCAGAACTTAATTACATAGTTGTACCGACCTACAAAGGAGGCTGGGAAGTACTTTTTTAAAAACTGGAAAAATTGGCACCTTGAATAAAACTGATATCCCTAAGGATAAAGGGGGAAATTGATATTGAATAAGGAGTCAACTTTCTCTACCACATGTACCAAATAATTGCATTGGAGCTCTCAAAGAAAAAAAAAAAGAAAGGAGTATAATGACCCATTAGCAAACTTCGAGGATCTGTGTACAGGCATATCCAACCTAGGTGCTCAAATGAGCATTAGGAAATTCCTTCCTTTTATTTCTCACCTCTGCTTTTGTTCAGATTGGAAACAGGCTTAGACATGTTCTCCCCTCATGGTGGCAAATAGCTACGTACTAGAAAGACTGTGCGTAGAGTCTCCCAGTTTAGCAATGCCAGTAGAAAGAGATCACATGTTTCTTAATAAGTGTAGAATGAGTCTTAAGAGGGACTCACGGTCCTTGGTATCACTGTCTATTCCTGCCAGCATTGTAGACAAGGAATGTTCTGCTATGATTGGTGAGAGCCGCATTATGAACCTCATCTTCCTGGGTCAGTCTGAAATAAACCATCTGAACGGAGTTGGGCATGTTTCACTATGTTAAACTCAATGCCAGCAAGAGGTCCACTGGATCCTAGGCAGGCGAAAACAGCAGGCCTGGTACAGAGGGTAAACACTTAAAGGAAAAAAAAAAGTTAATTTTGGGGCCGGCTCAGTGGCTCAGACGGTTGGAGCTCCATGCTCCTAACTCCGAAGGCTGTCGGTTCGATTCCCACATGGGCCAGTGGGCTCTCAACCACAAGGTTTCCGGTTCAATTCCTCGAGTCCCACAAGGGATGGTGGGCTCCGCCCCCTGCAACTAGCAACAGCAACTGGACCTGGAACTGAGCTGCGCCCTCCACAACTAAGACTGAAAGAACAACAACTTGACTTGGAAAAAAGGCCTGGAAGTACACACTGTTCCCCAATAAAGCCCTGTTCCTCTTCCCCAATAAAATCTTTTTTAAAAAGTTAATTTAGACACTTTTAGTCCAGAAATGAAAAAAAAAAAAAAGGCAAAGTACTGGTGATCTATAAATTCCTGGCACAATTGTCTTCAATAATACTCAGTAAGTGCCCCCAGGTAGAAAGTATACTACAAGCCCCTGCTGGTAATACTGTGAATATTATGAAAAGCTTTTACAGTTCTGAAACAACTACCAAAATACCAACAAGAGGATTTTCACAAGTATACTATTTATAGGGATATTTATTTGTGGTAACTCCTTTAATACCTAAATCATGGAGATTCAAAGTGATGCACAATCATAAGTTAATCCTTTCAATATCTGTAATAAAAAAGATTATAAGGAGAATAGGGCACAAAGCAATGACGTGTATTTTTCCAAAGTCATGAATTTAAATCGGCTTCCAACCAAAGCTGCTGACTCCCAAAATATATGATTCATTCTGCTCCACATTTCCATATCTTATTTTAGTTTACCACAACGATTGGTCTTTTTTGGCATTTGTTTTGTAGGTGATTGGCAGAAAATGAAAATGGACACATGTTTGAAACTCAGCATCATCTGCCCTAGGGAAATAATAAACAAAAAAGGACAGCACAAATACTCAAATGAAAGAAGCAAATGGGCACAGCAAGAAATCCATGCAGAAAATTTGCCAGTAGCTAAAAATAACTAATAGTGGAGTATAAATTGAGGTATCAGAACTTTCAATATTTGGTATGACAGTAAATACACTTAGGACTGTCTTTTATTTTGCTTTCTTTTAACATAGTGTTATACTTACAGAAAAGTTTCAAAAAAGTACAAAGAATTCCAGAATAACCTACACCCAGATTCTCCAAATGTTAACTTTTATTGCATTCACAGTCTTCAGTGTCTCGACACGTGTGCATGTACACACACACACACACACACACACACACAAAACTTCTGAACTACTTAAGAATAAGTTTCAGAAATGATACTTCATTTCTGCTATAACTTCAGTGTACGTTTCCTAAAACCAAGGACATTTTCTTACATAGCCACAGCACAATTTTCAAAATTAGGAAATTAATACTGACACACACTATTATTTACTTGACAGCTTTTATTCAGATTTCACTAACTGTCCCAATAATGTCAATTACAGCCAAAGAAATTCAGGACCATGCATTGCATTCAGTTGTTGTGTCTCTCTACTTTTCTTTAATATAGAAGTCCTGAGACTTTCTTTGTATTTCATGAAGCTGGCATTTTTGAAGAGTACCGGACAATTGTTTTGTAGTGTCCCTCAGATGTTAGGGTTTGTCTGATATTTTCTCCTGATTATATTCAAGTTATGCACTCTAGGCAAGAATATCACAGAAAGGATGCTGTGTTTTCAGTGAACCACATTAGGAGACATATGCTGTTGATCTGTCTCATTATTGGTGAAGTTAACCTTGATCATTTGGCGAAGGTGGTGTCTGTCATGTTTCTCCACTGTAGCATTATTATGTTACTCTTGCCATTAATAATTGCCATGGAAAAGATATTTTGAAATTATGTAGCTATCTTGTTACTCCTCAAGCATTTACATGCTTGTTTTAGCATCCATTGATGACTACTGCCTGAATCAATTAGAATGAGTATCTTTTAATTGAACTTGTTTCTAAAATGAGTACTAGTCGTGCCATGCTGAGTATAAGCATAGTTATAGGACTTTCATTATAGATGAATTCTTACAACCTAAAAACCACTATAATCGATGATACAAATGTGGGATGCAATTTAAGTATGCCTAATCATGAGCTAAAGACCATCAATAGGCATAAGTGATCTTATTGGGGGATGAAAATGTCCTAAAATTGCCTTATGGTGATGGTTGCACCACTCAATAAAGTTACAAGTTGAATCACTGAATTATACACCTGAAATGGGTGAATTTCATGATTGTAAAATGTATCTCATTAAAGGTATAAAAATAGGAAAAAAATTAGTTAAGGAAATAATAAAATTATTCGAGTCAGAACACTGAAGCAAAGGCCAGTGACTATTCAATGTCATGACTTACTTAAATAAAAAATAACTTACATCTAAAGAAAGGGTTTTTAACCTTCTTTCATATCATGGGCCTCTTTGGTAGTCTGATAAAGTCTATGGACTCCTATTAAGAATAATGTCATGAATACGTAGAATATACAGCATTGCAAAGAAACTCAATTACATTGAAATTTATAAAATATTATTTTTCTAATATAACAATATATGAGCTTTTAAAATATGCTAAATAACAATAGATTTAAAATATAGGCAAGCCAAAGTTAAATTTTATTTTTACAACACTTATGAGTGTGAAGGCTGTTGTTGCTTAGCATGAAGATGAATGATAAACTCTTTTTGACAGGGCAACGTGCATATCATATAAGACATACAGTTGACTCCCAGTTTTTTTGGTTACAAGTGTTGACAATCCAGATTCTCCAAAATATGTCATCATAAATTTAATTCAGATTTCCGTATCTTGCTTAACAAGAAATGGATAGATTGTCTCAAGGAATACCCAAATTCTCTAAAGATATTTGAGTTAAATTTTTATTATGAGGTTATATAGATTCACCATTTGGAGGCCCAGAGCTGCACTGAAGTTGGCCAGCTCCAGTGCAAGAATGTCTGTGAACAGGGAGGCTGAGAACTGATGCTGCAGTATTTTTGAGGGAGTGATGAGCATAAATGATATTTTGAAATATTTGCCCCAACTTCACTGGTATTTGAAAGTATCTGTGATTTCTACTGGTAAGAAGGTCACAGGCACTAAGATTTTTGCCAACATTCATACTTGCAGGATTTTCTAACTTTCAGTTAAACATTTCTGAAAATAAAGATGTATGTGTTCTTTTATCTGTCAAGTTCAAGCACTCTCTGAATTCTATCCAGACGCTTTGGGGATCCAAAGAGTCCATTCAGGTTAAGATGATACACACATCGATAAATTAAACTGAATTTATAACTCTCACATTTTGGCTATTTGGTATAGTTACAGAACACCCGAAGACAGCATAAATACAGCTGTAAAGTCAAGATGTTTTAAGAGAAATGAAAAATTCTGGTTTTGTCCGTGTCAAGTCTAAAGACTCAAAAATAGAATCCTAACTCAGTTTCTTTCAAGATTCCTCCTCACAAAATGTGATCAAAATACTTGGTGCTGTTAAAAAAAAAAAAAAGTCTGGTGATGAGACATCTCTTTCTGCTCTTTCATTTCTAGGCATTATTCCAGACCAAGGTTTTTCTGCCTCATCACTTGTGATAGGAGAAAATTGATCTCTTCTTTCTTATTCTTATCTCTAGTTTGGGGCTGCCTTTATATTTATTTTTTTATTTTTATCTAAATTTAGATGTTGAATTCTTCTTAAGCTTATTGCAAGCAAGAAAAGTCCAGCTACATATCCTTGAGCAGGTAATTCTTTCCTATTATAATTTGTTTAGTTCTAAAATGTGTTACCAGGTTCTTTAGTTCTCTGAAGGAAAAATATTAGAGATGAGGTTTCTGCTACCTATGTAATAATCAAAAGAAAAATTTCTGCAGTTAAAAATTAAGATATAATAAAAGATACACTGCTAGAAGATTTGTGCTTTAATCCATATTATGCCAAATTGGGCACTTCTAAAACGATCTCTGAGCCTCAGTTCTCTTTAGGTAGAAAATGAGTGATAATTTGCTATCTAAACTCTAAGATGCAAGTCATGACCGTATCTAACAGAGTCATCTACTGGACTGTCTGGCTGCCCTCCCCCATCTGGCTGGTCTGTCCTGATGCTAGCTGTTATGAGTCTGTGTTGTTAGCAACTGACAGCTGTCCCCATCTAGGAGAATTGTTCGTTTCCCTTCAGCAGAACAGGAGACTGGATCAGTCACACCTTGAAGGTTACAACCCACATCTAATAATTGACTGACCTGGGGCTCAAAAGTTGGCCCCCTTTCCTCACGGTAGGACCAGAATTTCTTGTGGGACTGGACTATAGCTGGTGTCCTGATGAGACTACACCCTTGCTAAGCTTCTTTCCCCTGTACTATTCTGCCTCCCTCATCCCCCTTTTCCTGAGATTACTTCCTCAATTAGTCATTTCAATAAGAATCCCCATCTCAGGCTCTGGTTTTAGGGAACTGGACATAGGCTAGCATCTTATAATAGGCATTTGGCAAATCTTTGTCAACTGAATGAATAGAGTTTATCTGTTTAATACTAATCATAAAAGTTATAGTCAAAGCCTAAGAATGTTTCACATAGTTTTCAGCAATAACTATGTGTTGGGAATATTTCTTAGCAAGTACTATAAACATGTCTGTAAACTTCTGTCTCTTTCTGATAAAATTAATTAAATCATTTCCAGAAGGAGCCTCCCCCAAATGCTTATTCAGTGTTCAGCAGAGGATGGGCTAACCCCAGCCACTGACCCAAGTGATCAAAGTAATGAGCTCAATATTTAGGGAGGAAAGAAAGCTGACATGTCCTATTCCCAGAGTTCAGCACCTTTGATTAATGATTTATTTCTATTATAAGGGGGTACATTATCAACTTACTAGCAATACAGTATTAAGAATAGATGAGAAGATAATGCCATAAGTGGCCAAATGTGAGGCTAACTTTCAATTATTCAGTGATAGAGATGGGTAATGTAGATGTGTGGGTTGGAACAGATTATACAGTTTGTACCAAATCACAGAGAACAGACGATACTCGTTCATCAACATATCTTCTTTTAACTAATAATACAGGGGTTTTTTTTAAGTGGAAAAAGCAGTTGTGTAAGTTTTGAAACTTTTTTCTGGAGAGAAATTCTCTGTAATTACTTCTCAGAACAATCACAAATACAAGAACCACTCCTGTTTTGTAAGAATAATGAAAATCCTGGATACCACAGTTTGGGTTCTAGCTCTGTTGGTGCACAAACCCTGTTCTCTTCTCAGACCTAGTTACCAGTTTCCTGGCCCCAAATTATTTTTTTCAGTGAGTATTCAGTTGTTAATGAGCGCCTGTTTGGAGATCATTGGGACATTCTTAGTTAAATATATTATGTTTTACTACTTTTGCTTTTGTTCTCCTTGTGATAGTGTTGAACAGAAAAAAATGTTTTCCATTAATTTGCCCTGATCAAACTGCACTTACATGTTATTATGGGGTTTTATGTGTTATAGTCCAAACAAACACTATAAGATTTATTTTAGCCATCATGAAAAAGAACACTCAGTTTTCTCTTCTGCTTATTAAAGAAGATATATATTTCTACTTATTAGAGAATATAGGATCTACCATAGCGGTCTTGAAACCAGTTAAGTCTGAATATTCTCAAGTTCTCGAATAAAACAACTCTTTCTTAAAATGTTTATATCTCCCACAGTGCCTACCATAAGGCAGGCATTTTTCAACACATGTTCAAAAAAATTATTGAAAACTCCTTGTGTTTGTTTGCTAGGGCTGTCATAACAAAGGAATATAGACTGGGTGGCTTAAACAACAGAAATTTATTTATCACAGTTCTGAAGGTTACAATTCCAAGATCAAGGTATCAGCAACTTTGGTTTCTTCTGACACCTATCTGCTTGGCTTGCAGATGTCCATATTCACTGTGCCCTCACGTGGTCTCTCTTTAGTATGTCTATGTCTTAATATCTACTTATAAGGGACAGCAATCATATGGGATTAGGGCCCACCCCTATGACATCAGTTACTTCTTTAAATGTCCTGTCTCCAAATACAGTCTAAAGTACTGGAGGTTAGGACTTCAACATGAATTTGGGGAGAACACAATTCAGCCCATCACACTCCTGCATATTGGTCTTATAAATTTTAACTCTTATCAAGTGTTTATACTAAAAGGAAATAAAAATAAGTACTTAAATTATTTCAAAATAAGAGTCATAAATGATAGAATCACCCTTTTCCTGGCCATTTTGAAAATTGCCTGGGAATTATACTATAATTATACTAATTATAATCTAGTAATTGTTATAAGTAATAAGTTAACATTCCATCTGGGCAGAAGCATATATTAATGAAGCTGATGAGATCAATTGAGTTTCCATCTTCCAAACTCTTCATATAAGTAGAATATAGAACTCTCTGAGTAAAATAAATCTGAGTCTTTCCATTGATATTCTTTTTATAAAGGGAACATTTAACAATGCTTGAGGTAGGAAATTGGAATTACAGTGTATTATGTGTTGTAAGGTAATCATATTACCTTTCCAGCATGCAAATTAAATTAGAAAAAGCTGAGGGTGTTTTTCAGCAGAACTACTTGTCTTTGTCGTAATTATAATTAAAGCCATTTCATTTGTGTAACAAACTTCTGCCTTGTAAAAGATAAAACAGTAGAACACACTACACTTCGGAATTCTGGATTTTTTTAACTAAAAAAAGATTAGGATCACCTGAAGATAATGTCATACTATCCCAGGAATATGGAAAGAAGGGAAAGATTGTCTTCTTTATGTATTATGTATGCAAATATGTCACCTATTTGAGAAAGCCTTTATGTCAACTTTATAAAATATAAATATCTTGCCTATGGATGTATATATATATATATATATATATATATATATATATATATATATATATATATATATATATTACATTTGATATTGGGTCAAAGCTGTTCAACTTGGAGGTTATAGACTTTTTGTAGATGTCCTTTATCAAGTTGAGGGAGTTCCTGTCTGTTCTTGCTTACTGAGACTTTTTAAATCATGAATACATACTGAATTTTGTCAAACGATTTTTCAGCATTAACTGGTAATGGTCTGGTGGTTTTTTTTAATTTTTATTTTTTATTTTTTGGACTGTTAGTATGATTGAATTTCTGTTACTGAACCAACCATCCCCACATTCCTGGGATAAACCCCCTGTTGGATGTGATGTATTATTCTCTTTCTGTGTTGTTAGATCTTGTTGAAGATTTTAATATCTGTTCTCTTGAAGGTATGAGTTTGTAATTTTCTTATAATGTCTGTCTGGATTTGGTATAAGAGCAATGTGGGCTCATAAAATGAATTGAGAAGTGATCTTTCCTCTTCTATTTTCTGAAAGTGATTGTATAGAATTACTTTTATTTGTTTTTTAAATGTTTGGTAGAATTTTCTAGTGAAACAAATTGGTCCGGGTATTTCTTTCTCAGAAGATTTTAAAGTATTAATTTACTTATGCTTAAATACGTTTTGGTAGTTTGTAGTTTAGTACTTTGTGGAATTGGTCCTTTTTATCTTATGCACATATTAGCTATTAAAGTTATGTGCATATAGTTGTTTATAGTATTCCTTATTATCCTTTTATTATCTGTAGGGTCTGTAATGATATCCTCTCTTGCATTTCTGATAGTAGTATTTTTGTGCCATTCACTCAGTCTTGCTAGAAGTTTATCAACTTATTTTTTTCACAGAACCAGCTTTTTGTTTCATTGACGTTCTCTGTTGTTTTTCTGTTTTCAACTTTACTGATTTCTGCTCTAATCTTTATTATTTCCTTCATCCTTCTTGCCGTGGGTTTATTTTTCTCTTCTTTTGCTAGTTCCTAAATTGGAAACTTACATTATTGATTTGAGACTTTCTTCCTTTCTAATATAAATATTTAATGCTTTTAATGTCCTCGTAAGTGCTGCTTACCTATTGTCTCTCAATTTTAAGATATGCTATATATTAAGATTATTAGTCCTTTGCCTGTCTTATATGTCATTAATATTTTTTCCCACTTTGTCAATTATAGTTTTTTTGTGGTTTTTGTTATGCAAATGTTTTAAATGTTTATATAATCAAATTTATTATTCTATTATTGCTTCTGATTTTGACTCATGATTAGAAAGTCTTTCATTGCACCAAGGGTAAAGAGGAATTTACCCATGTTTTCTTTTAGTATTTTCATGATTTTTTAAAATTTGCATTTACATTTTTTTTGCTTCATGTCTCAGCAAT
The DNA here is from genome assembly GCF_004115265.2 of Rhinolophus ferrumequinum. NCBI lineage: Eukaryota > Metazoa > Chordata > Mammalia > Chiroptera > Rhinolophidae > Rhinolophus > Rhinolophus ferrumequinum. Next base: position 29,847,079 of record NC_046287.1, read on the forward strand.
TTTGCTTCATGTCCTAGTAATTTTGAGCTCTGCTGGTTTGGAGGACTTAATTCCAGGAGAGAATGCTTCCACCACAAGACAAAATAATGGTTCTATTGAATTGGAAGGTAAGATTGTCACCTGGTCATTTGAAGCTCTTATGTTACTAAACCAGCAGGAAGGGAAAAAAAAGAAATGTTACTCTACTGGTTGGTATAATTGACTCCAATTACTAAGGGGAAATCAGGTTGCTACTACACATAGAGGCAAGGAGTACTATGTCTACAACCAAGGGAATGCTGAGGCTACCTCTTAGTATTTTCATGCTCTAAGATTTATGGAAAACTAAGCAACCAAAAATAAATAAATAAATAAATAAATAAAAAGACATGATTATTGAGAATATAGACTCTTCAGGAATTAAGTTTTAGATCATTCCATCAGGTTAAGAGCCCCAAATCAGCTGATATTTTTCCTGAGAACACGGAAAATAAGGAAAGAATATTAGAAGAAAAAAAAATCATAGATAGCAACTACAGCGTCGTGGCCAATTACAGAAACAAGGACTGTGGTAAGTTTGTGTATTTTCTATTTGCTTGCTTTATGTATGCATTTATTTGTATACATTAGTGATTTTCTTCTCTCTCTTTCGTTTATTTCATTTATTATTTTGCATACAAGTTTTTGAAGGTTAAATGTAGCCTTTAGATAACATCATTCAGTTGTTGAATTACAATAGCCCTTGGAACTGTGTGTCTCCCAAGAGTAGCCAAAGGATGGGTTGTACAGTTATCAATTTATTGTCTCACAGCTCCAAACCTACTGTTCTTTACCCTGCTTTGTGATAGTGCAGCTGGACTCAGAGTTCAGCTCTTCTTCCATTTCTCCTTTGATTAGGGAAAAGTTAGACTTTGCCAGTAGGGGGCACTGGTGTGACCCTCCAGGCAATAGCAGTAGAAAGACACTTACCTTCCAGATCCCAGTTCTTAGACATCATTATTCGGAGCAGGAGATTACGTAGCAGCTGGCTGTGCAGATGAACTCCAGCCATGCCTGAAGCCAAGATCTCCCTACGATCAGCCAAATCTGAGTAACTCTGGCCTGCCTACACCTTCTGGCAATGGTGTGTCACTTCTAGAGACCAGCCTTGGGCCACTCACCACCTCCAGCAATGTGGGCCTCCTCTACAGACCAGTGCGGACCTGTATTCTGGCAACTTCTTCAGCCACCGGCAGGCTGTGTGTTAACTATGGTAGTTGCTTCCTCTCTGAAGAGGTCAGAATCTCAGCCTGGAGTGGGGGGGGCAGCCTTTTCCTGGTATCTAGTTCTGTGTTTGTGTTTTTCACAGCCTACAGATAGCAGCTGCTTTTTAAACACCTGACATTTCTGGACTTTTTTTGGTAGATGACCACCTTCTATTATTTAACAATTCTTTATATTGAAATTTTCCTTTTCAGATAACTGGTGGGGTTTCTGTCTCCTGGAGTCTGATTTATAAACCCTTTGAAATAATTTATTTTTTGCCAATTAAATAGCTTTTTGCTCATTGGATTTACTAGGGGGGAATCAATGTCCTAAATCAGATTGTATTGTTTTATAGTGTACTTTCTGTCCTTTAAGCTTCTGTCCCCAAAAAGAAGAGGAAGAGCTATGGAACCTATTATCTATTATGAAATACACAATAACAAGCTTTTTAGTTGAGTGTGTTAAGGTTTTGTGAAGCATTGTTGTAAATAATAAAGTCATGACATAATAGCTAAAGTGAAAATTGATGTTGGTTCATAAATTTTATTGGATTGTACAAATGAATCAGCAGCAAATTCACGAAGTTTTCTCTTTTGAGTTCTTTTATTTTTAGAGATATAAAATGCCCATTGAAACTCTTGGTGGTTAGAGAAAAATGATATTCTTTTCTGCAGCAGATTTTTTTTAACCAAAGGATTTGTGGCTGATCTAAACACAATCCAAAAAATTTTGGATGGCTTTTTAAATTAAAACCTTGAACGTATAACATGCAAGACAGAAGCTGGCCTTTGGAGTTAGACTGAGCTCCTTATTCCCATTAAAATAGGCTGCAAACTCTGGCTGATATACTGGGGAAGCTGTTCTCAGACTTTAGCATGTGCCCGAATCACCTAGTGGACTTGTTCAAATACAGATGGCTAGATCCCACCTGACAGTTTCTGATTCACCAGGTCTGGGGCAAGGCCTAAGAAATTGTCATGTCATGATCATCTGAGGTCCACAATTTAAGAACCAATGTTTTAGGGTAACCATTCAAGACCTACTTCCTCTACTTCCGTTTTTCTCCTTTACTTTATATTTAATCCCAAGCTGTTGTACTTGCTGTTATTATCTTGGGATCCATACTTTTGGTACTATATTTTGCCTTCAATTCCTGTAACTCTTTTTCTAACATTTTTGAAACTTGACACATTTTTTTTTTCTTTTTCTTTTCTCAATTATTCTATCTGGCCTTAACATCTCCCGTTGCCATAACCCCAATGCTATGTTCTAGTACTAACTTTCATTACAGCCCCTTAGCCAATGCCCCTCTTCTCCTTGGCTCCCGTACCCCTCCTTTAAACACATAGGCGCTCTGTGCTACTACCAGTAGTGAATGGTAGGTTGTGGGATTTGGAGAGATGAATTTAGAATGTGCTGATCTTTTCAAGTTAACCCATGCTGAGAACTGAAAAAGACATGAAGCATTCTTTAATAATCCAATCTAGAATACTTCTTGGGATAAACTGTTTTAGAATTTGTGGAATGATCTTATCTCTTTTGAATGTTGTATAATCTTTATTTTACTCCTGCCCTGAATTCATCTTTCACAGCTGTTCAAGCATCACTGATACCCATGCAAGTTCTTGTTCACACTGCTTTGTCTTTTTACCCTGCCTTGTCCACCTACAATGTTCTATTCATCTCTGAGATTCATCTCAAGCATTTCCTTTTATGAGAATCCCTCCCGGATGTCTTCTCCCACAGACGTAGCTAATATGTAACTATGCTTTGTGTCCCACAGCTGACAGGGAACTTACCCAATTTAGGAGACTCATCTCCTTTAGAGGACCGGCATGTTCTTTGAAAACTCTTCTTTAATTGTAGGTTTCTATTCTTTACTAACATTCATTTCATGATTGTCCATCAAAAGATTGTTCTCCTTGAGGGAAAACATTAGAACAGCATAGGAAATGAGTATGCTTTCACTCTGTCATCAGTACACTGGTTGCAACATTTTCTCCGTGTTTAGATTTGATACTTCCTTCCTGACCACCATGGTTCCTGATGCTGTTTCTCACTTCCTGTTTATGACCTCATTTTTGCCTCTTGGTCCTAATTATTGATATTATTCCTCTGATACTAACCAAAGGAGCATGTCTGCCGTTATGGGTCCGCTCTGAATAAACCCTATTTCTGGGACCATGGTCTAGAGTGACGACTTAGTCTCCTAGAAATTGGCTTTGAAAAGACCAAAAGTAAGGACTCCAACATATTTATCTTATATATTTCATTGTGTAATGCCCAGGGATAAATTTTCAGCAAAGAAAACAGAAGTTACAAAGCTAGAGCAACTTTTCTCAACTAGTTCCTTGGGAGAATTAGGCTGTATTGCACTAAGGCATCTATTGAATATAATGAATTAACTTCTTTCCTATGCATCTAGATAGAGTGGTACTAGTTATATAATCATCTTGGGGGAATTCAGAACATTGGCATTCAAATTATTTTCTCATGTTCTATGGCTCAGATGAGCAGAGACTGAAGCTTCTTGAGTCCTTCAGATCACGTGTTTGAGTGATGGGAATGGTTTTGTGATTGTCCAGAGTAGGGTCCTGCCACGTCAGACTAAGTTGCCTACTGGAGCAAAGGTATATTTAAATTGAAGCTTTAGGATCCCTCACTTGCATAAGTCTTTCCCAAGGCCTTGGGAGAGACCACAGAAATGTGGTATTTGTCAGTTTTATTTCTTCTTAAGTAGGTCCTTTTCCCAAACTGAATATGTTTCAGCCTCCAAACCTGGATCTGCTGCAGCTCTTACTTAAACCACCTCCACCTGAAACTCCAGAATAATTACCTTACATAACTTCTAAAACTGTCTTAAGCCTCCTCTATTACATACGTCTTATCCGTGTTCTAGGTATGTTTTTCACTGAGGCATAGACCCCGTCTTGCTACCTGGCCCATAGATTATATAAAATGACTAGGGCGTATCCATGTATAGTGTGACCACGATCATGCCTCATTGTCTCTAAGCCACGGTGACCCATCTGCAAACATGCATGAGGCATGGCAGGCCTGGCTGGGACCCACCACATGCATGTCCCAGCCTCAGGAGCTAGAACTTGGCCTTCTTTCTTTCTTTCTTTCTTTCTTTCTTCTTCCTTCCTTCCTTCCTTCCTTCCTTCCTTCCTTCCTTCCTTCCTTCCTTCCTTCCTTCCTTCCTTCCTTCCTTCCTTTCTTTCTTTCTTTCTTTCTTTCTTCTATTTTTTATTTTTTGTCCAACATAACAGAAAAAGAAGGTAGAAAGGGGGGGAAGGGGAGCAAGGAAGAAGGAAAAAAGAAATAACCTGCTATGTATGATATTTAAAGAATAACCTCAGTTCATTCTTTAGGCATATTGCTGCCCTTTGACACTGTCCTTTGTTTTGTGCTTTTTATTTCCACCATATATACTCACATACATGCATGTATGTATGTATAGATAATATTACATTCAAAACTATATGTATAATTTAAATGTGAGATTACCAAAAATTCCCTGTGACTCACATTGTTTCTTTGCACATCTCCCATTCACTCACATACATTAAACCAATAACCGGATAATGTAGAGGATCTACTTAGTATTAGTGGGAATTTTATAATAAGAAATATGTTTCTGGAGTTTTAAGCCCTCTTGAACTACATAGGAGCCTTACACTTTTTTCCTCTAAAGTTTTTGAAATACCGTTTCTTAAATTTAGGAGAACTGATGTAATTTAGATTTTAGATTTCCTAAAATTAGATTACACCCAGCCTTTCTCTCCAGACCTATGACAAACTCTAAAATAACAAACTTTAAGCTCTTTTAACACTCTCTTACATCATCTCCTGCCATTCCCACCTTCACACCTTATGTTCCAACAAAATTGGGCTGCTTAAAAGTCCCTAATCCAGTTGGCTCCAGGGCTAGTGATAGAAGTTAAATACATACAGAAAGACCTATCTTCCATAGCCCATCCACAGGGCTTTCTCCATCTTACGGAAGGTTAAATTGCTAATGAGCATACCAAGAAATCTAACACAAAATATTGGTAAGGGGATTTTCAATTCTAAAATGTAGAGGACATTTAACTATGATAAGCAGTTTTAAACCACAGCAATACAAAAAAACAAAGAAATAAATATACTGGAATTAAGGTTTAAAAAAAAATCCCATGACATTGCAGAACAGTGCAAAGATAAGATGCTGCGACTTTGCTTGCACCAACAATCCTTGTCATTCCAGAAGTACTGTTGTACGTAACACTAAGAGTAAACAGATCCCGAATAGAATTCCTGGGATTGCCGTTCTATACCTTAGTTTGGACAGTTACTGATAATATTTAATGGGAACTGTAGTCAACTGCCCCATAGGAAATAAGATTCTCGTGCACTGATTTTTTTTTTTTTACCCACAATGGACAGATAATGTTTTAACTGAGAAGCAGAATAGAAAGCCAATTTTATATAAATGGTGTGAAAACAAAGTTATTGATTTTAGACTCTATTATAGCTTGTGTTCAAATAAATAAAAAGAGGCCTACAAAGAGAAATGACAAAAATAAAAAATAAAATAAAAATAGGGTTTATTCCTGTCTCTTTAAAAGGTCACTAAAGAGAAAAGAGGATGAGTCACAAGCCACCTCAGTGGAGCTGAAAATTGGGGCAATTCCCCAGAACTCTGTGTGCGGACGTGGGGGTGGAGTGTGTTACTACTTAGCAAACAAGCACCTGGCAACAGCAGGGCAATGACTCAGGACAGTGACTCTTCTGAGAGAGAGAGGAAGTGTCTCAGCCTCTGCTAGAGACTGGCCTGCCAGAGATCTGTGTTTGTGTAATCAGGGCAGCAGGCCTCCATTGTCTTCGAAAGAAAGGGTCAGACTATCCATCCTTTATTCTTCCTTAACCACTCTCTAGGTGCCCCTGATTTTCACATTAAATGCAATTCCATCTGTATAAAAATGTTGGAGAGAAGGATGAGGCGAGAAGAGATGTTTGTCCCTCCCCAAACTGTTCTAGAACTTCATTAAGGGAAATTAATAGAGTTAGGTTATTTTAAGGATAAAAGAAAAGGAGACTGTGACAATTCTGAGGCTCGTTTGACAGCTAGATAAGGTGAAAAGGTTTAGGAAAGACCTAAAAACCAAAAACAAAAACAAAAAACAAAACAAAAACAAAAAACCCAAAAAACATAAAACTGAAAGAACTAAAAAATGTAAGTTTAGCCCAGTTAAAAGAAAGGGTCACAAACAAGAAAGAAACTGAGGGAAATCATTCCAAGTGATGAAGTGTGTGGATCTCAATTACTATTGTGCATAATATCAAAACAAACTGAGCAAATCCCTATCATTTCTGTGAGTCACTTTAAGTTACTTCTGAACCTAATAAATACAAAATAAGACGACAAAGTGAAATCTAAATAGATCTTTTGATATTGGTGGAAGCTCAATGATAGGAAAATAGTCTTATTTTGCTCAAAAATAATTCTCCATCCACTAGATTGTCTAATGCCTACTGTAACCTAACTCCTACATTTGAGTTGTACCTGAATTCAAAATTGTTGTTCCATAGATTTAAACAAGGGCAGTCGTGAAGCTACTTTGAGAAGTAAGAAATCTGATCCTACATTATTTCTAGTGATCTTCTTAGAAATTGTTTAAGTATATTAGTTCCTCATATTTCTCCAAAGAATGTTGTCATCCATTTCTTCCTGACTTGATCCCCAAATACCAATATCCTGGTGCCTACCTACCCTCCTCCAAAATACTGGATGCTTTTGTTGAATGGACTAAAAAAGTCTGGAAGCTTTGCTAGAAATAAATGGTGGAGATTTATTCAAGGATCTTGGAGTTTGCAAATGGGATACATACACAGTTAGGTAAAATCCCAGAAGTGTCCCAAAGAAGAAAGCAAAATTAAAAGTTCTTATAGTAAGAAGTACATTCTTAAGAACTATCAGTCCTGTACGCTTAGCCCTATGATTGGTCCTACATTATCAATCAGATATCAGGCAGTCAGGATTACGGATGCCTGGTGGTCCGGAAGATGCGTACCAGGAGGTCTGGTCAGTCGCAGGCTGGTCTGGATAATGGATGTCTGGTAGATGTATATGTGAGTCCTTCAGAGGGTAGTCAGCTGGCCTGGATATTGAGCCCTTCATGGGATAATTTTCTAGTTAGTTGGCGGTCCAGATGTATACCCAGGCATTGACATAGAACTAGAAAGTTCAAACAAAGTTTGCGTTCCCAGGCTGGTTAGAACAAGAATGGAGTCTTTCCTCATGCCTCAACCTTCATAATGTTAATAATTTTAGCAGCTTGGTTAGAGTGGCTCCATTTTATATATTGCCCATCTTCACTCTTTCCTCACCTAAAAGATTAAAAACAAAAACAGAATGAAATGAAAAATCACAAAGAAGAGCTCTTAGAAATCAACAATATGATAGATTAAAGAGATGATGAAGTTAAGAAAAATCTCCCAGAAACTAAGACAAAAAGACAAGAAGACATTAGTAAAGAAAATGTAATACAGACTCTAGCAATTAATCTAGGAGAACATCTGGAGAAAGAGGAGTTCCAGAAATAGTGAACAAGAAAATGTCCTGGAACTGACGCCATGAGTCTTCCGATTGAAAGGACCCCATTTAGTATAATCAGAATAAATGAAAAGCAATCCACACCAAGGCATGCAGTCATGAAACTTCAGAACATCAGGGATGAAAGAATCTTCAAAGTGTCTTTAAAATCAGTTAATATGCAAGGAAGTAGAAATTGCATGGCATCAGACTGGTTACTAGCAATTCAGCATCCTAGAAGACAATGAAACCATTCTCCAAACATTTGTGAGACGATGATTTTCTCCTAGACACATTAATGGTTAAGTATGAGGGTAAATAAAAACATTTGAAGACACACGAGAATTCAAATTTATAACTTTTGTAGGAAACTACTGGAGAATATGCCCCAACAAATGAGAGAGTATCTGTGACAGCAAATTTCAGGGACCACAGAAAGGAAACATTTCAACACAGGTAGGAGGCAAAGGAAAGTCCCAGAGTAATAATGAAAAGATGCCCTAAATGACAGCTGTGCAACAAACCCAACAATATATCACTCAAAATTGGAGCATGAGGATGGCGGGAGCCTCTGGGAAAAAATAGAACTGATAGATTATCTGATATGTTTGAGCACTTGAAAATTATTGATAATTGAGAGATATGATGAAGCATGTATAAAAATTTCTCATGAGAAATTGAGAAAGGAGGAAGTTATTAATGTTAAGAAATAACAAAATGTGGCAATTATTAATACTAGGGAAAACAGAGTTTTACAGGAAAAAACATGACTGTAAAAACAGGTCTCGAAGTGTCAACATTTACACAGATATGCAAATGTAACGCTGAATATCAATTTAACCAACAATTATGGTATAACTATCTTGGGAGAGTGGCAGATGTGAGGGAAAGTAGGACTGGTGATTAAGAGATGTAAATCTTCATTTACCATAACAGGATATTAATAAATACATTTGAAATTTATAAATAAGACATACCAGTATAAGCAGAATATTTAGAAATATGGAGGTAAACGCCAGAAAAAAAACATAAGCGTTAAAAAGAGTTTCAGCTAGGAGATGAGATGAAAATAGGCAAGGGATTATAGTAATTATGGTAAGAGTACTGTGCATTTAAATGGATACTACTTTATATTACTTTAATAAAATTTCTGTCTCCTTCTCCCTCCTTTTTCCCTTCTCTCTTCTCTCTCTCTCTCTCTCACACACACACACACGTACACACACACTTCTATGAATTAAGACTTTGAAGTGTGTCTTGACTAGAGAGAAAATCAAGAACAAAGGCTGATTTCCATTTCTATCATAATTTAGCTTATGGATTTCATTGTCTTGACAGCTAAATGATAACAAGATCTTGAATGGAGATGAGAGGGTTAATTCCAGGACATCGGAAGCTCTGTGGGACATAGCTTGTTGGGTTAAGGTTAGGATACAACTGGGGTTACGGCTGTTGGGGTGCTGTTGGGGTGCTTTGGGTGGGAGATTCCAAGTTAAGGAGGCTAGAGCAGAGGAGCAGAAGCACACAACCCGCCTTGCCACTAGCCCAAATAGTGTCCTTGTGCAAGTTAGAAAAAAAATACACTTTCTCAAAACATTTTACTGCCATCTGCTAGGAAATCATGGCAATCAATCCACAAATCAATGATGACTACAGATGTGAACACTGCCGTCTAGAACCCTGCCTCACATAATCAGGCAACGACTTTGCCTGTAACTAGAGGTGAGGAAAGGACTGATGAGGATTTGACGGCTCTGAAGGGAAACCTTTTCTTTTTCATAACTTCCTTATAATTATTAAGCAGATTCCTACGAATATTTAGATGATTCCTTTTCCCTAAACTAGGATCTATGAAAATGGGATGTGTATCTTATTCATTGCTATATAATTGGCTTCTAATAAAGAGCAAAGCTCATAATAAAGACTCAATGATAATTTCAGAAATGAATGACTGATGTACTAAATATCATAAAATCTTTGCTTTCTGTTACTAGGATTCCTTTTACCTTTGAGTAGTTTAGAGCCAGAGCTCTTATGACAGCCTGTCTCTTGTTGCTTTTTTTATTTAGTTTATTGAGGTAACATTGGTTAATAATATTATATAAATTTCAGGTGTACAATATTATAATTCAATACCTGTATATTCTATTGCATGCCCACCACCCAAAGTCTAGTTTTGAGTCTCAGTACCACCACTTTCTAGTTTGTGACCTTGAGCAAATTATTTAACATTCCAGAGTTCAGTTTCTTCATATAAAGAATGGAGTATATCCAATACCTACTTCGTAGAATTTTTATGAGCATTAAATAAGATAATATTTTGAAAGTATTTCAGAAACTGGTACATAGTAAGCACTCAATAAGTTTTAATGTTATTACTAATCCAAGCAATAACTAACCTTTATTTATATTCACAATTAATAGTTCTATCAGTTGGGACTTACATTTGGCAGCTAGTCACAAACGAAAATAACATGATCTTTAACTGTTTTTCTCTCAGGTAAAAGAAGTCTAGATCTTATAGGGTGCCAGAGACATCAGAAACCAAGCCTATTTCAATATTCCTACTGGGCTCTTCATAGCCATGGCTTCTATCTTCAAGATTTTCTCATGGTCCAAGATGGCTGCTGAAGCCCCAGTCCCCAGGTTTGACTTCCAGGCAAGAAGCAAGAAAAAGGAAAGAAAGTAAAAAGGATTCATGGAAGCTATCTATCCCTTTATTAAGGAGTCGTTCTAAATTCCATGTCTAGCTGCAATGTAGGCTGTGAAAAGAACTCTTTTAACTGGTCATATTGCTACTTGCATTAAAATCGAAGCCTCTTTATTAAGCAAGAAGAAGAGAATTAGTATTGTTTTGGCAGCTAGCCTCTTTCATAGCTGTAAATGAGGACCCATTGCCATCATAATGAAGGTTGTAACTGATCTTAGCACTACTCCAAAATTATGTTGTCTTTGTTTTTGCTTTATGATAAAGACATGCTTGGGACAGTGGAATGCAAGGTTCCTTGAAGTTTGTATGAGGATAATTCACTTCAAAGTATGAAAGTAAGATTTTTGAGTTCTGAAAATAAGACAGGTTGTTAGTCATTTATGCTTTGCATTTTCTTTGCCTTCAGGATGAACGTATACAGATATGTACATGTATTGTGTCATTCTGTATTATTCATGTATCATGAGATAGCTCTAAATTTGCATATAAGGGATAAAGTCAGCCTATGTATAAGGATCAACTCTTTTCTTGACTCAATCATTTAAACATGGAGTCACTAATAATTAACCTAGAAAAAAATATGATCTTATAATTGACATACTTTTCCACTGACAGTGTTCTAAGAACTAAAATGAGATATGGCATAAAGCATAAAAAAAGTACATGTTCTTTTATAAATTATTACCTTTTATATAAAAGAGAGAGATCATTTAAGTGATGAAGACAAGGTTTTTGAGGAGATAAAATATAACTGTCCTGTGAGAATTAAAGCTTGATCAACATAGAGCCATCACTGGATTAAAAGAATCTACCCTGGTCGAGACAGAGGACCAGCCATTCCAGGTTGCCTGGGACCTTCCTTCCCAGCGTTAGCATTGAAAATCCCAAATCCTGGAAAACCTTCAGTTCTGGGCAAACCAGGACAGTTAGTTACCCTATTTTTAGCTAGTATCAGGGTAACTGTTTTAGGGTAGTGTGAGAAAAATGGTTAAGTTTTTTCAGATCTAGATAGCAAAAACCTAACATATGATTACTGTAAGGAAACACTGATTCTCAGAGTCAGCGGGGAAGGTGGATGCTCCTAGAAATGGGACAGAAGCAGATAGGAAAGAAGGAGCATAGCCGTCACAAGCTAAACAATCTTGCTTAGAGTTTCTGCCACGTTACGAACATGTGTTTATCGTCCTGTCAGTTGCTGACAGTGAGTCTTGCTTGCAAATAAATAGTAATAAATGAAGAGGATTTTCATAGTAAACGTCAACCTTATAAGTATTAGATCATAATCCACACATCTGATTTTTCAAGTTCCCATATAGAGTTGCCAGACAATATACAGGATGCCCGGTTGTATAGAGCACATAAAATGTATTATATTTGTTGGATAGAGGTTTGCAAAACAAGTTGTTTACTAGTAGGGACAGGACTATGGCCGCACATGTGGGAGACTGATAAAAATAAAAAACATGTTTTTGTGTGAAACTGAGCATAACAAAATTGAGTGATAAACATATTTACCAAGCAACTTCTGGTCATCATTCAAGAGGTAAAAAACTCCTGGCAAACAACTTGTGGTCATCACCTAAGAAGTAAGCACGTCCAAGGAAAAAAGGATAAAAGCAGACCTCCAGAGCAGTGCCATGACTGGTCCGACTGGGCGCCCCAGCTAAGACCCTCTGCGAGGCGCTGAGTGAGACACTCCAGAACGATCCTACAGGACGTTCTTCTGGGTGATCCGACAGAGTCCCCTGCGAGATGCAAGCTGGGATACCGGGACTCTCTGAAGTTCTTCCTTGCAAGACCAGTTTGCCTCAGACCCGTCAATGGGCCCAGTCGCCTCTCCCGGACCAGGAACCTTCTCCATCCCGATTGACTCTGGGACTTGGTTCGTTAATAAATTCTATTCTATTCTGTATAACCTTCTGAGCTTACCAGAGCATTGGCCTCTGGAGGGACACTGGCTCCCAAATAAAGCTGTGTTACTCACTCTTTCTAAACCTGTGTGCCGGGACTTTGTTCCCCACTCGCGTCATGAATACCACGTAGGGACGTAGGGCCCTGCGGAGGGGTTAATGTCCCCTTGATTTTCAGGAGGAGACTGAAATGTAGCAGACTGCCTTTACAGGCGCTCACAACACCAGTTAAATTTGAATTTCAAAAACGAATAACTTTTCTGCTTAAATATGTCTCAAATATTGCAAAAGCCATACTTACATTAAAAAAAATTATCCATTGTGTATCTAAATTCCTATTGAGCTGGAGAATCTTGTGTTTTTATTTGCTAAATCTGGAAACCCGACAGGAAGAAAATCACACAGTTTACACATTGGTCCCAGTGTAAACACACAGTTTCTTTCCTCCATAGGGCTCTCTGAGAGACAGTATCACTTTTTTTCTCTTGTGAGCCCCCTCTCATCTCCATGATCTTCACTATTCTTTTCATGCACCTTAGTTAGCCCTCTCAGAAAAGATCGTGGGTGCTCACCACCTGCTTCACTGAGAAAAAAGGAGGGGGTTCAAGGTAGAATTCCCTCAACCCTATTCGCGTCCTTCCTCCTCCAGCGTCTGTGTCTATGGTCCTGTTCTTTCTACTTCAGTTCCTATCTGAGAACTGAGACCCTCCTCCTGTTGAAATCTTTCCCCTGCAAGATGGATTCCATGACCTGCTCCTTCGGCTTCTCCCCTCCTGCTGGTCCGCTTTCTCTGGCATGTGAACAGTCAAGGCTCTTTGATCTTTAACCAAAGGCTCCCCTTGGCCTTCTAACTGCCATCCTCTCTCTTCTCTTTTCTTTGACACTCAAGCTCCTGGAGAAGCAGTCTTCACTGGTGGGTCCCACACCTGACTAATCAACAGCATTACCTGGGAAGTTTTATTGAATTTTGTATTGGTCTCAAGCTCCCTCCCGAAAACTACTCAATCCTGGAGTGGGACTCTCACCACATCTAGCCAGTTCTCAATCTCTCTGGGCCCTGTCACTGTCTCTGAGTGCCCACTGTGCCTGCGTTAATTATTCCTAACAAGATTACTATCCCTCTCTTTCACTTGCACATAACCCCTTTGCATATAACCCCTTTTTTGCATCCACAAATACTGCACAGCAACAAACATGAACTAGCTACAACTATACTCAGCACTATGAATAAATTTTACAAGTGTAAAGTTAAGCAAAAGAATCATACTCAAAAGGGTACATATTATATGATTTCATGTATATAAAATCAAACCTATAAATTAGTCCAAATTAATTTATGGTGCTACAAGTCAAGATATGCTTGTTCTTTGTATGGGAGTAGACACAGGACGTGAGCCAAGGGCTTTCCTAGAGTTCAGGAAATACTCTATTTCTTAATACGGGTGCTGATTACATAGGTAACATGTAACGCATTGCTGTGAAGCTATCTTGTTGATATGATTAAAATCCAAAAGTAGTTGACTTTAAGTACGGGTGACTATCCTCTGTAATCTGTGTGGGCCTGATTCAATCTGTTGAAAGGTATTAAGAGCAGAATGGAGGTTTCCCTGACGAAGAAGAAATTCTGCTTTCAGACAGCAGCTTCTAGAACTCTTCTAGAGTTGCAGTGGCCTGTGCTATGGATTTTGGACCTGCCTAACCAGCCCCCACAACAGCGTAAGCCAATTCCTTGCAATACATTTCTTAATATATATCTTTTATCGGTTCTGTTTCTTTGGTTGAACTCTGACTGATACAAAAAACAGCCGCATTTTAGATTCTTCCAACACACTGGATGAGAACAAAAAGAGGGAAAGGAAGTATAGCAAACTGATTGTCAAATTGCTCACTTCAGAAGATTTCCTCTCTAAAATTACAGAGCTGAACAGATGACAGAAATCTCGGAACCAATTAAGTAAGGAAGACTATGTGCAGCTAAATTGAAGTTCAAGCCTACAAACTGCTTGAAAGGTTCACTACATAGTAGTTGAGTAATAGTGTACATTTTGGAGTAATAATTATACTTATTCTCTTTCTTTTCTTTTTTAATTTTTATGCTTATTTTCATTTACTAAAATAAATAGTAGTTGCTCTTATTTCATAAATCTACTTTAGAATTTAATGTACAGAAAATAATGACTAGTGACTTTTTATTAGGTAGAGATAAAAATCTTTGGATAATGTAATTTTACCTCTTTTCAATCATTCTCTAGATAAATATACAAAATCATACATATTCCAAATGCAATTAACTATTAGGCTCTATAGCCACACTAACCATCAGTAGCTACTTAAGGAGTAGTTCTATGTTGTATGTTGTAGAGGAAGTGATAAAAAATGAATAATCACTGAAGAAGTAAGGCAAATGTGCAGCATTTGCCTACCTGTAACTTAGGCCTTGTAGATGGCCATCTGAGGCAATGGTGTGTCTACTGCTCTTTAACTAATGAGAATCTCAACTATAAATCCGGGTGCATGTATATGCAATTTCACATACCTGGTTAGAAGTAAGAGGAGAATGATAAGAAATCAGTGTACCTCTGGAGGGAATGACTTTGCTTCTGGAAAGGTAGAAGGGATTCCCAATGGGAAGTATGTCCCAAGCAAAGGAGTCCCTATGACCTAATAGTATCACTCTACAGAACAAAATCAAAGTCATTTTCAGTGGGAGGCTGTAGATACATTATGTCCATATGAGAAAATGGTAACAATGGAAGGTACTGAGGGTTATTCTGGAGATGATACATTAATCACATGAGAGGACAGCTGTAGTCGTTTAACAACATTTTATAATTAATCACCTGAGAGGACAGCTGTAGTCATTTAACAACATTTTATAATATAAACAATGTTCTATTACTTTACATCTTGGACCTTGTCTAGGTTGGATTCTCCGAAGCAGATGCTGATATGAAGTTAAGGATTCAAGAGATTCATTGGGGAGTTAACATCTGTGAAAGAAAAAAAGGAGAGTATTCAGAACATACCGCAGAGTTGACAAAGTCTCTGCCAGTTCAGCAGGGAGCTCTGAAGCAAATATTTTAAAGGGGTTGAGTGTCAGGCAAAAGTGGTTAGACCTGTACTACCACCTGTTCAGTCAATGGCCAAGTGCCACCCTGAAAATAGCATGACTTCGGGTTGAAAGCTGAAGGAAACCCCAACAAAGCAGCTGGAGTTTGCTGGTTAATCACACTTCCTGCAGCTGGAGAGAGTGTGCTTTCTTGACAGGGAATCCAGACTGCTTATCTCCATGTCTGCCCCAGTACTGCAGTGTAGCACTAGTAAAATTTTGGGTGGCTGCATATTTGGAGATGAAAATTGATTAGGTCAGAACAAGAGGTGTTAGTGAAGTACACTCAAATTGTAAAATTCCACTAGAGGTAGTTTCTAGAGGTATACCACCACCAATTCCTAGCTAAGGTGTCACTACCAACAGATTAGGGATTAAAAATATTGGATGTTGCTTAAGGCCTCTAAAATGATAAGAATATTGTTATTTCCATTTAATCCCAAATAAGTTGCTCCTAGTGGGACAACTCAAGGCCTCTGCATGTGATAGCCCTTTACATGTCACACTTGCCTTAGTTGTGAAATGGGCAAAAGGAGCTCAGAATGGCTCTTTTGGAGATGATGAGAAAGAATTATTTATTTCATAAAGAATCAAGAAGGTGGGATTTAAGGAAACCTGATTGGCTCTTTCTGATGCATCACTTTTTTTGGTTTTTGCTTTTTTTCCCCTCTTCTATATGAGTTCCACAATAGTGATGGACAGAAAGAGACAAAGTCTTTTTTTTTCTTTATATTATAAATAGATAGTGCTTAGTATAGTGGAAGCTCTGGAGTGTCTCCACTTACTAGTGATTTGGCTTTGGGCAAATTCCTGACCCTCTCAGTGCCTGAGTTTCCTGATTTGTTAAACAGGGATTACAATTGTGCCTACATCATGCAGTTGTAAGGATGAAAACACATACAGTCCCTGGCGTGGGAAGGGCTCAATACCTGTTAGCTATTTTTCTGCTTCTCTCTCCCCTTTTCTCTTCCTCTTCTTCACTAAAAAACAAAAGAAAACAAACCAACAAAAATGCTTTCCTATTGAATTTTGTTACCTGCTCTCTAGATGAGCAAAATGTTCACAGAACTTAGGAGGAGGGTAAAATTGAAAGAATCTATTACTCTTAACAGGATTCAGTATGTCTGCTTTTGGTCAGGTCATTGGTTTTCACAGCTCTTAGTACTGTTCTGGGTGTACTAGATGTAAAAAATGGCTTCTGTCCTGAGCAACAGTCTATTTGAAAAACAAATGGATATAAAAATGATTAATGGAAATGGAAGCACAAATAAAATTCAGTTCTAATGATCTGTAAGTGATGTGGGAATCTAATTTCATTTTGCTGTTGTTTTGATCTTTGAAAGGTGATACCATTTGGGGTGAACTTGTGAGGGTGAGCTCTTATACGGTAATACAATAAAATGTCATGTTTATTATCTTAGAATCTGAAATACATTAAGTTAGATCAAAAGAAAGCACGTTAAAAAAATTAAGTATGATGTCATTATCTCTTAATATTATGAGCCTATTAATGCTCTCTACCACTAGATATGTTAAGATGGCAAAAATACGAACAGCTGATGAACACTTTGAATAAAACTATCAGGAAGGCTTAAATTTTTTAGTTGTTGATCTCTCAATGAGTTTGTCTTTATCGTATTTTTGCTATTTTAACTAGTTCATCAGGCTCATCCATTAGCCTTCTTCATTCCAGGAATCTCCTTTGGCAATTCAGGAGTAAAGTAAAACAGATAGCTGGGCCAGATCATGTGGGACCAGTTTTCAGGGTATAGAAAGCAGGTGTTTGGGTTAGAAGGTACTTATGCAGCCCCATTAGGACTCTTAACAGAGAACATGCTTTGTGCCCTGTGGGAGGTACACATAGTAGGTGTGGATGAAATAAAGGGGTTCTATGGAAAGTAACCTGATGGTGATCTGATCATAAATTCCTAACTGGGCAGGTCATGGTGGGTAGTCATGCCCCAGACATATAACTTCTTTAGTGAAAGGTTTTAAGCCAGCCCTGTCCATCGTTCTTGTGCATCTAGGCTAGCACACCTTTGAAATACCAGAAGTAATCCTCTTGTCCAGACTCTTGGAAAATCCCCCTCATGGAGCACATAATCTTGTTTATTATCCTGTAACCCAATCCCTACCTTGCTTTCTCCAATCTTCTTCACGTTCCCTCCCCTTAATTTCAAACGCATAAAAGAAGCGGCAAAACTGTAATTCTCTGGAGCCTTTGAGATCTTGGTCCCCAGCACACGTCAGTTTGGCTCAAAGTAAACTCTTATGAAAATTCTATACAGGTTTGAACATTTATGTCAACATAGGACATGTGTGGACAACCAGATACTGAGATAGTCTTACGATGTCTCACACAAAGTGATGCTTTACTGTTAAACCCTTCCAAATTATGGATGTATGACCAAAAATAGTCCTATCTTATTTCATTATTTTCCTGTATCCTTCCAGTAACCTAGCGCTCTAGAGGACTCTTTCCTTGGGGCGATATAACTTAAGAGTCCTTGTTGGGTTCTTAAATCTCTTATTACCAAGAGGGAAACAAATTTTTTTTTTAAGATGTCCCTTACCTCACTAATGATTTTGAATGAGCATTTTCGAAGTGTCCTAGAGGTGGATCACCCTGCATTGTCCTAGGCTGAGTGAGTAACAAGAGGGAGTGTTGGGAAATGGGTGACCTATCTATCCCCAGGTGCCCTAGGAATGCAGTCCCTCCCTCCCCGACATCGGTTTCTGCGTGGTGACAGTGCACCCGCCTGTGGCTGCGCGGAAACCTTCCAGTAGAAAAGGCCAATCAAAGACGGCGATTCTTTTTTTCCATTCCTTTTGCCACCGCCCACTCCCGACGAGCTGACGAGCTGACAACCTAGACAGCTCCCCTGACTTGTCTTACTTTTCCATCTCCACCCACCCTGCCAAACCACCCGCCAGCTCGCGCCGCGGATGGGCCGCCGGAGGAGCCAGCGAGCATGCGCGACCCTCCCGAGCATGCTCACTAGTGCGCGCGGCGCCGCGGAGCTTCAGCGACCCGCGGCGGAGGCGGAGGTCTCCTCGGCTGCTGCGGCAGCGGCAGGAAGTGAAGCGGCCCGGCCGGCTGACCGCGGCACAAACAGAGGCGGAAGGGGCCCTGCGGCGACGACATCGTCGACGGGGGTGGCCGAGAGGGCTGAGCACCTAGGGGACTCGCCGGCTCGGAAGCCGGATCCCGGGCCGGGCAGGATGGATCATCACCAGCCAGGGACTGGCCGCTACCAGGTGGTGAGTTTCAGGTCCCCGCCTCGGCCTCCGCCTCCTGGAGACCCCGAGACTGTCTCCCGCCGTGGCCGGGAGAGTCCCTTTCCTCAGATTATTCCCTGTGGGGACGTGCTGGCTGTTTTTTGGTTTTGGGGTGTTTTTTTTTTTTGGCCCTTCTGGCGGGACCCCCTTCCTTCACACGTCCTGGGGAGCCTGCCTCTGACTCGTGGGAGACCCTTCCATCCCGACCCGTCTCCTACCTCCCCACCCCGCACCCGCACCCTCTACCCCGCTGTAACCCCCGCCCCCAACACACACATTAAAACTGATATCTATTTTATTTCCCACTTTCTCGATCATTTCCTTATTCCTTGACCCAGTTACTTCTGAGACATTCCAATGGATTGTCTGCTGGGAAAGGTACTCAGTTCACATACCTTCTGGGAAGGTGATCGCCATCATCAATGGAGTGGGTGGAGGGGGGAAGGAGTGTAAGCATTACGTAGGGTAGGATGTGGATTTGGCAGGAAAAAAAAAAGAAAAAAGGTGGTTTTAAAAATTGTGCAACTGTAGAGGGTAGTGGTGATTTCCTCTCTCAGCTCTAGTTAACCTTGTCGTTTTGTCCTTTTCCATTTTGTTAGTATTAAAAGTGACTGGATTCTTTTTTCTGTCCCCATATTTTGGGGGTGGGTTGGGGGTGGGGGTGGGTTGAGCGGGAGACGAAATAGGAAGTTTTACTAGAAAAATGCTAATCTTGTTAGAAAAAAATATTTTTCGTTAAGTACGTTTTCTATGTTAACCATATAAACCTTTGTATGTTGAAATGAGTTAAAAGTGCCCCTCTATATTTTCAGTGTGAATTTTTCTCATCCATTTTTTCCGGTAGTGTTAACCCTGGTGTTGTCATTGGAAATTCCTATTGGAAACCTCTTTAAAAAAAATGGACAGCGGTAGTTGACTACTTTGCTGCAGCTAGCTAGGTAGCATGTTATTCTGTAAACTTTGAGATGGTAATTTAGTCAACCTATTTATTGAGAGGAGAAAAACATTAATATGTAGCGCTGATGGTGCAATTAATAGTGCTGTTTGTGGTATTTTACAAATGTGTATATGTTAGTGGACATTTCACCTTTTAAATCTGTTTACACACGTGAAACAGTTGTGAACTAAGAATTTATATTAGTAAGTGCATTTTGACAAATAGGAAGGCTACTGAAAGATGAAATCCCAGTGTATATCATTTTGCATTTTTCTAAGACAAAAGCTCATGATGCTTCCATTTCATCTGGTTTACAGTCTGTAAAACCTCCAAAAGATCCATATTCTGAATTCTGTGAAAATTTATCAGTATTTTCGTGGCAGTTTGGAATATTTTTGCTGCCAGTATGTAAGGCAGTTTTCAAGTTGTCAGTGTATATGGTTTTGGTGGTTTTACTATTATTATTTTATATAAAGGCATTCTTATTTTTGCTGACATTGAAAATAAAATGCAGTAGGAAAGTACTGATATTATTACCAGAATACTATTACCAGTGGGACTCTTTTTTTTCCCTAATCTTTTTCCTTTCCTGTACTTATTCGTTTCCCTTAATGGCATTAGCTGATTTGAATTCTTTCTCTTTGGAGTTTTGCTTATCAGAATCAGCCATGTTCTCATACATAAGTCACTTCTGAAAGCATTTTTAACTGATGTAGCTCTGCCTTAAAATAATTTATTATATTGCAAATTTGCTTTCAGTAGTTATGACTAGTTAAGACTTGACTTACTACTTTTAAAAATTCCTAACACCAAAATACTGAAATTTGCTCTCTCAATTTTAAGGTTTTTTTTTTTTTCTTTATAACTCCTTTCAAGTAAGTAGGAAATATAATATTTTATTACGTTGGTTTTTCAAACTGGAGCTGTGTCCTACATAGACTTTGAATGGGTGGAGGCATTCCTACAGAGCAGAGGACAAAAATCAGTCCTAAAGATAACTGCTTTAAGTAGATAGGACATGAATTTGTTTTCCTTGTAAGGCAAAGTGTTTAGGAATCTTAGCAAAGTTCAAGTTTGGATTTTAATTCCTGTTACTACACAGTAATTACATCTGTCTAGTATAATAACTCTGGGCTTTGTTGAAAATGGCCTGATCAATAACTACATCTAGATCTATGCCAGAGAAGCAGGTGAATTGGTTTCCAGGATACTGTTTAGCTAGGGACCAATCTGCAGCTGTGGCTTATATGATGAACACAGCTGTTGTGTAGCTGCTTTTAGCTCAGTTGTTTGTGAAAACTCTGGAAAGATTAATAAACTTGAGCAATAAACAATTTCAGTTGTTGAGAGATGTTAAGAGATGAATAAAGGAGACAGGCAAGCATGCTTAGGCGTGAAATGGTGTGCGATGCTAATTTATCACTTATTGATAGAGTTTTTAATTTTTCCTTATTGGAAAAATAGCAGTGATACCCAGGACCATCAGAATGACTTACCATTAACCAGTGCACAATTTTTATGTTGAAATTGCTTTTTCTATGTTCTCTTCTTCCCTTCATATGTTAAGAGGGTACAGATTTTGTTAAGTACAGCAGTAAATAACTGTAGAGCTACAAAAAGCCTGATTGTTACCCATATAATTTCAGAAAAAGCCACGTATGTTATGTAGTTTCATTGTGTGATGGGAAATTGTTTTGTTTGATAGGAAATGAGCAATATTGCCAAACTATGAAATAGTTGAACTGGCTTGAAGCTGTTAAGTCACATTCTAACTTTGATGTTTTCTATTTTAAAGGATTATATCCCTGTACCAAGCTGACTATTAAAAATTTAAAGGTGTTCTGTGTAAAAGTTAAGTTGGCACTGTATATTGTAGCAGTCATTTCCCAAACTGTATTCCAGAATGATGATAGTAGTCTTAGAAGATTTATAACACATATTATCATATTAAAACATACTAAAACTTTTATAGTTTATAACACATATTATCATATTAAAACATACTAAAGCTATGAGAAATTTGCTGCAAAGATGATGGTTTGGATTTATTTAACCTCGCTCTTCCTAAATCTTGGTCACAGATTTTTAAAGAAAAATTTAAGGTTATGTTCACATGTCTGAAGTGTTCATTTTTTACAAACATAATGAAGTATCATACTGTGGTATCTGGAGAGTTAGAGTTGCCCTTGATAAATCAGCTGGCAAGGAGGTTGACTATTAGTGGTTTAAAAAATGACATGTTTCAAAATCATCTGGGCTTACATTTAGGTTGTGCTGTTTACAATTTGTGAGCCCTTGGCTTACTTACTTACAGTCTTAAAGCCTAAGTTTCCTCATATTAATACTTCGTTAGGATTAGTATGAGAATTATATAAGTAGTATATGTAAAAGATATAGAGACTGGTACATGAAAATAAATATGAATAATATAAAGTAAATAAACTAAAATATTTTATGTATTTCAGTTTTTGCTGGTGACCACCTTTGTGTCTCTTATTTTATTTAGCAATCTGAGTATCAACTACTTTGTTCATGCCAAGAACTGTGAAGTCTTAAGATTTTATTTTACCATATTTATAAGCTAATAAGTTAGTCTATTCATGTTTCATAGTTGTTGGCAGAAAACAGGAGACTCCCAGGTCAGAAACAAATGACGTTACTACTCACAGCATAGCAAACTGCATGAACATTAGAATATTTATGTAGGTTTTCCTTGCATCCAGGTCCCATGAGGATGATGGGTCTACATGGAGGCACTAGTGTGTCACAGCTGAGGAACCCAGAAGCAAGGGTCCCGCACTTTTTTAAGCAAGCAGCAAACGTAGTAAACAATAGTAAACAACCTACAAGTTACTGCACCTCTCACTGGGAGGGGCAGTTCCATGCTGTGGTAACTTTGACCTTCTTTGTTGCCTGTGTGGCTTGTTACAAGAATCCACTCAGTATCAGGACATGGATAAGCTTTGCAGACTGTCACACTCAACAAGAATGTGCAGGGACACTCAGGCCCAGGGTGCACGGCCTTACCCAATAGAACCTGTTCTGGTTGAGATGATATTTAGGTGCAGTCAGAGACGGATTGCAGTCTTTTACCTTACGTTGCTTTCTAGTTACTGTGTTCTTGGCCCAGCTCAATTCCTTTTATCTTCACTTGTTTGTTTCCTTTGAATTATCACTATTCTTTATCTGGTTTATATTCTTACCACACCTCTTTTACATCATCAAGGTTGTCCATTGCTTAATCTGGTAGATACTTTTTAGTTCTTGTCTTGCTTTATTTTTGTCACATTGACACTTTGAACATTCTCCTTGAAATTCCTTCCTTATTCCTGATACAAAGAAACTTTCTATTCTTTACTTCTCTGACTTTTCCTTTCTTTGTGAACTTATTTTGTACGAAGTCCTTAAATGTTGCTGCTTTCTCTAGCATGGACTATTGTAATAGCCTCCTCACTATTTTCTTCCTTCATTTGACCTTCCTTTAGTTTGTCATTTGCACTGCATGAGTCATATTTGTAGAATATGTATATGGTTGATTTTCATTGTTTTGTTCAAAAATCTTCAGTGACCTCTTAATAATTCCCTCTTTCCCCATATTTAATAAACCTTTCAAATATATAGAAAAGTTGAAGAAAATTGTACAGTTAGCCATCATAAGAAGTAGGGTTTACAGTTACCAACAGTTTTTTATATATGTGTTACTGTATATCTGTCAATCCCTCTTATCTTTTGATGCTTTCAAAATTGCAGAATATAAGTGTACCTCACTGCAAACTGCATGCTTATCATTTAGCCTAGAGTTTAATATTTCTTTATGATTCTTTTTTCCTTAGGGTAAAATTGACATAGTGAAATGAGCAAATCTTACATGGCTTATTGGATGGGTTTTGACAAATGCATACACCTGTGTAACCCAAGCGACTTTCAAAATACAGAGCAGGAATCAGCAAACTAAGTTCCAAGTCCTGGTTTTGTAAATAAAGTTTTATTGTACCACAGCCATAGCCATTCATTTACAGTGGCAGAATTGAATATTTGAGGCAGAGTCCACAAAGGTCGATACATTTGCCATTCTGCCCTTTACAGAAAAAGTTTACTGACTCCTGATACAGAACTTCTCTATCACCCTGGAAAGTTCCCTCCTGATCCTTCCCTTTCAATTCTTACCTCCACGTGATCATCGCTTTGATTTTTTTCATCTTAAATTAGCTTTGCCTATATTCTAGAATCATATAATCTGCAAAGCTTCTTTCACTTTGCATAAAGTTCTGGGAATCAATCCATGTTATTGTGTATATCAGTAGCTCACCTCCTTTTGTTGCTGAACAGTATTTTGTGTGAATTGTGTAAACTGTAGTTTATCCATTGCTCTGTTGATGGACGTTTTGGTTGTTTCCAGTTTTTGGCTATTGTGGATAAAATTGTTAGGAATATTCTCATATCATTTTTTGTGGATATATGTTTTCATTTCTCTTAGGTGGAATTACTGGGCAATTGGAAACCACCAGACATTTTCTCGAAGTAGTTGTACCATTTTTCAGTTCCACCAACAGTGTTGCTCTACTACCTTTCAAAATTTTGGTGGTGTCAGTATTTTTAATTTCAGCCATTTTGGTGGGCTTATTGGATTTTTAAAGTACAAATTTCTGTTCTAAACATACAAGTTCCTTGAATTGACCTTCCCATACCTGTACAGTGCCATATCTTAGGAATCCCCCCTCTTAATTTTTATGCACTAACTGCTAGAGTCCAGCAAGACCCACTTACTATTAGTTCTTCAACCATAATGTGTTCTTTCTTCTCTGGCTTTACATGTTTACTTCTCATCTCAAGTTCCGTACCACACCCCTCTGTTTTGTTCGCCTCATAAAACCCTGTTCTTAAATGTAAAAAGTCCTACAAAACTATAATTGGAAGAGGGAGTCAGGGTGAGTTGCTTGCATTGGTCATCAGCATCAAAGCAGAGGAAAAGTTGAGAATCACAATATTGGAGAACTTGTTGTACTGAATTTGTTTTTGTGTGTCTTCCTACCTCCTAAACTGGTGCTTTTCCTTAGAGATGCTTCAGGGTTCTGTGAATATCTAGTTGTTATTTCATCTTTAAAATAGGTTTTAAACTTTTAAAATATTGTAATTGAGGAAATTCACAAATATATTTTATACTAAGTTTCCACACTTTGAAGACTATTATGTTAATTTATGTTGCCAGGGTAATTTGTTCTTGAACGAATCCCAGATTAAAGTTTCTCCAGCATTTTCTGTGTATGTCGTGATATTTACTGTGTATCATTGATTTGATTGGTTGAGTGCAGCTCATTAAAAAAAAAAAAACATAAAAATGAGTAAACTACTTTAGCACACCTGAGTGATGCTGGATCGAATGCTAGCATTGTGTGGGCATATCTGGTATGATCTGGTAATGGCGTAATATTTGTTAGTAACAAGTAAATGCATTGGCATTATGTCATGCAAATACCACAATATAGATAGTTTATATGCTCATTTTATGTTTTGAGTGCCTCTTGTCAGATTTATACTTAACATAAGGTATGGGAACAGTGTTTCGATATCAGTATCGATTAACTATGAAACAAAGGTGCTATAACTCATTTATTCATTTATTCAATATATAATGAATTATGAAAGTGTCTTTATCTGCCAAATTCTGTTTTAGGTGCTGGTGAACAGGACAGTTAAGTTCTTGTCTCATGGCTCAGACTTTGGTGGAGAGGAGGCAGATAAGTAAACATAATTTCAAATAGAAGTCGGTGGTTTAAGAAATATGAAGAAAACTGTGTGGCTAGAAGAAGTAGAAGGGGGATGGCTCAGAGTAGAATGGGAGAAAACAGAAATAAAATTTATGCTGAATTTGATAGAAAAATGAAACTCTCATTTATACCTTTAATTTTTAATTTTTGTTGCAAGAAAGCAGTCAAGTCCAGATACATTATTTGTAGCCCAATACAAATGAAAATGTGGAGCCCTGGCCTGGGGCAGGGAAGCCCATCTCGTTTTCCTACAGACCTGCTACCTCAGCCCACAGCAGACAGACAACCCCCAAGGATTGCAGTCTCCATGCCAGGACTTGCTGGATACCCGGATTGGTAATAGGCAAGAGAGGCTGCTGGTTTGCCTGTGAATGTGTCGTGGTGCTGCCACACTGGAATGGGATGGTCACTGCCATAGTCCTTGTTGCAGGGTGAGGATGGGAGGGGTTGAGCCGAGCCAGGGGGTTCAGCTGACTGAGAACCCTTCCTAGGTAGACAGATTGCTCGTGAGCCGAGGCTCCTAGCAAGTGCTCTATCGTCCCATTGGAGTTCACTTATAAAACTCTAAAGATAAACTTACTAAGAATTACAAGATGGGGACCACAGAGCATGGAACCCCAAGGACGGGGTCCTCTTGAGGCAGGGTTCTATGTGACTGTACCGTTCATGTGCTCATGAAGACGGCCCTGAAAGTAGTCTCACTGCAGGGGTGGTGGTGGTGGTGGTGCTGATCTAGACCAGGGGTCAGCGAACTTTTTCTGTAAAGGGCCAGATAGTACGTATTTTAGGTCTTCCAGGCCATGGGGTCTCTGTCACAACTACTTAATGTCTGTTGTTGTAGCACGAAAGTATTCCTACTCAGTAAGGAAACAAATTAATGTGGCCACGGTCCTTGTAAAAGTTTATTTGTAGAAACAGTCGGTGAGCTGGATTTGGCCTGCTGGCTGTTACTTGCCCACCCCGATGTAGATGGTACAGGAATGTGCCTCATCCAGGCCCGGAGCTTGGGCCCGCTGTAGGATACTGCTGACAAATTCATTTTTTATTTCACCCAGTCTTGAAATAAGCCCTTAGGAATGTGATACAGTTGTTTGGAATCACTTACTTGTACTTGGTAATCAGCAGGCACCTACCTCGTCTGTCAGTAGAATTGGGGTGGAGATGAATGGATAGTGGAATAGTGTATAAAATTTCCTGTGAGGATGGCAGAGAGTTTCTCATGTCTGGTAGAAACTTCATTCCGTTGGAATGGTTACTGCATTGAGCCATTCTTGACCACCTTATTTAAAATCACAGCACCATTCCCTGTTTGAGTTTTTTTCTCTCATAATACTCATCACCAACTGATATTCTAAATATTTTGTGTAATTTCTATCTCTTCCCTTCCCCCCAAGTGTAAGCTTCCTGAGGACAGGGATTTTGTCTGCTTCGCTCACTGCTTTCTCAGTACCTGGCATGTGGTAGGCACTTAGATAATATTTGATAAAAATGAATGAATGCTGCTAGCTCAAGACTAGTTTTGCAGACTCAAAACTTTGCCTGTGTTATTTTATTCAAATTTTTATTTTGATGCAGAGAGTGCCAAAAAAAGTACACATTTTAAGAAAGGAAAAAACTATTAAAATTGTAATACTCAATATATACCAATAACAAAAGATGAATACAAGTCACGTTTGACTTCTGCAACTGCAAGAGGTTCTCAAAGTGGTTACCATCAGCATCCAGACACTTCTGATTACAGCGAACTACGTCTTCAGCAACGGTGACCAAAGTGTTCACTTGTATACATTGTTTTGGCAACCCCAATGTTTTGTTCATTGCTACTGAGACTTTGGCTCTCTAAGGTAGTTTTTTTTTTTTTTATTACCTTGCATTCTCTTGCTTAATGTCTCTCTCTCTCTCTCTCTTCCCCCTGTCTCCCCCCCCCCATATATATGATTGGCACCCCCTAGAGTTGTTCAGTAAACAAGCTATGAAGTAATATGCAGTGACCCTGCTTAGTACCTTTAATTGTGGAGTTGTGGGTACTGCTTTGATTTTCCTCATCTGTTTTGTATTGACTGCTTAGTGACTATTTTCTTTTTATTCTTTCCTTAATATCAGACCTATATTCTGTCTGATTTTATGTGTATTAATATTTTAGAATTTTACATACTATGTATGTAGCCTTGACTTAAGCTTAAATAACTGTGGAATGAATACATTCTGCTGACATTTAGTAAAGGTAAATTTATTCATCATTGTAATTAAGGCTAGCCTACCATGTGATTGTAAATCATCCTGTGTCTATGTTTTCATGCCATGTTGTTATGGTTTCTTCAAAAGTTTGATCACTTAGCTGGAATTAAGGTGTGGGTAAAATTCTTGTCAAAGACATGCTAAATGCAAGTTGGGAAATGCTGCATTCAGTAGTCTAAGATTTACTACCAGATTATTTCAAGGTGTTGACTGGCTTGCTTTTAAGATTTGTTTGAACATGAACAATTTAATATTTTAAAAGTTTAGGAATGTGCTGTGGTTTAGTTCGTCTATGATGTTTATCCAGAATTACCCATTACATTATGTGAAGCAATTGTGCTGTTTGGCAGAGGCTTTGAGAATAAGGAAATAAACTGGATTACCTCTTTACTAATTCTGAGGCTCTTAGGACTTGTAGCCTGTTGGATGTCGGACTGAAGAAATCCAATCGTGACGGTTTTTATAGACTATTCTCACTTCATTTATATCAGCATGAGTTTTTGTGTGATTTTCTTAAAAGGAGAAGGATCTTGAAATAACAGTTAAGACCCTTTTAAGTTTTTGTTTGTAACCTTTAGGGGACATGAGCCCTGCTTACCTTACTCCTGCTTGATTTGTTACTGCACTGCACGTGAGCTGTATTTTGAACTGCAGTACGTTTTGTTATCTTGCCCCACCCCTCTCCAACCACCACGCCAAACCACCGTGATCTCTTTTGCCTTCTGACTTTTGAACATATTATTCATCTTCTCTCTTTTCTTCCTCCCTCCGGACTAATTAATGTCTGTTCTTTATTCAGATCTGTTTAGATGTTCTTTTCTCCAGAAAACTTTTCCTCACCCTCTGCCTCCCCATTTCCATTTCCCACCTTTTACTACCAAGTTTTGTGTGTTCTTTTAACACTGTGCACTTATCCCTCTCATAGTCCTTATTCCAAACTCAATGGGAAGTAGGGCTTAGATATGTCTTGTTTATAATAGTATGTAGCACAGTTATGGGCCCATTATGTGCATAGTAAATAGTACTTATTGAAGAAATAAAGGAATGCCTTTTCTGAATAATTTCAAGGGTATGCATGAGGTTACTGGTATTGTCTTATATTTATAAAGTGAACAATTTTCCAGAGTTCTGTTATGTAAGAGTAACAATGTATTATTGGCTAGCCTATGCAATGTTGATATCCTTGATATCCATAATTAGGGTATGTACTTTGCTTTTAGAATAGTGCCAAGGAATCTGTTTAGATGAATTCTTGTATTTTTACATAATTCATCATCTGATTAGTGGCTTACATTTGCCAGATAGTGAACCATGGGTAGGTTTTTTGATTCACCTATAGAAAGACAGGTAATAAACTGTTTCCAGATGGTGGAAGTAGTAGTCAGTGATCATTTTCTTCAGCATTTTCATTTTATAGCAGATTGTCTGAGGTTGAATCTGGTCAAGGTTATGCAGCAAAGCGTGGAGGACAAATTTTGTTACTTGTAAACATATCAACTGAGTTAAAATAAAAAAACCTGGGAAATAGAACTTTCATTGAAGTTAACTTTCTTTTATTCATAGTGGTGCCCACATGGGGAGCATGGATAGTGTAGCATGAGACCCGTAGTTACCTAGCTACTAAGTGAACCCATCTGATTGTCCAAACCCATAACTCAGTGATCGTTAAGTGGGCTGAATTCAGCTTGTGGACAAGTTTTTTGTTTTGTTTTTTAAACCAGCATTTTTAAAAAATCAAAATAATATAGGCATACAGTTTCAAAAGTTAGAATACCAAAAGACAAATAATGAAAACTAGCAGTCTCCTTTTCCATCCCCTTTGTCCTCCAAGCCTTTTTCCTCAGAAGAAAATAATCTTTAACTCTTTTAACTGCTTTGTATTTTTAACTGATATGTGGGTTCAGCTACCTGTTGATTTATTACTTTTACTTTTCTTTTTCACGTGTCCTCCTTTCCCTTGTTAGAGCATAACTTTCGTAGTCTGACTTTGAGTTCAAATCTTGGCTCCTTGCTTACAAGCACTATAACTCCAGGCCAATTACTTAACCTCTCTATGCCATGGCTTCCTCATCTATAAAGTAAGGATAATACAGGTACCTACCTACCTCCTAGAATTATTGGGAGGATTAAATGTATGAAAAGCACCTTATTTTTAGTTAAATCAGAAACTAGTATTTAAATTTTATGACTGTAAATATTGTTCACTACTGAGTCAGGTAAACGTTTAAAATTTTTCATGGGCCTAATTTTTAAGTCTTTATTTTTCTATGTATCTGTTGTTAATTTTTTGCATATCCTCTGGTGATTTTTCAAAATTTGCTCTTCAGCTGTATTTTTCGCATGGTCAAATGCATTAGATAATTTTTAGTTCCTTTATTTTGTTCTTTGAAGACTTTCTTCGCGGAGTCCACCATCCTCCTGCCTCTATCTGTACTGTTTGTTATGTAGGCCTGTCATACTGAGTCTTTTTCCTTCATCACTGTTATGTGGGACCCTCTGTATCTTGACTTCTAAGACTTTCTGTTTTTGGTTTACTCGCTTATTTTGGTTGAACATGTTTTCCAGTAGGTTTCCTGGAGGTTATTTTCCTGGAGGTAATAACTAAATAAATAAAATACTGAATTTGTTGCCATCAAATTCATAATCCCTTGTTAGCACTTTAATATTTGTAGGTCTGTGGTGAGAACCCCTTTTTCATTCCTGACATTAGGCATTTGCTTTCTTTTTTTCCCCCTTGAATAGTGTGGCTGTGATTTTTCTTAATTTTGTTGATCTTTTTAAAGAAACAGTTTTTGGCTTTTTTAAATGTCTCTGTGTTCTCTTTTACTGATTTCTGCTTTTACCTCATTATTTACTGTTTCCTTCCTTTTTTGTGGTTTACTTTTTCTTTTCTAATTTCTAATGGTGGAAATGTTGGTCATTGATTTTAGACTTTTTTTTTTTCCTAATGTAACCATTTTCCCTTAATAGAAGCATCCATCTATCAGTGCTTTTGCTATGTCCTGCAAATTGTGACATGTTGCACAATTTAGTATAGATGCTTTCCAGTTTCTCTTGTGATTTCTCCTTTGAACCATACATTATTTAGAAGTGTGTTAAATTTCTATTTATTTGGGATTTTCTCAGATAATCTGTTTTTTTTAATTTCAAATTTAGTAATTTTATAGTAAGAGAATACACTCACTGTAATCTCACTCCTTTTAAGTTTATTGAGACTTGTTTTATGGCCCAGTATATTTATCTAGGTGATATATTATATGCACTTTAAATGTATACTCTTCATTCTTGGATGTGGTGGTGTATAAATGTCAGATCAAGTTGGTTCATAATACTGCTCTAATCTTCTGCGTCTCTACTGAGTTTTGTTTTTGTGTTAGTCTGCTGTGAATAGTGGCGGAGTAAGGGGTGTTAAAACCTGCTGTGATTGTGGGACTTAGCTATCTCCCTTTAATTATCTCAATTTCTTCCTGTGTTTTAAGGCCATTATGAAAGGCTCCCTCTTTATCGCTGATTGTGCTCTTTGTCTTCAAGTCCATTTTATTTAATATTCTAGCCATTCCAGCCTTATTTTTTGCCTGGCATATCTTTTCCTATCTGTTTACTTTCATCCTGTCTGATCCAAGTCTTTTCTTGGTAGCGTATAATTGGGTCTTGCTTCTTTATTCACTCTGATAGCTCAGCCTTTTTATTAGCATATTTGTAGTTAATGTAAGTATTGATATGGTTGGTTTACTTCTATTGTATTATTTTTCTTTTTTTTCTCTTTTCACCCTTTTCTGCTGTCTTTTGAATAGTTTGATTTAAAAAAGTATTTGAGTGTCCCTTTCAGTATTTCTATTGCCTTTTTTAGCTATCTCTTTTTACATAATTATTGCTTTCTCTAAGATGACAATAAACAGTGAAAGTTAGGTATATATATTTAACATTAATGTCATACCACTTCATGTAAAATGTAGAACTTTGTAACCATACAGGTCTGTGTACTCTCTACCCCCTGCCAACCTTGATGTTACAGGTACCATATGTATTACCTATACATTCATTGAAAACTCCAACAATGTTACAATTTTTGTTTTAAATAGTAACACATTTTTAAAAACTTAAGAGGAAAAAAATATTTTATGTGTACTTAGACATTTATCATTCCCTATGCTCTCTGTTCATTCCTGAAAGAACAAGTTTCTCTTTACTGTGACATTTTTTTCATCCCAATGAACTTCCTTTACCTTCCTTAACTTCCTAAAGTGCAGATCGGCTGCTATCACATATTTTATTTTTTCATAGCAAAATTTCTACTTGGTTCATTTTTTTCTGTTCCCTGCTCAGATTCCCTATCATTTTATTGATTTTTTAAGGTAATTTTGCTTTATTTCCTGGAAAAGTTATAATCGCTGCTTTCATATCCTTGTTTGGTGACTATATATCTGAGTCATATTGGAATTGGCATCTCTTGATTGCCTTTTCATCTTTTATGAATGATACATATTCACTAGTATTTTGTATTTCTAGTAATTTTGGATATTTTTCTGGATATTATGAAGGTTTTGCTATGGTCCTTTGGGGAACATAGATATTCTTTTTTAGAGGCAGTCACCTGAGCTTTAGATTGTAAGCCCTGTCTCACACTGTTCAGTGGTGCAAATGTAAGCTTAATTTCTTAGGCCTTTACTAATGTGTTTTGGGTCAGTCCTATACATGAATGTTTCGAGGGAAGTGATTTCCCCTCACTTTCTGCTCTGCCTGGGCTCCATTCCATGCTTATCTGGCTCGAAATAGCAGTTTCTATTGGGGTTTCAACAGCCTAAGCCCCCGTGCCTCTCCACAACTATGGTTCTCCGCCTTAGAGAAAAGCTGCAAAAAGAAGAAAGGAAGGGGGGGTGGGGACTGTCATTTGTGCAGGTTGCTTCTCCATGTTTTAACTTTCCTTTACTTCCTGGTTTTCTTTAGTTCAGAATGCTCAGGTAGTTGTTTTGTTTGTATTTTGTTCCAAGTTTATAGTTGCTGTCAGTGGGAGGGTTGGACTATAGAGGCTTACACTGTCATACTGGAATTTGAGTCAACTGTAGATTGTTGAGTTTTTTGTGTTTCTACTTCCTGCATTAACTTTCCTCCTAATATTTTTGTTTTGTTTTTCTTTCACGTTGGAGGTTTTTTTTAAATGGGGTGTTCCTTCTCTGCCTATTTATAGTCTGTGAGTTGTGCTTGTGTATTTTTGACTTGTTGATTGGTGGACGTCAGTGTTGTACCATCTCCTGGTGAGCCAATCTTTTCATTCTGGGCCTCACAAATGTCAGTGTCTGCAGCTTAGTTAGGAAGCTATGGCAGTAGTTCAGGTAAGGAATAATGGTGGCTTGGGTTAGAGTAGTAGAATTGAAGAGAAGTCGATGGGTAGGTTCAAAGATGTGTATGTAGTGGCTGAGTGTCCTCAAATCAGCGTTAAAAGAATTTCTATAGGTAGTCTTGTGGCATGGTAGATTACTACCTATAAATTTTTATTGGAGGCGTCTTGAAATAGAAAGAGCCTGGATTTAGTGACATTAAAACCTGAATTTGAATCTTTCTTTGCCCCTACTAGTGCGACAGTTCAATTATTTGAAATTTATTCCATCCTACTCACCTTAGAGGATTGTTATAAGGACTAAAGTGGATTATATATAGTATATATAGTGCTTATAAAAACCCAGCATTTATTGGGCATTTACTATGTCAGGCATTATTCTGAGTATATACGATGTTAATTTTTGTAATCTTTACAAAAACCATATGAGCAAATAGACCCCACTTTATAAATGATAAAATTGAGGCTCAGGCAAGTCACAGAGTTAGTAAGTGCTGGAGCCTAGGTTTGAATCTAGAAAAGTGTATTCCAGCGCCTGTGTACTCCACTTAACCAGTATTCTTTTTATGCTTAGCCCATTGATGGTGATTGAATAGGTTCAGATATACCCTGTTTCCCTGAAAATAAGACCTAGCCGGATAATCAAGTCTAATGCGTCTTTTGGAGCAAAAATTAATATAAGACCCTATCTTATATTATAGTAAAATAAGACCGGTCTTATATTAATTTTTGCTCCAAAAGATGCATTAGAGCTGATTGTCCGGCTAGGTCTTATTTTTGGGGAAACGCAG
The DNA here is from genome assembly GCF_004115265.2 of Rhinolophus ferrumequinum. Classification (NCBI taxonomy): domain Eukaryota; kingdom Metazoa; phylum Chordata; class Mammalia; order Chiroptera; family Rhinolophidae; genus Rhinolophus; species Rhinolophus ferrumequinum. The sequence goes on from NC_046287.1 coordinate 29,880,960, forward strand.
TACCTGTACTAGTACTTTGTTATTTCATTTATCTGTACATAATATGTTCTTATATAGTGCTTTTCATTGAACTTGTAAAAATCAAAATTACTGTATAATGAAATACTTTCAAGTCTGTCTTTATCAGTGTTTTAGTTAATGCTAACAAAAAGTTTCTCTTTAAAGCAAAATGTAAAGTAAAAATTTTAGATTACTAGGGTTTTTTGACCCCCTCCAAAACTATTTGGTAAATTTGTTTTAGTGTGTGTGCTGACAGTTGGAATTTGAGTACCACAGAGAACAACCTACTCACAGCTTCTCTGGATAGTACTTTTGCACTGGTTTTTTCAAAGGCACAAGTTATGACATGTTTTGTCTTGTGCATTTTCTAGTGCAAATCAATGCAGTAATGGAATTCACGTGTGTAAATTTTTATTAGAAAATGCCAGTCATGTCAAATTCTGTTGAAAACCTCGCGGTTGCATTGTTTTTGTATTGACTAGTGCCTTTAGAAATGTGGGATTATAGTGATCATTGTAACATGAGAATAAGTTTTTATACAGGAATAAAGAAATATACAGGGTGAGTCAGTATAAGGGCACATGGTTGCTAACTTTTAGAGAGAGAGAGAGAGGGAGGGGGAGAGAAGGGGAGTATTTGGCTTCTGATATTATGAAATTATTCAGATTATGTATTTAGATTTATTAGCCAACTTTTGAGGGTTTGCTGTGGCATCTAATCCTTTGATGGATGAGCCCTTTAACTATTGCCTGCAGTGGTATCTTGACATTTGCTAATGCTTCCTGGATGAACTATCAACAACATGCCTTAGTATTTATTTAGTTTACTGTATAACTAAATACAGTAAAACTGTATTTAGTTTTGCTGAGGATTCTATTCTTAGCGTCTCTGTGTTTACTGCGGAAAGAACAACACTTTATCTGAAGAAAGTTGGTGTTCCTTGCTAGTCTTAGCTCCCTGGTTTTTTCTTTTATTCCCCGAGTTGCAGCCCTAGTCATACTGTATTATGGCGTTGCCTCAGAGCTCCTAGTTGTTAGAAGCTAGAAGTTCCAGAGATTGCTGGGTTGAGATTTGTACTTATTTCCTGTACCCAATATAGTACCTGGAACATGTTAGTCATTTAGTAAAGTTGGTTGAGTCACTGATTGATAACCGACCGACTGAATAAATTAATGGATCACAGAAAGAAGATGAGGCTCAAAGACCCAATCAAGGTTATGCAGCTAGGAGGTGGTAGATCTATATTTTAAATTTAGATCTTCTGGCATCAAATTATCTTCTTTTCTAGTTTATTCTTGTAGCAACTACCTGATCATCTAAAAGAATATGAAATCAAACAAGACAGGACACCATACTAATTTTTAAAAGGACAAATGAATGCTTGTAATAGTAACTTTAACAGTATTACATGGGGTTAGTTGCCTTATGCCCTTGCAAATGAAAGTAAATCAAACCAGTTACACACTGTTCAGCTACCATTTAGTCTGTGTGTCAGAGGATTCAGTTTTAGCTAAGACTTTAAAGTTGGCAGAGGAAAATCAGGACCCCAACGAAAGAAACAAGAATGAATAGTTAAAAATAGGAGGAAAACCGGAAAGGAATAGTTCCTTGGAAGCTAAAGAAAAAACAGAATGCACTGAACTGTGTTGAATATATTAAAGATATTTGGTAGGTTGAGGACTGAAAAAAGGTTTATGGGTTTAACAATTAGGAGGTCAGTGTTCTTAGAGTTGTTTGAGTGAAAGCCAAATGGTAATGGACTAGGGAGTTGAAATGAGCATTAGAAGCGTGCAGAATGAGGGTGGATATCTTTTTTTTTTCTTTTAAGATGTTTGTCACTGAAGAAAAGAAAGGAGAGATGGAAATAGTTCAAAAAGCATGAGAAAAAAATTTTAATTTTAGCTGGGTGAAGGTTTTTTTCTTTTTTCAGTACGGCATGAATAGAATATATATGCGATAGAGAGAAGTTAGGGGAGAAAAGGAGAGACATTATTTAAAGGAAAAATGATACTTTGGGAGGCAGGATCTTCTCTGTACAGTTGTCTGGCATTTAGAAGCAAAGAATATAAATTAGGATGGATGCCATAATGCTAAATTTAATGACGCAGCAGAGATAAGTTGGAAGGAGTTTTGCTTGAAAACCTGTTTTCCTCTGTGCAGTAGGAAGCAAAGACGTTTGACTGAGAGTTCCATGGTTGGAAGTGGGGGAATAGGAGAGCAGCAGAGCTGAAACACCTGCCGTGCTGATGACTAGTTCTCACAGCCAGCCCTGCTGGAATTAGAAACTAAATTTGTACTGGCACCCGTCTACAAGGTTATGTGATCTGTTTTCCTCCTACTAGGACGTAGTAGACGGACTTGCCCCAGATTGGGTCTCAGTGGCGTAGGTGTGCCAGAAGATACAGGAACTGGGAAATGGAGGATGAATGTCCTGCAAGCTTTTCACTTTATAGTCCAGGCTCCATAGTATAGGAAGTAACCAGATGGCGGCAAATGTAGGGCCCAAAGGATAGATTTTGTGAAAGGAAGGGAGTGAGAAAGGTAAAAGCCAGGAAGATGTAGAAATCTCATGTTTTCTAGGAGAAGCAGTTCTAGATGGTGATCAGGTCGGAGGAGAGAACTGATGTCGTTACTGGACCACTCAACTCTGGCTGCTATGACTGCTACTTCCTGTCTTACAGCTGAGGTGTGGAGCGGGTTTAGCTGCCTTGTATTATAGTGGGATTTAAGGTAGAGGGGATAGGGAGCTGGTTTGTAAGTCTTACTGCAGAATGATTCGGACCCTCGTAAACACTAATAAGACCAGGATGAGAGAGGGTCTGGCAGAGTCTAGACAATGTGAACTCGAGGAGAGGCTCTTTATCTATAATAGTATTGGCGATATTCAAGAACATTTTCCTTGTCATCTTGTTTCCAGGTAGGGGAGACTTGTGTGAATATTAACATTCTTGTAGTGCCATCCAGGGAAAACTGGATTTGGATTAAATGTGGAGAAATCATTTTGTGAAGTCCCTGAAAGTGTAGAGGTTTTTAATGATCATACAGGGCTTCTAGCAATAGAGTGGAAATTATTAGAAGTTGGATCGCAGAGTATTAAGATAATCTATTTGTTTTTATCCAATATACTTTTCTATTTCCATGCCTATATATAGCATTTTGTTTTTTTCTTTAACTTTATTTTAAAATCATTTTAGACTTACAGAAAAGTGTGGGAAAGATAGTGCAAATAATTCCTATATAGCATTCACCCAGTTTCCTTAAATATTGACATTTTATTACATTTGTTTTGTGATATTCTCTTTATATATATGTATATACATACATTATATTTTTTCTGAAACATTTGAAAGTAAATGGCAGACATTCTATCCCTTTCCATCTAAATATTTTCCAGTGTATATTTCCTAAAAACAAAGACATTGTCTTAACAAACTGCAGTGCAATTATCAAAATCAATAACATTGAAACAATACTATAATCTACAAAAAAATTTTACCAGTTTCTTTACTAATGCCTTTTATAGCAAAAGACCCCCCCCCTTTTTTTTAAATGATCAGGGTCTAGTTCATAATTAAATATTGTGCTTACTTATTGTTATTGTGTCTCGATGTCTTTTAATCTGGAACAGTTCTTCAATCTTTTTTCTGTCTTTCATGACATGTTTAGGAAAGGTTCATGTCAGTTATGTTGTAGTATAGTCCACAAATGTCCTTAAAGAAATTATACGTTCACCCATTGGTTTTAGAATTCATTGGTTGTTGTTGTCTAAGAGAGTTATATCTATGGTGGTTGTCAATTGGTGATTTCCTAATTGTGTCATTTGTTCTACATTTATTATTTAGAATTCTATAAGGAAGAACTTTCCTTTACCTCCAACTTATATATTTATTTGTCAGTATGAATTCATGGGTTTTTGTTTTATTCTGTTGGTTATAATCTTACATGATCAGCATTTATTTTGAGGTTCATATCATCCCAGATTTAACCAGTGGGAGCCTCTTCCATCTGTTCCTATATCCTTGTGACATGTCCCTATCATTTTTGCACTTTCCTACCAAATAACATTTAAATATTGTGAAAGTACCTGATTTCTAGAGTTTAGTTTATACTTATACATAGGGCTGCAGTGGAAGAAAACTGACCAACACAACATTTATTGTCACAGTAGCTTACTGCTGCTGTGCTGGGTACTGAGTGAGCATTGTATTTTCTCATGGAGTTGTTTGTGGAAACTTTGCAGAGTCCTTTATCAGATAGGTTGTTGAGTAAAGCGGTCGGAACATGGGTGGCGTGTTGCTCACAATGTCAGTGTGCCATCCTCACAATTGAAGTCCAGAGAAAAGCTAGTATTGCTGTGAAAACAGAATGCTTTTGTAGGTTACGTAGATGAATATATAACATGATTGACAGTTAAGGCAAAAGGGCACCACGAATAAAACTCTTGTTAGGTGGGAGACAAAAAGCCCTTATGAATCATTTTAACCTTGAAAATGGGTTTCATTAGAAAATCATCACACATTAAAATGGATATGTGCTGGTGATACTTTGTGTATTAGTAATGTTATCTGGCTGATGGAAAATAGCAAACATGATCATATCTGTGTTTATGTACCTGACTTTCTTTTCTTGTAAAGATAATGGTTATAAAAGGTTATTGAATGGGTGTGGAGTCTGGTAATTTTTTGTTTTTTCAGTATCATTGAGAAATTTTACAAATGTCAGTTAGTTTTTTAACTTACAGAAACTTATTCCTTTAAGCACAGATGGAAATCTCTTTAGCGTATCACTTTCTGCCCTACATTAAGAACACACACAAAAAATGTTTTTTTGCTTTCATCTCTGTTCCAGAGAACTTGGAAAAAATATAGAAAAGTAAAAAAAAAAACACCAAGAAAATAACAAACAACTTTTAATGCTACCCATTTTGCCTGTTCTCATTTTGAAACTGTTAACATTGTTTTATTTAAAGTTGGAATAATATATAATTTACACACACACACACACACACACACACATACACACACACAATTTTGTTACTTCCTTAACACTGTTATCATGAGCATTTCCTTAGGTCATTAAGTATCCTTTCGAAACACCACCCTAAATGTCTGCTGTTCTATTGTATTGTTACAGTGTTTTTGTTCTATTTTGGATGAATAGATTGTTTCCGGTTTTCCATTATTATGATGAACAGCTTTATAAATAAATCCTGTTTTATAGTGCCAGGTGGGTACTAGACTAATCAGGGGGATCACTTCATAAATTATACAAATGTCTAACTACTATGCTGTACACCTGCAATTAATACAAAATAATACTGAATGTCAATTGTAATTGGAAAATAAAAATGAAAAAGGGAGGAAAAACAAATGTTACAACCATGGCTACAACAATTATACTTACTATCTGAACTCCAAATTCAAGCACCTAGGTTGAAAAGAAATTAAAAAACAAAACAAAACAAAACAAAAAAAGGTGTGTCCTTCCTGAGTGCGAGAATAATTGTAGACAAAAATAATAAAATTAAAGGGCATTTATGGGGTGTTATAAAAATATGGTAGATGTTTAAATTAAAAAAAAATTACAGTAAAAGACACAGTGCCATTAATCCCCCTCAAAATACTCCCTCTCACTTCGAACACACTTATCCCATCGTTCTTGCTACTTTCTGAAAGCATTTCTGGAAGTCCTCTTTCGTGCGTGTCTTTACTTGCGCTGTCGTGGCTGCCTCGAAGTCCTGAATCGATTCAAATAACATTTGTCTTTCATGGTCATTTTGACTTTGGGAAGTGAATGAGGACACACCATGATCTTTTTATTTGACAGAAATTGCTGTACCAGAAGCTGTGTGTGACACGGAGCCTTTCCGTTGTGATCAAGAAATAACAGTGAATGCTGTCGCTGAGTACCATCCAACAGAAAGGCAGGGATCTTCAATAAGGGAAGAGGCCCATCAAACCTTAGTAACAGTGTGTGACAAGTTTCAGTTTGTTCGGTGAGGTCAGTCAGGTGTGAGCTACGGTTGAGAGAAGGTGTGAGAGAATTGTGCCTTAAATCATCCTCCATCATGACAATGTTTCGTGTCACACATTGCTTCTGGTACAGCAATTTCTGTCAATAAAAACATTATGGTGTGTCCTCATCCATCTTATTCACTGGATCTGGTGCTGAGTGACTTCTGGCTCTTCCCCAAAGTCAAAATGATTCAGGATATTGAGGCAGCCACGACAGCGTAACTAAAGACACCATGAAAGAGGACTTCTAGAACTGCTTCAGAAAGTGGTGAGAGTGATGGGATAAGTGTGTTCAAAGCGAGGGGGAGAATTTTAGAGGGATTAATGACAATGTGTTGTTTACTGTAATATTTTTTTTAAAACAGCCACTGTATTTTGTGATCACATCTCATATATGACTAAATTGTAATCTAGTCTAATAAAGAATGCTTGAAATCATGAAAAAAAATCCTATTTTAAGTGTCTGATTAGTTTTTTTTTGCTGTAGTCTTAAAATGAGAATTACTAGGTTAAAGTGTGTTTTTTGTGATGACCTTTTTAATTTTTATAAAAAGTGATATGTACTTATTTTTTAAAATACAGGCAGTATAAGTACAAAGAAAGAAGCAGTCTAGGCATCCAAATCTTACCCACCAGGAATAATTTCTGTTAACATTTGTTGAACATCATTCCATTTGTGCTTATAGATAGGAAGAAGGTTAAGAATGGGATAATGCTATTTTTGTTATTTTTAAAAATGAGAATATGAAATATGAATTTGTTTAAATATAATTTAAATTAAATACCATAGAGCAAGGAAAATACCTTAAAAATTGCTGAATTCTCAATAAAGGACTTTTTTTTCCACAGAGCTATTAGGTTTTGTAGGATTTCACTACAATAAAGATTATAAAAATCAGTAAGGAATTGGAATAATTGAAAAAAACTGCATGTTTAAATTTAATTAAAAATTTTTTAAATATTAAATAGGTGGCTATTGATAAGCATGTTTTAATTTTAGATATTAGAGATTAAACCCCTGCTGTGAAAGATGAGGTGAGTAGTCCTAATAGTTTCATGTCTTCTTTCCCCAGAGCCTGATTTTATGTTGCTTGTATTTTTACTTTTTCAGGGTATGTAATGTTTGCTCTTCGTTGCCAGTAGCTATTTAGTACTTAGCTCTATGTTTAGCATTAGTTCTGTATTTAAAAGAATTCAGTGCTAACCACCATGTCTTTTCCCATTGCTTTTCTCTTTATTTGCTTTTTATTTGATGAGTTTTTATTTTATTTGATCAGTTTTTGCTCGTTTTCTTCGTGGAGGAGTTTTTTTCCAGCGACTCATGGGGTGCTCTATACTCGTATGTAGGTACCACCCCATTCCCTCCCACCCCCAGCTCTTGCTGTTTAGGTAATCATTTTAAAAAGCAACATAGAACCGTTATGGGACAGTGATAAAGAAAAAATTTCCACAAATGGTGTTATCTTATTTGAGAAACATGTAAATTGATTTGAGTGCTTCCCTGAATTTAGTTAAAAGACAAGCATAGGTTAATTTATTGAGGCGCCAAAAATATCAAAATTATAATGTTGCATTGAAAGTAAATTGTCAGTTCTGTGCTATAGTGAGGAGGGATTGTTGACTGGGTTACTGGGTTTTACTGTTGACATATAGCAGATGTTCACTGTGTATTATAATTTTGTAAAAACAAAACTAGAGGTGTTAGGTAGGGCAGTTGAAATAAAATTAGGGCATGTTTTAGAAATACCAGAGGTTTATTTCTGAGATGATATGTAAAAGTGTCTGCAGTTTATATTTTTATTGTAGTTATTTGAATAAATTTTGAAAGGTTTTAAAAATAAGTTAGTCATTATGGGGAACACATTTATGTATTTGATGTGTAAGGAATATTTCTTGTGAAGAACTAGAGGAGAGCTGTTTTGTCATAAGACTTTTTTCTTTAGTACAGTTCATCTACATTTGCAGCATTAATAGTAGATTGGAAAAGTGGTTTCCCCTTTGACACCTTCACTATTACTGAATTGTTTAGTTGATGTTGCTAGTGTATTATCTGTACTTTACTTTTGTTTGCCTTAACTTGCTCATCTCACATTATTGCTCTTAAAAGTATGATCAAAGATGATTCAATTAGGAATTCCCCTGGGTACCCTGTAATGGGAAACATGGGAAATGCTTTGTGACACTGGGGCAAAGTACTGCTAGTCAGAGTGGAAATGTAATGGTTGTGTGCGATGTCAGAGGGGTAGTGGAGGGGGGGAGGGGGTTGTCACTGTGTGAGGGATATAAATGATAAATGTCTAACTAGTACATTGTTTTGCGCACCTGAAACTAATAAAAAAAGTTTAAATAAATAAATGAGAAAAAAAGTGCAACAAGTAAATTTAAAACTCATACAAAGTTCACTTTATTGATTATTTGACCTTAGAATTCAATTTCTCTGAGTAGATTTTATTACATAAACCTTGGTGTTATGGAAAAAGTTGTTTTATTAACTTGAGAAATAATTTGAGGTATGTTTATGACAGTTTTATTAAAATTATAATACATTTATTAACTCACAAAATCATTTTGCTAGGGTGATCACTTACCAAGAGACGTGCAAACAGCAGTGAAGTAAATTGACCTATTTTACTTTACATACTTTTTTATCCTTTACAGGCAAGTGAGTGACTACTTACTGGACTGATAGAGTTCGTGAATTAAAGTATATTAAAAAAAAGGGAAGAAGGGGGAATTAGTATTTATTAACTGCCTTCTGTGTGTTAGGCGTTATGATTGATGCTTTCCAAATATTATTTACAATACTACGAGGATTTTGGCAGCATTCAGAATTTACACATGGAGATGCCGAGGCACCTGGAAGATACGTTTATCAAACCCTCTAAAAGGTGGAGGAAGAATTTGCATGCTCTTCTTTCAAAACTCCAAAATGCATGCTCATTTCATTACATCACAACAGTCAGATTTGTGTATGTACAGATAGAATTTCTTTGAGGGATTATTTTTAACATTGAATTTCTCAAAGGAATAGGAATAAATTAAGATATGAAAATGGAATAATGTTGAAAGTCTGTAGTTTCTCTTCAAATCAAGATTCTAAGTTGTTTTAAAAGTGTCTTAAAATATTTTAATAAGACCACTTTCCCAAATATATTTAAGGATCAATTATAGTACCTTTTTGATGAGTGATTAATTTTTAGAGTATTGACACTTTTGGTTCACCTCAGGTTGGTTTGCCTATGTGTAGTTGTTGTCAACTCCTAGTGAATGAACATTTAAAAGATGACTATAAATGAAGTCAGAAGGCTGTAGCCACACTACGTGGGTTTGATTCCTGGCTTTACCCTTCCTAGTTGTTGGGATGTTTGGCAAGTTACTTGAAGTCTTTATACTTCCAGGTTTCCCCCCCATTCCTTTAAACTGTCAGATGGGGATAACAGTCTCTATCTCATAGGTTTGTTGTGAGGATTCAATGAGTTAAATTATTAAAGATATTACCCAGCACTTACTGATCTTTCATTAAATTTGTTGTGGTGAAGAACATTTTCTGGAATTTTATATAATATTGACTCATTTTGGTTTATAAGTCATTCTTTTGGTACATGGGAAAAATTCCTTAGAGTATTTCACATTTTGGAATGTTTATACGTGGTTATTTCATTTCATTAATTTAGTTTACATTTCGAATTATTCTAGATACTGGCATAGTAGAGATAGCATTGTGGTTATATCATTAGGAGTTTTACTTTGCTTTGTAATACACAGTAATTGATACATGGTAGACAGTATTTACTGTGGGATTGAATGAACTTGAATCTTTGCAATCATGAATGTTTTTCTTTATAAATTCTTAACAATTTGAACTTCATTTTTGTAAAGAAGCTATCAAAATTCTAAACTTACTGACTGATTAGGTCTCTTAAATTTTGTTCATCTTTTTAAATGCTATTTTACTTTATAGCTAAAAAGTAATCCTTTGCCTGAGGCGATCTGTAAAAATCAGTGTAAATTAAAAAGCAATTAGTCACATTAATGTTGCTTTTTTCCTTTGTTCCCTTAGCTTCACAATGAAGAGGATAATTCAGAACCGTCTGCCATAGAGCAACCATCAGCTTCCAGCCCAGCACCACAGATGGTGCAGGGGGCTCCTTCAGCATCAGGACCCCAGACGGAGCCCTCCCCTCCCCCTTACAGTAGCATTACTGTGGAAGGACCTACAACTTCAGGTATGGTTTTTAGTATGAAACAGCTAGGAATGTGTTTAATAGCTCAGGTTTTATGTTGATTTATATCGGGTTTATTTGTCTTTGGCTATATGATTTAACAGCTGGATTGGTGCTTATTAAAATGTATTACAGGCTAACTTTTCTTCAATATTTTACAAGTTCCAGAGTAAAGTGCAATGAATTTGCTACCCTAGATTTATTTGACGGTAATCTTGAGGAGAGAAAATCCCTGTTGATGTCTTGTTTGAATGACAGAAGATGTTAAAAGTGAAATTGCAGTCCCTTTTTGTGGCTACCAGCGCTACTACTGTGTACCTGACTGCCTCAAGCTTGCTGGAGTAAAATGGCATTCATTTATTATTATACATTCCCAAGGTTTGAGGTGAACTGGGCTCAGTTATGCAGTTCTCTCCCAGGGCCTCATGTGATGGTCATCTGATGGTGACTGGGGCTGGAGGCGTTTTGCAGGCTTTCTTATTCGCATGTGTGATGGTTGACGCTTCAGCCTTCAGCCAGGGCCGTCTCGCAGAGACCCTCAGCCTCACCTGCGTGTAGCCTCGTGTTGTGTCCTGGGATTCCTCCCTGAATGGAGGCTGGGTTCCAAGAACAAGCATGCTGAGAGTAAGCCATATGGAAGCTACAGCACCTGTTACGACATTGCCTCCGAAGTCACACAGTGTCATATGTGCCACATTTGGCTTGTTAGAAATGAATCACTAAGTTTGGTGATTTTTCAAGACTATTGAGAAATTAGTCTCCACCTCTTGATGTGAAGAGTTTCAAAGAATAGACTAAGGTTTAAAACCACCTCAACTACACACTGCCTTTTCCTCCACCACCAAACCTCTTTTTACAGTCTTCCCCCTTTCTATAAATGGCTCCAGTAGGCCAGAAACCTTGGAGTCATCTTTCTGTACCTCATCATAAAATTATTTTTTTCTCCTTCAATTTTTCATGTAATGATACATATCATTTATTATAATAGATTTCTTCTTTAAGCTAATCTGTCCCTGTATTCCTGGAATAAATTCTGATTGTCTTCATATTCTTTTCTCTTCTGGATATAGATTTGTTAATATTTTAGGTTTTTATAGCTTTATTAATGGGATCTATAAGTTACTTTATGTACTGTCTTTGTGGTTTTGGTATTAATATTATGGAAGCACCATAAAATGAATTGAGAAGCTTCTCATTTTTCTGTGATCTGGAATCGTTTTGGTAATGCAGCATGACGTTTTTAAAGGTAGATAAATTTGCACTGTAAAACAAGTTGAGCCTAGATATCTAGATGTTCTGTTCTTGTGATTATTGGTCTTTCTTATTTTTCTACATCTGTACTAAAAGGCCATTCATGACTATAATTGAACACAAGAACTGAGTAATTCTAGAATTTTGGGTCTCTGTTTAGGGAAAACTATTAATAGTATTTTTCTTCAGCTTCTTGGTCAGTTGTTATATTTTAAACATGGGCAGTGCCAGTTTTCTGTGGAGATTATTGTCTTCAGCAGGTCACGTGATGGTTGGTTTCAGAGACGTAGGTGACTTTGTATATTGCTTCACAGTTTACAGCATCCCCTGAATACTCTTCTGTTTCATCCCATAGTAGTAAGTGATAGCCTTGCTGGCTCAGTTTTATGAATGAGAAAGTGGAAGTTTGTGGTGTGTAAGTGATTTGCTTGAGGTAATGTAACTTCCAAGGAGAGGAGCTAGGGCTGCAGCTCCCCAGACTTTAAATTCTCTGGTTCAGAGCTACTGCCTTAAATGGTATAAGAAAAATACATAAAATTAACAAGTGAAAAATTAAAGCTGTAGCAAGTTAGTGCTCTTTCCCAACTTTCATCTATTACTGGTGGGAGTATTTTTTTCTATCTTGGTCTTTAAAACTTTTTAAACACTTACATATCTGTTGTTAATATAAAAGATCTAGTCTCCTTGGATATTATGTATTATTGTTCCAGTTTTAAAGATTTATCATTTTAATGTACTACTTTAAAATTTATAACTATTATTTTTACTTAAATTTTGCTTCTACTCTAGACTTCAACTAAAGAAATCTATTTACTTGACCATTTATGGTGTTTTTACATCCTAAAAATAATCTTTTCTAAGAATTTATGATTTCTGCCTTTTGGTAGATAACATTCAGTATCATATAGTGACTACCACTTCCTCTCATTAGATTAAAAATCACCTAACTTCAGATCCTGAGCTTTTATAGAGAGCATTAAAAAAATTATTTTAAAGTCTATGTACATAAAACACAGTAGAAAAAGCTTTACTAACGTAAAATGTGTTTTCACTTTGGAAACGCAAGAAATTCTGATAAAGGTAGAGAAAATTATAAATCAATGTAGAAAATGTAAATAGTGTAGTTATATAATAACAGAGGAACTCAGAGAAGTTATATCAAACGTGGTATGTACGATTTTTAGAATGTACCTGTTTTTTCATGTCAGTGATTCTAGCCTAAGCCTAATCAATTGATTGACCTGTGTCATTTTAGTAATGTTGGCAATGAGTGGCGCGGTTTTTGTTTCTGTTTTTTATAAACAGTCTGTACTTGTTCTGGAGATCATATTTCAAAGATAGTTCAAAATTTAGGGAGGGAAAAATTATACAAAGAAAATGAAAGCAACTAGGTCGATGGGAAAATGGGAGGAGAAAGGGACAAGAGTGAAAAAGAGTTAAATGTCCATCTTTTAGCAAAGAGAAATACTGAGTTTGCATATGAGATTAGGGCAGTTGCTAAAACTGACATGAAGGAACATTAACCTTTTATCAGAGCAAAGTATTTGAATTCAGGAAATCCCTGGGTTCTGCCACTTATTGGTTGTGTGATACTGACAAATCACTTAACTTTTTCTGTACCTCGAGTTGCTAAGAATAATGTACATAGAAGTGGTATATTAAATGGTTAGTGCTATGTAAGTGTTTGCCATTATTATTTCTGATATTTCTATTTTTTTTGGCTGTGAGATTATGGGCAAGTAAATCCTTTCCGCATAGTAGCAGCGTTGCTTGCCTCCCTTGTCTTGCACTCCTTTTCAAAATCTCATTCTTGAGGTTTGTGTTTTGTGTGTCACTTTAGATAATATTTATCAGTTCTTTCTCTTTGTAATAAATACAGGACTAAAATAATACATATGATTATAGTAGTAATTCATATGTTATATAGCTTATGACATAGGACTGCAGTAGCACTAATAGCCTTTAACGGTCTGTTGTAAATTACTAAATCATGTTTTTGGTTATAAAAATTCTGTCAAATAGTGCATTTTAATGGTTATCCTATTTCAATTCTTTTTCTTCAGATACAGAAGTTTATAGTGAGTTTTACCCTGTGCCACCTCCCTACAGTGTTGCTACCTCTCTTCCAACATACGATGAAGCTGAGAAGGCTAAAGCTGCTGCAATGGCAGCTGCAGCAGCAGAAACATCTCAAAGAGTAAGACCATTTTATTTCCTTTTGAGAGTATTATTTTTATAATTGATATGTACATTTATTAATATCAAAACAGTAGTCTGTGTTTGAGTGTTTGTCCCTGTAGCTTTTTTTTTTTCTTTTGGTAGTATTTTACTACTGCTTATGTGTGTCATCATTTTTTTTTTTTAGTGAAATTAGTATTCTCTTAGTTAAATTCACCTTCTTCATTCCGAGACCTCCATATTTCTATTTGTTTCTTTGGATCTTCCCTTTAATTTCATCTTGGCTTATGGTCATCCTAGACCTTACTTACTTTACCAATTTAATTATCACTTCCTAATATTTGATTTCAGGCATCTCATGTTCAGACCTTCACCTCCCATCCTTCTGACTCACTCAACCCAGTTGCCCTACCCTAACACTTTGTCTCTTTCCCCTAGACCTTAAGTCCATCAACTTCTTCACTGTCGATGTCCCTTTTTCCCTCCTTATGTAGTTTACATTCGGTGGTTCATCACTATAATCCTAAATCATCTTTTTTTTTCCTATTTATGTTTTATGTATTATAGTCTAGTGACTCTATGAATGAACTCAAGGTAGGTTAAAAAGCACAGAGAAATAAATTACAAGGCCTTCAAGTTATGCTGTCAGTTCACTTTTTTTTGTCCTTTTAACACATCCCACCCTAGAATTTTGAATGATAGTCAAGGATTCTATCTGCCCTTTCTCCCTCATTCTCCTGTCTTAGTAATTAATATAATTGAGAGTGAATGATATGCATACACGTTATTTCTTCTTTTGGTAAAAGGAGTGGCTGTCACAGTAATGGAGAATCAATGAGATACATGTGCGCTATTTACAGCCCAGTAAAAGGCAGAAACTATTTACATTTTTGTTTGGCTGCAAGCAGGACCAAGGTTTCTTGCCTTTTTTCCCTTGCATCAGACTTTCAGATGTTATTTCAGATTCCTGAATTCATCCCATTTTGTTCAGGAAAAAATCACTTCACCTAGGACAGCTAGAATTAGCTAAGGGCTGAGAGAGTGAGTCAGAGGGAGAGGTGTTTCTATGAATAGCATTCTCCTCTTGCCGCCGTCAGGCCAGAGCCCAGCAAGTAGATTCTCTGGTAAGTGAGCATTTTTCCTGGATGGATTTCTTTCATTGGCTACAACCCTTTCCATACCTGCTCCCACTCTCATCCTCCAGCACACACACAGGTAAACGTCAACATAAATAGCTTTGGGCACATACGTGAAGACAGTAAACCCCAAGTTATTTATTCCTTTTCCCTCTCAGAAGGAGAAACATCAGTTACCCAATGGAGATTATGTATATGAGTATGTAAATCAAGTCATGTCACTCATTTGATCACAACTTTGTAAGACCTCTCAGTAAAATCCAAAGTCTTTCAGTGGACTCCCTGACCTCATTTCTTCCTAGTTCTCTTATTCACTCTACTTGAACCTTGCGGTTTCTCTAACATGCCAGGTACCATCCTGTCTTAGGGCCTCAGTGAGGCCTGCTGACCTCCGTATTGAATACTGTAACCCATAGCATCCGAGCATTCCTAAACCATCCTTTTTTTTCAGAGCATTTGCACCTTTTAATAATTGTATAAATAACCTATTTATTATGTTTTTGTTCTGGCTCCCATCACTGGAATATAAACTCTAGAAAGGCGAGCATCATTGTTTCATGTATGCGCATGTATCCCAGGTACCAGGAAGCTAAGTCTTGTGTAAAACGGGTACTTCATCAGTATTTGTTGAATAGTAGAGACAATCAGTGATGACGGGTTTTCTTTATACTTTCAGAGATGCTCTCTATATTTACAAGCAAATCCATTAATATGTTCGTGTATTTTTGTACACAAAAATTATTCTTACAAACAATTTTACTGTATTATAGGCAATTTGCATTTAATGTATTTTGGAGATTGTCATGAGAATATTAAGAAGTTTTTGCTCTTTTTTATTTTTAAAATTTTACATTGCTTTTTGAATTTCACCAGATAGATAAGCAATAGTTTATTTCATTGGTCTGTCAAGAACTGTGAATTATCTGAGATTTTACCATACTTGCAAGCTACCTGATTAGCTTGTCAGTTTTGTGTATGCTGACAGAAGGCATGAGACTGCTGGGTCAGAGACCAAAACTTTATTATTATTCACATCAATAGTAGTAACCAGAGTATTAACATATTCTCACACCAGTTTCCCCAAGTCTCAGTTCCCACAGGGTAACTCAAAGAGAGCCAATCGATGTCTCCACACACAGTATGGAACCATGAGTTTAAGTGGGCGTATATGTGTATATCTAAACAATGTATTTGAAGAGCTGAATTGCTAGGTCAAAGGGTGTGTACACTTTTATTTTTGATAAATATTGCCGCATTGCCGACCCTAGAGATTGTACCCATTTATATTTCACCACTGATTATGAAAGTTCTTATTTCCCATTTGACACTAATGCAGCAATGCCACATCTATCTTTCTGGATACCATTTTCATTAATTTGATGTTATTCAATATTTATCTTTTTTTAACTTTAAAGTTACTCTTTACAAGGGTGCCCATGAAAAATTAATACTTGCTAATATTTTTGAGTACTTACTATGTGCTAGACATTGTACTCATTCTTATTTTGTCTATACAACAAATTGAGGGTATTTTATTTAATTTAAATTCTTACCTTTACATTTAAGGTAATAAAGTTTTAACTATTTTAGTGAACTCTTCTAATGTCATATGTTTTACAGATTCAGGAGGAAGAGTGTCCACCAAGAGATGACTTCAGTGATGCAGAGCAGCTCAGAGTGGGTAACGATGGGATTTTCATGCTGGCGTTTTTCAGTAAGTGATCATTCCTTTCCAAACTTTTTGTTTTCTTCTTCCATATTTGGTGTTAGGTATGATGAACTAGAAATGAATGAACACGTTAGCTACAAACAACTATTGTTTTTTTTTTTACTGTTAGTCTAGTGAACCTTGCTTTTTTTCTTAGTTCAGTTTGTAACCCTTTATATTGATAACACACTTCCCACATATTTTGTTTATAAGAGTTATATAAACATTTACTCTTTAAGTAGAAAAGAATTTAAATTTATTGTACTATTTGTAATAGGAATACCTGTTTCTTAGGAATAAAAACATGTTATTTGCTATCATCTAATTGGACTCACAGCTAAGTTGTAATTTCTCTATTTCTATAGTTCAGTAAATTCTATCTTCTTTTTAGTTTTTAGTTTTTAGATTTGAAAACATTTCACTGATGTAACAGTGTTGTAAATGCTTGATAACCTAGACACTTGGTTGACTTTATTTTTGGCCAGTGGTGTGTATTAATTAATGTAAATATAAATGTATTTTTAATCAATGTAAGTTATCTGACTTTTACTAAATTTTTACTGAATTATTTTTTTATAATTTATATTTTTATGCTTCCTATTCTACAACTATCACACTGTTATAAGAGTAAACCTATACATTACCTTTCATCTTTCTTTCCTTGTATTTTTCTGGTAGGTTAGGCAAGTGCTTGAGCTTATTTGTTTTAATGAGCATAGATTTATTTGTAATCACTACCATCTAGTGGCTGTTCTACAAATTGCAACTTGCTATATTTTCCGTGCCCCTTAAGTTATATAGTAGCTATTGTCTAGATTCTAATTTTATTGTCTATTTTTAAATTTCAGAAATAGATTTTCTTTAACATGATTTATAACTTAAGCATTTCAGGTTATATAAGTTGTATAAATAAAACTACAATGATTATCATCAATGAGAATATTCCAGTTAGGGGCACCTGGATGGCTCAGTTGGTTAAAGGGCAAGCTCTTAACAGCAGGGTTGCCGGTTCAATTCCCGCATGGCATGGTGGGCTGTGCCCCCCGCCCCCCCTGCACCTAGTTTGAAAACGGCAACTGGACGTGAGATGAGCTGTGTCTTCCACAACTAGATTGAAGGACAAAAACTTGACTTGGAGCTGACTGGTCCTGTAAAAAACACAGTTACCCAATTAAAAAAAAGAAAAAGAAAAAAAAAATACTTCAGTTAAAAACCTTTTGTTGGTTAAATTCTTGCCTTCTTTGTTTTCAAAGTCTGCATTTCTGTGTCTTACTGCATGTAACCCTAAAAAAACTTACACCTAAATTTGGTAAGATAATTGCATGTTTATGTTCAGAAAGTGTACATAAATAAATGTATGTATCCCATGATACTTTTTTAGTTTCTCATACTCCTTAAAGTGTTTCTGCAAAATGCCTATTACATGCTTAACCTGCCTATCTCTGATCTTATTTTTAAGAAATTTTTCTCTCTAAGACAATGGAATTCAGTTATTTATCAGTTAAAAACTAGACGTTGAGATTTGGGTCATTGGATAATTGACAGTCTGTGGAAATGACTTTGAACTCTAGTACTTAAAAATATAATGGAGTCTAATTAGAATTTTTTTCTTTCAAGGTTGAGTCTTTTGTATCATGTGTGAATCTTCACGTCACTGTGCTATAATAATGGTTAATCACCTGCATTATTCCCATTTTAGACTTGAGAATAACGTAATTAATTAAAGAGAAATTAAGGTAATTGTACCCTTAAAAAGAATTAAAACAGTGTTTTGAAATGTGAGTTGATTTGTAAGAAATTACCAAACTGCCTTCCAAAGGGGCTATACCATATGCATTCCCCCCAGCAGTGAATGACAGTTCCTGTTCTGATCCTCATCAGCATTTAGTACTGACATTTTTTTATTTTAGAGATTGCACTAGGTGTGTGGTGGTACCTCACTGTGGTTTTAATTTGCATTTCCCTAATAATTAATGATGTTGAATATCTTTACTCGGTACCCTTTGAGTACCTACCATGGACAAGTCATGAAAGTTACAGTTATTAAAGGGATTGTCTGGGCACTACACATATTGAAAAACAATGCATTAACAATTTGTTCTGTGCATACAAATCTGTGTCTTTACATAGCTTTTTCGATCGCATTACATACTATAAGTGAATCCAGAAAGGGACCATCTAAGAAATGTAATTATATCTTAAGAAACTCATATAATATTTGTGAAGTATTAAATTTTTTTTTAATTTATTTTTAATTTATTGGGGTGACGAAGTATTAAATTTTATTTAATTTGTTATATTTACAAGAAAAAGAATTTTTATATAACTTTTTATAATTTAGTGGAAGTGTCTTAAAACTAGTAAATTGTTAGCATCGTGTCTTTCGTGATGGCTGATCATTTAAACAAAGCCTAAGAATAAGAGAAATTTACCCCTATGTAGTTCAGAATTAAGTACAGTGAAATCGATTATTGTTTGAGAACTTTCTGTCTTGGAAACCTGGTACATTTATGTGTAATGAGAATTTTTCTGTGATCAAAAAATTAATAAGTTCTCAATGTTTGTATTATGTGTATATTCATCTGTGATTTTCATTTATTTTCAAAGCAAATATCTGTAGTTTTTTAAAACTTAAAACGTATTTTGAAATACTTTTAAAACTTAGGAAAAAGTTATAAAAATAGTACAGTTCCAATATAACTTTCATACAACTTTTCCAAGTGTTAGCATTTTATATAACTTCAGTGCAATATTCAACATTAAGAAATTAATATTAATAAAATTCTACTAACTAGTTTACAGATCTTATTCAGATTTTGCCAGTGCTCCCACGAACACCTTTTTTTTTTTTGGTTCAGAATCGAATCCAGGATTACAGATTGTTTTTAGTTGCCATGTTTCTTGAGTCTGCTTTAATCTGGAGCAGTTTCTTAATTGTTCTTTGTTTCTTTTGACTTTGATTCTTTTTGAAGAGTACTGGTTAGTTTTCCTTCATAATTAGATTCAGGTTATGCATTTCTTCTCTTTCTCCCCGCCCCCTTGTCTCCCCACCTCTGCAAAAATACCACAGAAATTATATGCCCTTCTCAGTGCCTCGTATCAGGGGAATGATCTACATGTGTACGTGTAATGTTAACTCTCATCACATCAGGTTAAGGTGATGTCTGCCAGCTCCCTTCAGTATAAAGTTACTGTTTTCCTCTTTTTCATTAGTAAGTATCTTGTGGCTATTGCAAATTTAAAAGTATAGCCTTATACTATTTAATGGATAAACTATAGTGTATAATAACCTTTTTAGGTTATCCTGCTAACCTCTGGTTAGGTAGGAGGCATAGATGGTAAAAAGGTAACTGGATATAGCGGGTAAGAGACTTGGGTGCTCCAATCCTAGCTGTACCACTTAATTGCCTCATGACTTGATGTGGAGCTTATCTGTTCTGTCTCGATTTGTCCTTCCGTGAAATGGAATTAATTTTGATCTTGCTCTTCTTAAAAAACTAATGTGAGGATCAAATGAGTGAATATATATGAATGTCATAAATTACAGAATTCTATTAAGTGAAGGTGATGGTAATGTTCTCCTTCCCCATCCTTAACTGGGAATTCACCTTTTAGTTGTAATAAGTAATACCATGTTTCCCCAAAAATAAGACCTAGCCGGACAATCAGCTCTACTGTGTCTTTTGGAGCAAAAATTAATATAAGACCCGCTGTTATATTATATCATATCTCATCTCATATCATATCATAAGACCTAGACTTGTAGTAAAATAAGACCGGTCTTATTAATTTTTGCTCCAAAAGACGCATTAGAGCTGATTGTCCATCTAGGTCTTATTTTCGGGGAAATGGTATGATTTAAAGTGATTGGCAACCTTCACATGTCGTTAACCTATGTGAAGCTTCCTGTTTGCTTTTCTCCAAAGAAGGGCACTCTGACGGTGAGTGTGGAGAGGTGTGATCACAGCAACACCAAGCATTCTTTACTAACTTTTGTGAGTTTATTGCCTTGCTTCCCTGTTGCTTGCTCCCCCAAGTCTTACTTTTCCTAAGGAATATAGGCTACATAAGCTTTTTGGGGTTTCATCTTGGTCCTTGCTATGTGGGAAATAGGTGCCTTGTAGCTTTTAAGCTTCCTTATTTTACCCTAGATTTGCAGGGGAAACATAGCATGAATGGAGTACAGCTGAAAGAAAAGTGTTCTTCTTTCCCAGGCATGCATAATAAGTTCTCCTGCCTCTACTACACTTTTTTAAAATAGATTTTACACGCTTATGGTTTAGTGTACATTTATTAAATTCTTTTTTTCTTCCCCCAACTCTGACATGTCATAGAGGACCCAGAATTGACTGATTCTACCCTTTCTGTACTTTAAAGATCTATATTCAGCTTTACTTTCTATGTTATAGGTCAGGGGCATAAAAAGCGAATCTATCTATGCTCAAGTGGTCACCAGCTTCACTGTTTTCCTAGCGCTTAAACCAATTCAAGATGGTTGAATTATGTATTTGTCTGTTCGGTCTGTCCTAACAAAATACCACAGACTGGGTGGCTTACAAATAGAAATTTATTTTCTGGAGGCTAGAAGTTCAAGATCAGGGTGCCAGAAAATTTGGTTTCTGGCGCTGATTCTTTTCCTGTCTTGCAGAAGGCCGTCTTCTTGCCATGTACTCACATGACCTGTGCTCTACATGTGTGTGGAGATGGCGCTTTTTAATGTTTTTTTCTTCCTGTTTGTACACCAATCCTGTCAGGTTAGGGCTCGACCTCATTTGACCTTCACCACCTCCCAAAAGGCCGTGTCTCTAAATACAGCCATGCTCGGGGGTAGGGCTTCCATCTGTGACTTTTGAAGGGACATAGTTCAGTCCATACCAAGTTATATCACATGAGCACACCTTCTAGGAATCCATACCACTGGCAGGGAACAAAAAGAAAACATAATGGCTCAGTGACTACTTTTTTTGTTTCTTTGTGTCTTATTCCTGGTGTGGCTGCAATGATACGAATAATAGATATTGCTAAGTCTGATTTTGAAGAAATTAGTTGGATAGTATTTGAATTATTTTTTCCCAAAGCTAAATGTATACATACTCAAAGGTAAAAATACACTTTTGGAATATCTTGCTGTTTTGTATCTTCTCCATCAGAGCTTCCTATGTTTTAACAACCTGGCATGCTACGAAATAATAGAATGCTTGCTTACAGCACACTGGAGAAAGGAAGAAGATGCTCAGGACTGTTGGCAGGCTGTCCTCTGCTGTAGACCTCACCGGCCTGCCCTGAGAGCTGAGGAGGGAAATACCTCAGCCTGCCACTGACACGTGTGTGTGTGGCGTAGCAGTTGGGAATCGCTACTGCTATCTGTTGATGTAAATTCTTTATAAATATAAAATTATTTTTTGATTAGCTAAGTGTTTTTCCCCACAACTAACACAAATATTAACCGGTTAGATATAGAGCAGCTATTTCTAATAGAATATTCTATGATGATAGAAATATTCAATGTCCCTGCTGTCTAGTAATATGGTAACTACAAGCCACACGTGACTGTTAATCACTTCAAATGTGGCTTGTGCGACAGAGACACTAAATTTTTAATTTATTTAGTTTTAATTAAGTTTAAATAACCTTGTAGAGGAGCATGAGTTCCTGGGGCACGAGGAAGAAGAAGCAGTGTGGCTAATGGCATTTGATAGCACAGCTATAGATAGCAAAATACTGATTGATATCTATGTTTAAAGAAAAAGCGGAAAGTTAAACAAGCTTTATTTCCAATAGTGTCTCCTGAATTTTTTTTTTTTTTAACAGAAAAGATAGGACCTACTCTGTAGGGTGAAGAGATCATTTTGTGTGGCTAGTAATGATAGCTAACACTTCTTCAGCAATCACCACGTCCCTGGTTCTGCACTGTGCTAAGCTCTTTACATTCATTATCTCACTTAATCCTCTTATCAACCTTGTGAAGTAGGTACTTACAGATCAGAGAACCCTGGCTCACAGCAGTGAGTCCAGGGTCACATATCTAGTGAATGAGTATGCTGTGACTCAAACACAGGTCGTTTATTTCTTCTGACTATTGCAACGTATAATACGGCTTCCCAAAATGATCAAGAAAGCTGAGACTAGCAAGCATTAGGAAGAAGAAAGGACTAGAATAGGGAAATTGCTTCAAAGCAATAGCTGTTTCATTTAAACTTATCCTCATATGCTTCTTCTTTGTCTTCAGAATTCTGAAAAAAATCACAATTTCTCTAGGCCATTTACTTTGTTCTCTTTGAGGTTTAGTTGGAGATACATAGGGTAAGAGGATGGACACTGAACAGGACCAAACCTAGGCTCAAATTGATCTTTAGAGGTTTTATTAATAGTAGTTATTTTTTTGATAATATTTACAATTTGGACAGAAATAGGGCACCCTGATTACATCTCAAGGACCTATGTCAGAATGGTTTCAGCTACAAGTAATAGAAAACCCTTACTCAATAGTTTTAAATTGTTAGGAGGTTATCTCACAAGACAAGCAGTCTACAGGCACAGCAAGTATCAGTGTTGTGGCTCTGCTTTTCTTTGCTTTTCTTCACTCTCCACCACTTGGAGTGATGGTTTAATCCTCAGGCTGATAGCAAGATCCCTGCAGCCGTTCCAGGTACTATTAGGTATGTCCAAAGATCCAGTGAAAGAGGAGAGGCCATTTCTTCTTACATAAGGGTAGGCAATAGTGTAATAAATCTCCATGTGTCCATCACCCAGCTTCAACAATGATTAATTTAGAGACACTGTTTTTTAACCTATATTCCATCCTCCTTCCCCTTGCTGTGTTTTTAAGAACCAAGGAATGTTTTTCAGAAGTCTTATTTTAAAAAAATCACTGGCAGGGAGTTTCAGTCTTCTGTGATTTTTCTCACTACTTGGGACCCACCTTTTGGGGCTAAGCGGGATCCAGCCTTCCCTGAAGGGTCTGTAGAGGTGGGTGGGTTCCTGGGGAGGGGTAAAACAAGGTTTTGTTAGAGAGGAGGAAGAGGCAGTGAATGATACCTGCTCTGAGAACCTTATTGTATAATATATTCGCCTCATTTTTAATACTGGCCGATTGCTTAGGCTGAGCTTTTTGTGGGATCACATGGGAGCTGCACTGTGACCTGGTTTTTATCTTGTTTAAAAATGTTTCATCCATTGGTGATAAGCTTTAAGGAATTGATTCCTGTTGACCAAACGGACAACAAACCAAGCTTACCATTTGTTAATGTGTAGTAAATAACATACATTTGCAGAAGGTAAACTGTAGTCTATGAAGAAAGCTTTATAGTGGAACTGCTGTTTCTGCTGAGCCATGAAGTGTTGTTAATATCAAGTTTCTGTTACTTTGCTTCCAAAGTATGGTTTTTAAAAGAACTATCTCTCTTGCTTTTAGTGGCATTTATTTTCAACTGGCTTGGATTCTGCTTATCCTTCTGTATCACCAATACCATAGCTGGGAGGTATGGTGCCATCTGTGGATTTGGCCTGTCATTGATCAAATGGATCCTTATTGTCAGAGTGAGTGTCTTGATAATGATAACCTGTCACTTCCACTTTTATTTCTGAAACTGAAATGTATGAAATTTCCTGTGTGGTTCGTAAATGTTCCTTTTTATGCATATGAATTCAATTATTTTGATTTATATCTTAACTTCTGGGCTTAATTACTATAGTGATCTCTGTGGTGTGAACATTTATCACTGTATTTATATGAGAGCTTGTTAGTACAGTAGTGCCCCCCCTTTTCTGCAGTTGCGCTTTCTGCTGTTTCAGTTACCTGCCGTCAGCTGTGGTCCCGAAATATTCAACGGGAAATTCCAGATATTTTGAGAGAGAGAGAAAGACCACATTCACATAATTTGTATTACAATGTATTGTTGTAATTGTTCTATTTTATTATTGTTGTTAATTTCTTACTGTGCCTAATGTATAAATTAAATTTTATCAGAGGTATGTGTAGGAAAAACATAGTATATATAGAGTTCAGTACTATCTGTGGTTTCAGGCATCCACTGGGGGTCTTGGAGCATATCTCACACAGATAAGCGAGGACTATTGTATATGGAAAGAGCTTTGAAAGCAGAAAAACTTGAGTCTGAATCTTCTCTTTTTTATATCACTGTTTTAACTTTAAGTGTTTTAATTGTTCTGAGCATTAGTTTCTTCATAATAGGCTGATAATAGTTGCCTTTCAGGATTTGTGTGAGGTATGGAAATAATATTCAAGTACCTTGCCTACCTGTCGTACACATATGTGCTCAGTAACATGGCTACCACTATCGTGATACAGTGCAAGCATGCTAAAATCAGTTAAAACATAACAATTTCCATTGCTTAGTAAAATTATCATGAACTTAAATATCTTCTCATTTTATTTTTGTAACATTAATAGCTCAGAAGTAAAGTACAGGCCTTTAAAGTGACTATCAGAACTTGTCTTTTCCCCCTTATATTCCAGCTAAGCCGTTCTTATTTTCCTGCTGTAACTGGAAACCACCCTGTGTCTACCTCTTGTGTACATGAGAGTGTATAAGGAGACAACAAGGATCGGTCCTTTTCTTTCTCCTGTCTCAACAGCCTTTCTAGTCCCAGCAGATTTCTCTGTAACAGTTGCACAGGCAGCACTGTTCTTAGCATAACCTTCCCCCAGCTCTGTCTTTGCCTGTCGAAGGTGGCTTTGGGCTCCTTTTTACAAAGCTGTTTTCCTAGTTTCTTTAGGATAAGACCTAGGAGAATGTTCAAAAATGGCTTTATTTATTGTTTTAATAAGTCTTAAAAGTTACCTTCTTATTTAAGTGCTATTACAGTATAGATCGTATTTACTTAAACATTGATTTCTAATTGAATGAGTCACGTCCTCAAATTTTCGGTAGAATCAAATACCTAACATGTCAGCTGCTCTTAAGTGCTTCAGCCACTTCAGTTATGCACCTACATTATCAAATTGATTAAAACATTACCCATTACAAAAATATTTTAAACTGTGGATTTAATGTGTTTCTTCATTATCTTTAAATTTATTTTATCGCTCCCCGGGTTTCAGTAAGCTTATCAGACCCCCTCTCTGTTAAGACTAGATTAGAGGTTTTTTTGGTTATTAGTTGATTCTTGGTTGGACCTGTGGATTAGCTCCTTTCAAAATGATTACACTTGAGTCATTATAAGAATTGCCCCCTGGCAGATTTATGTTCTAATTTTATTTTTAAAAATGTAAAGTGGGTTCCCACCATGAGCATAAAACTGTTAGGTGTTAAAGGAACATACAAAGATAAAGAGACAATCCTCCTCCTCTTGCAGAAGTTATTACTAGAAAAACCCTCAAAAAAGTTGGAGGTAGATTAGTCTGCCTTGGTTATATTAATAGAATTAATTACTATTATTCAAATGGTATTTCTCATCTAAGTCACAGAACTTAGAAAATGATTTGAGGACTATTTTCTCAATTCTTCAGAAGTTGGTAAGTTGCTAATATTTTTCTAGATTCATAAATTAGTCCATGCTTTTAGGGCCTGATTCTCTCATAGAACCCTAGGTTAGATTATCTCACAATCAACTACAATTAGCGTGGTACGATGGGGAGCTTAAATTCAAAGACTGGAGTTTCTCAGTTTTGTAAGGTATGTACACGCATCAAGTTTGATCACAAGGATTATTTAGTTTCCCTTTAAAATATCTTTACTGAGGTAAGGTTAATATTGTACCTTTTGTGTATATGGAGAATTGATAATAAGAAATGATTTTTAAAATCTTTTGTATAAAATAGTAATAGCTTCCATACATTATTATGTTCCAGGCATAATTTGTGACAAACACTGAATTCTTTAACCCTATCTGTATCAGTGATGCTGGTGACAATCCAACCATTTTATTGATGATGAAACGAAGAATAAAAAGAGTCTAATAACTTGCACAGTTTGTATCTGGGTTAGGATCTAGCTTGGTCTCAATTCAGTGCCTATTCTCCTAATTCTGTGCTGCCTCTGTACTTTTACTGTTATTATAATGCTCCAAATAGTAAATTCCCCGTGGAGGTCCATGCTGAAAGGTTTTCTCCTAAAAGCCTGGTATTTCCTTTTACTAGACAATAAGTAATTTATAAATCATACTGCTGCTTTCTTTTTGTTTCTGAGTTGCCATAAACCTCAGATTTAGTGTAAATATCTTTAGCCCAAAATTCTGGTATTATTTCTGCCTGAGGCTTTTGACATTTTTATTGTTTAAGTATTCATGTGTGTTTTATTTAAAAAAAACACAAATTTAATGAAAGTAGATAAGGTATAAACAATGAAATACTGGTGTTAATAAAGTCAGAAAAATTCTTGTTGGTTCATTTATTTTCCAAAATTTGATTTCCACTGCTTGTGATTGGCCAGTTTTGTTGGTTTATTTATAAAATAACTTGGCTCAGCCCTATGAATTTTAGAATTTTAAAACATTTTTGATAACTCAATAATTAGCCCAAAAGCTTATTAGTTTATTCTTTTTACATAGTAAATCTTTCTCTTTGACTTCAAGGTGAAGGTAATTACCTTCTTCACTTGATAGTAAATAAAGAATGGCTTTAGGTGAAGAACGACATTGTTCTAATTTTCTGATTGCCTCTTGCCACCTAACATTATATATTAAATATATTTTTAAATTGGAAAGTTAAAAATATATTTATCATTCTCCATTTCTTTTTGTTCTATGTAATAGCCTCTAAAACCTATATGAAAACTTTTTACTTCTAATTATTAACCACTTAATTAAAAGTAGTGTAGTGCAGTCCTACTTTACAAGCTATATTTCCCCAATTTTCTAGTTCTCCCTTCATTGTACGTATTTTAAAGGTGTAAGAAGAATATGTACGATTTACATCTTTAATGGTACTAGGAATTTTTTTAATCTTTGAAATTTCCAAAAGTCTAAGCTGAGAATTTAGGTCATGGTTCATTTATAAATTATAAATACTTCCTGTGGAAATACTTAAAACGCCTTAAAAAAGAGATTTAGATAATCTTTAGTAGATATCCTTCCTCAATAGTGACATTATTTACAATTTGTAAGCATTTTTGTTACTACCAAAGCTAGAAGATTTTTAAGCTTTTATGGAAATTACCAATGAATAGTTGGAAATAATTGCCTATAAAGTTGGAAATACTTTTAATTAATTTCAGATTTGAAGACAAATCTGCATTGAGCAAAATCATTTTTAGTTAAATCAGATTCACTTTGGAGACCAATAGAAACAGTAGATAAAACAAACTAGTTTTCAGTTTTAGAGTAGGTTATATTAAACACTTTAAAAAAACACAATTGTTTGAAGCATGGTTAGATCCTAAAGAGTAATAAGGAAGAATTATCTGAAGTAACTCTGAAGAAAATTAGGTTGACTTAAAAAAAAAAAAAATAACTAGAACCTACTCAAGGAAAACTACCTGTGTCCAATATCATCAAACCCGGTCTTCCATCTGCCTATTTATATTCTTTTTTCACAGAGAATATAAAACTGCCTGCCATGGCCACTGTTCCCAACTGTTGAAATGCCACTTCAAGGTTCATTTAGCTGTTCTCAGCTCACTGTTGGGAACTGAATACTAGAGCATCTAGTTTGAAAATAAAAAGACTCTAATGAGTTGGGGGTCTTTATGTGGCTAGTATTCTTGGCAGTGATTCACAGTAGGGGGTGTACAGAAGGTCAAAAGCTCTTCTTTTTGGAGGTCAGCAGAACATCCCCATCTGATAAGATTAAACTAATGTGGCTTTTGGTGTTAATATCTAAAGCAGCAGGTTGCTGTAGTGTATTTGCGACGGTAGCCATGGCTTTGAGAGATTCTGAAAAAATTGACATGTGAACTCCTTAATGAGAAAACGTTGGATTTTCTTACAAGCAGTTTGAAACTGATTTTTGTTTCTAAAATATTTTGCGTATGTTTTTGCTCTGTTTTTTCTTCAGTAATTATATGTGTGTCAGTCATTAAGTATTTCTTTTTCCTCTTTTTATTTTTGTGCAATTTTTAAGTGCTAAAGATTATTTGTGATAAATCATTCTGATACTGAGGCTAATCTATGATTTTCAAATTTAAGGACACAAATATGATTAATACATTTATGTTTACTCCATAGTTTTCTGATTACTTTACTGGATATTTCAATGGACAGTATTGGCTTTGGTGGATATTTCTTGTACTTGGTAAGTTTATTCTCAATGCATTTCACTTCGATTAATTTGCATTTAGTTTTACTTGGATATTTCCTAAAACTGTAAGGTATAAATACAACTTATGTGGAAATAATAATTGTCATATCTAAACACTTATATCATCTCAGCTATTCAAATAATTCTACATAGTACTCCAGGTTTCTTAGATTTAAAATCCAGAGCTATTCAATTTAAAGAATCACTGTTGAATGACAATCGAATGCTACAAAACTTGAAAATTCTAGCATGATTAAAAAATAATAGTCTTCAATATCTATCTTAGAAAATACATATACATAATTTCATAAATGATCTTAGAAAATGTTGAGAGCAGGATACTTGGAAATTCTATTCATTCTCTTATTTTGGGATCACGGAAACATTCTTTATACTTCTGAAATATACCCTGCATTAATCATTAATCAGCCAGACATAGGAAAGGCTTCATGCCTAATAATCACTGTACTTCTCTTTGGCATGTCTTCTTATAAGGCATGTCTTTTTATTAACATTAATGAATTTTGTGGATTTCCATATTTTGTTCTTTTGCATTGTCACTTTAGATGTATGATAATTAAGTTAATCTTAAAATCATGTTATACCTTCAACCCACATTTCAAATTTATTTACTGACACGAAGAATACAGTTTGTTTCTGCGTAGGTTTAAAAGCCCACAATTTCCCTAATAAAATAACTACCAGAAAATAATAGCATTTCAGTAGGTGGCAGTCTTCTCCTTGAGTTTTGATTTAGTCCTACTATTAGATATGTAGAATCTTTTGGGATTCACATTCTTAGTGGTCAGTTAAGGTCACTAAAGATTGTTTCTTTAATAATTATAGTGAAAATATTCTAGTCTTGTGATTTTATTGGGGAGTAAAACTCATACAGAATTGAGCCAGTTTTTTATATTAAATGTATGCTGACTTCCTGAATTCTGTGCTTTTTGAGGTTCTTAAAAGTCTATAGGTAGTTAAGTATATTAAATGAGTATATTTGCTTATATAGTATTAAGGGATTGAGGGTCTTAGGAAGACAACTATGGACAGCATGGAATGCAGAGGACAAGCCCTGTTCCACATCAGCGCCATAATCAAGCAGTTAGGGGAATATGAAAGGTTAATCCATGATCAAAATGTTGGTCTCACACGTACTGCAGAATGTTGAGCACATTGTAGAACTCAGAGACTATAGCTACAGAGTGATTGGTTTCTAGGTATGAATGGGCTTATTGTAGAAAATGTCTGAGCAGGACAGAATATGTCTTAGAAACAGCAGCTTCATAGACAAAAGAAGGGATTTCACAAATAATTTTAGTTTACATTTTTCAATAATACTTTTACATTTGGATCCCAACACCATGATCTTTGAACAGCATCTGGAAGGACATGGTGATGGAATTCAGAGCGGGGGTCACAAATGGAAGGAGTTAGGATATGGGAAGCAGATGGGATCAGATTTAGCTGAAATTTATACCACTTGTTTAAGTCATTGTTTGTATATCTCTCTGTCTTTCCTCTAATTTATTATAACCATACTTTTTTTTTTTTTTTTTTTTTTTTTTTTTTAGTGTTTCGATTACTCAGAGTTAGGGCACAAATTTAGTTGGGATTTGCACTTTAAATTGAAAGACTTTTCCTCTCTGGGAGAAAAGTTACATGCATACATATATTCCGTTTTTGTTTTTGCCCCCTACCATTACCTGGTTAAAAATTTACTGGAATTAATAAATGTTTCCCTTAAAATCGTATGCTTGAGTATATCAAAGACTTAATTCTAATAATGGTACTACTTTTTATACTTAGCTAACATTTTTCATCCAAGGTTTGAAGCATTTCACAGCCATTGTTTTATTAATTATTAAAGATACTGTTGCTGTAAATGATTTTTATTTAAAAATACTATTTGACAGAGGAGAACACTGAGATAGATATAACATATATCCTAAATCATTTAAGAAATTACCAGAATGGCTGCTTCCCAAGTCGTCTTTCCTGATTCTTTTAATCTCATTTTTTAGTATAGATTAGTCTTTTATTAATTGAAAATGAGAACTAATAATTAAAATTCTTCATATAATGTACATATCTTCAAATACAGATTTCACTGCTGATAGGCTCTTGGTATTGCTAGACAGGCTTATTGATTTTATGCCACAATTGGTAGTGTTAACTTGCATATGCATGTATTCTCTTGAATATTTTATATCAGTAAATATGTCTTAGTTTGCTTGGTAGCTATGTTAATTAAAAATTTTGGTAAAATGACATTTCTGTGAGTTGAATCAGTTTAAGTTCATTAGGTAACTTTGCTATTTAAAGAAATTTAATAAATGTATATTTTTGTGTAATTCTGAATTTTCATGGCTGGATTTGCTTAAATTTTTACTTTAGGTACATCTAGGCTTAATAAATCAAAACCATTTTTAGGTGGCAGTAAAATTTTAGTATATTTCCTCATCATGGAGTTTTCATTATAGTGTAAAACATACTATGGAATGAATGGAATTCTATAGATTAAATTTCTTAAGCCAAGAGGATCTTGTTTATAATTGTCTATTTTAAATATACACGTATCATGCTCCCTTTCTGTATAAGATCATAGTACATCTTTATTATTTCAACCTTCTCAGGCCTGCTCCTTTTCTTCAGAGGATTTGTTAATTATCTAAAAGTCAGAAACATGTCTGAAAGTATGGCAGCTGCTCATAGAACAAGATATTTCTTCTTATTATAGAGGTAAGAAATATTAATGTATTAACTCTGTTCATTCCCCTTATATATTTAAATTCAGCAGGTGCTTATTAAATGTTTCACGTGTATTCATGTTATTTACTCAAATTTAGCATATTCAACAGATACTGTCAACTTATTGAACGTTAATAAATTGTGAACTTTTAAAGATAGATTTTTAAAATTGAATTTTATAAATTTTAGTTTTTTAAATATATAATGAGTAAACTGAAACTTTGATAACAGGATATATGCTAAGTAACCACCAGCACAAATCTGAAGGCTCGAAAAACAAAATATGATAAAACATTTACACAGAAGGGACAAATATTTTGCATGAAATGATGTAAAATCCACAGATACCTGGTGAAAAGAACAAAAAAATAAATCCGTGATTGAAAAGCAAGTTGCCATGCACTGATCTTAACAAACTGGGTCAAGGAATGAGAGTTGTATGAAAAAAATAGGAGCTCTGCTATTATTTTCTTAATGTGTTCCAGTTTGTACCAACAATGAAAGCTGCAACTTGAATAAATGGAAATTAAAGAAATGAGCAGAGGTTGTCTTACTAGTTTCTGGAGACTGTGTATATAGTAATAGCATTTATTTATTGTGGAACCAGTAGTATGTTCACATGAAGAAACCTCATCTTTCTACCCTCTATCTTATTTTTGAAAGCAAGAACCATACACTTCATATCTATAGATGATTTGAACTTTTAAAGTATTCAAACTACATAAACAGAATATCTGCTGAAACACTTCTGGATTTATCTACAAGTACAAAATGTTTCAGGGTTACTATGTACTAAGTATTCTTTGTATAAATAAATTGTATGGTTTGTGATTTAGTTGCTTAAATTTTATTTTTAATTTATGAGTTTTATGTATGCTAACATTATTTGTTTCTGCTGAAGAGTACAATCAATACAGTTGTATTTCTGGGTCATAATAAAGTATCATTTTAAATGTTCCATTTAGGTCTCCACCCCCAACGATGTCACATTTTTCTCTTAAATCAGTGAAATGTCTTCAGATGCAGTGACATTAATAGTTTTTCAGTTTTAACATAAGATGAAAGGCAAAGTAATTACACTAATATAAATGATTAAATGATTTTCGGTGGGTATTCAGCATGATTATCATGTTTGCATTTCAAGAGTCTAAAATATAATGTAAATGTTTTCTAGATGTCCTATAGAAGCTTTAAACTTTAGAAGGTATTCCGATACATGCTACTCTGTCACCTTAAAAAATATATATATATATATACTTGATATAATACTGCTGTAAATGGGGTTATATTGTATTGTCATTACATACATGTAACTTAATACATTTTAAGACTAATTCTTTCTTTGTCTTTAGACTGCATCAACCAGACATTCCTTTGTTATATCAATGTGAAATTTCCAGATCATCTGTAAACCTACAACTTTAATAGAAGACTACTAATAAAAGAAGACAAATTAGTCAAGAAAAGATAGAGCTTCAAAATTGAATGGCAGGGTGGTTTATGCCTAAAAGCCATTTCTGTTCATTCTCTTAAGTATTTATATTTCATTTGTTTTGCACATTTGCCTATGTGCCCATTTAAAAGGTTTGCATATACTTGAAAGAAACCATGAAGTTGTATCAGTGAAGTCCAGTCACATTTGGTTAATCAGTGATACAACTGAAAGAGTTGAGTGGTAAATAGTCTTCCACTATGTAAATGCCATTGGCTTCTGACCTGACGTTTAGTATAATAAAAATGAAATTATTAACCATGTCAAATGCTTTAGTTTCTGGCTCTTAGATTTATCTAGTAACTCTACACATGAAATAATCTTTGTTATATATAAAATTTTTTGAAATTTGCCGTGCTGATTATTAGAAAGGCTTTGTCAGATTTTTGAACATGATTTCACATCATTATTTAGAGCAAAGCTCTTTCTGTAAATAACCATGCATAAATTACTTCCTGCATTGTTAGAAATTGTGTCTAGATATCTTTTCATTAGTTTTAAATTAAGTGAACTTAATATATACAGAAAAATTGGGTGTTAAAGGTAGAGTTTGTTTTAGGACAAATTTTGAGAAAATATGGGTATTCTACATGGTCCTTTGTAAGAATTTTTTTTTTTTTAAGGGACATGACGGTTTTAGGGATTCTCAAATGAGAAGCTTGGTTTTTATCATTGCCCTGTTAGAAATTCTTATAGGAAGAGATTGTATTAGGTATTGTATTTATTTTCATTTAAGACATCTTTGAAAATTAATTTTTTTCACTAAGATATTCTCATTTGCATTTGTCTTTTAAAAAGCCAATAAAAGTATCTTTCGATATCATTGTTATAATTTTTAGATACTTAGTTTGTTAAATTTAGCAAATAAAAACTTGTACTATTAATAGCTTCTTGCTTTATGATTGTAGGATTAACTAGTAAAAATTATATCCTGAATTCAGAAGTCTGTCTGTGGAATATAGGGGTGTGGGTTGTGTATGTGTGGCGAGAGTGTGACCATTATTACAACTGGAATCTACTCTCTATTCATTTGGAGGGCTATTACATTTTGCAAATCATTTTATGTCTCATCTGTTTTTCTTTTCAATTACATCTTTGCTTTTGAATGCCAACAATAAAAGTGATGGAAATTATATCATCTATTAAACTTCAAAGTCATTTAATACAGCTAAATAGAACATAAAATTGATTACTTAAGTTTATTATTAGACACTGACTACTACACTAAAAGATACATCTAAAATTATTCAGGGACATTTTTCCATTTCTGAAAAAATAAAATTTATTATTCTTTAAAACTTCTTTTGTATTTATCTGTATTTTCTGATTTATTTCATTGTCTTTGATAAATAAAACATGCAATTTTGTTTTTGCTAATTGAGCCTCCTTTTTTCGTTTTCCCTCATTCATTCTCTTCTTCTGCATAGAATTTTTATTGTTGAGTTAAGTACTTATGTTAAACCCCTTAAAGTAAAAAATAGCATGGGGTATAGAAAACAATACTTAATTTAGTTGCCAGATTTGGAAATTAATTAAAATTAGAATGTACTTATATGAAACATAAACTAATGCTTTTAGTTTTCTTTATCTCATTAATTGTCCTATAGACCTATACTTTGTTCTTTTAATAACTTTTAAATGAAATTAAGCTATGATGCATGGTAATTTTAAATGAGTAGATCAGATATTAAATATTAGTTTACTAAAATTTTGTTTTAGTTTTTCTGGTACTTATGCTTGGTTTCTGAATGTGGATGTGTCACTTTTGACCCAACATCAAAACTTCACATTTTGTTTTGATTTTTGTTCCATAAAATCTATAAGATTCAAGTGTGTATGTTATTCAATCCTCTATAATTGGTACAATTAAATGGTAGCCTTAAATCTCATCATACAAGCAGGGGAATTGGCATATTATTTAAAAATCTTATCCCCTTTCAGATTTATCAAATCCTTTATATGTCCCTTCATTTCTTGTGCGCTTGGATAGAACAGCTGCTGGTGTGTTTTGGGGACCCTTAACTACTTTGCACTTTGCCTTAAAGATTGAAAATCAAAACCCTCATTGGGGTGTCTAAATTTTTGAATGAATGTGAACTTGGCTTGGAAGTTAATGCAAACATTTATTAAATTATTTCTGTTACATTTGAAGAAGCTAATTATGGCCAGGTTAACCCGTTTTTATGTATTTATGAAATAAACTGATACTAAGATAAAAATATATTTTTCTGTGTTAAGAATAGATTTTAAAAATTTAAAAGCAATCCTATTACATTCGATAAAAATGAAAATCTCTGTTTAATGGAATACTAATCTCTTAGCCTATAAGACATAGCCCATGCCTCTGAGCTTGTTCATGAATTTTAACCTGTTAAAACAATAATCACTAGTATTTGCAGTAAAGCCTCTCATAACAGGAAAAGTGGAGTCCAAAAAGCCCAATTGGAGAAAAATTCAGGGTTCCTTAACTTAATACAACTTTTTTCAACTGGTCGGTACTGTCCCCAAAAGCACAAAAGTTACGATAGTGCATCTGATATTGTATTTAGAGTGTCATGAATCCTGAGTTTGCTCAGAACAGTCCTGGTTATTTCCATTTTTTCAGCTTAAATACGGTTTCTCATTCTCAAAACACTTCTGATTTGGAGTATAAATTATATGTATACTGGACTGAGAAGTGACTGCCTAAATCCTCTGTCCTTTGAGAGAAAGAACGAGTGTTATTAGGGCAGGAGCCAGTTTTTGTCACAGCCTTTCCTAGCCAAAACCATTTGTTTCATTTGTAGAACATGCATAGTATCGTTGAATAGAAATTATTGCATTTGAATAATTCCAGCTTATGGTAAACAGTAAACAATGAGCTTTATATTTTTAAATTGCTGTTAAATGTTATTTTAATTGTTTATTATTTAATTCTTAAAAGTCATATGAAGTGTTAGTGTATTATTTTTAAAAACCTCATTCTTGATAAAGTTCAACTGTTAGATGATATTGTGCCATTTATCATTATAGGAATGTCCTTGCCCATATATAAAACATGCTGATGTGTTTTACTTGTTAATAAAGTTCTATAGATGTGGAAATGTGAACCTGTGATGCATCCTTTTGAAAATCAGTTTAAGATTGCACAATGTATTATCACCACGTTGGCCTAAAATGTGTATATGGCAGACCTTTCAAGATTTGAGATGAAAACAACTGTCATAAAATTAGGTTGGAGTGTGCAACATTATTTTACTTGTCACCATAATTTGTATGTTAGGAGATTGCAGTTTAATTTTAACAAATGCAAGAAAATCAGCTGTATGAAAATAACGTGTTCATTTCTGCTTTGCAAAGATCAATGGTTACCATAGGTCAGATTTGCATTCTTATTTGTGACATGGGACCTAAAGTGTAAAAACTTTCCTCAAGTTACTAAAAAAAAAAAAAAAAAAAAAAAAATCAAAAAGCTCATGCTGTACTTTATAAAAGTTAAAAAGGTAGTATTTATCTTGAACTCAATGTGTTTGCTTGTTTTAACTTTTCTTGATGTTTTCTTGAAAGCTAAATGAAGCTTAACTTTCATTTTTGTTTTTGTTTTGAGAGATTGAGCTTCTGAAAACCACTTGGTGTTCATGAAAACCATTAAAAAAAATCCATTAGCTAAATAGAGAAGAAATAGAGTATTACCCTTTTAACAACTGCGGTTATAGCAAACTGAAATTTTACACTTCTGGTTCACAGAATTTTAGAGGCTGTTTCTCTTTGTCTCACGCTTGTAAAAAGAACCATTTTATTCCCCATACCTTTTGTGTTTGTTGTTAAATCAACACTTTACCTTCAGTGACAGAAGAAGGGGCATAGGCTGCCCTTCCTTAGAACACAGTTTCTTCTTTTAGTTTTACCAGAAGCATAGCAAGATCAGAGAGTAAAACAAAAGTTCGCCCAAAGCTCTGAAGAAATTTGTAGGGCAGCCTCTGCCCTCAGAATATGAAAAATAGCAAACAATCTTGTT
This sequence comes from Rhinolophus ferrumequinum, assembly GCF_004115265.2. Classification (NCBI taxonomy): domain Eukaryota; kingdom Metazoa; phylum Chordata; class Mammalia; order Chiroptera; family Rhinolophidae; genus Rhinolophus; species Rhinolophus ferrumequinum. The sequence continues at coordinate 29,917,909 of NC_046287.1, forward strand.
GGAAAGAGTTAACTCTTGAGAGGCACAAAGGCAGTACTTGTGCATAAATACCTTGTGTGGAAATACATTATTCCTTTTACATCAAACAGTTTCTCAGTCATCTGAATTCCTGCATGATGATTTGATTTAGCTATGCAGTCTATGGGATTTGGGCTCTAAAATTTTAATTCAGAGCTAAAACCTAAAGACTCTTAATTGCTAGCAAGCATTGGTGACCTCTCCTCCTAATATAATAAGTGGTGATGGAATAACTGTGAACTATCACTTCCTAAATCCAGAGTTTTAAAATCCAGACTGAAAAATGTAGCATCAGTTCATTGAGAGTTACGAACTTTTAGAAGACATCTGAGTCTCCCTAAACCTATGGAATCTCCTGGGATGAATTCTTGATCAAATGATTTTTAGGACATCTCAAGAGCTATGATAGTTATTCAATATATTACATTATAATCAACGGGGAGTTTGGGGGAAATTAACATTCCAGCTTCAATTTCCAGAGGTTCCAATGCAATAACATCTGCCCATGACAGCGCATTTCCTTCCCATAGTTTGAAGGTCTGGAATTTGGTTTTTAGTAGTACAGCTGATTCCTTTCTCATCATCGTGTCCTCTCTATGTCTAGCTCCTGAAAAACATGATAGAAAGCAACAAGTGTTGGCATCAGTGTATCAATCAGACTTCTTGTAAAGACAGGAAAAGGCACACAAAGCAGATCTTAAAGAGTTAATGAGCATTTATTGAGCTCTTGCTGTATGACCTCTGAATGAGAGCCATTCTGGTTTTCATGCTTTTATACACACAACACAGCTCTGCAGGGCTGTATCACCAGGGCAATGTGTGTGCATTGTGACATAATGGAACTGTTTGTCTCAGACGTTTTCAGTAATCCTGTAAAGCAAACAGAATTGCATTAATTATCATATAGTTCGTTTTTCTTGCCTGAAAAAATATTTCTTCCCACTAGCATCTTCCCATCTCGATCCTTAAGGAGCCTATGGATTATTAAGGGAGGTGGCTTTGTGCCACAGAAGGACTGGGTTTTGGAGCCAGATTAACTCTGGACTCAAATATCAACTCTCAGGCAAGCTCAGGCAATTTGCCTAACCAAAGCCTCAGTTTCCTTACCTGTGTTGCGAAGCACCATATGTACCTGAGGATTAGGTGAGATTTACACAAAAGAAAATGTGAAGCATTATTGTTACATCTTTGCTCCGTGTGTTTCCTGACCAGGCTGCTTGTTCGCCTTAGCCAATGCCTCCAGGACTTGGTGGTATAAGCCCTTGCCTGATGGAAGCATTGTATCTGCCAGCCCCTTTGAGAAGTGTGATTATAATAGGATCATGCTGACCTAATGTTGGCTCCTTCTATCTTCTCTGAGGCAAGTGGAATTAAAGCAAAAGTTGCTTAGATGACAATGGATATTAAGGGACACAATCATGCAAAGAGAGGAAGGGAGTTGCCTGTTTACCGAGCAATAAAGCACTCCAGCTGGTAGGAACTCACACAGATCTCTCCTGGCCTGGAGGCTAGTCCTTCAGAGTTTCACTGAATTGATGAGATGATTGGTGACTCATTGCTTTTACTCAGGGAGCCAGTGCATTGAAATCCTGGTTGAGAAGTGATCAGAAAATAAATTGGTGGGCAGATTGTTCCTGATTCTAGGATAAATTAACTAGCTTTCTCCTATAATTATGGGTTCTTAATCTTGGATTTATTTTCAAAAATGTCTCTTACTGTGAAAGGGAAATACTTTAGATGGGAGTTAGGTCTCCTAAACTCTCTCTTGATCATAATTTGAGTCAATTAAATATTTTTGAGTGTTTATTAAAGGAATGATGCTGTTGCCTCCACATGAAATTCCTCTTCTGCCCTATTCCTCTTTCTACCTTCTTCAAAACGCTTAAATGCCATGTCTTGTGGGAAGCCTTTCTCTCTCATCCTCTTCCTTTGGTTCTGGTCCCCTTGGTTCCCATAGCCCTATGCATTATTTTTGTCAAAGCACTTATGATACTGGTTTTTGTGTTAACTATCCTCAGTGGCAGATGCTATGTCTTACTCAACTCTGCATGGCTCCCCAGCACCTCGAACAGGACTCAAAAAATTGAATGGGTGGATGGATGGGATGGATGGGATGGGTGCTAGACCAGCCTCTGTGTGTGTAAACTGAGTTCTACCCTTTCACTCAGAGTCTAACGGAGGAAGATTTATATACAGGAAAGTATGCTAGTGTGAGGTAGGGAACAAAAATCATGGGTCCAAGTAAACTGAACTCTGGGAGAACCAGAGTTCATTCACTACAGAGGTGTCATTGGAACTAGATCTTAAAGAAAAAATAGAAATGTGCAAGTATGTTTAAATGTTCCCTATTTTGCCATCTCTTGCATGATACTCTGCCATCCTTGATCCTCCTCAGAAGGAATTGTCATTCTAAATCTCGTGACTCTTCATCTGAACCTCTATCCAACCACTGTCTACTGGGTCTCAGTCATGCCTCATTACTTCTCCTTAAGGGCAGGATCCATGTCTACTCCAACTTCATAGCCTCCAACGTGCCTTACACACAGTAACAAGCACCTTTAAAAAATCAAGTCCAAGATGTTTCACATGTCCTGAGCCACTCGCTTTGCACCGCAGATAGGTATTAACTAACTTCAGAAGTCAGCAATGGTAGAGGCACTGTCCTCTCCAAATATGAGGTCTTCCATATGCTTCTTCCATTGTTCCTTTTCATACATCGCCCCGCTTCCTCTCTCTGTCCCCAGAAGTGGCCACTGTTGACAATTTATTGTATATTCTTGCAGACTTTTTCCACGCAAGTTTTTTATTAGGATGATCCTGTGTCAGCATGACTTCTGGTCCCAGGTACACTGTCTGAGGTAGTGTGCCTTTTTTTCTGTATGCCAAGAGACAGCTGTCAGGGAAGAGGACTATCTCGTCCTAAAAACATAGTTTATTTCCTTGGTTGTGTAGCCTTTAGACTTGTGGCTTCAAAGCCTTTGGGACCTGGGCTATTCCAGGATCTGATATTTGCAGCATTTAAATGTCCTGCTTTCTTGATGAGCTTATAGCTCCATTTTGGTGAGAAGTTTGCTGGAACCAGGTTATTAGGAGGAGAGGGGTCAGGGTTGACAAAAATATGCAGCCTGGGTGGGTCTAGAGAAGACCAAAATGATTCTCGGTTTAAAATTAATTTCCCTTGGTTTAGGACCAAAATTGTGTCCCAAGATATGGCAATCACTGTTCACTGGCTAAACCAACAGACATTTAGAACCCCTCCTTTCTTCCCAAATTCTTCTTGCCTGAGCTCAAGTGTGACATCTGGAGCTGAAGCAGCTATCTTGTGCCACTGAAGCAACAGTTGAGAGACTAAAAATGAAGAGTGGTAAGAAAGAAGAACCCTTGATTTTTCCCCCTGACATCACGGAGCACTGCACCAGCCCTGGACCTGCCTACCTTCCAACTTTTGCTCAATGAGAAAAATTTCTATTTGATTAGTTATTGTTTGTCAGGTTTTTTATTACTGATATTTAAGAGTGAACAGAACCTAAATTTTACCACCCTGAACCTGCTTTGGGGGATATTGATTTTAAGCTGTTTTTGCCCATGAGACTGAGACAGAAACCTGCTTCAGGAAGGAAATCTTAGAATGCTGCCTGAGCCTAATTTAAGTATGGCAAGTAAGAGGACTTCAGGCAGGCGCCTGTTAGCTGGATACCCGTGTCCAACTGTTTCTGAGTTGCCCAGCAAGAATTCGGCTGCTCATGTATGTTCCACTCTTCCTCAACTATCTGTAAATCGCCATTCTCACTTCTGAGATCTAATACCTCTCCTCCCGCCCCTTCTCCTTTGTCCAAAATGTCATACATACCCAATGTTGCCTCACTGTCTTTGGAATTTTCATGCCTACGTGAATTCCTCATAAGCATGTATTAAAATTTTGATTTTCTCCTGTTAATCGGTTTCTGTTAACTTGATTATTAGTCCAGCTAAAAGAACTTAGAAAGTGGGAGTATTAATTTTAGACCCCACAAAAGCAATCCAAACCGATACACAGGCATAACTCTCCATTTGCTCAGAATCGACAGGGGAGCTTCTCAGGCCATCAGAAACCACCAGTACAAAAAGGAAGAGCTGCAAGTCTGTGTGCACAGGGACTATTGACCATCCAAGCTCCTCACACCTGGCTTATTGACTGCCAATCACATCGTTAGAGTCGCAGTGTGTCAGCAGTGAGTCTACATCTACTTTATTCTCAGCCCTTCATTCTCTTCATTCTCCAACTGGGAGTCCCACCCAGAGACTAACTTCCCAACAGCTGCTTCTGGAGACGGTCTAAGTGAAAATGTCAGTAGCCACCATTCAACCACTGTCTTGGAGATCATTCAGTTCTAACTAGACTGTCCATCAACAAAATATTGCCAAGGGAAACAGGTGTCATTTTCAAATGTCTTCTTGGTAAAACAAAAAATGAGAAAGGCCAGGTGAAATAGGCACTCCCTTTTACAGTGTCCCTTTTCCCAAATGCATGATCTTGGTTTTTTTTTGTTTTTAGAAATGAAATAAAATCTTTTTCATCTTTTGCACCAAGAAGGGTACTAGGTGAAGACCCTGCTGCACATATAGGCCCAGAGAAACCTGCAATCTCCACTCCCACCTGCCCTGTGTTCTGCCCTCTGGTCTAGTGCAGGACAAATGACCCTGAGATTGATTAGTTGTCCACACCAGGAAACCCTTACCGAGACACTTCCTTATAACCTGTCGGCAGTGATTACTATGACTTTTATTGCAGCTTCATGCTCCCTCTTAATATTAGAAATATGTATTTCCTCACCCCAAACTCTGTTCCCCAGACAAAAATAATTTTTTCTCAGAGAGGAGTTAACGAAAATGTAAAGAAGTCCTACAGAGAGATTAAATACCTCCTGCCTGTTCAGGCTCCAGGATCTGAAATTGAAGGACCAAGCTACTAACTCTGTTACTGATAAAACTGGATTGGCGGAAGCAGCGTAGTTACATGAATTCCAGAACTGGGCAGATGTGCCCTCTCAACTCTGTTCAGCAGGATGCAGGGGAGATGGACGGGAAAGTGTGGGACTGTTTACACCTACTTGTTAGCAGTGATTATCTCCTCCCCTTTTCTCTCCCATCTCTTCTTTGTTCCTACCTCCCTTACTTTCTGCCCTTTTTTCTTTTCTCTCTCCTCCCTCTCTCACCGTTTCTTTGCTAACATAAATCTAGTAGATTATCATTGTCTGAAGTCAAGAGCAAAGGCCAAATATAAAACAATTCTGGAAGAGAAATTACTTGTAATGTGAGCTCCATCTTGTGTATTGACTTCAGCCATTCATCTGTTTCGCAAATCTCTGGGTCCTTAAATTCTAGGAAAATGTTTCCAATAATGCTTGTATCTTAATATTTTGTGAACTAGAATTTTTCTTTGTTTTTTAAAGATTTAATGTACTGTTGGAATGTATGGGAAATTTCCTTCCCTACTTTCGATGTTTCTTCCTTGTGGTGGGAATGTAATTAGTGTAGCTCCTGACCTCCCTCCACTTCTTGATTAGCTCTTTCCTAGGGGAGTAATATGTTAGGTTGTTGCAAAAGTAATTGCGGTTTAAAAGGTTAAAAATGGCAAAAACCGCAATTACTTTTGCACCAACCTAATGCTTGATGGGCAAATCTGAAATGTAAATACCTGGGTATGTTCTGCTCAGCTTCTCTTCGTCTTCTGGCGAGTGAGCAGCTCCCAGGAGTTCCAGTTGTCCTCTGTTCTCCAGGACAAACCCTGCTCTGCTCCTGCCCAGGGAAGCCAGTACTACCTGGATAAGGCGCCTCTGCCCAGTTCTGGAATTCATGTAACTACGCTACTCCCTCCAATCCAGTTTTATCAGTAACAGAGTTAGTAGCTTGGTCCTCCGTATGCCACTCTTTCATTTTACTTCTTATTTATATGTAACCCAGATGGGAAAGAGAAGTGCTCTATTGGGATTCTCAGGAACTCACAATATATGTCCCATTCGATCTGCTGTTGACTAGATGTCTCCTTAGCCATCATCAATATACATGATTCAAATGCAAGACTACCTGAATTAGTTTTGAAGTCTTTTGGGGGAGGATATTTGGACAGATCCAGCAGGCAGAAAATCTTTATGGATATAGTTGAACTCAACACCACCATCAATCAACTGGATAATTGACATCCATAAACTACCTCATCCAGCAACAGCAGAATACACATTCTTCTCAAGCTGACATGGAACATTCACCAAGATAGATCACATTCTGAACCACAACGGCCACCTTAAAATTTTTTAAATAATAGAAATCCTACAATGTCTGTTCTCAGACCACAATAGAATTAAGCTAGAAATCAGTGACAGAAAGATAACTGCAAAATCCCCAAATATGTGGAGATTAAGCAACACACTTCTAAATGACAGATGGGTAAAAGAAGAAATATCAAGAGACAATTAAAAATATTTTTAACTAAATGAAAATGAAAACACCACTGATCAAAATTTGTTGTGAAATTTTGATGCAGGATGTAACGAAAACAGAGTTTTTCGTTGTATGTAGTGGGAGGAATAGGAAAAGTGAGTCTACTCCATTTCCTAGAAGCAGAAGTCCTCAGGTGAAATCCGTTAACCAGTTTTGTTTTGCCTAGAACAAAATCTGAAGAAATTGAAATAACCACAATTTACCCTCAAACTCCATTTAACTTCAAGCCCAAATATTTTGCTTTTGCTTTCAAAGCAGTTCTGACCAAATATGTGAAAGTCTATTCTAGGTGGGATTCCATTAAATCTGTAGATCAACTTGGGAAGAACCGACATCCTGGTAATATTGATTCAGCCTATCCACAAACATAGAAAATTTCTCCATTTATTTAGTTCTTCTTTGATTTTATTCATCAGAGTTTTGTGATTTTCTTCATAGAGGTCTTGTACATATTTTGTTCGATTTATACCTGAACATTATATTTAAGAAGACCTCAGGAAAGAGGGCGAGAAGAAGGCAGAGCAGCTAGGGACCTCTGGACCCAGGGAACAACACAAGGATGAGTTCCCTGAGTTTTCTTTGGCCTTGTTGTATATCCCAGATATGGAGGCAAAGAAGCCAGCAACTTGGAAACACCAAAGGCACAGACACAAGTAGCTCCCTGCAAAACTGATCTCTCTATCAAAGGACCACTTAACAAGGAGCCACTTAACAAGACAGGAAACTTTTAGACAATAATCACTCTACTACAGCCAAACACACAGAAAATGTAGTCTCAGTCCTATCTCCATCTACAAAGTGGGGAGCCTACACTTCCACACTCACCAGGCTGTGACAGGCACCACAGCCTCCCCTGGCCTGAGAAGGCCACATAGGGAGCTTGCCCTTGGGTGTCAGAGGAGGCCTACTGGGGAGTCAGGACTTACGCCAGTGATAACAAGGCCACCCCTACTCAGTGTCAGTGGATACTACGTGGGGAGCCGGAACTCTCTTCCAATCTCAGCATTAACAAGGAGTCCCCCTCCTTGAGTGTCAACGCAGGCCAAGTGGGGAACTTAGAATTCTACTGCACCTGACAGTAACGAAGCAGCAACTCCTTTCCTCCACCAGAGAAAGCCAGATGAAACAGAAGGTTTAAATAAGATCCAGAGTCGCATCACATAATATGAAATATCAAGATTTCATTCAGAAAACAGTTGTCCTAACAAGGATTTCAATTGTGCAGTTTACTAAAATTGAAACAAAACAAAAAATAAAGTCAAGAAATACTCATGTGACTGTTCAAGTAAGTATTTAATCTTACAAATAATTTAGATTGGAGAAAAATCCAAATGATGACAGTTATTGGTTATTTATTTCAGTGTATTTCAAGAATTCTAATAGAAGCAGGTAACGAAAGAGCCTGGTAAGAGCATGGATGGAGAATAAAATGAAAGGACAAGATTATCCAGAGAACATGAAGTACTGTATGAAGGTCTTGAATTAAGAGACCAGGGAGTCCAGATGTACAATGGGACCTGTATTCTCTGAAATTTTTATAGGAATACCTGGAAAATCAAGCTAGCAAATGTTTGGAGGCAGGAATATTTTTTAGCCTTTACTGGAAAAGTATTTATGTTTTCCCAAGTAAGTAGATCATCTGTTTAGTTGCCTATGTCAGTGAAAATTAAAAATGATCTTTAAATTCTTTAAAATTTCCATCTTGTATATTGTTGCTGATCATGCTACAAATTTGGGGGTGAATTTTGAAAATTTAAAAAAATGGAAAAGATGACACTCTTACGTAAAGAAAATAGAAAGTACTGATACATTTCTTAATTTATTTTACATCACTCCCATCCCCCAGGTCTGGCATTTTTTAGCATTCACATGTCTGTAAAGGTATGAGAAATAGAGAACTTCTTTAATTTTATAACCAAGTTGGTCTTTCGATTCCTGAGAGGAAGAAAAATGATTAGATGTGTTTACTTATGGGTAAGTAATAACTGAAAGTTTATTGAGTGGTTAGATGAGTATCTGAAAGAGTAATGGTTTGTGTAAGCTTTGGGTTCTGCTTGATGCTTCTACCCATCCAGAATGCTCTATAAAACCTTCACTCTTTTTCTCCTCAGGATGTCTTTCTGAGTTTACCATATAAACATTTAATGAGTGACTTATTTGTAAAACTCCCTTCCAGATTGGCAAATATAAGTTGATAGAGAACTTTTTTGTTGTAACTTCCCTTTCTTTGTATTTTCTGTGCTGAACCTTACCAAGGTGGGAAACACACACACACACACACACGTGCGCTCACACTCATACGCGCACACACACATGCCCCACACCACAGGATAAACTCTTAAGCAAAAAACAAACAAACAACAAAAAGAAAATACAGCATTCACAGCAGCAGTCTACAGCATTTGGTATAATTGTCCCTCGATATCTGTGGGGGTTTGGTTCCAGGACCCCCTCGGATACCAAAATCCATTGATATTCAAGTCCTTTATATAAAATGCCATAGTATTTGCATATAAGCTATCCACATCCTCCTGTGTACTTTAAATAATCTCTACATTACCTATAATACCTAACACAATGTAAATGCTATGGAAATCGTTGTTATATTGTATTTTTGGGGGAATAATGACAAGTAAAAAATGTCTGTACATGTTCAGAACAAATCATAGTAGATCTAAGTACATAGTACACATAAGCAACACATAACATTTTTCCCCAAATACAAGTGTAACTCATTTTACTGCGCTTTGCTTTATTGCGTTTCACAGATGTTGCATTCTTTACAAATTGAAAGCAAGACCCTCCATCAGCAAAAAAATTTGGATTCACTTTGTTGTGATACTCTCCCTACTGTAGTGGTCTGGAATGGAATTATCTCTGAGGTATGCCTTTTCTTCTATGTGTGGTTGGTTGAATCCATGGATGTGGAACCTGTGGATATGGCCGACTGTACTGTGATTTCAGAATAAAATGAATTAGACACATTGATTTCTTTAAAGCAGCATCTGCTCTAGCCTACGTGGAAGTTTTTAGACAGAAAACAAAATGTATTAAATTCTAGAGCTTACCTAATTGTTGAATTAAGGATAAAGTGATGCATAGTGATACTTGGAAACAAAAGGAAGACAGGTTTGGGGTCTGTTATATTTTGAATTACAATAGGCAAGGCGACTAGAATGCATTAATGCTATTCGCCATCTTTTAAGACAGTTTTACAGAAGAAATATTTTATTACTTGTCCACACAAAGCAAATCCACATAACCATCAGTGTTATTTCCTTCTTACTGTTTGTTTTTCTTTCCTCTGGAATTTACAAAGAAGATGTAACTTAAATTCAAGTGTGAATGAAGACTAAAATATGAAAAAATTGTTATTCAATTATGTTTAATTAGTAGGTCAGCCAATATTACAACACTCTAAATGTGCGTATTTATGAGAAAGAATAGTACCATTAAAACAGGTACTTTGAGATTCAATGTGAACAATACAAGTAAAGTTTGATTATGTCATTAAAAAGCTATGATGCTGTGAAGAAAAGCCATTCTTTTTCTACATACTCTAAAGCAGGGGTGTCCAAACCTTTTTCAACGTTTTTTACCAAAGGTCACATGCGATCAAATACACAAACAGCCGGGCCACTCACTCGAGGTGAAGTACATATTGCCTCACCTGGTTTATTTAAGTAAACTAAATATATTTTTGGAATTTGCTGTGGGCCAATTAACAATGGATTGTGGACCGCAGTTTTGACACCCCTGCTCTAAAGAATACGAATAAATACTTTTTCTACAAGAAAATCATGCACCCTTATAATTAGAAAACTTCAGTGTTCTTTTTAAAAAGTTCCAGCAAAATTTAACATTATTTTATACATTTTTGAAAAAAAAATTACTCCTTAATCTCATTATTCTTGATGCAATTTTCATTTTGGCACATTCCTTCTAAGTCTTCACCTTATGCCGAGTTATTGTAATTTTTCAGGCAAATTGTGTTCTCTTTTTTCTTAACAATATTTTACCCTAAATATTATTTTTATACAATTGTCATATTTAGGATTTGTAGTAGTTTTAATAATCTCATTTATGAGAATTTATCACATGGAAAATATTCAACAGGAGAAAAAATACCTTATAGAAATGTTCATGACAGCCTTATATATAATACTAAAATAATGCATACAATCATTGTCCATCATTGGCAAATTATGACCTATAAACTATATGGAATATGATGTTCATGCTTTCAACAATAGCCAAAAGGATGCAAATTGTGATCATGGCTCTTTGGTCAGCTCCAGAGACTCTAATGTTCAAGCTAAGTGTCACAGTAGATTGAGTGATCTTTCAGTGCTGCCTTCTGTGTTATGTCTCTAACAAAAAAAAAACCAAAAACTAAAAAACAAACAAACAAACAAAAAAACAACCTCACTTGACAGACAGAATGTGAGGAGAAGACCAATGGGTAAAAGACACACAGAGATGGCCCAACCATTCATTGTCATTTAGAACAAAATAAAAGTAAAACACATCCCAAAATTTGGCAGTGCTAGAGACTGAGATGAGTTGACAAGTTGTAGATGTTATTCTTTCCCATTAGGTTTTTATATGAGGAAGGACTAATGTGCTGAGCTGATGTAAGTCACCTGGCTCTGGAAACCAGAATAGGAAAAATTACCCTGATAGGCAAAGAAATGGTGTGGAGGCACTGGAATGGATGAAACTGCATTGACATGCTGGATGCAGGCAGCCTGTATGGGGCTGGTCCAGTATAGATCAGAATATTCAGCTTTCAGCGCAAATTGCAGCTGCTCCTTCAACGGAAAGAGCCAAGGTTGTGGCTGATGCCCACAGTATCCTTGCAGGCAGAGCAAACTGGCCAAGTCCAACTGGGACTTGGCGTTTCATTGGATATCAAGTAGTTGTCCCAAAGGAAATATGTATATTTAAGAAATGTTTTAACTAACAACATTATCGTTAACAAAGGACCCTCACAACATGTCAAAATCAAACCTAAAAAATGGACCAGATGTTTCATGAATAGGTTTACTATTTATTGATATGTCATTAATAAGTGTTTTATATCACTTATGGTAAGTTAAAGGAGAATGTCTTGGATTTTTAATGCCATACTAACTTTGAAATGAAACATCAAAAATTATTGCAAACCTTTCTTTAGTGCAATGAGATAATAACCTAAAGTATGAATCTATACTTGTTTCCTTGGTCTTCCTGTGACTCATACCATATGCAAGACCCCCACACCCACCCCACCCAGTCAGGCAGCGGGGAAGGTAATACTAACAGTTCTGTGTTTGGTCATTAGAGCAGCAATGCAAGAATTAACAAGTAAGGGGCTTGACCAACAAAAAATCATTGTTCAGTTTCATGTTCCAAATACAAATTTGACATTCGTGACAGGGATAGTAGTTGAATCGAAAAAGGGTTTTGAATTGGAAGAAAATCGGGGTCAAAAATCAATACTCTGAAGAACTGAAGTAAGACTGCCACAAATGAGGCATAGAAGAATATTGGACAAATCCAGGTAGCCCACCCACCAAGACTGGCTAAAGTTACCACAGTTTGGGGCGAGAAGAGAGTAGACAGGGCAGCCATGGTTAAGGCACGATAGTGGGGAGGGAAGGACTCTCCATAGACAGGTGTGAAGGCAGACGAGTGCTTTGTAACTCTGTTTACTGGGAGACGGATGAGGTTCCAGACCTCTCACGTTATGATGCAGGTCGTAGTGCTTAGGTAAAGTGGCAGGAGAAGCATCAGAAACCTTGCGCTGTCCCTAAGATGGGCACTGAGACAGGAAGAGAAGGCTATTGGACCTGCAGAGCCTCAAGGTTATGACAAGAGAGACAGAGGGATTGCCAAGGAGATTAGCTTGTATACCAGGTGGGATTATGGCCTGACTATGGGACTGACTAGAGATGTCCTATACTAGGGACCACAGTAAATGAGGACCAGCAGGAAATCCCAGCATGCGCTTACAACAACAGGGCTTGGATGCCCTCTGACCCTCCCTCCTATACCTGGATGTTATAGGTCTTTCTGAATCTTGGATGCAAATCTCGAGGAATAGAAAGGGGAGGGTAAAAATGCAAAATTGGCCAAGGAAAGTCTGCTTGACTAGCATTCATTTTATGTCATTAATAGAATGAGGACCCAAGAATGAAAATAACATTTGTTACAGAAATATAAATAGTGTTTCCACTAGAATTTGTATCCTATGAGATTCAATGTCTTTGCATAGCTATTAGCATAAAGACTTAGTCAAAAATTTATATCAGAACCTTACACAGTCAAATAAAATAAAATATCTTAAAATACGCACCTATAAAAGTTTAAATGTCATCCTTTGCAGGGAGGTTTTCACTTTATAGATTAGTTCCATCAAGATTTAATACATTTGGAAGGAGTTCCCACTCAAATCTCGACTGTTCTTGTGACATAAATGTTAATATTGTTACAGTAGTTTCTTTTGTGGAGAAAAAAACATATTGTAACAAAAAACTAAGTCTAAATGAGGACCTTGGTTCAGAGGAACCAATAGGTTAGAACTGTGCTTTTTCTCCCTTTGTGAGAAAATGAATATCCCAAATACTGTGTTCCTATATCTGATTCTTAGAGAAGAACTTTCCACCTTAACCTGGGAGGTGCTATTCCAGCTGTCATGTTTCTACAGTCACCTGGCCGTAGCTAATTGGTCCATAGGTGCACCCAGGCTGAGCCAATCAGATTCTCCCTTCCAGAAATTCAGAACTGAAAAATACAGAGGCTAGGGATTTTTGGTAACCGAGATACTGTAAACTCATTGGGTGAGGTTCCTAGAGCAGCCCTGACTTGAGTCTTGAAAGCTTGGTTTTCAAGAATCTTTGGATTTCATAAGCTTTTCTAAAACCTTCCCATAATTTTTACTTAAGTTAGCTATATTGGCTTTTGGTACATAAAACCAAAAGAGTGTTTTTACTCCTACTAATAATGATATCTTCACTTTCTGAAAAGAAATAAATTTACGTTTGGCAACAAGGCCCTACTACAAGGTTCTGAGTAAAAACAGAGGGTCCAGCCTGGGGTCCTAGCCTCTATTTCCTTGACTGAATATACCAGGCTTTTCCACATCCCACTTCAAACATGTACAAAACACACCCAAGACAATCAATCACAGCTCGCAGAGGTTGCTGAGCCACCCCTGTACAACCTAGTACGTGACCCTGTCTTGTTTTCTTAAGAAAAAATAATTTTATTTCTTTCTAATTTATTCTTAGACAACCACAATTACTTATCAACGACTTGTGCACCTGTTGGGTACTATACAGCTTCTCATACCTTGGAATCAGATTCAACACCACCATCCTGTTTCCGCTCCTGATCCATATGGATTTTCCAGTGGTGCCTGCTTCTTTTTCTTCTTTTTTTTCAATCACAGCAATCACTGAAAACTCAGCTTCACAAAAATGTGGTGTCATGGGAACAAACGTAGTGTGAGCTAATGCTGAAACTACTTTGAATGTCCAGTTCCAGTTTGTGCATTGTTTGATAAATGTTGCTGTGTTTCTCTCAAGTTTTATACCAGCCTGTGGCTTCCCTATGAGTTAGCTGCAATATCCTGGGATTTTAGTTCTGCTAATGTCTGTTTTATATATTTTAAAGCTAAGTTGCTGGACATGTAGGATTATTGTTGCTCACGGTGGATTGGACACTATCATTATGAAAAATCTCGGTCTATAAAAATGCTTCTTGCCTTAAAGTATACACTGTTTGATATGAGCATTTCCCCAAACCTGTCCCTGTGTTTCAGTGAAGTTGCTTTTGACAGCCCTAGGACTATTTCTATCTGCTACTGTATTTCCTTATAAGAGAATGTTAAGGATACTTGGAAGTAAAATTAAGATTCTAGAGTACTCTTTTATGGCGTATTCCTGCTAATTCTGTAAAACACTATTAAAAAAATAATACAGGGTTTGGAGAGAACTTCCTGCACAGTGCATCGTCCTGCACAGGCCTACTCTTTGGTTCCCTGCTCTGTTCCCGGGAATGACCTGTCTGGGACCAATGTCCAATGCCTAGCCCATTGGAGAAAACCCTCACCACAGCCAGTCATATTACTTTTGATTTCTTCTCTTCTTTTCCCCTGGAGACTGTAAGCATACTACTTAGACAGAAGGGAAGACAATGCAAACGTCTTACTTGTAAAGTTCTATTTATAAAATTTAAAAGTTTGCAGAGTGAATTATGAGCTGCCTGTTTCGTGTCCAACATGTAAAGAACATAGGACTAGGTTTCTATCGGGAAATAGCTTTCCTATAAACGTGAAATTATTTTAAAAATTAGCTTTGAGTTTAGATTTTAGCTATTGTTTTTTTTTTTGCGACTATTATGACATGAACAAAAACTTTAATCACAAGATTCATTCCTATGAAGTCCTCTGGGACAAATTAAAAGTATATTATATATAGTGATTCTATACTTATTCATTAATAATCAAACGGTTATTATATTAAGTGTAATAAACTTTCTAAATATATTGTCTAATATCTATTGGTGAAATTAGAGAGAAGTTTTAGTAATGAGATATGGTTTAAAGATTTAATTTGCGACATATAAATATGTTATGTCTACTGAGAGTGACTTTATATTGTGGCAAAAGACGTTTTTGACACATTTCTTTTGCCCTGTACCCAGAACTGAGCCTTTGGACTTGATAGTGTTATTGTCAATATTATAAATCCATGAGGCATTTTGATGTACAAGCACAGAATGGAAAAAATTAAAAATTATAATAGAGGGCTATTACATAAAAGAGTGATGGCTAATAATGAGGGGTTGTAGAAAAATTGAGCAAATTTATATGACATCCACATGCTGCATCCATTGAAAATTAGAGATCATAAAAGAAATAAGTTAAACCTCTTACCTTCTGTTAAGGCCATAGACGTTTTTTTTTAAGTGGAGAGAAGAGATAGAGAAAAGGAATTACAGACAGAGAAAAGAGATTGAGCAAGAGTAAGAAGGTGCGAGAAAGCGATATGTGTCAAAAGCTCAAGCAGTTCAGTGTTGCTGAGCAAAACGTTAGAGGCAGGGTGTAATGGGAGAAGAGCCTGGAGACTTAAGTGAGGACAGATCCTTAAGTCCTAGTAAGAGATACGGGAGCCAGGAGAGCTGAAAGAGGTCAAGATATGGGAGGAGAGAGGAGAGAGCAGACTCTTGATGGATGAAGTTTCTTAGTAGGACAATAGGTGATAGAGTTAAGAGTCCATGTGGGGGAATCTCCTGGGTATGGATGTAGGAGAGCTTATAAGGGTTGAGCAGGCATTTGCTCGACGCCTTTAATCTTCTCATTTACAAAACAGTTTTCCAAATTGTAGTGTACTTACTGATGGTAATGGTATAAGTGGTACATGAATGATCATTTTTAAGACATGTGTTATAAGAAAAAATATCTTGTACACCACATATCTGGATGGTGTTGCTCATTAATAAGTTAAAAATTAAAACTGAAATGATTTAAAGAAAAATATTAAGTACGTAAGTGACAGTCCTAGCGTACACGATTAGGGCAAAAATCATAAAGGTGCTATGTGATGGAGGTGGGGGAAATGCAATAGAATAGGTGAAGTGAGGTATGGAGAGAAAAGGGCCCAGAAAGGTTGTGGGCTTGAGGGCTGTGCTGAGCGTTTGGAATAGCCACTCCATGTGTGGGCTGTGGAGTTCAGCACAATGGAAGAGTCAATGGGCAGAGTCGTGGGCCCAACTGAGGCCGGAGACATGGGACTTTTGTGCTCTAGCCAATCTGTGTGGTTCTAAGATTTGTGCCAGCAGCTCAGCTACCTGCAGCAAGGACTAAGAAGGCAGAATGGGGTTTTACTCAGAGGGTTTGAGCAAAGGTTGGAAAAGCAGGGGAACTGAGGGAAACTCTGAGAAAGTGATCCAAGTGATCAACAATATAGTGTAATTCCACTTCTGGGTATATACCCATGAGAAGTGGAAGCAAGGACACAAAGAACTCTCCTCACACCCGTGTTCACAGCAGCATTGTCACCATAGCCAAAAGTTGGAAGCAACTCAGATGTTCATCAGCAAATAAATAGATAAACAAAATGTGGTATACACTTGCAAGGAAATATTATTCAGCCTTAAAAAGGAATGAAATTCTGATATATGCCCCAACATGGATGAATCTTGAAAACATTATGTTAAGTGAAATAAGCATCATACAAAAGGATACATGTGTATGATGTCACTTATATGAGGTACCTGGTGTTGGAGGAGGTCATCGAGATGACGTGACCTTCAGTTGACCCGCAAGCTGTACCGGGGCAACCGGAGCTCCTCATCCCTCCCCTTCCTTGGAATGTACATTCCATCCACAGCTGGAGCCATTTTCAAGGGTGTAGCCTTGAGACGGCAATATGTTGTTGAGACCATCTGGACTGTGTACGTGACTGAAGCCCATTAAGGCCCCTGTATAAATTTTTAAGATTCTGGCTGCCAGGGCAGAGATCTACCCATCTTGTAGCCACGAAAGACAAGCCTGGTAAGTAATTTCCTTTTCTTGTTAAACCGCGTTCTTCTATCTTTCTTTGCCCTCCGTGTTCAGGGCCAGTCTCAGGTTTCTCCAGGAAGCTCCCCAGTTTGCGAGTCACCACCTCAAATAGTCATATTTACAGAGACAGAAAGTAGAATCGTAGTTCCTAGGTGCCGAGAGCAACGGGGAATAGGGAGTTATTGTTGAATGGGTCTGGAGTTTCGTCTTGGGATAATGAAAAAGTTCTGGAGATAAATGGTGGCGATGATTGTACCACATTGTGAATGTACTTAATGCCATTGAACTGTGCATTTACAAATGGTTAAAATGGTAAATTTTATGTTATGCATATTTACCACCACCACCACAACAAAAATCAAACTTTGACTCTATTAATTCAGTGAGAAATAACCAACCCAGGAACACAATACATGAAGTCTTATGGACTGTGCCTTTACCACCTGGGCCACTAAAACAGCTCTGATGGTACCAAGAGTCTCACAAGATCTTTCAGGAACTTAATTCTCTCCACTTAGTCTACTCTTCCCTCAGAAAGACTCAGAACAGGCTTGGGGTGTGTGACAGATACCAACCCTCATTCTGTACCTCTCCCCTCTCCTCAGGAGTCTCAGCCCACTGAAAACATAATGTCTGCCTCCTTCTTTAGCCACATTTCTTGTCCCCGTTATCATAAGAAAAGCTGGAAAACCACACATCAGTCAGTTCAAGTAAATCGGTGCCCACAGCAGTCTCCAGTTCCTCAGTTCAGAATCCAGGTTTAAACCAGGAAGGACCCACTAACATAGGAAATAAGACAGAACATATTATTCTGAAAATAACATTTTACTTTGTGTTTGCTCCCTTTATAGGAGCAAGCAGAAGGGAGTGGCCAGGTCTTACTCAGCTGTGCATGTTCTTAGTGCCAAATACTGTGCCACACACATAGGAGCAGGCATTAAGCACATTTGTCCCGCTGAACTGGATAGTCAAGCAATTAAACCAACTTGCATTTAGTAAGTACCTGTATTAGTTATCTATTGCTGTGAAACAAATTACCCCAAATTTTGTGGTTTAGAACAATAATAATCATATATTACCTTTCATAGTTTTGGTGGGTCAGAAAGTCAGGGCATAGGACAGGAGAGATGGCTTCATGATGACTGGGCCCCCAAGTGGAAGAGTTGGAAGCCGGGGGCTGCAATCATCTGTAAGATCATTCATTCACATGTCCCGTGCGTAATGTTGGTGCCACCATGTGTGGCTTCTCCGTGTGACCTGGCTTCCCAATAGGGTGACTGTATTTCAAGGGTAAGTATCCTAAAAGACAGAGAAAGAGGCAGAAGCCACATATTGCCTTGTATGACTTAGCCTCAGAAGTCACACAACATCATTTTTGCAACACCTGCGACAGTTACCAAGTGTGCCTAGGATCAAGAAAGGGACTTCAGATCCTAATAGAGGCATGTTAATGTCATTTCGTGAGAAGGACATGTGAAATGGGCTATATATTAAATGTAGCCATCTTTGGAAAATACTTTTGCCACAGGGCTTGCAATGTGTCAGGCACTGTGTTAGCCTTTTCCTTAGCTTGTTAAAAGAATATTTAAGTTCTTTTAGATGATTGAATAGAAATCAATGATAGCAACATTCTATCATTGTTCTTCTTCTTCTACTTTGTGTTCTCAGAAGTCTGAAAAAGTAGAATATAATTGGTCACCTTTCTCATGATACAAGGTTGATTTACTTACCGTGTTTCCCCAAAAATAAGACCTAACCGGAAAATAAGCCCTGGCATGATTTTTCAGGATGACATCCCCGGTACATAAGCCCTAATGCATCTTTTGGAGCAAAAATTAATATAAGACCTGGTCTTATTTTCGAGGGAAACACGGTATTAACTTGTTTGTTGAACAAGTATTTATTGGACACCAACTGCCAGGCACTAAAGTTAGTTGCCGAGGAGAGAGGTGAACAAAACAGAAATGGTTTCTGTCCACATGACGATTGTGGTTTGGTTTGACGGAAGTAAAAATTGTGGTCATGGTTTTATTTATATTCAGAGTCAATACAGAGTCAAACGATAAAATTGTAGATTGATAAGAGTATAAAAGACGTTCATGAAGGCCACCTTCTTCCTTGGTAAGACACTTCAACCAGATGGTCTACCATTCTAATTTTAAAGCTATTCAGGATATAAAAAAGGAAGTTTCTGATGAGAAAGCCTCGTGGAAATTCAAGCTCATTTTTCTCCTTTGGTTTTCTGTGAAGCCACAGAACTGATGAGTTCTCTCATTGCAAATTACTTGTTCTATAGTAAGTAATTGTTATAGAGTCACTCATTAGCTCTTCCCTTTTCTGGCTACACTTTCTTAACTTTTAAACTTTTCCTCCTAGGGGTATTATCTAGTCTGTAATCATTTTAATATTTTGTCTTCTTTCTGTAGGGAATCTCAAACTGTACACAGTATTTTGAATAAAGCCAAGAAGCCGAAAGAGTGAAAGGATAGCTTATGGGCCTACAAACGTTGTATTTCTGTGAGTACACACTGATAACAATGACTTTTAATGTGACACCACATTGGGTTTATACGTATCTCGAAGTTCACTAACTCTTCTATTTTTCTTCTTCATAATGTGAGTTCCAACTCATTTTTGTAACCTTGTTCTTGTTTGTGTTTTGTTCTTAAACATTCATATTCAACGCCACCACTGGAATTAACACTTTGACAATTGAAATAGGCTCTGGGATCCTATTTTCTTACCTTGATAATTTAAATATTTTAATCCTTTTTGACTTAGGATTGGATGTTTGAATTTAATGTGTTTAGACAAACCAGTTTTAAACACCTTTGGACCTAGTTTCATTCATTCTCAGCATATATTTATTGAGCACCTATTATGTACCAGGCAGTGTGCAAGGTGCAAGGGGCCTGATGTCTAGCAAAAACAGATATGGTCTCTGTCTTCTCAGAATCTAGTGTCTGGTAGGGGAGCTGGACATTAAATGAATTGCAGACCAAGAAAATATTTGCTTAACAAGATGCTGAACAGTGTGCTATTATGGAAAGACGTGAGGGTTGGGAAAGAGAACCTGATATTTCAGTTAGGTAAACTTTTAATTTTTGAAAAGCTTTAGATTTATAGAAAAATTGAGACGATACTAACAGAGTATTCCTATATACCAAGAACACGTTTCCCTATTATTAACACCTTAACTTTAGCATGATACGTTTGTTACAATTAACATATCCCTATTGATATATTATCATTCAAGTCCACAATTTATTCACCTTTCCTTAGTTTTCACCTCATGTACTTTTTCTGTTCAGGATTCCATCTAGAACACCACATTACATTTAGTCACCATGACTCTTAGGCTCCTCCAGGCTGTGACAGTTTCTCAGACTTTCCTTGGGTTTAATCACCTGGACAGTTTTGAGGAGAACTAGTCAGGTGTTTGTCCCTCCGTTGGAATCTATCTCGTACTTTGTCATGATAGCCTGGGGTTATGGGTTTTGGGGAGGAAGGCCACAGAGGTACAGTGTCATTGTCATCACATCAAATCAAGTGTACGTACCATCAACATGACCACCACTGCTGACACTGACCACGCTCACCTGTCTGGAACTGTGTTTGTTAGATTCCTCCACTGGGAGCTCGGTCCCCCTCCCCCCCAGCCCCATTCCAAGCCGTGCTCTTTAGAAGGAAGTCACTCCGCCCAGCCCCACTTAAAGAGTGGGGAGTTATCTTCCACCTCCTTGAGGGCAGGGCAGCTCCATAAATGATTTGAAATTTTTCTGCTGGACAGATTTATCTTTTCTGCCCTGGAAAGTTTATTTGAAGAACCAGCTTTGTCATTTGCTAGTCATGTGACCTCTGGCAAGTCGTTCACCTTGATAAGTTTGTTTCCTTATCTTTAAAATCTGTCTTCTTTCCATACGTTTTTGAGACATGGTAAGCCAAAATACTTTGCACTTTCTAAACAGTGACTATATGAAGGTGTTAGTAATGGTTTCTTTATGTTCAGATTTCTTGTTGTGTTGTCTGTTCCCCCAAAACCCCATACTCTCCTGAAGGTGGTCTAGGGGCTGCTTGCCAACTGGCAATCAGTGACAATGGGCTGGCCGCTGGTGGGGTTGGAATGATGGCCTGGGGTGGGGGGTAGTTGCTGGCTTGGGACAGACCCTAGGCCCCAGTAGGGAGTTCTGCATTAGTTTAAATTCCTTCTGTTCCTGCCAGGAAAGCTCATCTGCGGTGATTGCTGCAGTTAAGATTACTCAATATAGCTGTTCTAAGGCTGTTAACTAGGTCAGAGGTATGAGGAAAACAAGGGCTTTTTCTAATCAGGTAACATGAAGAGAGTCTGAGGTCAGGAGCATTTTGGTCCAAAGATTCCAGGCGCGGCCTCCTTCCCCTACTCTTTGGGACATCCTCTCTCTCTTTACTTCTCCCTCAGACTCTCTTCAGAGTGTTTTTGGTTTCAGTTTTGTGCAAGTTCCTAACGCCTTTGCAGGTTGTGATTAGGATGATTGTCTTTATAAAAGACACTTGAAAATCAGGTTGGAACAAGGCACACGCACGTTTTTTGCAGAGGATGTTAAGCTTGTTGACTGAAAGCCTGCCTGCCAGAACAAGATCCTTCTGTGCACACCAGAAACAATCTGCTATTGTCTCTGGGGATAAAACAGTGCCAATAAAAAAATGAAAACTCCGAGCCAAGAGGAGGAATACCACATTAACTGCTTCACCACTAAAAGTAATTACGGGAAGGGAGAGAGAAAGTCAAAATCCTCTCCTTTGTTTTCAGCGTGCAAACACACACAGAGCACGGACGTGGTGACCAGAGCAAAGTCTGTCATCTGTCCTGGTACAAGGGAGAAAAAGCTCCACTCCCTGTGTGTGCACTTGTCAGGGACAGAGCTCTCCCTTAGGTCGGAGCGTGCTTGATGCTGCTGCCAGTGGAGAAAGCCGGGCAGCCCCTCGGTTTCCTTTACGTTCGGCTGGGTTCCAGAAGCTGTGACTTCAGGGACAGTCCTGTGCCAGGACTTAGGGAAAGGGAGGGGCAGTGTACACAGCTTTTGGGGCACCTCATGGAAAGAGGATAAAATGCAGTATCGGTGGAGGGAAACCGGGGAGGTAAAATGAGACAGAAAAGACCAAAGAAACTAAACTGAATTAGGTAATAGGAAGCTTTGATTTTTTTTTTTTTTAATTTGCAACTTAATGAACGTAGGAGCATGAAAAGATAGAGAGGAGGGAGGACTGAAATTCTCAAAGCCTCCCGTCCTGTGTTCTCCCCTCAACTCTGGTTAATAAAAATAAAAGGATAGTAATTAAATCTATGAGGAATTCCATTTTCTTTCTTCCTATATTCTGTGTCAGAGTCTGACCCCCGTTGCAACTCATAGGAAACTCTCAGGTGATGTTCTGAGCCCCCTGTTTTTCACCTGACCACCAACCTAATCTACCCTATCATCTATCCTTACAGACAATTCAGCTTTATATTTAAAAATTCAAGTACTGTGCAACAATTCAAGACTCTGGGAGTTTTGGGAGGTCCTGGCTTCATGTGAGTAACCACTAAGAGGTAAAGAAATGAGCCTCTCAGGTAACGGTCTGAGTTCCCTCATTTTACACAAGGCCTCGCCACACAGAACAACAGCCATCAGAGGAAAGCCCATTTCTGAGTTACCAAGATTCTTCGCCAGGTCCCATTTGAATTTCATGCATTACAAGTTTGTGTGTGATCCTTTATGAATTATCTGTGGTGAAGGGCAAAAATCTGTCCTTGATTTACAGTTTGGGTCTGATAATCTCAGTACATGAATCACAACTGGGTCTAGTTCTATTATGGTTTTTTTCTCTTAGTCCTCTCTCTGGGTGTGTCTGATAATCTTCTAGGGAAGGCTGGACCTCGGGTATGAAAAATTGTAGAAAGTCTAGATGGTGTTTTCTCTTTTCAGAGAGAACGTTATTTAGCTTCTGGAAATCAGTTAGTAGAGATCAGCTTAATCCAATCAGCGAGCAAACTGATTTGAGTCTGAGTCTCAGTCTTTAAGGCTTTGACTATTTGGGGTTTGCCCTTACCTCTAAGGTTCAGGAAGTCTCAAATGAAACCCTGGAATGTTTGTCTGGACACCTCCACTTTGGCGGCCCCTGAACTCTTTTTTTAAATCTCCCTAGCACAGTGAAATTGCCAATAGATCTGTTCAGTGTTTCAGCCTCTTAGCAAGCAATTTTTGGATCAGCTTCTCTATTTCTTGCCTGCACCCCAGAAAAATGAATGACTGTCTCAAGAGGCAAAGTGGCTTGGAATATCAGGCTTATTTTCCTGTGTTTCCCTTCTCTTTAGGATCTAGGCTTCTCTCATCTTGGGTCTCTTGATAGTCTTGAAGTCCCATTTTTGACTCTCCTGTCCCATGATACTGCTCAAAGTTTTGCTCAGTTTCTCTGCCCATCAACAGCCCTTTTCTGTCCAGCCTCTCAATTAACTTCTTTCAAGGATCTTGACCCCCTTAAGTTTTTGGCTACTTTCATAGTTCTTCAACACAATTAAGTAGGGGTGTGTGTGTGTGTGTGTGTGTTGTCCTGCTTTTCTGCTTTTTCTAAGTAGGGGAACTGGTCTGCTATAAGCCAGAGAGGAAAGTCCTGCTCTTATTTTATATGCCACTGATGGAACTGTTCTGCAGTTTCTTTTCTTCTGCCTTGTTTTGAGCCTTTAGTTTTAACCCAAGGAACCAAAAAATATACGTGTTTGACTTTACTTACAGTGTAAAAGGAACGCCTCATATTTGGGGTTTTGTATGTGTTTCTAAAGAATAAGACTTCATATTTCTTGCTTCTCCCATTTTGACTTACAGAGTAGGTACTCTAGAATAATTGTTGAATAAATGAATTTTATAGTTACCATTTTACTGGCAAGAAATCCTCCACCTGCCCCCCAGGAATCCAGCTGAATTATTCAGGGTGTCAGCCAGACAGAGATGTCTTGCCTGAGACAGTACAGACCATCTGCATCTCACATGGGGCAAAGGAGAAAGGAAACCAAAAGACACATCAGTTTCTTCAACACTAAAGTGAATGGGATGACTCGACTCTATCAAAGTCCTTTCCAACCCTAATAGTTGGTGCATTTGTTAGCGAACCCACCCTCTTTCATTGGTCCCTTTACTGAGGATTTTGTTAAAGACAGGGCCACATCTGCACCTTTGTTTCCTCAGGCCACTCCTGTGCTCAGTGACACTCTTTGATAAGGGAGACTAAAGTTGGGGTGCTGATTTTTTCATTAACTCTCTTCACCACTGTGTTAGTTTCCTAGGGCTATCATAACAAATGACCACAAGCGGGGTGGCCTAAAATAACAGAAATTTATTCTCTCACATGTCTGGAGGCCAGAAAGTCTGAAATCAAGGTGTCAGCAGGGTGTCAGCGGGGTGCCTCCTGGAGGCTCTGAGGGAGGACCGTCCAAGCCTCTCTCTTAGCTTCTGGTGGCAGCCAGCAATTCCTAGCATTCCCCGGCTTGTAGGTGCATCACCCCAGTCTCTGCCTCCATCTTCCCATCACTTCCTTCTCTCTGCATCTGCTCCTCTAATGACACTAGTCATTGGACTTCGGGCCCACCCTATATCCAGGATGACTTAATCTCATCATCCTTAGTTACATCTACAAAGACCCACTTTCCAAAGAAGGTCACCTTCTGACGTTATGGTTAGACATGAATTTTTGCAGAACACTATTCAAATCACTATAACCACTAAAGTAAAGCTTAAAACCATAAGCTTTATAAGGGCAGGAATTATGTCTGTCTTGTTTACTGCCATGTCCTCAATGCCTAATTCAACGCATTTAATGTTTGTTGAATAAATGAATGAATAAGGTTGAAATAGGGTCTACGTGGAAGGTTCACTACATGTTGCCAGTTACAATCAAATAAAGATGTCATTCATAGGCCAGTTGTCTAAGGTGCTTGTTCTTTATGAGTTTTCAACCTTACATTTATGTAAAGTTCTATTACTTATTGGGCTGATGGAAATGCAACCCATTAGCTAAAACGTGTGTTATTTTATAGTCTATTGAAAAAAACTCACCTTTGTATTGTTTCCTTGCTTTTACTCTCTCTCTTCTTACTTCTCTTTCATTTTCTCCCATTTTCTGTTGAAGTAGTACTATCATCAGTTACAAGTCTTCTTTTTCAATTCTTAGTTCTTCCTTGTCGTGTCTTTTTCCTTTTTACAACTTCTCATAATTGGGCTTTTGAAAGGTATGGGTCTGGAATGTGAATATATATATATATATATATATATATATATATATATATATATATATAATATTTCCCCCCCAACAATAAATATATATTTTGATAAGACTTAGATGAAAGGATTCAAAACGTTTAGGTAGATTTGAATCTTACTGATTTTATATTGAGTTTTCCTAAAGAAAGGAGAAGCAACTATTTTGTAGTTTAAATTAATTTTAAGAGGAAAAGAATTCCATGTTTTCCAGCACACAGTCTTTTAAAACATTACTGTCTGTATCTCTTCTAACTAGTAAACTAGGACTTAATGAGGGAGGTGACATTGTACATAATAAGCTGCCAGCCATCCAACTACGAAATCCTTTCTCACGCCATTTCCTGCAGAGTGAGATTGTACGGATGCCTGCAAAACCCTAAACTTGCTGCACTGATTGAACATCCCTATTACCTTACCGAGCCTCAGATCTAGTTCTTTGATTTGTACTCTCAAGCTCCTTAAAGCTTCTTCTATGCCAGTTTGGATAGTATTTAAGAATCTGGATGAATATGCTCATTATCTAATACAAAGTGACATAAAACACTCCTGCCACGAACTCTGCCACATAACCGTTATACCCTGCTGAACTCCCGCAATTCATTCGGTACTAGATTAATAGCATTTATGTTATTCATAGATCTCAGTTGACCTTGATCTGCTAGAAACTCCCTCCTTTTTATCTCTGTTCCATACTGGGGAGGTTTTATCCCACATTAACAATAGTTCCTTTGTACATCAAAGCACACCCCCTCCCCACAACATCCAAGTTTTCATTTTCCTTGCATGCATATATGTATCTCTCTTCTGTTCAATTCTTCTTACCTATGTTTAACTGGTGGATAATAGAATTTTCTATTTATTTTGCAAAAGAAAATTACTTATAAATTAACCTTTTAGTATTTGAATTAAAAAAAAAGATTTTTGGATGGAAAAGTTTACAGAAATGATTTTTTTTCTTGTCTTTTTTAAATTTGAGAAATACAGACTAAGCAGAGATCAAGTCTCATATACCTCCATTTGGCCAATATCTTTAAAATAGCAGTATTTATTTGTCTTGGAAAACAAAAGAGTTTTAACCACACTGAAATATCCCTCTTTGGGTTGAGTATTAAAAATGTAAATAAATATATACATATATATTTATACAATTATTTGTACAATTTTTCTGATTAGTGATGCAGACATTGGATAAAAGTTTGTGGGCAATAATTGAGAGTTTAATTCAATGAGTCAATTCTGCTATTCCTTTTAGGAAACCTCTTTCAAAAGTATTTCCCAAAAGCCAAACAAACAAAACAGAAAACAAAATTTAAAAACTAAAACCTCATAACCTAGAAATTACTCTGTAATGTGAGTTTTCTCACCTCTCAATAAAACATCTTGATTTTAAAATATCCCTTTCAATTTGCTTATTGTTTTTGTAATCGGCAAATAATTATCTGGTATTTAGTAGTTTTGTGTAAAACATTTGCAACTCAGTTCTCTAGAAATTACTCTAGTAGCTATAGTAGGCTGGTAAAATCTTTTAAAACCTTCTTTCATGAGTCCGATTCAGAATGTTCAGTCTCTTGTTTTTACTTGAGGATTCAAATTTTTATTTATTTAATATTTATTGTTCTGGTATATTACTTCTCTGTGAGGAGGTGTTCCATAACTATTTCTGATAGCAAGGTGCATAATGAGAATGAACCACCTCACTTAAAAAATTACCCAAATTCTCAAACTCCAGTGTGAATGAATAGCACCTGAGCAGCCTTTTTAAATGCACGTTCCTGGGCCCCAACTTTTGAAATGCTGATTTACTAAATCTGGGGGTAAGAACCCAAGCCTGTGTTTTAAGAAAGCAACCCTGTTGATGCCAATGTATTTGGCTACAGATCAACTGTGAGAAACATTCTAAACTATTATGGAGCAAAGAAGTTAGTTCTATTGCTGGGGAGCTTATCGAATCTGAGGGTTGAAAAAGACAGTGGAAATGTATTCTGGAATGCTGATATTGCACCTGAACATGCAACAAAGATGCATGAAATATATAAACTAGGTAGAAGAAATATTCACAGATCTGGCTTTTAATACCTGCTCAAAGCTGGAAGGGGAAGCCCTCACAGAAATTAGTGTAGAAGGTAATATGGAATCAAGAATGTTGTTGGAGGTGAAAGTGGTAGGCCATTTTCCTCTTTACCTCTATTGGGCTTATTTAAAATGATCTGGGTCCCAGGATTACTCATGCAAAAGACTAGGACAGGGTAAAACTTCTCCATGAGAATAAAATTATTCACCAACCCATCTGTACTTGTTTTTCAAGTCTTCCCATAATAGTGCCATAGGGATACTTTGGAAATGAAGTGATTCAAAGCATTAGACAGTTTTGAACTCTTTCAGAATAAATTTCTCATTTCCCCAGATGAAAAGGTGTAGGCTATTTATTCATAGTCTGGATTAACACAATTAGTATAGAGTCTACTTTAAAATTAGACAATGTAGTTAATTGTTTTTTATCTACATTTAACTTCAGTTAATTATATGAGATAATATAAAGTGCCCGGCACAGAATCTGGCATTTGTTAAGTACTTAGATCCAATTGCCTATTTAGCATCTCCTCAGATAACTTCAAATTACCACCTCAAATTCAATATAAGCCAAATTGAACCATATTCTCTGTCTCCTTTCCAAATGTTCCCTAAACAAACCAGTTACTCAAGCCGGAAGCCTTGGTTTCATCCTTGGTGTCCTTTTCTCCTCCAAGTGTTATTGATTTGACTTCCTACATATCTCTTAAATCATCCACTTCATTCATTCATTGTTCAGTGAACCAAACAGTTATGACATGTATGAAGTTTCAAGGCAGGTTATATGTGATTGCCCTCAAGTCCGTAGAGCTTAGTACATACAAGGAACAGAGAGGGTCAGTGTGCAAGGGGAAGTAGGGCCAGAATATGAAGGGAGCCCTTTAAGCCATGTTAAGAATTTTTGAAATTTTATCCTAAGAACAATGGGAAAAGTTTGAAGAGTTTCAAGCACGGCAATAACATGATCAGATTTGATTTTTACCAAGATTGCTCCTTTCCAAATCTCTTTGATCCCATTTGCCACAACACTAAACCAGGTCACAAGCATCTCTCCTCTGGAGAACTACACCTGGTCTCTTTGCCTTGTTCCTTCTCCCCTCAAACACATGCTCCGCATTGCAACTAAACAAACAGCAAAACACACAAATCAAAACCCTAGAAATCTGATTATATCACTGTCCTGTTTCAAGTCTTTTAATGATTTCCTAATGCCCTTAGGATAAAATGCAAATTCCTTGCCAGGGGTTCCGTGGCTTACGGCTGTTTGCCTTTCCTGCCTCTCACACACCTCAGGTATACTGAACTTCTTTCAGTTATTCTAACGAACCATGCTTTCTCTGGCCCAGACCTTCCTGTTCTCCATGTCTGGGCACCAATCCTGCCCAGGTCCGTTTGGGCTGGCGAATTCGTTAAGCTTTTCTTTTCTAACTTTTGACTACATGAAGTTCCCTGTTAACAATTGCCATCTTTCCCAATTGTAATATTTATCACATGTTTTCCCACTAGACTTAAGCTCTCCCAGGGTCTGTCCTGATTAGTACCTCAACCATAAATCCTTGAACAATACCTGCCACATGGCAGGCTTTCAAGAGATCTGGTAGGTTCTCAACACACACCTACAGAATGAATGAATAAACAGTGCCTGTGAGCTTCCTTCTCTTTGCCTTTTATGTCGTGTCTTCCTGCTCAAGAGTTAATTGGGGAAAATAATATCTCAAAAATGACATATCTGTTTTGAGTTTACATGACAAATTTTAGTCCTATTACAGTGTTGGGGATAAACGTAACCAAGTTAAATTTTAGATAGGGGTGTGGGAATCGGATAGATTAGCAAACAAAGAAAGACTTAAAAGAAATTATTTCTGTTATAAATGAGGGATGCTAAATTTGGATAGATATGGCCAATTGCTCTCCATGAAGGTTGGACTCATTTATATGTCCACTAGCAGTAATCTAATTCCCGGTTCACTATACACTTGCTATCATTGTACATCAGCAAACTTTGTGAACTTGGTCAATCTGAAAATGATAAAAAGGAATTTCAATATAGTTTTAATTAGCATTTAAAATTATTCTTTGATTGAAGATCTTTTCATATTTTTAAGACATTTGTATTTACTCTTCTCTTACTTGTCTGTTTCTAAACTTTGCTTACACTTTATTGATCTTATTGATATCTAGAAGCTCATATTAGAGAAATTAGACTTTTTTTGACATGAACTGCAAATATTATTCCCAATTTGTTTTGGCATTTTGTCTTGATTTATGATATATATACCATGTAGAAATGTTCTGTTGTTATGTCATCAAATTTAAAGTCTTGCTTTATGATTTCTGGATT
The DNA here is from genome assembly GCF_004115265.2 of Rhinolophus ferrumequinum. NCBI lineage: Eukaryota > Metazoa > Chordata > Mammalia > Chiroptera > Rhinolophidae > Rhinolophus > Rhinolophus ferrumequinum. The sequence continues at coordinate 29,947,640 of NC_046287.1, forward strand.
TTGTATCAATATTAAAAAGACTTTTCCTGCTTAAAAGTTACTTAAATTTTTTCCCTAATGCTCTTAATGTTTTATTTTTGTGTTTAAATGTTTGATTGAACTGGGATTTCTTTTATTGTAAGTTATGAAGTAAGGAATCTAATTTCTTCCCCTTAGATAGCTACCAAGTTGTGCCATACCTTTTATTGAATAATTTTTCTCCATTGATTTGGAGAAAATACTTTATCATTTTTATCAAATGTTATATTTTACATCTATTTCTGCAATTTCTATTCTGTTGTTCTGTCTGCTTGCTCATACGACAGAGCCATACTGTCTGTAATAACTGCAGCTTTATAATTGACTTGCTACTGAGAAGGGCTCGTTTCCCTGACCACCATTATTATTTCATAAATGTTGTAGTTGTTTTTGCTGTTTTATTTTTACATTTTTATTTGTGTTTTCATTTAGTTTATGTAATTAAAAATTCCATGTGTATGATTATTAGAATTAAATTTGTAAACTACCTTAGGAAAATCCTAGTTGATATTTTGCCTTTCTATCAAAGAGCATAGTATCATTCCACTCTTTTTGGTCCAGTTTTTGTTTTTAAACTGTAATATGTGAGTCTCTTTTTCAGGACAAATTTGTCTTTAGAAAATAGGAAAAGTAGAATTTGAATTTTTCCTTAGTTTGGTTTTTGGTCTTTAGATTTGGTCAAAATGTTCCCCTGAAGTCACTTAGCAATTTTGTGACAGACATTATAACGGGAAAAAAAGAGAAAAAAAGAAATGTGTTCTCATAATGTCTTGTGACTACTTGGTCCTGAAAATTTATGTGGGTAGGTGAATCCTATCCATGCTGTCTGCTTTTTGTCCTGAGACTTGGCTGGAAAATATGAATTGTAAATACTAACTAAAGCATTTCTTGCTATTTCATAGCAGTGTTTTGCAAGTACTGCTAGTGTATCCCATAGCTGTGCTTTCCAAGGATTAAGGTAACTTGTTGTGGCCTTGGGGACTCCAACAGCAATGCCAGCTCATCCAGTTCAGGTTTATACCATGGCAAGCAGCATATTAACATTTCCTAACCAGCTTCACTTTCATGCCAACATTCAAAAAGGACAACCTAAACAAATACTTATTTACTTGTTTAAATCTTGTCTTAAATTCTGCAAATGAAACCTGAACCTTTTTGAAGTCAATGCCCTGGGTAATAAACACATCGTTATCAATGGTGGGCATGTGCTGTACTCAGTGTCATTGTTTGTGGAAGTACATAGATTATAGCCAAACAGTCTTTTCAGTTTGCAAGCAGCCACTGTGCAAATCTTATGAAACAGTTCTGACTTATCTGCATGCTCTGACTTGCCATGAAGTAAAGAACTTCCTCTCACAGCTAACTAAACTTTCTTGATTCCTCACTGCTTTCAGTTTTAAGGGTGCCTATTACTCAGAGATGGACTTGTTTTAATTGAAATTATCCCTTTACAGCATATAAACCAATACCTCTATTCTAGGCATCAGCATTTTTTCTTTTCATTTTTTTTTTCTATATTGAATTGATTGTACTTTGGGAACAAATGGAAATTTTGAGGTTAGTAAATTAACCTTATTAATTTTGTAGAGATATTTAATTTGGAAAAAACATTCTGCTGTGTAGTTGCTACATTCTTATTTCTTGCTGTCTGGCTGCATAGGATTCAATCAGGGCCCATGGTAACATTGGAAGTTAACATGAATTTCATGACCCGATAGAAGGAAGATACTGGCTGCTCTTAATTTATTTGATGCTTCACAACTTTGAGGAGCTCATTCTACTACCTGCCCATTAACCTGGCTGTCTCTAAGTGTTTTTGTTGTTGTTTGTTTTAATTTGATGGGTTTTGTTTTTTCGTCCTCAAGGAAGAATTAGAAAAAAGGAGTGATTGTTTCAGTGACTTGGCTCCAAGTCCAAAATAAAATAGGGTGTGGGATGGAGAGGGACTGCAGGATGGTCATAACTTTAGCTAATGTGGTCAGGGCAAGGCAGTGATATCTGAGCAGAGACATGAACTCATGAGGGAATTAGCCACATAAAGGTCTGAAGAGAAAGCTTCCCAACAAGAAGAATAGCCAGGGCAAGGCCCTAAGGTAAAGTTGAGCTTAGTATATTCAAAGGACAGGATGCAGGCCAATATGTCTGGAGACTGGAGAACAAAGGTGAGAGGGTGAGAGATAAGGTTAGAGCAGGTGTGTGCAGCTTCTGTCATAGCTCGAAAGGATGCCCACCTCCTGTTATTCACACCTTTGTGTCATCCCCTCTCCTTATGTATGGGCTGAACTTAGTGACTCATTTCTAGCAAGTAGCATATGGCAAAAGTGATGGAATACAACTTCTGAGGTTAGGCTGTAAAAAACTATAACCTTCTTGCCTTCTCTCTCATTCTCCCTTTCCCTGCCTCTTTTTCACTCCCTCCAGTAAAGCAAGCTTTAATATTATATTTTGAGCTATTCTATGGAGAGATCCATGTAAGTAAGGAACTAGGGATGCCCTTCAGACAATAACTTGTGAAGAATTTAGGCCCTGAGACCAACAGTCCTTGACGAACTAAATCCTGCCAACTATCATGTAAGTGAGCTGGAAAGAGGATCGTCCCCAGTCAGGCACTGAGATGACTTGCTGCCCTATCTGACACCTTGAATGTAGCTCAGAAGAGTCCTGAAGCATAGCACCCAGTAAAGCTGCACCTGGATTCCTTATCTACAGAAACATCAAGATAATAAATGTTGTTTTAAGCCACTAAGTTTTGGGATAATTTGTTATGGAACAGTAGATAAATAATACAGGTGGGTAGGGCCAGATCATATAGAGATTTATAGGCTGTGTAAGGAGTTTGGATTCTCCCTCACTGCTGTCCATGGAAGAAATAACTAAAAAAAAATAAAAAATAAAAAAAAATAACTGACTGCTGTGTGGAACGGATGGCACAGAAGCAAGAGTGGAAGCAGGACAACAAAGGGAGAAGTCTCTCTGAGAAGTATGGATGTGAATGGGTTGGATTTAAGATATATTTGGACATAATGGTGATATGTCTTGCTAGGGATTGGCTATAGGGAATAAGGGAAATGGGAATTGCAGATGACTCCTACATTTTTGGCTTGATCTACTGGGTGGATGCAGGTACCATTTGCTGAGATGAGAAAAATTAGGGGAAGATTAAGTTTGGGGTGGAGATGGAAATATCCATCTTGAAGATGATAAATCCACATGGAGATGTAAATAGGGAAAGATCAGAGGTTCAGATGTGCCATGTATGTTTGGAGGATGGGTGGGGCAGTTCTTTGGGGAAATCTATTTACATAAGTGTCTGAAGCTCTTGAGAAAGAACTATCCTAAGTGAAGACAACATGCTCCCATTGGTTGAAAGAGGCCAGAGTTAGAGTGGGTTGGTGATCCTGTATATAGCACCTTATCCTCTGCCTGAGTCCACATGTTCTTGAATAAAGGTGATATAGTAACAGTCTCCATAAACATTAAAATAAACACTTTCAATAAAAATCTCCGTTGATTCATCCATCACCTCTGATGCCAGCAGTTCTGCAGAATTGGGAGATGGCAGTCTAGTACAGACACTTTTTATGATATGAAGTGTTCTTGACTTGGATATTGATGGGTCCCAGCAGTAATAGCAGCGTCATTGTCAACCATCAGTTGATGACCACTTCTGTGAGGTACAGTGACGTAGCTACATTTTTGGCGTCAGGAGCTATCACTACAGAAACGGAAGAGAAAGAAAATATTGGATGCCAAATTGTAGTCAAGAAGCCTCTTCTTGGGGACTTTTCTTTTGTTCAGGAATTTGAAATGGGTTGCACTTTGTCAACTGTGATGAAATTGGAGAATACTGTTATCATAACACTATTTTTACCTCCAGGATATGTTCTCTGGAAAACAATGGTTATATAAGAAAGAGTCATTGAAAGAGGGCATCTGTATTTGTTGGAAAACTTGTCAAGAACATTAGCTATTGAGCCACACAATGTCATATATAAAATCCTAGATAATATTAATATTTACTATTTTAGTCAAAAAATTGGTGTTCTTCCATTTTTACGTACGAAGCATCAACATAGGTGACTGTATTTCCTGTTTTAACCCTACCTCTCAGGAAGATATCAGATAGATTTTACTCTCAATGATGTTTATACTCATAAACATCATTGGCACATGTGCTCGCCTCAATCATTAATTTCTATTTTATAATTTCATTTCTTAATCTTATTGTTATGATGTTAAGATGTCTTTTATGGTGAGTTCTTTCAAGCTTTTTTTTTTGGTTTGTTTTTGAGAAAGATGAGGGAGTTAAACATTTTAAGGTAATACAATATTGTATTACAAATATCCTAGGTATTTCCTATGCTGTGCAATATGACACAAGGTTTTTTCCATATGTTACTTTTTATTTTTACATACTTCTCACTTCTAAACAGGAAAAAAGAGAAATTCAAATGATTAGATTAAGCTCTTCTTTGTCTTTTGCCTGATCCCCCCTCTTTTTTTCAAATGTGAAGATTTGGAACACTGAGCATTTCGAGAGCTGAGTACTTTAAGAAAAATTATATGGCCTAGGAGAGGTTAGAGAATTTTTGGAATGAGAAAGTTGTTGACTGAGTAGAAAGAGTTGCAAAGAAGTTCTGAACTAGCAATGTTAGTGCATGAACTCCAAATGTTTGCTCTAATATACTTAAAATAAATATTTTCTTTAATGTGATATTGAGGTCCATTTTTTTCCAAGCCATTCTTTAATTTTTAACACTTCCTGGCATAGCTTGTACCATTGTTTTCCCTAACTACAGTATTTATTGCTTCTGATATGATTCATGAATTAATAACCAGTAAACTTGAGGGCATAGAAAAAAAATTACTATTTCTTAAAATTTCAGATGTGATAAGATGAAAATTACTAAATTAGTAATAGGTGGGATACACATTGTACTATGTCACTATTTAAAGTATTTCCTGAACCCTTACCTTACTATTTTTGTGTTGAAAATTAATTAATATTATATGTAATTCAACATTTAGAAAAACTGATGGGAATCAAAGGGCCTGGGAAGAGCTGTCTTGTTAAAATTAGATGATGCTGTTTGGTACCTCTTCCTGTTTGGTACCTCACACCCAACCCTAAGGCTTAATCTCGGTGAATTAATTACTGCCTAAAAATGCTCACGTGGGTTATCTGCTGCATAAAAATAGGATTGACTATATATTCAAATGGCCTCTGGAATCATGCCAACCTAAAAGATTTTCTGTCTCCTTCACACATGGGATGGCCTGTTGCTTGTTGATTTTGTAGTTGTTACACTTATTGGTTTTACTTTTAGTCTGAGAGTGCAATTTATTTTCCTTATTTAGAAATTTCCAAAAGACGCACCCCCTCACTACAGTTCCTAAATAATAGTTTCAATAAATTCTATAGTATGAGTAATTAGCTGAACATATCTTTTTTACGTTTATTTTCAGACTCAACTAATAAATTTTCTTTTTCCGGTTCAGTAAATCTCGAACAGACAAGGCTACACTGTATAACCTGTTAACTTATCAATGCAAAGTCCCAGACCTAAGTTTCTAGTTGTATTTATAATGAAGGTGCTTAATACAGGATTATTGAATAAATGAGTTAATGAGCAAAATAATCCCTTCAAACTCTGATCCTCTCAGGCATGGTTGTATCTTTTTGTTCATTACAAATTAGAAGTTCACCTACTTGTTCAGGAATATTTACCCCACAGACTGATGCATAGTTGACCAATGATGTATGCTACCTAAATTGACTTTCAGGTTTTATAGCCAAACCACAACCCTACAGACTTGAAGTAGAAGATCACTTGTGAGCTTTCTGTCTCTGACGAGCTTCATATGTATGCTAAAAATGTCTGAAGTGATCTGGGATATATTGCATACCAAATCTTGCCTTGTACAAATTCAGTCTAAACTTGACAGGTTTCTTTGGAGTGTTGCTATATAAAATAGTGACATACTATAAGCCATGTAAAGTCACAAGAGTCCTCAATTAGACAGGCACTAAGCATTTAAAGATAGCTTTTAAGAACTAGTATCATTTTTTTTTTTTGCCATGTATTTATTCTT